>NC_064765.1:24831631-26031631 GCF_011397635.1 Epinephelus fuscoguttatus
AGTGCAGCTTTGAGAGCGACCCCTCAGAGCCCCTCACCCTTGACTGCTCCTACGGGCTCACACTGAAGCCCCTCCGGTTCTGTGTCAGCGCCAAGCTCAGGGGAAAGCTGCTTGGCTTGGTTTCCCCAGCATGAACAGCACATCCCAATACTGTGACTCAAGGCCAGCAAACACTTTTATTTCACCAATGACATTTAACAGTGAGTATCAACATACCTGCACTAAATCCTACTGTTGTATGAGTTTCATATTTAATAATGATATTTAATGGGTATCTTAACACGGTCTGTATTTGAATTATTGTTGGCTGAGAATATGATGTCAAAGATGTAATATTAGGGAGAATTCAAGGTTGTTGGAATCAGTGCAAAGGTATTAAATTTCTGCGTCACAAAATACTCTATACTTGATCAGATTTTGTACATAATTCTGAGTCGTGTGCTTGTTTTACATCCACTATTGTGCATGTACATGTATGATGTGTGTGCAGGTAATAGCCCCATCCCTTAAATGTCAATTTAGACTGATATAACTGTATATGAAATGCTTGTGAATGTTATAAAGTCACGTGATGACTGATTTTTCTCATTTGTAATATGTAAGAATATATTTAATCTTTGCCACGTAAAGCAGTTACAAAATATTTTTTATAATTTCATATTTCAGGTATGACAACAAATGTAATGAAGTTTAATGTATTTCACTATCTACTGTACTGAAAGCATATGAACACACTAAACAAAGAATGCTGATCAAAGTGAAGAAAGAGGCTGACATGTTTGTGGAGGAGGAAGCCTTTCATCAAGGGACATCCCATCGCAGTGCTCAGGATGAAGAAGAGACATTGCCATGAACCATGAACGCTTCACAGACTTTAAGCACCCAGGGTTCAGTTTTACTGTACAAGCACTGCAGCTACCCCGTGCCCAACACACACAAGTCTCGCCAGTACGAAAAGAAATAAATAAAATAAAAGACACACACATGTACAGCAAATTTCATTCACTCATGAGGCATTCTCAAAAACAAGTTTGTTTACAAAGTCACTTTCTCAAAGCTACATAAATGTCACTGCACTCTCTCTAAGCCTGTGCATTCAGGAAGATGTTTCAAATGCCCAAGGGATGTGTCTCTCTACCTTGAATGTTTAATCATTCCTCATAGAGGATATTTTGTTATCAGTGTGTTGGCTTTATATGATGGAACAATAAGCTATATCTGACATTAATAAAGTGAATTGTCAATGGCCACTGTGTCCTGTTTGATTGTTGCTTCAGCCTTTAAAAAAAGCCCAAAATCTCTCAATACTCCTTTAAATCTACAGAACTACACCCTCAGTCTTGAAGCACTTCCTAGCTGGCACTGTCAGATATGTGCCAACAATGTGATATTAGGTCCCACCGCTGTTTAGATGTCCGTCGTTCCTCATTGTTACCAAAATAGAAAGCTCTGGAATACTCCACTTGTGGCTGAACATCACTAAAACCAAAGCTGATGTTGAAGTTCTTCCTTTTGTTGCACAAGCACCCACACAAGCACATTTATAGCTAAACTCCTCTCATCCGAATTCTCTTTAAAACTATTCTGATGCAGCCACAACCCTTACAGAGTTTTTATCTCTGTGACCTTTCTTGAAAGAGCTATTATGCTGAGAATAACACTGTATATATGTGCTTTTATGGAGCATAATAAATGGTGGGGTTTGTATCTGTTCAGTTTGGATCTGAAGCCCTCAGCTTTCATGGTGATATCCCAGAGCCTTTTTCCCCTGTATGGTTATAATTAACAGCTTGGCTGTAAATAACAGAAAACAAATCATGTTCAAAATGGCCATGGAAAGTCCATAGGAAAGTGCAAACAGCAAAGTCATCTAACTCCAGTGGAAAAAACAATCAGCCCCAGCTTATTGTCCATTACTTACCCTATAAGCTACACTTCTATACTGTTCCATCACATTACAGTAAGTGCATCATTTTTCAATATAACAACATTAGATAAGATATTTTGTGACAAATAGATCTCAGGGCACACAATTATGTGGAGTTGTTTATCTTTTAAAAGCGTCATGGTAATCTATGTTTTGTTTTTTGGCAATAAAACTGTATATCTGTACTTTTTGGCAGCAGTGCCTATTAAGTAGCTGCTCTGAGTCTCTGTCATCCTAAAAGGGACGCTGCTGGAAAGAGGCCTGAGTGGGAATAAGGTCTGCAGGCTGTGGTCAAAATGGGAGGGGAGAGATAATAAAAAACCTGAGTCGCTGACCCCTCCCACCATAGAGATACATATAAGCGAAGTGTTAAGGCTTGAACCTGATCGAGCCCTTCTCACTAGCTTCTGTGGTGGAGGGGTGAGACAGCATGTGAAGACCGCTTGGATTCCTTTTACTTTGGCTATTTTGTCATTCTGATTTTAAAATAGGACATAAAGAATTTGTATTTTAATGTATTTACTGCACAAAGAGGGACCACTTGAAATGGTCTGTTGTTTCTAGTGAAAATTGTCTTTTTATTGGACGCAGTGGAAGATAGACAAACTATAGGATAACATAATGGCTCAAGTGGACTCTGAGTTTGGTGTGAAGGGCAGCAGCATCATCAGGGAATGGAGCGGACAAGTCCAGCCAGCTCTAGTGGCCACTTTTGTCTTCCTCTTCTGTCTGGAAGCCTGCCTGTGGGTCAGGAACCTAAGGCTCAAGAGAAGACTGCCGGGACCCTTCGCCTGGCCATTGGTGGGCAACGCCATGCAGCTGGGCCAGATGCCTCACATCACCTTCGCCAAGCTAGCCAAAAAATATGGCAATGTGTACCAGATACGGCTAGGCTGCAGCGATATTGTGGTGCTGAATGGAGACAGGGTGATACGTGAGGCTCTCATACAGCGCAGCACAGAGTTTGCAGGCAGACCAAACTTTGTCTCTTTTCAGTCTGTCTCAGGGGGGAAAAGTATGACTTTCACCAGTTACAGCAAACAGTGGAAGATGCACAGGAAAATTGCTCAATCAACGATCAGAGCATTCTCATCTGCCAACAGTCAGACCAAAAAAGCCTTTGAGCAGCAAATTGTGGCTGAAGCCACAGAGCTAGTTGAGATTTTCCTTAAACTCAGTGCTCAGGACCAGTATTTCAACCCTGCTCATGAGCTGACAGTAGCTGCAGCTAATGTGATTTGTGCCTTGTGCTTTGGAAAGCGCTATGGACATAATGATGTTGAGTTTAGAACCTTATTACAGAGGACAGCTAAGTTTGGAGAGACAGTGGGGGCTGGCAGCTTGGTAGATGTGATGCCATGGCTGCAGTCTTTCCCTAACCCGGTCCGCAGCATGTTCAAGGACTTCAAAAACCTGAATAAAGAGTTTTTTGGGTTTGTTCAGAACAAGGTGGAGGAGCACAGAGAGACATATGATCCAGAGGTAACACGAGATATGAGCGATGCCATTATTAGCGTGATTGACAAAGCTGGCAGTGACAACGGCCTCACCAAAAGCCACACAGAGGGTACGGTGGCAGATCTGATCGGTGCAGGTCTGGACACCATCTCTACTGCTCTTCACTGGATTCTCCTTCTGCTGGCTAAACACCCTGAAATACAAACCGAGCTGCAGGTGCTCATTGACAAAGTCGTGGGACGAAACAGGCTGCCATCTATCGAGGACAGAAGCAGCCTGGCCTACCTGGATGCCTTCATCTACGAGACCATGCGCTTCACCAGCTTCGTCCCCTTCACCATCCCCCACTCCACAACCTCAGACGTCACCATCGAAGGCCTCCACATCCCCAAAGATACGGTGGTCTTCATCAATCAGTGGTCCATTAATCACGACCCCCTGACGTGGAAGGATCCACACATCTTTGACCCCTCGCGCTTCCTGGACCTAAATGGCTCCCTTGACAGGGATCTCACCAACAATGTTATGATCTTCTCAGCGGGGAAGAGAAGATGTATCGGGAACCAGATTGCCAAAGTTGAGTTATTTTTGTTCTTTGCAATTCTTCTCCACCAGTGTCGCTTTGAGAAATGTGCCGATGAGGACCTGTCTTTAAACTGCTCCTATGGTTTAACACTGAAGCCTTTAGATTACAAGATCACTGTCAAACTCCGGGGAGAATTACTTGTAGGCCAATAAGATCTTGAAACTGGTTCTCCAAGTAAAAAAGCAGCAATACAATGAAAGGTATGTGTCCTAAAAGAAATATCTATACCTTGTATCACAGAGGATTTTTATGTAATAAGCTTTAATTAACCAAAAACATGCTTTTTAACTTCTGCTGACATTTAAAATTGTGATCAAAGACAATAATGTTATTTCACTCTGTTACTGTATTCAAAGTAAGCTCCCTGTAAATGACACTAAAAAAGAATGTGAGTCATATCTGGACTTGACAGCAATCACACTCCTCAACCCTGAAAAACTGTGACAGACTGAGAAAACCTAAATATATCTGTAGTGGTTCTGCCGCATCATGTAAGAAACAGAAAAAATGTAATGGAAGCCTTTGATGTGTTTGCCCAAAGCCACAATTCATAATAAACCTTAAGTATGTATTGTTATTTATATGAGGGTATTTAGCGGAGTCACCCTAAATTACAATATAAACCAGTGGTGATGTATAAATTTCACTTTAAGCATTTTGTTTTTCTCGCTGATGGGGAGACATCATGTGCCAGCTGTGTGGTCTCAACTGAGCAGTTATTCACCCAGACACTCATTTATCTTTGCATTGAACTTTTTTATGTCTGAGCTTAATACAGCGTGCAAGTCATCTACATTTATGTACTCCTAAATCATGCATAATGCTGTTGTATTCTGATGATAACTTATGTCACATATAATATATGTCTCAAAGCCACTAATGTAATCACTGGTTATACTGTCTCCTTCCTTTACTACACATAATACATCACTGTACAACATGATTTATTAAGCATACAGCGATGTCTGAGTAATAAGCTGTGTGGAATAGCTAAATAATGTGTTGCATAATGACCCAGTGTGATACAGTCTGTACCCTACTATGCACAATAAACATTTTTTTATTGATTTCTAACCAAACCTGTGGGGTGCATCAGTCAGAGCAGCCAAAGTGTTGAGAATGGCAGAGGCCAGAGAGGTCAAAGAGGTAATAATAGATGCTGATGTCTGGTCTCAGTGTTGTTGTGAAAGATTAATATGGGTTACAGGCCCTGCATGCTCTTGTTCTCAACCCTTTACAAGCAGGCTGCGACTCAGTACAGGCGACAGTAAGCAGCCGCAAGGTTCACTCGTCAATATTTAACACAGAGCGCTCTGTACTTTTGACTGCTGTGTCATTTTTTTTTTTCCTGAACGGACACATGCATTTCCAGCCAAGTCACTGTTATCTATCATTTATCAAAACACTGCACTGTTTTTCCTTTAACTGACATAATAATGACAGAAAGTGTGAAATATTAAAGACTAGAGATAGAGAACATTACACTTTTGGCATTATGGAGCAAGTTACTTATGTTAACTCTCCATGGAGGAGCAATTTTAAAGGAACAGTTCACCTCAAAATCAAAAATACATATTTTACCTCTTACCTGTAGTGCTATTTATCAATGTAGATTGTTTTGGTGTGAGTTGCAGAGTGTTGGAGATATTGACCAAAGAGATGTTTGCCTTCTCTCAAATATAATGGAACTAGATGGCACTCGGCTTGTGGTGCTCAAAAAAAAGAAAAAAAAGAAAAATACATTGAAAAACTCAACAGCAACTTCTCTTTCCAGAAATCATGACCTGGTTACTCAAAATAATCCATAGACCTTGTTGTGAGCAGTTTCATGTAGGAACTATTTTCTTTCTACTAGCACCACTGAGCTAGCTAACATTACAGCTCAGCCGAGGAGGGCGCCATTTATGTTTGCTTGGGCTGTCCCTGACTCAGAATTATGTCAGTCGAATCAGATTTGGTTGTTAAATATGAATATTCAACTATTCTTTTTTGTATTTTTCATTTAAAGTTTAAACGGGTTCAGCAGGATGTTGAGAGTAACGTTGGCATTCACCATAATATAATAAACAAGCTAACTGCGCTAACAACGGAACGGAAACATGTTTTGCTGACACTAGATATTAACCAAAAACCAGAGACTGTGCCGTCCTTGCTGTGAACTGTAAATTCACCACTTTTCAAGCAGGAGAGAAGATAATCTCTAATATAATCTATCTCAGTCGATTGAGGGGTCTCTGACTGATGATTCGACGGTTGGCAGGTGTAGTTTGGTAGAGAGAAAGTAGTTCCTACATGAAACTTCTCACAACAAGGTCTGTGGATTATTTTGAGTAACCAGGTCATGATTTCTGTCATGAGACATTGCTGTTGAGTTTTTCAAATGTATTTTTCTGGCACTTTGAGCACCACAAGCTGAGTGCCATCTAGTTCCATTATATTGGAAAGAAGGCAGACATCTCTACAGCTGATATCTCCAACACCCAGCAGTTCACACCAAAACAATCTAGATTAATTAATAGCACTACAGGCAAGAGGAAAAGTTATGTATTTTTGATTTGGTGGTGAACTTACCCTTTAAGTATCCTGAGATCTAAGTATTTTTTTAAAAGATATTTTAGGCATTTTTATGCTCATTGTGAAAGGGTATTTGGTCACACACATCAGCCTTAAAAAAACATGCTCTACCCAAAGAGCTACTTGGGCAACCCAAAATCTAAATACTTTTCCCACCAGTGTTAGTTGTCACACGCACACTCACATACCAAAGCAATGATGGCTGTCCAATGTTGCTTAAAGACATTCAGCCTGACATGACTCACCTGTGATTGGACTACTGTTTGCCAAGTTAAGTTAGCTTTCCATTTTACACTACTTTCAGTAACACACAGTTGCAATAATATGATATCTAGCTATTCCAACACACACAGTCAATAACCTTCCTTGAATTCCTCCCCTGACTTTCTTTATTTTGGGAAAACCAAAACCGCCCAATGCTCAACATTTATCCTTACTGTAAGTATGGTACATAAATATTAGTTTAAGTGTGGTTTAGCAGCTTATCATTTCCACCCCCTCTCCCTTTTATCTCCCTTCCCTTGCCACATGGGAGCATTTCCTGACTGAGTGGTCCTATGCTCCAGAGTCTACCTGCGTACTTGCAGGAGCAGCACTGTGGCTGAACTCTGACGGGGGCTTGTTTTCACTGAGGTTAATACAGAGCAGGCTGAAGACATTCTGTACTGCAGCAGGCTCTCTTTCCTTCACTCTCTCCCTTTGCTCTGACACTGCAAGGACCCTAGAGGGAGGAATGGGCCGCCTAACCTCCCCTGTTTCCATCACAGCTTCCCAAAACATCCCTGAAATGTGTCCAGCTGAAAGACTCCCTTTCACCCCGAGTCACCCACTCTGTGCTCCACATACCCCGCAGCCCCTCGACCTGCCGAGTTTGACTCCTTAAAGGAAAACAGAGAGGCGTACAGGCTGAGGTTGTTCACATTCTGCACGTACGCAGAGCCGCAGAGTGACCTCCCACAAGGTTCTCTCCGCTACCACCAGAAACAGCTCAGCGCTCGAACACAAAACCCCCCTCTCATTTTGCTGGAAGTTTGACATGCAAACTGCAGTCACTGTTTGGTAGATGACACACAGTGAGGTAGAATTACTTGGAAGCAGACGAATGCAATTCTCCAGAAAATCTCTTCCCCTGTCCACTGCCATCATCTGCTGCAACACAGCGGAACATTGTGTCTGAGCTGGAAACAGCCTCATGCTCATGCTCAGCCAGTCTTTCCTATAACGCCGCCCTCAACACCAACATACTGACCACAGCTACACTCTGAATCCAAAATGTTGCAGACAGATTATATGAATGTACTTCTGGATGCTCTTCGCTCTGACCCAGAGCATCAGACATCAAAGCAGATCATTAATCATCCTGTTGCAAAAAAAAAAAAATTAAGTAAGTATCCCAGTAAACATTTTTCTTTGAATAACAAGAACCAACAGTCCATGTGGAAAAAAATAAACTCATGCTAAGTAACTATGAATCAACTTTTTCCCAGAGAACACATTGAACGGACAAAGGTGACATTTCCAACAAGTCAAATAACAGTCATAGCCCAGAGGTCAATAAATACTCAGTCTCTCCTCTCTCTGTTTACAGGGGCATATTTGTACGACAGGTTTTTAGATGATATTTGGCCCCAGTTTATAGAAACGCTCTGCGGTAATCTGACCCCAAAAGGAAATGTCATCTTTTTCCTGTCATCTTGTCATCAGAGCATTCTGCAATGTACAAAGAGCTCAACTGTGTCCAAGACAAAATGGAAATTTTTATAATTTGCATTCTGATTCAGTGTAATATATTCCAGTGTATGTGTGATGTTTCATTTGTTTGCTCAGTGTTCCCCTCTATTGAACCTCCCTGTGGAATTATGTCATACACATAAACACTAAGCAGGACTTCTCACAATGTTCCAGTTGACATTATAATCAAGTCGTGCCACCTTTAAATTCGGTATCCTACTATAGACTCTGAGTTTTTCACACGTTACTGACGTCAAGTCCAACAGTCAGTGACCCTCCACTTCATGTTTTGGAATACAACCTCAGGCAACCGGCAGAGAGACATGTTAAGTGACCCTTTTCAATAAACAATGACCGAACTCATTATTACAGGGTGGGACAGTTCGTGCTCGTTGTTTTGTCCGCGCCAGGGTTGTGTTTTGGAGCGGTGGCAAGGAGAGGACCTTTGGTACAAAATAAAACAATGTGCGGTTCCATTTGCCACATTTCTTTCCATATAACAAACAAGTATTTTCAGGAAGTGCGGGAGGAAGTGATCCGTGATGGTCAGTAAGAGAACACGGCTAGCATGTGTTCTTTGTTCATGGATGGGAGTTTACATCACGGTCTGACACAGTCACTCATATTAACTGTGTCTAAGTGGTCATTTTTATTTGGTATGGCAACAGAGCAACCCTGTCTCCTATGATTTATGTTACATGGCAATGTTGACCGCCAGTGCAGGAAGCACTGTGGTGTGATAGTCATGGAGTGGAGTGAGACGAGAAGGGCGTGGAGGCTATGATTGTGCCTCTTCTCCACTCTGCCGTCTTCCATCACTCAGACATGTAGATAGGGAAGCTGAGGTCATGTTAGAATTTCCAGATTTTCCTACGTGCAGTGCGAAGAAGGTGATGTGACTCTCAGATTGCACCATTCACATTCTTCAGCGTCTAAACAGCTGTACTTCCTTACTTTCTATCAAGAACAACAGGACTTGGCAGGATTTAACCCAAGCACAAAAACTCCCTCTTCACTTGCCAAACCTAGAAAGCAAATTAAATGACTAGTATGTCTCCTACAAATAGCTTGTGATCTCATTTATCTCATGATGAATCATTTCTGGTGGACCTTCAGAGTGAGTTTCTGGTACTTCCCCGTTGGTCCAGCACCTTCAAGAGGCCATCAATCTTGTGCGGTGTCAGAGATAGCAGTGTGTGCTCAGACAATAAGGAACCACTGGCACCATTGTTGTGTAACCCAGACTGGATCCTCTATAAGAGACAAGTGTCTCTGAGAGGCAGACGTATCTGATTTGTTTTGAAAAGGGAGTAAATAAATCACATTATTGGTCTGTGTATTTTTTCAAGTAACACGAGAACGTTGGAAACGCTCAGCGGGGTTTTATCCCATGGATGAGTGGGAGAGACACTTGAAGATAACTAGAAGACGCGGGGATAAGTGTGTTAACTATTAAAGTGATAACTTAAATGATTTATAGTTTTTGTACAGAACAAAAAACAGTTTAATAAAGCGAACATTGTACCATTTGAGCCAGTTTTAGAATTGTTTTATTCCATCTTTCAAAATACGAGTAAATCATCTGCGATGTGAAGCCAAAGCTCAGAATTGATGTGCTCACATGACAGTCCGGTCATCAAGTCGGGACCCAAGTGCTCACACTGTGGAAGTTTGCAAATGGAGGTACAGTTTACGATAACAATGTCCCAAAAAGAGCTTAAAAGTCCATTTTGCAAAAACGGGTCAGTCCAAGTTTTGATTCCATCTCTCTTTTGGTCTCTCTTTCTCTTACACATACACACATACACACACACAAGTGAGCAAGTTAGCAACACCAACAAACTAGCTGGCTATCAGCTACACTGTATGATTGATTGAGTGAGAAAAAAATCAAGCTGTGGTCCTTCTTTAACTGTGCCTGACAACAAAAGTTTCTGACATGTCAGAAAATCATTCGGGAGGAGATGATAGGTCCTTGCTCTCTCCTGTATATAGCGAGGCAAATGATGCCTAATGAAGCTGAAATTCAGTCCAATTCTAAAATGAGTCTTGCAGCTCAAAAATGAGCTCAAATCGTACAGTGGGTGCCTATCTTCAAATGTCAGAAATGTTGGATGTTGGAAAAAAATGAACGAAAGCTTGTAACATTGTCAATGTAATGTACTTTCTCACACAGAATAAAAGAGGGCATGAAACAGATATATTCACAAGATGGCACCAGCAGCTGATGCCAGGCAATAACATCTGTGTCACAGCTGCCAGTTCATCCCAAAGGTTTTCATTTAGGGTTGAAGTCAGAGCTCAAGTTCTTTCACACCACACCCAGGAAAAAATTTATTTATAGACTTACCCAATGCATGAACAGATCGTCGTGTTGAAACAGGTAAGGGCCTTCCTCACTGGTTGCTGCAAAGTCAGAAGCCACAATTGTTTAAAATACTGTATACTGTAGCATTAACATTTGCATTCATTTAAACAAAGGGACTTCATCAAAACTAGAGCCAGGCAATACATCAATATTATATTGGTTCTGTGATATAGAATTAAATATCGTCTCAGATTTTGGATATCGTAGTATCATGAGTGTTTTTTTTTCTGGTTTTAAAGGCACAGTGTGTGGGATTTAGTGGCATCTACTATAGCTGAAAAGATTGCCAATTGCAACCAGCTGAAACTAATGTGCTAAATTTGAAGTCCTGGTTAACATTCCTTTAGTGTTCATTGTTCAGGAGTTTTTTACCGTGAGCCACATTATCCGCAGAGGTCTCCTCCTCTCCCGAAAGAAACGGACCAGGCTATTTAAGCCCGTTAAAACACTACAAAAAAGCAGTTTCACCTTACAAATCAGTGTTTCTGCAACACTGTTCAATTTGTCATAGCCAGGCTGCCAGTCCAGCACCTGCTAATGTGTGCTCATCTTTTTTCTCTTAACTTAAGATGTAGAAGTTTAAGAGGTTTTAACTGGCAGCCATATTATCCACAAAGGTCTCTTTCTCTCCAAAGTAAACAAAGCCATTGATTTAAAACAGTACAAGTGCTGAAAAAGCGTTTTGCCAATGCTGTTCGACTTGTTGCAGAAAGGCTGCTTACTGCTATGGCAAATGCAAAGACCCGAAAACATTAACAGCCTTATCTAGACCCAGTGTTTGGTTTGTCTGTTCTGGGATACTGTAGAAACATGGCAGTGCAACATGACTATATTCCATTTCTACTTATATACCCCCCTATGACTCAGAGGTAGAGCACATCGTCCACTTATCAAAGGATCGGCCCTTCGATCCCCAGCTCCTCCAGTCTGCAGGTCGAAGTATCCTTGGGCAAGATACTGAATCCCAAATTGCTCCCAATGGCTGTGAGAGCTTGTGAGTGGTTACTGAGGATCAGGTGGCACCATGTATGGAAGCCTCGGCCACCAGTGTGTGAATGTGTGTGTGAATGGGAAGTAGTGTAAAAGCACTTTGAGTGGTTGGAAGACCAGACAGGCGCTATACAAGTGCAGTCCATTTACAATTTTATAATTTAAATCCTACACACTGAACGTTTAAAGGCTGCATTACAATGCAGGAATGTAATTTGCGGTACTTACTAGACTGTTGTAGCTGTGTTATTGTGTAAATATTTTGTGAAAGCACCAATAATCAACCCTACAATACCGTTGTAATCTCAATACTGTATTTGGTACCGTATTTGGTCAAAAACATTGTGATATTTGATTTTCTCCATATCACCCAGCCCTACCCCAAACCATAAAAACAGCCTGAAAGCAAAAGAACACAAAATGAGGTAGAGAAATATGTCTGTATACTACAACAGACAGTAAGTGGTTAATCTTAGTCTGAACATCCTGAGATGCTGCCAGTCCAAGTCTGTGGTCTGAAACAGTGGCCTTGGCACAGCGCACAGGGTAATCATCTGAATCCACAATGAATATATAATATTCTGGAATCACTGGTAAGAATGAGAGAGCAACTCATTACCATCATTGACATGAGGGCTAATTGAGATGCGGTCTTTCATGTCCACTGATTCAGAGAAATGACGGGGAAAAAGTGAGGCAGACTTTGTGTAACCGTCATTATTCAGGATGAACAATGGTGAATGAAGAAAGAGCAATAACCCTGCGTCTGTCATAATACCCCCCCCCCCCTCTCTCTTTTATAGTGTCTGGATCTGAAACTCTAGCTGGTGTGTTAGAGTATGAAATATTTTCTAACCATCTCCCTGACAAAAAAATGTCACATGCTCCCATGTCAAACAAGCTACCCATAATACTGCACTCCACTGCAGCAGAACCCCTCTCCTTCCATCCCTCGCTTTCACGCCATCCCACTTCAAGCCCTCTTTTTGGCAATGCTTTACGCCAGACCAAAACAATTTAGCAATAAGCTATTTGCGTTCGTAGGGATTCATTTTCAGTTGTTTTTACATTCTCCTTTTGTAGTGGGCTCTGATTGCCTGTCAGAATTCCCCCACTCACATAGAGTAGAAGGGTTTTCTGGAGCTGACCACTCTGCTGAAAATAAGACTTGGAACAGTCCGCGCTTGGAACATGTTGGCCGTCTGACAGTGTAAGATGTTATATTTCAGTTCCTGTTATCCTAAACGACAATTTCACATCGTCTACAAGTTGTGCCTATTTTGAGGGGGTTCGCTTTCCCAGAAAAAAATGAAAAAATGTGGACTCGACACTCAGACATTTTAAGGAATTTCAGGTTGATGTGCTTCAATATGTGGTTCTTTTTCGTTGGCGATTCTTTTGCAACACCCCAAATTACCAGAATAAATGTTGCCACTTTGCATTTCTGCCATGGAAATGAAATATTATGTAGCAGATATGTTGTAAGTGTATGTTTTTTTTTTATGTTTCAAAAATGCTCTGGTTAAGGGGTGGTTATGCTTAGGCACAAAAACTGCTTAGTTATAGCTGGGAAAATATCATGTTCAGCTTAAAATACTCAGACTGTGTAATCATGGCTGGAAATTTTGCTGATGTCTAGCTTTTGGTGGCACTATCACCACTGGAAATGCCCGCTTCTGGTGGTAATCCTCCTGATGACAAAGTCAGCTCATGTACATGTAGTCTCAGCAGCGTCACTTTTACAACATTGATTTAATACATATGAAATGTACAAAAGTACGGTTTGCAAAAACCTATAATGTCAACATTTTCTTCTGTCAACTGGACTGTTCACAAAGGTCTGATAAAAAATTCATCAACAACACTTTGATGACGCAGCTGACAGATCCGTAGGAGTCAGTACCTGGAGTCCAATTCTGTTCATGTGGACACACACGTATACAGACATGCTAAGACACTGTGTACCCTATGGTTTATTTAGCACTCATTAGCTTCATGACAGCGCACAGGGTACCAGCGGTATACAGGCGGTTCACATGCACCAAGAGAGGTCAACATCCCTCAGACTCTCTGTGAGTCTTACTTAGCATAATGCTCTCTGAATCATGTCGGTAAATGAGCCATGGGCCTTATATTCCAAAAAACAATTGTTCCCACAATGCATAGCTGAAACTGCAAATAAAACAAAACATTTTCATCAGGAGCAAACGGAGTCCAATTATTTAATCTAAAGCCTGTTTCTTTGGGGACACACACAGGCGCCACTAATACTGAGTTAGACAAGCATCCAACAACGCCTAGAAAACAGATGTCGACAGGATGTCAAACGAGTGGGAGTGGATGACTCTGCAAGTTTCATCACACGGGCTGTCAGCTGGTTTGCAGGACAATATGTCCGTTGGCCCCTTTTGTGTGGGACTCCACGCTGTAAACAGACATCTAAGTGGGTGCAGGGGGGCCACTCAGGACAGAGCGAAAAGGTCCTGGAAGACGGCTTGAGCTGGAGCGGAGGTGCGGATCATAAAGAATAACAGAGCAGGGATGAAGGGTGCTTATGGAAATGCTGGGGCTAACACAAGGTTCCGGAGACACCGTTTACTCAGCCTGCCAGCATTAGAGGACTTGGCTGGCGGTTCCTCTCCTCCTCCAGAGCGAGGAGCCTGAGCTCGATGCCGCAAAGGGAAAAACTGAGAGGACACAGAAGCCGATCATGTTCAGAGTGTTTGTGCGGTGGCATCGTATCCACTCAGTATTCCAGAGAGAAATCAGAAAGTCATGGTAATATTTTAGATTTTCAAAAACAGGGGGATTTTCTGCATACCGGCACATCATCTCCAGCTCACACTTGAATGGATACTAAGTTTACTGGAGTGTAAAGCCATGCAATGCGACTGATGACAACAAATACGTATTACAGCATTAAAATCTTTGGTGGGTGATCTCATAGCATTATGTAAGACAGCGGTGCCCGTGCCAGACCCTCAGACAGAGTGCAGGGGAGACATTCAGGTGCATGCCGCTGAGCACGCAGCTCTCTTCTTTGCCTGCCATACTTGGAAATAGTTTTTTGAGCTCGCTCAACTTGATTACCCCAATTACAATCCCAAGCCAAGGCCTTTAAAGAGGTGGGGTAGTAAAATGTTTTTGAAATAATTATAGCCTTCATGTTTACTATAAAGCAAAACCATAAACTTAAAGAGTTTAAATCACTAAACTCTCGTGCATCGGTGCAGTAGCTCCTGGTGATTACATAATTCAGTTTAGGCAGAGAAGGAGTTAACACATCTGCAGTGAGCCACCTCTGTCTGAACCACAGTGGCTTTGGGACCTCGCACACGGGGCTACAGCTCAGCTTTCAAATACAGTTACATGTTTGTGGAAAATGTGCCCACTTGCCCAAACTCTTACCCAGTAGAGTTACTTTTAAAATAATTTATACTGATTTCATTAGATGAAGATAAATGACACAATTCGGAATCATAATAAGATGATGGAGGACTAATTAGGATTTTCCTCTCATTGCTCTGGTGGTTGCAGAGTGCAGGCTGTTCTCATGCACTGTTGGCACATATACTTAGCAGTAGAATTCATATATAACCCAGGTAGTCATGAACCAGTAATTTGTATATAACTGATAAGATCAGAAAGGCTGCGATCACGTGACCAATGCAGTGACAAAGGTAAAGAAGGAAGTAGTATGAAGAGCGACAGTCCACATGAGAAGGCAGACTGGGGGGATGGGTCAAACAAAAACAGGACTTTCCCCAGGAGGCCGGTGATCATGTCCTGTGTGAAACCAAGTGAACTTTGAGTTATTTTAAAGGTACTTCATCACCACTTTTCTTTTCCTTAACCTAAACTAGGTGACTTAACTTGCCCAAACACAACCTAAGTAACTTAAATTTAAGAACTTCCATGTTTCCTTCCTAAACCTGATCTACATAACCTGACCTATATTAACTACCTACACCTTACCTATGTAAGTTCACTTTAAGTACATAATGTGAAGACGGTGAACCATGTTTCTTTTCCTAAACCTACCCTACATCTTTACTAGCCTAAACCAAACCAACATAACTGTAGGTTAAGTATGTAACTTTAAGTTAAGTACATAACTTTACATTAAGAACATTACATACCATGTTTCATTTCCCAAAGTATTAACCTACTTTACTTAACTTACCAAAACCTAACCTACACAACTTTACGGTAAGTAAGAGGCCCAACCGTATTTCTTTTCCTAAACCTACTCTATATAACTTTACTTGCTAAAACCTAACCTATGTAACTTTACTTGCCCAAACCCAATCTACATAACCAACGTAACTGTAAGTTCAATATGTAACTTTAAGTGCAGAACTTTACATTGAGGATGTAATATAAAGATGTCCTACCATGTTTCATTTCCCATAACATTAACCAACCTTACTTAAATTGCCTAAGTCTAACCTACACAAATCTATATTAAGTATGTAATCTTATGTTTGTAATGTATGTATGTATGTAATGTGAAGAGATGCCTTACTTAACTTGCCTAAGCCTAACCCACATAACTTTACTAGAGTGTAGAGGCATCTGGTGACACTGAGAAACCTTACACATGAGCACATTCAGACAGGAGTCCAAGAAGCTGTTAGACCAAGAGTGGAAACAATTGACAGGAAATATATGATCAAAACTGCTTCATCATTTGCCTGCTTCTTTGTGTAGCTCTGTATCCCAACCCAGAAACAACACCTGACACAATGTGCAAGCAGTGATTTAGTCACTGGCTCAGTGTATCTAAAAAAGAAGTGTGAAAGTGCAGTTTCACTGGGGAGGTGTATAGCTCACATCAGTAAAGTGCCATTTGATGACTCAGAGGAAGGGGGGGCTCTGGTATGAATGACAGCCAGTGACTCAGATTGCTGCACACGCACACAGGTGGCTTTGGTTTTGTCAACCACTGCCTTTCCTGTGACTAGGACACACCAGACAAAGGACAGACATCCACTATCCCTCATCTCACCCCTCATCTCATCCCCCGCCACCATCCACATGCCAAGCCTCATCGCAGTAGGCAGAGCTGGGGGAGACAGGAGTCGGGGTGTCTGCTCCAATTCTCCAAACTGGGATCACATAGCAGAGGAGAACCCATTAAGTGAGTTCTGGACTTTGGCTGACTCCCCAGCAGCATAGGCCCCTCATCATAACCCCCCCTCCCAACCCTCCTACTCTCTCCCCTTTTACTCCTCCCACGCACACTCCCACCCCCCGCTGGCTCGGGTGCCAGGAACTAAGATGTATGGGCCTCTGCAGAGAACCGCCTCCAAGGTAGCACTTCTCTCCTCTGCCAGCAAAAATAAGACATTGTGCTCTCTCGCGTTCTCTCCCTCCCGTCTCAGCAACACAAGTCCCTCTGCATCACAGTGGTCAGAGAGCTGCCAGAAGCTGCAGCCAACAGCTACACTCTGATTTGCCCCCCCTTTCTCCCCCTCTGGTTCTGAGAGAAATTTACTTACAAAGAGAATTTATGTAGATAGGTGCCTGCCAGTGTGTGCTCTCTGAGATATGTTACTATGTACACAGGAGCATGTGTTGTTAGGTTGGAAATAGGGAATTACATGAACAGTAGACTGTCTGGACTTGGTCATGTTTGGAAACAGAAAGCGGCAGTTCAAGGTTGCCCTTTAAAAAAAAACAGCAATATCATTTACACAGTTATAGGTTGAATGCAAACAAATACTGGCATGCAGATACACTTTGAAATGGACTTGCACACACGCACACTCAGTTGTGCAGACGTGTAATTGACCTGTGGTCATGCTGTAACCCCAGGCACTAATCCTAACCGTAACAATGACATGCTCTACAGTAATCCTTACCCCAACTTTAACCCGAGTCTAATTATAACTCTGTTCCAAACCCCTAATCCCAGAGCAGCCCCTTTTCAAAATAATGACAAGACTTTCTAATTTTAGAGGATATTAGTTATATTATTTGGGGGGGAAATGTGATCGCCGCACGGATTGAAAAAGAAGAAAAACAACGCTTAAATGTCGTTATGATCTTAAGCATTTGTTGTAAGGAGAAATCCGGACGTCTTGCAACCTCAACGGTTCATCGCTTTTGCCTTTCAATGATCTCAACAGCCAGCGCCAGCGTATAATTAGTTCAGCATCATGTCTTTTAATGTCTGCAAATTTTATAGACTTTTACATCCAGTGAGTAAGTTTCCAATAAAAGATCAAAAAGCGCCTACATATCAAATCAGTACGAGCAAACCGACGTGCATGCGTATTTGACATCTGTCTTTGTGCTTGTGGTAGGTCACCAATATTGAGGCCGACCGACTTGAATGTACTGAAGCGTAAATGTTCACTGACGTAATGGACACATCTGTATTTTAGGTCCAGTGCAAACATGTGGACGTTTGAGTGCAAAGGGACGGCTGCCTGTGTCCTCCTGAGCAAACCAGCTGAGAAAACACTCCTCGCTACAAACTGCGCAACACAAAAAACTTTAAATTCCATCGTTTACGTCCCACGGCACCCATTTGGTTTGGCCCAGAGTTGACATCACACCTACTCGTCATTTCATAACACACTGCAAGGGAAGAGTTTAACATGCAGTACATCACGGGCTGATTTATGGCGAGTCATAAAAGGTAGTACTGACTCTGCTGCAGCGTTTGAGTCTTTGAGTGAGATAAGCAGGAAAAAGTATACTTAACACTGTAGTTCTGTCATATCCAATTCCATCATGTAGAGTGGATGACATGGGAAACTGCAGTACAACCAGCACGTTTTTTTTGGAAACTCAGGAACACATGACAGAAGAAACTCGGATCTATTACCGCCCCAGTGGCTAATTCATTCTTTCCCAACCTTAGGGACATTATTGCATCTGAAATGGTTCACATTTCCTAACAAGCAAATATTAAAGCTGCACTCCCATACTAACAATGAATCAAATTTGTCATGTGAATGGGGTCGCTCACAGTAATAATCCTACAGATAATTCACATGTTGCTTTGCAATGTTTTAAAAAATAGCTTGGATTATGTTGCATGACCACTGAACTTTATTAACGGAAGCAAAGCCTTACTATGAAGTACATTAAAATAGCAAAAAGATTGACTGTGTGATCAACCAATTCAACTGTGAAGTAATCTCTGTGGATCTGTCATCCAGCACCATCAAATACATGACTGAGCTGCTATGTGGTTGAACCCTACAAGGGCTGCATATACCTGTGTCAGTGGATGAGTGTTGGTGTGGGGCAAGACGGGGTTAACCAGGTGAAACAGCGTGCAATGAAACATATGCTTTCCTTTGCGAGCACTTAGTTGTGTGAAGCTGCACAAAATCAAAGAGGCCAGTCCAGGATAGATGTGAGAGATGAGCATGTGCAAAGGCCTATAGCAAAAAGGTGCATACTTCGAAATGGATTCACCAACTTGCACAATAAACTATGGAAATATTGGTTATGACCTCAAAGGACAGTCAATTAACCATTCAGGCACAAACAGATATCTGAATATGAATGAAGAATCTGTAGGCAATTGTGCAAGTTCGTGGTATCGGAAGCATTCTGGTTTCCATTAGTAGTCCGTGCGTAGTCCAAGTAGTGTTGACTAATCATGTTTGAATGGCAGGTAAACAGTGCATGTGGAGAGGCGGAACACATTGGCCAAAATGCTATCTCTGAATCCATCTGTTATCATTTTTTTTTTTTTAAATTTATCTGCATTCATTTGCAGATATCTGTTTGCTGAAATGAAACCACAAACGGAAGAGGAAGTCTTGCCCGGCTACATCGGATCTCCCCAAATATTGGCCGTCAGACTAATAGTGTTAGCCAGTTGGCTCAGAGATTGTGTGTAACATGACTAATCTTTAAGAGTCACACACATACACACAATAAAAAGATATACACACATACTGTACACACACCATTTTGCCACATCCCCTCTCATAACTGACCACAAATGATGAACCAGTCGTCGGTGGTCACAGCTATTGGAAATTCATGCTCGATTTTTTAAGTATCTAATAGCAAAAAAAAAAAGAAAAAAAGAAAATTAATTCACTAACAAAAAGCCTTATTTAGCAAAAAACATAAACAAAATAGTAAAATAGAACCTGTAATTACAGGACATACACAGTGTTCCTAAAATAGCTGAGGTCAAAGACCAGAGATATTCAAATCAGACAGAATTATCACATGTAAATTCTTTTTCCACTCCTCCAGTCCAGGGCGCTCCAGTGTCAGGGCGAGCTGCAGGATGCCCCCTGGAGCTTATAGTTGGGTGGATATTTGATTATATGACTTTGACTGAGTCCTGATGAAACATGCTGGAGCTTCAGGTATTTCTAAATATATTAAGCTCTTGCCAGTACAAAGCAATTGCATTACTTGGGGATGGGATTAAGCTATTGTAACCGTGGCACTGCTGCTACAGAGCTGGCTATTCATACCTGAGATTTATCACTGTAGTAAAATGGAAAATACGATAAAGTTTAGCTCAAATCCTGCATCCGAATCAACATGCTGCAATCATCCTTAAGAGAACTGCATATGTTAATCACCACTAACACTAGTCCCCTAGCTTTCATCCCACAATGCATCTGTTTTCCTAATGGCTGTGGTGACTTGTGCGACCATGTCCCCACTCGTAAAGCTTGTGTGGTCACACAGTGGTTTTAATAGCATGACAGTGATGTTAACCATTATCCTGCGGCCTTATTAAAAAACAGGCATGATTTGATGATTATTAGCTTTTATGAAACACTCAATCATGTTCTCTAACACACACGCATGCAGTTTAAGAAGTGCAGGCTGATTAGGAACAAGTCTAATCACTTACTTTAAAATCCCTCCAGACATTTTAAATTCAATGAACAAAAGAAAAAAAAATACTTACAGCAACTACAAACAATGTAAACAATATAGCAACGACAAATGCCGTAGACTCAACAACAAGTTTAAATCATTCAAAATATAGGGCTTCAGTTGCCTCGGGTAGGATTGTCACAGATTGTTTAGTTTTCTAACAGTCGAATGTTTAGACTTGTGTCAATTCAGCCTATTTAGGAAAGATTAGTGGCTAAATGGGAGTGATATAGTACAGAACAGCTGGAGAGAGAGCAAAGGCATCTCCGTGACTCACCCTTGTTACGTCTTGACCGTAGCTATACTGTGGGCAGGGCATTAAGAGACCAGCGCTCAATGAAACAAGTTTAACAGAACTGATTTTTGCTTTCCACGCTAAAAAAGTGTTTTTCTGAATTAACAAGATTATTATCTCAGAATTCTGGGAAAAGTTTTTCTGAATTAAAAAGATAATAATGTGGTCAATTCAGAAAAACAAACATTTTCTTCCATTAAAACTTTTCTCAGAATCCTGAGATAATAATCTTGTTATTTAAAAGTGAGAAGCTGCTAGATAATAATCTTGTTGATTTAGAGAAACAAGAGCAAAATTGTTTACTATTAAACTTTTCTTAGAATTGACCAATCATAACGGAGCATCAGGCCAGATCAGACCAGGGTCCTACAGCAACACAGCTGTGCTCCATTGACTCTAATGCAATCGTTTCAGATTTCCCTCATTTTCAGGCTGGTTGTGTGGATTTGGAGCTAAATGTTGTGTCTGGGGCACGTCATGTATGAATGATACTCATTACCTGGAGAGGCTGGAGAAAGATATATGTTTCTTCCCTGTTCCAAAACCAAAATCAAACCCTGAAAAGTGTAGGGTTAGCTGGCTAGCTACTGAAGATATAGCCTACTGAGTGTATACACATGCTGCTTTTGCTTTTTAATGATTATAACAGTGACAAAAAGGCAGACCCTGCTGTACAGGAACCAGTGAAGGGAAGCAGGGAAACTTTGCTGATATTCAACCAGCTGTATGTCATCGCAGTTTGCGCAGATGAATGTTGTCGAAGCCAAATACCGCTCATCCGCACACACTGCGATGCCACACAACTGGTTCAATATGGGCAAATTCTCCCTTTATATTCATTGTCCTGTGTGGCGATCAGCAGTGATGTGGTGGTTCACTTTTACACTGTGGTCTGTAGCCTATAGTTCGGCTTTAGCTTCTAACTGTCTTTGTCTTTTTAACCTGTTGTTGCTGCTGAGTCAGTTTGACATCCTGGATATATCCTTCAAACTCAGACTGTAGAGCCCTCTGTCTGCTTCTCTCTGGAATCACTGTTTCATTTTTACAAAAATATGATAATATTTCTTCAGGGAGTGCAGTTAGTTACAGTGTGGGCTCCATGCTTACTCTGACAGCTTGTTGGACCATCACAAAGGGGCGGGGCTTAACGAAAGGCCAATTCTGAGATAATAATCATTGTTTCTGTCTTCAAATTGCTCCAGAAATGGCGGATTTATTGAGCAGGCTGAAAAGAGGAATCCAAATAACAGACAACAGCGCCAGGAAAAGAGCGCAGCATGAGGAGAGCCAGCACCATCCATAGCTCAGCACATTTCTGGGAATTGCGCTCACGCATGCTGTGATTGGAAATAAGGCAGACATTTGTTTAGCACAGGGAGTGTTAATTTGTCAGAGCGCTAATTAGATGTAAGCAGACCTTGTTGCTCAGCATGCCAACTATAACACACATGGGAAACGGTGCTCTCGCAGTGAGGAAATGACCAAGCTGGATTGATGGAATTCCATAAAGGCCACGGACATTTATCACTGGATGTAGAAACAGCTAAACACAAGAGCAGCTTGATGCCAGCGTGAGAATCTCGATGGCCAAAGCAGTTGATTGAGCAGGCAGGGGATTCGTGGAACAGGACAGGGAGGTTACTCACTTGAAAGGGTAAAGAGAAGAAAAAATCTTGAGGCATATTCCACTTTGGCAGGTCCTCACCTTGGTAATATAAGAATGGTGAACCAGCAGAGGAAATATGCATGGTTTTAAAGAATCTGGCAACAAGACCAACAAGGCTTTTGCTGGCATTTTCTTTGCATTTGGACTGAAATTCCAAATCCCTTAGATACCTCTCTTACATGCCATCTAATGTGGTTAAACAGCCCGCGATGAAAATATTGTGTGTGATTATCTGACATTAGCTTGTGTTTTATAGGGTATTTTGAGGCATAAGAAAACAGAACCATATCTTTAGAAAATTGCTTTATCTAAGCCTCACTGATGTGGGAAGGGGAGCAGCAACTCTTACCCAATTTTCTGGATAAGCTTGTGACATCTCTTTCAGATGAGTGTTGGGAGGAAACAGATAAAGCTTTCCATGTGGCATGTTCTTTTTCTGGCTCATTCCTTTGCCCGGCTGCCAGAGAATGGAGTTTAATGGAGTGGTACAAGGAGGACGGGGGGGAGTAAATGGTGGAACTTCAGGGGTAACGCTGAACATGCATGAAGGAAAATAGTCCTCCCAAGTGACCGCGATGACTGGGGGACAGAATGTGTACTAATCTAGGCGGGCGGCCAAGCCAAACAGCCCGAGGGGGGCAAAGGGGAAGCCATAGCCAGGAGGGGGGGAGTTCAAATAAAGTATATGGAGGGTGGACGGGATGAGGCGAGACAAATGCCATTACAGTGCAGAAATGAAAAGAGCCAGGAGGGAGCCTGGGATTTGTAGGAGCGTTTCCTCTGAGGAGGGGCTCGGGGTCTGGTTGCGCAGCGATACGGAGCCACCTGTTTAATGGTGCTTAACATGCGCAAACACAAACGTGCTGCACACACAATTGCGCTTGCCCTCATGTGAAAACATACTGTGTACTGCACAGAGCATGCAGTATCTCTACTGCTGCCTTTTACCCTCATTCTCACACACACACACACACACACACACACACACACACACACACACACACACACACACACCCGATGACCTCCTGGGTGCTGTGTTTTCTGCGCCACGGTATGTACAGCCAAGTCACACAGCTTGAGCTGCAGGGAGGTCCAGAAACCCTGAGGGAGATGGTACGTGACAGAGAGCAGGCTGTGTATGTTGGTGTGTGTGCGTCGGGTTGGAGGAGCCAAAGTGGATATTTAGTGAACGCTCTCGAGAACGCTTGCATGAAGGTATACATATATAAATGATGGAATTTGTTTTTGTGGAAGAGAGAGGAGAGTGAAGACGGTACAGTAAGACAGAGGGCACAACATCTGATATCCATATGCTCATTTGGCTAAAACCATTTTAATCAAGTTTGTGGCTTCATGGAGCCTAAGTAGCTGACTGTGAAATAAAGAATACAAGAGGCACACAACATCAGTCCTCTCTGTGTTGGTCTGTGTGCGTGTGTGACCGGTTGTGTGCACACGTGTATACAAACTGTGCCTGGCTCCACCACAGAGAGGAGAGGGCATATGAGCGTCATGCTGCATCGATTGCTCGCTCCGAACTCTGAAAGTGATTTTCTCACCGTATCTTGGAGGAAATGATTCATTAGGCTGTGGCCCAGTTGGGATGGCTCTGACATGGAATAAGAAGCAGCCACTCACCCCGGGCTGGTGCACTTGGAGTGTGCACCGAGACGAAGGAGAAGATGGGAAGCAGCCCGTGAAGGCCGTGACGGCAGGGTGGGGGAGTTAAAATGGCAGGGATGGATGCAAGCAGAGGTCTGGAAAGGCAGAGCTGGAGGAGAGGGAGGTTGGAATGAAAGAGACAGAGATGGAGGGACAGAGGAGAGGGGGAAAGGGGAGCCTCTGTGGCTTTGAGTCAACAGTACAACAGCTCCCAGACAAGCTCGTCTTTCCTGGAACACCACAGGAGCACTCAGCACGAAAGAGAATAATGCCTTGTACTAATCTTTCTGAGGTCATCTTACACACATCTTTGTCAATTGTTTTAGTATCCTGTCTCTGCACTGCAGCATTTGGAAAACTCATGCCAACACAGTGTACTCCAGATGGGTATATTGTGGATTACATCAGAAAATACTAAACAGAAAAGCAGCCACTGACTGCAATAAGATGGTTATACTTTGCATTGATAGCTTTTCTTTTCCATTTCCTCCCTTTGTCTTGTTGAGTTAATCATATATCAGCTGATTTTACTTAGTCTAACTTGAATTTTCATTACATTCCACATACCTAGAAACTCATAATTAAACTCAATAAAACTCCACAGTGTGACCTTTTAGCATGACAGTACTAAGAAGCATCTCAAATATTAAACTGCGTTCCATTTAAAGTCTGACATCGGAAGTTCCTTGCTGAAATTTCTGACTTCTTAACCTCTGTGATCCCCAGTGTGCGGGCGTAAAAGCAACACCCATGCGATGTTGAACAGCTGCGCTGCCTAACCAAGGTAATATCTAAGTTTGATGAATAACCCATATAAAACAGTGTGTAGTTTTCATTATCATGCCACAAATTTAGCTAAACAATACATTTCAATAGCTTAAAACCACTTGTTGCTATTGCTAGAGTCCTCGGCTCTGTGTGCCACTGTGTGTGTGTTGGGCTTTTTGTGTGAGTGATCAACTTTTTACATACTTATGTAAACACCAAACCCAACATGACAGCTGGAGGAAAAGGAAACCGTTCCAAAACTTTGTCAACAAACATGACCAAAACATAACACGTAAACCTCAAGAAAAACGAGCAGATGAGGAGAATGCTGCATTAAGACTGGGCAATATATCAATATAATATTGATATTGCGACATGAGACAAGATATTGTCTTGTATTTTGGATATTGTAATGTTATTAAGTGTTGTCTTTTCCTGGTTTTAAAGGCTACATTACTGTAAAGTGATGCAATTTACTGACTGTGGCCAAAATAATCCCAATGTGCAATATTATCCCAATAATCATCAAAATCAAAAATATGCTTAAAATTCTTAAAATGGCTCTAAAACATACTGGAATCATTTTACCGTAGTTTGTTATGAGAGAAATATTTTTATTGCATCACAGACAGGACACACTTTTTGGTGCACATCCTTTTAAGTGACTATTTGAAATGACATCATATTCATTCATTCATTTTCTGTTATCGCTTATCCTGTTAGGGGTGTGCTGGAGCCTATCCCAGCTGACATTGGTTGAGAGGCAGGGTACACCCTGGACAGGTCGCCAGACTATCACAAGGCTGACACATAGAGACAGACAACCATTCATGCTCACATTCACACCCACTGAAAAGTTAGAGTCACCAATTAACTTGCATGTCTTTGGATTGTGGGAGGAAGCTGGAGTACCTGGAGAAAGCCCACGCTAACATGGGGAGAACATGAAAACTCCACACAGAAGGGTTCCAACCCCCCACCCTGGTTTCATTTCCGGGAACCCTCTTGCTGTGAGGCAACAATGCTAACCACTGTACCACCGTGTTGCCCCTATTTTCATATTAAAAATGCCGATGATTGATTAAGGTCTGTTGCGTTTTTAAAGTTGGTTCGAATGAAGCCTTTTTTTGCAGTCTCTTTTGTCGTTGGTTGCTCAGTAGTCTCTGCTGGACACGATATTCATGATTATCCAATAATGGAAATATACCATGACCAACTGAGGGAGCTTTCACATCAGAGACCCAGCCTTGGATCAGAGTGCACTTGACCCCAAAGTCCAGTTCGTTTGTTTAGTGCCAACGCTGTGTGCCATATCCGGGCACAGTACATCAATCATGCCCAACAGCAGCGACTCCTCCTCCACTCAGATTCAGAGCTTCATCTCATTGCTCATACGGTCCCCACTGATGATGGTCCTTGGGGCAGCAATGTTCGCATGTGGTGCCCTTTTCTACACTGTAGTACAATAAAGATGTCACGTAGATGTTGACCAAGTGTACTCGGGTATGGAACAACATTACTAAGCAAAGCAGCAGGGGAGTGGAAAGGATGGAGCAATCACACTCAGGCACATATGAATCAGTTGGACCTAATGTAAGAACACCCTTATTGTGAGTGTTTTTTACTGCAATCTGTGAAAAAATCGTTTGTCATCCCATCCCTAATGCAACATCTATGATTTTAGACTCCAAGTAGTGGGATTATCTGTCTGAGTGTCCTGAACCACAGGGTCATTTTACAGCTCTGGGAAGCCAAATCGAGGAAATCGCTAAAGCCGTTCCAACTGTCACCTAATTTACAGCTCTTGACTTGAAAGCAAGAACCCATCTACGAGTGCAGACATATGCAACGCAGCAGATTGCTCCATCTGGGACACCCCAACATTGCAAAGTGACCTACCAACATGACTGCTGATGGGAGATAAGGAGGATCTGACTTATGTGGAATGCAATTTTGGTTTAAGATGAAAAGAGGAGTGCTGCAGATAGCCCAGACTTTTCCGAGAAGCGGTTAGAGGTAGGAGGACAGAGGAGAGAATGAAAACGAAGAAGAGAACAAGCAAAGATAAGAACAGGAGGTCTGGATTACATGTTAAGCCTCATTACTCAACCTCCCACTCAGTTTAATGTAGTGAGAGTTAGAGACGGACGGAGAAGTGGAGTGAAAATGCAAACATAAATTGCACACAGCATATAATTTCATGAGTGTGTGTGTGCATGTGTGTAGCAGAGTGGGTGTCCCTGTCTCCCCCGTGACCTCGTGCCTTGGTTAAAGCTTACAATAAAGCAGCAAATTATGAATTAGATAAGTGTCAGTGAGCTATTGGTCTGGGAACACAGCAACCATCCCAACCACACTACATTTAAGAATGTGACTCTCTGCCCTCAGCGCCATCTATCATCTCAGAAAACCATAACATTTCCACTTTCCACTGAGTTACTCACGATAGCCGGGCCGTTCTCAATGTACCTCAAACCCTCGAAATCGTGTCTAACGGTCAGATTCCGGATGCATTCCCTTCATGGAGTCAGACCCAAGATGGCAATTTGCTTGTTATCTGTCACAACAAGACAATAAAATCACACGGCCAGATGGTTATTTATTATCGTCCTGTGTTGAAGTGGTGTTTAGCATGATTGCGGTCATAGCTTGCTTCTAATATAACTGGTTTGTACTGACACGTCTGGGGTTTGCAGCACTGCCTGTGCTTGATTTGTATGAGTCACCTGTACTTCTCTCAGTCTGAACATTCAATTTGTGATGTGAGGGATGCGTGGCACGAAGCAAGGAAACCCCATAAGACACATGGCCCTGATCAGAGCCAGTACTACCATGACATCATTGCCACGTAATTGACTCTTATAGTCTGTCGCTCTCTTTCCTCCTTTGTTGTCAGGGCAAGTGAAGGCCGCAGCTATTGAAGTTTTCCTCTATCACGTGCTTATACTGTTGACTGCGGGCTGCGATATTAAAAGACCACTATGCATCTGGATATTCTGTTCATACACGTCTTTCCCGACCGGATATTTAGCAGACAGTCGGGCTCTTCATTTCAAGGATATCCTGATTTATTAATGGAAAATCATGTTAGGGCTTTGAATCGGACAATGTAATGTCTGCTTCTGTAGCTGACGCACGCTCTTTTTAGGATTTAACAGTCCTAATAAATCACAAACACTTCAGCCCTCACACTAGGTCGAGTTTAGCCTCAGACAGCAGAGTAACTATGGCAACAAGTGATCACCAGAAGTCATTAACAGTAAGTGGGTGATGAAAAAGACCTGAAGCCACGTCCATATAAATTGGTACGCTAAGCAGCTGCTTTTCAAAATGTCATCACAACGCACGACACTGTACAGCTGCAGAGACATGTTTCAGTGTAAACCAACTTCTCAGAGCTGCTCCTATGATAGAGGGCAACTGCCAGGGCGGCTATTGTGCAGTCTTGCTGTTGTTGTTACGTGTTAAACAAAGTCAAGCTGTCCCCTCGCTCCTGCCAAGCTCGTTGTCGTAGTTGTTTTTCTAGGAGCAGCCATTCCTCGTGTAGTGAAGCTGCAGTGATACACTGAGCAGATTACCTCTGCTGGACTTGTTCATAAACAACAACCACATGCTGCAACATATAATAAAAAACATGATAATAACCACAGGCCTGATGGGAATCATGCTGTGAGTCAGTCCTCGCGGTATGCATCCATGTTGTCATACAATTATCCATCTCTTTCAGACTTTTCATCCATCTCCCTGTCCTTATATACTACACTTTAGTGGTGTAAATCACAGGTTTCATCACAGTACAATATTATACAACAATATCAGGACAACAATATTTGCTGATATCACAAAGTCTGCAATTTTTGACATGATTCAATTCAGGGGCCTGCGATTGATATAAGATCAGCAATATCCTCATTGTCCTTTTCTTGGCTGCTTGCCAAAACCACTTTCAATGTTTAGGAAGGAGGTATGCTGAGATGGAAATAGTGACACAGACGTGCCATGGGAATTTCAAAATAAAGGTTTATCTTAAAGATGACGATATCAGTGTTCTTACTCTGCATCGCTCATTTCAATTGTTGATTATAGAATCAATACATCAGTCCAGATCGATGTATCTTCACATCCCTACTCTGCAGAGATACTGACATGCTGTGATGATTGATAAACTGACAGTTCTTTGAAATTAGGACTTAGCAAGGCACTGAGATAGTGATGTTAACACACTGAGTCAAGTAATCACTTTTATTCAAAGCCCCAAGCTTTAACTTCCTCTCTGTCAATGCAAATCTCAGTGAACGCTGTTAGAGCATAACTAATTACTCGAAAATACTCATAGTTACACCTCAAATTTTAAAAAGTCATTAAAACAGAAGCTCTGGGGGTGTCAGTGGCTTAGTGGATAGAGCAGGAGCCCCATGTACAAGGCTGTTGCCACAGCGGCCCTCGTTCGACTCCAGCCTGTGGCCCCTTGCTGCATGTCATTCCCTCCCTCTCCCCCTTTCACACTTGTCCTGTCCATTAAAGGCAAAAAATTAATTGATAGTTGTTTGGTCTACAAAATGTCAAAAAATGGTGAAAAATGTCAGTCAGTGCTTCCCAAAGCCTAAGATGACAGCATCAAACGTCTTGATATTCAGTTTACTGTTATAGAGGAGTAAACAAACCAAGAAATATTCACATTTATGAAGCTAGAAGAGAAGTTAGGCTTTTTTTTCTTTAAAAATCACTTATCGACCAATCCTTTATCAAATTAGTTGGTGATTGGTTTAATTGTTTAACTGTTAACCAGTATCCTCATCGTTCACCTAGTTCTCTCTGAATTCTTCTGTAATTTCAGGATGTTCAAACACATGCTTGATTTTGGGGAAAAAAATCCCAATAAACGCTTTTATGATCTGGTAATTAGAGGAAGTAAAAGTTAATGAATGAGCCGAAAACTGGTGATTGGGCTGGGGACCTTAAGAAGCTCAGATTTTTAGAAAGTCTACCTGATTACTTTCAGTCGATGGAGGAACTCCTTCCTGCCAGAGTTTTTACATTTGAATCATAAGTTCGGCTGAATACCTCTGACGATATAATTAATCATGTTGTGAAAATGTGTATGGTTGTTTTGTACAGATGCAGCATATTTTTCCATTTTTAAGTTTGCTAATAAATCTCAAGATATTTCTATGTTAAACAGCTGCTCCCGGAGCTTTGAACACAAATGACTCCCAGGTCTAAATAATTCACATTTAACAAAGAAGATAATTGCTGTGTCTGTTTTTCTCTGTCTAACTAAAGCATCCAGAGTCAGTTCTGTCGGAGCAGTGATAATTCGTCTTACTAAATGCACATTACTGTGGTCAAACTTGGATGTAACATAGACGAGAACAAGGAATGCTGACCAACAAATTGGGCTATATAGCGAAGACATTCAAGCTGTCTTAAATCTCTCTTCTGTTCCTCTGTGTTTATTACGCATCATGTTGTTTCCTGTTACTAATAGTCCAATCGATCCCATTTGTGGTAGCCCACAGAGACACGCTCCCTGCACAAAATCAAGCTCTGAGCCGAGGTGATGAGAGAAAAGACACAGTGTGTAAGAATGTGTCGTTCCAAATTTCTGATGACATTATTCTTAATCACTGAGAGAAAGTCTCCCTAAACAAACCCTTCCAGTATGCACGACCGCTGAAACCTCATCCTGGTGTTTCTCAACAAAATGTTAACCTGGTGACAGCGCTCGAAATGCTTCACAGTGATGCTGTACGCGTAGCTATGCTGTGTTGTGTAATTCCCAGAGCCGGTGGTATCATCTAACGGTGAGCTCAGCATGAAGAAGTAGGAAGAGAGGTGAGGTAGGGTGAAAAGAAGAGACAAAGACAGGAGGAGGAAAGGAGAATTTAACCTTGCTAAGGCTGCTGGGTAATATCTCTGCAGCTTGGAGACACTTTATGTAAGCAGCGGGGTGTAATCTGGAAAACAGCAAAGGAAAAGGAGGTCAGTGATGTATCTCCTTGCAGAGGAGGGACTGTGCAGCTCCTCAAAGGGGACACACACACACGTATAAGTGCAAAAGTCTCACGAAGAAACACATAGCTCAACAATGCAGCGATTCATCACAATTAAGCTGATGTAAACCTATACAGAGTGTAACCCTAACACCCAATCGATCAGAGAGCTGCCTGTTGTCTCCACTCTCCCACAGTTTAAATCTCTCCACTGAATAATGGAATATTACTCCAACATACACCTACAGTAAATCATCATATACACACACTGCCTGCTGTACAATTCATTCCCATTCAGTCTCCACTCTGTGATTTAAAGCGATTGCTTTAGCAGCGCAGCTATCCAGCACAGGTCTTCACCCACACACATTCACAGCAAGTAAATCCATCAGACAGCTCGGTGTTGTGTGTGGGATGTCTGAGATGCTGGGCATCAGACGTAAAGTTCATTTTTTGAGTTGATTTGAAAATGATTTGTGTGTCTGTTTAAATACCACATGTTACATAGGTTACCCTGTGTGCAGTATAGTAAAATCATTGACTTAACTGACTGTGCAGTTACAAGCATTATGATTTGATTTGATTCTTTATTTTCATGTCATGCACACAACGTGCCCAACCATAATGGGTTTACAAGGCACCAGTAATTATAGTTGCAGTCGTCAATCATGTCATTACAAAATTACAAGTTATTTTACAACTTGGCCTCAAACAAAATATTCTGCATTCTCTCCGAAGCTTGGCAAATAAAATCTGCTACAAAAAAAGGTTCCCCTACAAGTTTTCGTATTCCTCAGCCAAGAAAAATCTACATAAATGGATGTCATTTTACTAAATAAGTAAATTCCCTATGCCCTCACAGACCAAACAGTAAAACAAAAATTGAACCTCATTCACTCCAGAACCTGTTGCAACTCTACTTATAGATTTTATTTGAATAATTATATCATGATAAATGAAGAATTCTGCAGTTTTTTCAGTTGATGTTGCTTTTTATTTGTTCATTTTTAAGGGCTCTGCATCATAGAGACAGATTAACAGCAGTTATGGTGCTGCCCTCCAACTATTTATGTATTTATTTGTTTCAAGAAAGGTATTCGCACATCCATGCCTCAAATGCAGGTGCGTTGGAAAGTATCACTTAAGTCTTTGAACAGAAAATCCTGCAAACTGCTGTTACTCAGCTTCACAATTTATTAGTAACAGTAACATTTCTGTCCTCCTCAATGTTCATCAAGATTGTTTAACACCGTTGTTTCCAACATTGAGCTTAACCCTTTAAAAGTTGGAGCGGCATCATTTTTCTCATGCTGCTTTCAGATGCCTTTTGCAAGTGTTTAAGCCTTAAAACCCTGAGCAAAGCAGCGCGATTTCTTTCAAAAACATGGGAAAAGGGGCAATGAGCAACTTGGTAATACATGTCCCACAAATTGTAAAAAAAAAAAAACCCAAAACAAACAAAAAACTAAATTTTTAAAAATATTTTATGTTGGTTTTTCTAATTGCAAAAAAAAAAAAGATTAAGAAAAGTTTTTTTTAAGAAATAATCTAGGTCATTATTATTATTATTATTATTATCATTATATTTCAAAATCATGTTATAGAATCTTTATGATTTTTAAGCACTCTGTCCATGTCATTTGTTTGTTTGCTTGTTTGTAACTTTATTTATTTTCTTTTTACTAATTTTCTTGTTTTGTTTTGTTTTCTTTTTTTACTAATATCTTGCTAATTTTTTTGGGTCATTTTTTCTTTGGTCACTCTATACCTTCTTTCCATGTTTTTAAAAGAAATCAAACCAATTGACTCTGGTTTCAAAGGGTTAAACAGAAACTGCTCCTCCCATTTTACAGGAGTGTCCAGGTGCGAGGGAATTAATCAGCTGTTGGTGTGTTTCTGCTAGGCTGATGTGTTCAGTCTTAAGATCAACATTTTTTTGTAAATAATCTTGTAAATAACATTTACTGTGTAAGGAGCTTGAGTTTTCTAATTATTTTCCTATGTTTTTTTTTTTTGTTGTTGTTGTTGTTTGTTTTTTTGGTCCCTTGTTTGTGGGATATGTGACATGTGGTGCACAGGCTGTTGTCAATTTTTGAGAAACACACCCACAGCTGGATTCTCTCACACCTGTGCACACCTGTGAAATGGGTGGGGCAGTTTCTAATCAGCTGTGGGTGTGTTTTATTCAATATTTGACAAATGTCATAAGTCTAACACTGACCAAGGACCTTGCTCCCAAAACAAGAAAACCTTATTAATCTTAAAAAAAAAACAAAAAACACAAACCCAAGAATGATATTACAGCTCTTAAATGGTGTGCCTATGATTCAGAGTTTACACCTAATAAATTGGACTCAAGATTCAAGGACTGGATAGCTAAGGGTATAACAGCTCTATGCAGTGTAATGAAAGATAAAAAATTGCTCAGTTTTGAAACAATTAAAAGGACACATTTATTAGAAAATCAAGACTTCTATCGATATCTGCAGCTGCGGCATTATGTTGATATGAAGGTGAAAAATGTAACAAAGACAAGCATATGTTTGATTGAACTGTTTACAAAAGCCTATAATTCAGAAACTACTGATAGAACTGTTTCATGCATGTATAAGGGTCTGTCGAATCTGAAATCACACTCAACTTCATATATTAAAACAAAATGGGAGAAGGAAGGAGGGATAACTATATCTAAGGAAGAATGGACAATAATATGGAGATATCAATGGACTTGTACCAGCTCACCGAAGTGGAGGGAGTTTGGCTGGAAAAGTCTGATCAGGTTCTTTATTACACCTTCTCAGAAGTCTTATTATGATAACAACTCCCCTGCGTGTTGGAGAAACTGTGGGAATCAAAATGCAAACCATTACCATGTTTTCTGGGACTGCCCCGCCATGAAGGATTATTGGAGAGAGATACACAAAGCTCTACAGGATATCTTCAAATGTGAAATACACCTTGAGAGTAAGACTTTGTTTTTCGGACATGTACCTCAGGACTGGCTTAAAAGAGATAAACATTTAATGAATATCCTACTAGTGGCCTGTAAAAAGACTATTACCAGGATATGGTTATCACAGGAGAGTCCAACTTTGAAGCTATGGATGGAAATCACAATGGACATTTATAAAATGGAGAAGATAACAGCATTTATTAATCATAAATTGGAGAAATTCACTTCATACTGGGAAAACTGGGTCAACTATGTCACGCCCCATAGGCCTGATTTTATTTTCTCAAATCAGTGATTGTGTTGTGTTAAAAAGATCACTCCCTACTTGTACATAGTTTTCTTGTGGTTTGTTTTTCTTTTCATTGTTTGGATATAAAACAAAAAAATACTATTTTGGCATTTAGGGCAGACAATAGATGTATGAAGTATGCAAATATGATGTACTGGATGTGAATGTCTGATACACACAGTTTTTTTTAAGCCACTGTGTTGCTAAATGTATGATGTCTCTTGTGTTTAAAATGTTCTCATGTTGTTTTTCTGTGATGTTTTTTTTTATGTGAAGCAGTGGACAGTGCACAAGATTAATCTCCCCTCTGGGACAATAAAGTTTACTCCAGCAATCTAACTCTGTGAGGTTTTATTGCCTCAGTTGCACATGATTCTTTATATGACACTGGTAGCTGATTTGACGGAAGCGTTCCTGCAACAGGCCGTCACACTTTAGCTGAGAGGGTGAAGGCAAAGGCCTCATCAAAACATCAGACTGCTTCCTGTGGACCCACCAGGGATGTGCTCCACTGTCACCGCAGGTCAAAGAAGAGCTGACCTTGCACTCCAATAACCAGCAGCAGATGAGCCGGCGCAAGGAAGACACTGCGGGGGTCCAGGAAGTCACTCGGGAAGGAACATGTTTGGAGAGAGTGTTCTTTTGGCAAGAGAGTGGGGGTCTTTGGTTTATTTTTGGGGCCTTGGCGACAACCCTGCTGCTTTCCTGTTTTCTTTCCTGAAGTAGGTCTCAGGTTGGCGGGGACAGATAAAACAGGAGAAGAAAGACATTCCAGAGGAACACCCCTTTCTTTTTTCACACCACGAAGGACTCAGATGGAAGCTCATTCATCTCATAGACTACTGAAAACAATAACCACTGGCTGTTTTCCACAGGGGGAAACCAATGTGACAGATTTTATTCATTTAACTATCCAGTGTGTGAACATTTCTGACCATTGTGAAAGATGTCATGGAAAAATTCAAAGAGACATGCCACACAAAGTGAATGACAATGATATTGGAAGCCAGTAGGTGGCAATCTTCTCACCAATCCTCCCCAAGCACCTGTGTCCCTCTGAATGAAGGGGCCACAGATTACAGGCTGTGGATAATTTCAGGGAGGTGGTAATGAAACTGTTGTGGCAGACACATGCCACTGTAAACAAACAGTGTCCATGCTGTCTCACAGTACAGAGCTGTATCAAATCTATGATAAAAATCTCAACAAAAAAACACATCTTATCAGATGGCAAAACACTTTGGCGAGGATTATGTGTCCAACATGTGGTACGGGGCATTTCTGAATGAGCTCCGGCTTGCTGGGATTCATGTCTGCCTACCATCACAATATCAGGCTGCTGCGATCAGGCTTTAAATCACCCCTTCCCACTAAGCATGACTTGCAAAGCCTAACTGAAAGTCAGTTGGGCTCCTCTGGCATCAGTGAGACATTACATTCATATTGCTGATTTTATCAAAGTCCCCGCCATTGTTGTTTGCCTTGGGTCTATGTCTTTCATTTCCCCCCTCGGTCACAAGACTGATCCAAATTATTATTGTTGCACTGAGGAGGAAATTAATAAATCTCTAAGGAGGAAATTAGAGTTCCAGACTGTGTGGGTTCGGTGTCATACATGCATGCACACAACTGTCTTTTTTTTTTTTTTTTTTGCAAATGTATTGTGTGAATGGAACTTGACTGTAACTGTAAAGCTTCAAAAATGTGTGTTTCTCTGCAAAAAGTGAGCAAATGTGGCCTGGAATGAAGTAAATGTGTGCTACATCAGTTTGTAAACTCAAGTCTATGAGTCTTGCCTCAGTTAAAACCCATGCAGGTGAAAATACTACACAATTATGTCCACTTTCCCCAGCCACAGAGTGGTGAGTTTTCACAGGGGACCTCTGTACTGAGTACGCATAATTCTGAATGATTAACCAAGTCTGTGAACTCTGCGTAAAAGGCATTTCCTCGTGCACATTGGCCAATATTTCTCATTGTCAACAAACAAACGGTCACACGAGTTGAGCAAGACCTCATGCACAGAGCAGGCACCGCGGCTTACAGATGCTGAGAGAGCAGCGCTGTGATTGGTCCGCCGCGGTGGGTGTTTCCGCATTCCGCAGAGAGCTGTCAGCCGAAGCGCGAGTTGGAGAGGGGGGACCGTCGCGTCTGTGCAGAGCAGAGACGTCCTTATTCAATCCCAGAGGAATAGCAGCCCGTCGCCAGGGGAGCAGGGATGCCTTACATGTTCATCAGCACGCAGATCCGACTGGTGTGTATCTCGCATCTGTGAAAATGACTCGTGTCGTGCTTTTAGAAGAAAAAAAGACGCGCTCGAGTTTGGGGATTTGTTTATTTGGCAGAGCAACACAGCGCATACGACTAATCAATCAGGGTCGCCACTTGCAGATTAGAGTCATGCAGTGGCCTGTAATATTCTGCATGCTGGAAAACAACAAACAGTCAAGGCTACAAGCGGAGCAAGCGACGTGTGTATGGTTGTTTTTGTGCCACGGTGCCCTAAATGAAAAACACATGTTGCCCAGTTGTCGGCCTATGTTCACTTTGTTGTCTGCACGACTCGAGCAACCTAATTCTATAGCCTCTGAGTATCTGATGATCTATTTATAGTCTGCCCAGTTATTAGAGATTATGATCCGCACCTGCCAGAGGGATGCAGGTGTAGCCAGCGCAATGCAGCCAGAGCTGCACCAATAACAGTTGTAGAAAAGCATTCCTCAATCAATCCTGTGCAGACTATCAGTTGTATAGTTAATGTGCTTGATTCCTTACAGGAGAACGGTCCAACAAATGTGGGAGATGAATATTCGGATCCAGCTGTGATGAATTACCTGGGAGCAAGGAAAACAACCATGCTGGGAAACAATTTGTGAGTACTGAAAATGGGCACTGTCAGTTGTTTTAGAGGGTGGACACAAAGTAAACGTGGCAGGTGACTGGGTGATATCTGAGGATAGGAAGTAAACAGAGAGATTTGTAGGCACAGTTTTGGCCACAAAAGCACCAAGACTTAAATGTCCCTCCTGAATTGATATTTTTCATGTAAGCATATCCATCACCTTCTCAAAACCAGGGAAAGGTATACTGTACTAGCTCAAACGCACACACATGCAGAATGGACTCCCAGGTGTACTGTAAATGTGCTCACACCAGGCCGTATTTCCATATTTAGGCACTTAACACTGGTGTTTCTTTCATTTTGGCAGTTAACGTGTACATATTGACGACAGAGCTGAGATCAGGTCACATGGAGGGGAGAAAAAAAACCCTCCCAATGTGGTCGAGGAAGGCTGCTGCTTTGCAGATTTAGAATAAACCATTCAAGCTGATGGAATACAGATCAGGGAAGTGTTGTCATTGGCAATCTGATTCAAATGCTGCTGGGAAATGAACCAAGGTGTGGAAGGAAGTGAACAAGCACCAGAACAATTAACAGCATTCTACTCTCCAAGCAAAGTTTACTGAAAGAGAGAGAAATCCCACATCTGTGGAAAAGGGAGGATGACTTTGTTGTTTATGCTCATGCAGTTCCGAGTACCATGTGGACGACCCGCCGCGCCTGGTGCTGGACAAGCTGGAGAAGATCGGCTTCCGCGTGCTGACGATGACAGGGGTGGGACAGACGCTCGTGTGGTGCCTCCACAAAGAGACGGAGTGATCGATCACGGAGTGTAGACTGTAGCAAGACGCCTCTGCAAGTCTTTGAAAGCATGAATGAATCCTGCTGAAGAACTTGTAGAAACTTAAGTTCTCCGCTCTACATTCAACACACTGACAGCTACAGAATCCACTTTGAGATTATCCCAGACATAAGGTTTCAGATTACCTTCAATAGGTGACAGGTCACCAATTTCAGGGGAATACTGAACTACATTCTACAGAGATTTTATAAGGCCCATATTGTTTGCTATTTACAACTGGTGACCAAGTGGGAGTGCAGGGAGTGAGGGCTAGTTTTACTGTTAATATATCAGCAATGGCAGTAAAACTTAATTAAAGGCATGTCTGTAAATTCAGCCTGTGCAAAAGGCCTCACCCAGTTCTTCATCTCTTCCGTCCAATAAATAAAACATGATGCTCTATAGGTTTGTTCCTACAGCACTGTGTAAAGATGTTTTTCTAGGTGTATCATATGCTCATGATTAAATGATGTAATGTGGATTTATTGTGTACTTATTAATAAAAGACAAAATGGCAATACTTCTGGGAGGATGTATCCTTCTGATAATCCATTAAACAGACACTTATCAAACATCGATATATGAATAAATGAAATTACTGTGACCCCTGCAGCTCTGTGGCATCTTATGGAGATGCTGCATGTCCCAAGATGAGGCACTAGCACCGCAGGCACACAGAGTGCAGCAGTCAGCCTGCGAGAGCCAAAAAACGCTGGGTGGTTTCAGCGCAGCCCCAGGTCTGCCAGCACATGTCTGGCCAGCCCGGATCACTAACCCGCAAACCAGAAACTTTGCCAGCCAGCTCACAGCCAAACTCTTACCAGTCCTGCTGTCTCACACATGACTTAGCTTCCACCTCCGCACCAAAGATCAAAAGATGTTGGTGCTTCCCAGTTCTGTGACCGCGGAGATTCCACATGCTGTTTGCATACACCAATGTGACAGCTTCGCCTCGGACAATATAAGGAAAACGGGGCGGAAGAAGATACTATGAGGATTCCAAGGCTGTGCTGTAATTGTTGATAGGACAGAACATTCAACAGGCTCATCTTCCCATCCTGGTTCGCATGCAGCACAAGCCACTGTGGGCTCAGGGCAGGGTTGGTGGTGAATGTGTTTCCTGTAATTGTATTTCCTCTGTTGTCATTTGGACAGAGTTTGTGTGTTTCTGGGCTTTTTTTCACATTGCCGGGATATGAAAAAGGCTACGCATAAACAAAACCATGTGATGAGGGGATTTTGCAGGAGGAGAGGAGCAGATGTCTCCCACCACACCACTCCGCTCCGCAGCTGGACATTGTGTAACAGAGCCATGGCGAGGCGGCGCAGCAGTGCTAGAGAGATGGATGACTGCGCTGGATGTTGCGAAGCTGCCATGTGGCTCCTAAATAACACAATGACAGGAGAAAGCGCTGCCACACAGGCCCACAAATACAGACACAGCATTACGCCATAGTCCCCCTTGGGACGGGGAAATAAGACTGTTTGGATGGATAGATGTTCCACGGGCATAAGACCTTGTTACAAAACTCAGGGTGACCGCAAAAGTTTGGCACTCTAACATCTGACTTAATGTGGGTCACAGAGCGGTAGCGTGTCACTTCAGAGAACGTACATAAGGAATACAGAGTTTCTCCTAGGTATCTGTTACATAAGCCGATTGTGAAACAGCTTAGAACAATAATAGCTTAACTTAGAAAGACATGTTGAAGTCAGTATCAGTGGACAGGACACAGACAATTTTTGAAGCAAGTGGCATCTTCATAAATTTAAGATGTAGCATGATCCATCAGGTCCGAGAGTGAAGTGTGAAAATTGCCCCAAAAATAAGCACATCTAATGCTGCAAAATCTTGGCTTTTCATATTCTGGCAATATCATGCGTGAAGGAAAAATGGATGTATTGTTCATGCTTTGTGTAGCAGTTATCACACAGTATAAATTGTTCAAAAAACGATTTCATGGCTCCTCAATAACCTCCCTTCACTTTGTGATTAAAGCAATAGTTCTTTGCTGAATTGCTGAGAGTCAGATGAGAGGATCGATACTACTCTTATGTGTGTCCGTTCAATTTTAAGCTGCAGCCAGATGCAGTTGTATGGAGGGGTTGTGTGCCAGACAATTTCTTGGCCGGCAGCAGTGACTTCCAGGAGTCTACGCCGGTTGCCTGGCAACTTTACGGTGACAACAAGACTCCAGTAAGTCTCCTCTCCTTGCCAAGGAAAAGTTCAGTACCTCACCCCCGTCAAACCACAACGTGCTGTTTTTATAGTTTGGTTGTTTAACAGATTAAACAAACCAGACAAGACGTATTAATTAGTGATCTGTAAAGTTGCTGGTACTGAAGGTGGATTTGTTTTTTAACCCTCGGACAGAGCCAAGCTAGATAACACAAGAGTGGTGATCAGCAAAAATCAGCAACCACGTGCTAGACCGTAAGCAGCAGGCATCCAAGAGACACAAATATAGTGAAGCGAAACCCTAAACGAAAGTGAATCTGATGTTGGCTTTTACTTTAAATTCGCTGGCGAGCAGGTTCATAAAAGAGTAACCAACAATCCTGCATATTATACCTTTAAGTAAACATATGTGCAGAAAGTTTTGCACAACAGTTCGCCTCAGAATAACTAAAGTTTTATCTTATCTTAATTTAAAAAATGTTACACATGACAATATTTAGTCACTAAAAAAGCCTTTTCTCTGTCAGATATTCATGATCTACTACAGGGGCTCCCAAAAAGTTTGGCTTGCGACTCCTTAAAATGAAGCCATGCCTACTTGCTACCCTCTAATGACAGAGTATGTGATTAGCGTGGTCATCCGTTATGAGCAGTTAAACCAAAGAATGCTGTACTAAAGTTGCAGCATCCAGTATTTCACAAGAAAAAAGAGGAAAAAAAGTCAGAAATAAACATTTTTTGTACAAATATATTTTCCTTTCTTATCCATTTAATAATTAGCTGACCTTTTAGATTTATTCTGGGACCCCCAGATTGAGAACCACTAATCTACATGATTTTGAACAGTATAATAAAATAAGTAGTTTGCACAGAGATTACATACAAACCTCAGAACACAAACCCCAGAGCTGATTGAATAACATTGTGCAGTTCTGAGTTGTGCAATCTACAAAGTCTCTTTACACTGGAGTAGGGTGTTAAATATGTTGTATACAAAGCCCAGAGAACAATAATCTCAACCACCGGGTCGTCAGAGTATGTTCACTCTTCATCACATGAGGCCACAAGTATTCCCACAAAAACCTACCTAGTGTTCCTATCTCAGCCTGATTACTAGTTCAACATGCACGTAGTCACATCGTGCGGTCTGCGGTTTGGATCGCTGCAACACTCGACTCACTTCACAGCGTTACTGGACGTGTACGCAGACAACAAAAGAGGACGATTACACACCGTTGGCTGTAACAGTGAAGTAATGAGTTGTCACATTTAACCAGACAGATGCAAATTACATCATCATTCAAAGGTTTGATAACGTGTGGTGCTGCACAGCCGGCCAATCTGCTCTGGCTCCTTGACAACATGATGAGCAAAAACTCACTGGATGACTTGGAGCTTGAATAATTCACCAACTGTTTCATTAGTGCTCAGGCCTGGTGTATTGATTAGAGGTACTACAGTATGACATTATAATGATGTATCTACTAGGAAGCAATATTTTTATGTCTGTTCATCTCAGTTCATTGCAGCAAACTAAATCCACAGGCTATATTATGTGTCCATCTGAACCAGAGGGAACTGCCAACACTTTATCTCTCTTTATATAAGCAAAAGGTCCAATCTGCAATTAAAATATTGATCAATAATATGCTACCAAAATATCATTGATGTACACACACTGATACGACATGGTTACAGTAATGATTCCTCCCTGCAGCCTGAGTGTCAGGACTCCTACCTCTCCATCCACACTGCAGCAGCCCTCACTTCTTCTCTACTCTGTCTCTCCCTCAGTCATCCTACATTCTTAATAAAGGGAAAAGACATCACACTGATTAAAACCACAGCAATGGAAAAAAAAAGTTTCTCTGTAGTTATTAAAAAGATTTATTTTGCCACATGGTGTATAACATACAAAAAGTAATAACAAAACACATAAGAGGCTTTATGAAACTAAAGCCTGAGACAGGTATTCATTTAATAACTGCAGGCGGGTACCGAGCAGAGTCCCGCTGTGCTATGACCTGGAAGCCTCCTCGTCATCCTCTCTCTGCATTTGTTCTATGAGCCTCTGTCGCTCGGCGGCCTGCCTCATCCTCATCATCACCACACTCTCATAGTCGCGCTCGTTTGACAGGGAGCCCTGTAAGAGAGAGGGAAAGACAAAGAGGTTATTGAAACATGGAAAATGTTACAAAGTCTGATCTGAAAGCACATATTATAATATTTAATCCCAATCTGTGTGACTTCTGTCTGTTAATACAAACAAAATGAGGCAGTAATGTTAGTATTAAAGCCCAAGTATTCATACATTTTCTAAAAAAAGATTCACAAACAAAAAGATTAATCAGCAGAGCAGCAGAATATTTTCTACATTTTTGAGTTTTGAGAATCGATTGATCATACAGGTCAGTTTTTAAGCAAAATACATTTTACATAATTGGAAACTGAATATTTTTTGGCTGGACAAAACAAACAATTGAAAACATGAGCTTGGGTTAAAGGGGCCCTTTTTTTTATTTTCTGACATTTTATGGACCAACAAATCACACACACACACACACACACACACACACACACACACACAAATAATAAAATAAAATGAAATATATATTCTTTTTTTGTTGTTGTTATTTAGGATTGGGCGAATGTATTGGCTATGGGCTGAGTATATCGTGACTTGGTTTTTTGAGGAGGTGATTTCTGTCATTTTATTTTGCTAATTAAACCTCCAAAGAATGAGTTACAGCCGTGAGCTGAATTACATGTGTTTAAAGATGAGTTTACAAGGCAATTAAACTCGTCTTAGTTTGGCAAAGGAAAGAAACGTGAATTCAGAATGTGTTCAGTTGGATTTTTCAGTTTAATGAGGAAAATGTGTGTTTGTTGACATTTTTGTGAGTTTATGAAGTTAAATTATTAGGCTAAAAAAGCTAAGAGAGCTTGTGGAACATTGCAAACTGACCACTTGAACATATCTCCAAGCTGAAACTGGGAAGTAGAATGTGGCACACACACGCTTGAATGTAAAGGCAATCGCCAGTTGTTGAACCCTAATATCTGTCTATGTAAAATTGGCCTTTTCTTGAACGGGCACTCCAGCAATTAATTATGGCACTTCCATGAAAACACACACACACACACACAAAAAAAGTCAAACTCTAAGCAAAACAGGCCAGGATATCCCAACGTTTATTCCCATGTAGGTGTCAAGCTCCAAGACCCCTGGATAAGGCAACCACTGGCACCTTTTTGTTAGTCACTCTGTCTGGTAAATGTCTCATGCCTTCAGACTACACACCTCCTCTTCAGTTGGTTGCGTAAGTATACATTCCTAGTCTCCAAGCTGAGATAACCCTGATGACATCATATTTACTGTGTTCACAGGATGTGAAGCTCACCCCACGAGTGAAGTGATCTCAATGTGCAAAATCAGTGGAGTGGCCCTTCAATCAATATTCAAGGAAAATTTCTAGTGAGCCGTTACACTGGAGGGGAATCACGGAGAAGTCAAACATGCCTGTATTTTACATCATGACAACATTGACTCAGGGCAGCACACGGAGCGAATGACACCACTGTCACCGTCAACTGTGTGTTTGCTTTCACGACAGGGCCTGTGGGTGCACAGCCGAGGACAGGCGGACTCCTACAGACGCTCTCATCTCAGTTACCATCAGCGTGACGGCGGGGTGAACATGTATGAGACAGCAGCCCGCAGAGCAACTGTGACAGGGTAATTCCGCTGCCTGAGGTCATTAAACCCCAAAATGAGGGCTGGGATTAAGCCTGGCAGTCGCACGGCCTCTCACTGTGTGTGAGTGATTTCTTTGAAGGCCGTGGGCTTGGACGACGATGGCGAGAGATTCTCTTACTGCGGGGGGAATCGGAGAGGGCAGCCACTGGCTAATGGCTAATCAAGCAGGGTGGAACACAGGCCAGACGTCTTACATACACGGGTCACGATCTGTGTGGTCACATATGCCACACGCAGGCCAGCACAGACACAAGAAGAGGGACTCTAAAGACGCGTGGAAACATTTTTTAAAATACACAGAGGATGACGCTTGTGTGTGCATATTTAAATGCATATAACGCACACATATGCACTCACAGAGACCGTCATCCCATTCTGAAGCGGAGGGAGGCCATGTGTCCAAAGAGTAAGCCATTGTTTTATAGGATTATATCCAGGAAGTCTGCTGGGCCAAGGAAGTGTCTCTTTAACAAGACAGTGAGCTGCAGGAGAGAGAGCGAGTGAGTGTGTGCATGAAGGACTGGGCGAGTGAGAGCGATCTGAGGAGGAGAGGTAGGTTTTTGTCAATGCGCTCACTGAGCTAAGGCATCTGGAAAACATCACGGGGACTCCAGCATCCATGTGCTGAAAGAAAGAGGGTAAGTATGGAGGAAGAAGAGAGGAGAGGGTCGGTGAGGGGAAGTTTAACCCTCAACCCCCCCACCCCTGGATTGAGGAAAGCTGCTATTATCATTCCAGTAATGTGAGCTCAAGCCCTTGTCTGACACGTAACTCTGAAATATCACGCGAACGCCATTAGGTAAATAAACAACCCTTGCATCTTCAAATTAAACAAAATACAAGCAAGTATACAAGCAGGCTGGTGAAAATGCTCCCTCTTCCTCGGCAAATAGATCTACACTCTGCCCTGCCCTCTACTGGCCACTTCACAGACATGCACCTGAAAAATCTCAAATTAGAGTTGGTCTGACTTATTCTGTAGCCGGTGTGGTCATGGGTGGACTGTACCAGGCTAATAATGAAGGGGAATTCTGACCATTAACAGGTGCTTTATGAGCAGTGTGACGCATTTCTTGTCAGGATGAGGAATGTTTCCTTGCCTTGGGTGTTAACTTCCAATGTACATGTTTAGCCAGTGCATCACTCTGTAACTAAACACTCAATTGTGTATGTATGCGTGCGTGCGTGCTGCACTGAGACTGGGGCCCAGGGTGAGTAGGAAACCACAGAACACAAACAACGGGCCCCCGTACAAAGCCAAGAGAGGAGGGCACAAGGCCACCGCAGAGGTAGGATGGTAGTAAAACACACACACACACACACACACACACACACACACACACACACACACACACACAAACAAGCTGAGGATTTGCTATGTGACATCAGCACATGGCTAGGCCTCCAACCAGCACACCCCAGCCTGACCTCGGGCCAGTTATGACATCATGAATACCACCAGTGCTGTGAGTCAGGCGCACACACACACACACACACACACTCTCACACTCCTTCCCACACACAGCAGGAGGCATCACGAAGCACAGGTGGCCACTGTGTTCCCCTGGCACAAGTTGTCAGATCAGCTGCACATTACACCATTTCTTTGTGTGTTTGTGTGAGAAGTGTGCGAGTGTATAAGCACGTGAGCATGAGTGATTAAGTGCGTGAGGAAATAACTGTGTGTTTTATGCAATGGAGAAGAAAGAGTGTGGACTAGGGCCACACACTAGATGCCACTATCACTGTTAAATAAGAAACAACCTTTTTCCAGTAAACTATCACAAGCAAAATGACTCTTTCATGAATTAAAAAAATTGGTTATTAAAAAGAAACCCTGAATAAATGAAGGGGAAACATGACACTGAATGGTATGAAAATTACGTGAAGATTACGCTATGGCCTTAAAGGTTCATTTATGTCCATTAGACACATGTATATGAACACGGACGGCGCCGTCTGTCCGTACTCTGCGCTCATGTTGTCTGTATTTGTTCATGTTTTCTAAAAAATTGCGGATATACATGAAACAGAGCAGTACCAGGTTTTTATAGATCCTAATACTTTCTTGGCAAGTCCTGCCCTACTGTCCTGTGATTAGCTACTCATCAAGTTGACGTGTAGAGTACGGACATGGCTAGGGTTAGGGAACAGATGCTGCAGGAACAGTGGTTATATAGCCTAGTGTGCGTCCATGCATGCTTGTCACAATTGCACTCTGGTACTTAAACAAATAGCGCCATACCTTTGGATGGTAGTGAAAGAAAAGTGGAGATCCTTGCAAGACTGCTACCCTCTAGTGGATGTATTTGTGCCAACGTAAAGGATGCATGGAATTATGCGGCCAGTGGCAGTTACAATGTTTGAAATGGACGTATCTATTTTCGTAAGTAAAGGGAGTATAAATAAACTTAAACAGTCAAAAGATGTCAACCGAGTTAATTTGTTGCATCCACACAAAGACCGCTACAGCTGACGTCCCTGTCTTCTGTTACTGTGATCCATTGATGCTGCTAAACAGGAAACCGCACAACTCCAGTGCCATCCAGAAAAAGGAGACACACTAAAAAGCAAGAAAACAAAACAAGACCTTATTCTGCCTTTCTGCTTACTTTCCATTTCTATACTTGTCCTCTAACTAATTAGAATCAGAAAGCACAAAGCACATAATTATTTTGTTTTGTGTTGTCGGTAACAGTGCTGTTGATGCTGTCCCTTAAAACTCTGTCTCAGCCTGGCCAGGAGCATCTGTCCTGTGCCTAAAATGTAAATGTACATGAACACAACAAAGAAACAGAGAGAGAGGGAGAGATGCACACAATCATGCTCACGCAGCAACCTGATAAACAAAGAAGCAATCAAAGCACTTAACTGAAGATTAAAAGCTTTAACACCTCCCTGAGAACACTGGGTTTAACAATGCTTCTTGGCCGATTTAATTACTTCAGAAACTAAAACCACACTGTGGCCGATTTACACCTGAAAGCAACATGCATCCTGGGGAACCGGGTCACAAGTGGATAGCTCTTAGTACTGATATAAATGCACCCAATGCATCCTCAATATGTCTTGAGATCCAATCGTTTAGATCACATTCGGAGGTGGTCTGGGCTGCATGTGACCACGTTCTTTTAGCAGCATGTACACTTAATTGAAGGACCATCTAATCAGCTGACCCCCTTGCTTATTCGCCTGTTGGTGCCCTCACACATGTTAGACGCGGTGCTACAGGAACGTCTTCAGAGCCACTGTCCTCCCAGCGAATGGTCAGTTCGGTCCAGTTAGCAAGAGCTAACACAGCAGCGGCTGTTAAACAGTCCCAACAAACTCATTCTGACACCTTAACAACTTGTTGTTAAACCCTTAAATAAACCATTAGGTAACATTAAGCGTGTGATGCTAACAATTAACTTAGCCCTGTCACTGTGTGTGTGCGGGCGGACTTTCACCAAGACAGAGTTCACACTCCTCCAGCAGTAGTCTCCCAATGTTAGTGAATGAAATGATGTAGGCTAAGGTTGTTTATTGCATATAAAGTTTGGGGAAGTGAGATCCGATCACAAATGATCAGTAAGACACATGTAGAGATGCATTCTGATGTCAGGTGTCAACACAGACTTGTGATCTCTTCATTCAAGATGCATATTACCGGGTATAAAACAGGCTCTGTAGTGACCTTTAAACCTTTTTTGGTTGATATACTTCCATACTATCTCTCATGCTTATTGTGTCTTGACACTGCAGGCTAAGAGGTTACCAATTTGCGTTTGATAACTGGATTGCTCATTAACAACATGAGCCATCAAATATCTCCAACAAGAAGGTCACCAGGCCAAGACAAGACTTCACAGACTTTTCTGCCAAGAGGAGAAATAGCTTCTTCTTAACAAGCCTGCTCTGTGGTGGCGGCTAACATTTCTGCCTCTAACGCACTGTGCTGAAGTTAATCAAGGAACTATTTATCTGGAGCGTGTGTGGTGGCGTGGTGTGTTTTCCTATATGTGTGTCATGGATCTATGCAGTAGGTGATTTATGAGAGGCGAACACATATTTAGAAATCATTTGTGTGTGTGTGTGTGTGGGTGGGTGGGTGGGTGAATCGGGGGGTGCCCGTCGAGCACTCCCGCTAACTCAAACAAACAGGCAGCGGGCAGAGGTACTGTACATGCAACACTGGAGCCAAGGTGAAATTCCTCTGCAGACAAAACTCAAGCTTTGTAAATGGTGGGGGATTAGTCATCATTCATTATAAGACTCGGCAGACGTAAAGCCCCAAAGGTCTGGTCTATTATACTGTTTTTGTTAGTGAAGGACAAACACTACATAGAGATTAAGACCCAAATCTACTTCCTGTATTTAACCCTTCAAATGCACAAGTACGGCGAACATCTGGATTTTGAGTGGAACTCCGAGACAAGACGTCTTTTTATTTGACTGCAAAAGCCAAATATCTGGAGATGTAGTCTCAGTAAATGCATCTACAGATACAAATTATTGATTCTGACAATATTTATGTATGCAAGCTGCAGAATTTACAGACGTCCTTCAAACTGCACTGAGAAAGATATTTAGTGTATGTAAAATACAGCTATTTCAAAAATAAATCAAGCTGCAATAGAAAAAGAGAGTGCATATTTCCTTATTTTCTCATATAAAAGGTCAGAAAAACTTCTGATATAAAGACAAAGCTGATGTCTTATCAACAGAATAAAAAATGCAGATCTTTCACATTATCAGGTTCAAAGGCAGCACAGCGCCTGATTCAAGACTGTGTACAGGTAATGCTAGTTGCGTGTAGACTGCAGATGCAGCCAATAACACTCAAAGGTGAAGTGAAGGAAAAAAGGCAGCAGTGCAAGCGAGGTGCCATGGAAGTTGGTGTGTGTATGTGTGGACGTGGACGCCATGTGGTTGTACGTGGTCACGGTATTGGACAGAATGGAAGCCTGTTGGACGGAGATGGAGAGTGCCTTTGGAAACTGTTAAAGTTAAGGAAATAAACAGTGAAAAGAGAAATGGCAGGAGAGACCTGAACTCTTGGTGCCCTGGCATTTCTCTTTATGATGGATGAGCTCAGGGATCCTAGAATAGGGAGATGTGGGGGTTTGGCCTCTTTAATATCCAACAATACAGCGTTGTAAAAGCGAAATTATGTCTTTCACATTCTGGCCTTCCGGGAAAAGCCCTCTGATTGCAACAGATTTCCCATTAAAACAAAAGTGGCCACAGGACTGGTAAGAATGCAGTCTGAACCTTGGAGATGTCAAAAAGAACTCATGATGAGGGGAGAAAGAAAATGAAATCAAGGTTCCAAACATAAAATTTAAAATGTCTGTGCTCTCTACATATGTACATATGATTTCCCATATTAGTCCTTATCTGTGCAGAACAAACAGCAAGTGGAATATATCCTGCTGTATACTGTTTACATCATATCTCCAGTCTTCAAAGTAATCTAAATATCCCAGCCATGATTTTATAATTACTAATGATTCAGTGCCAGGAGACACAGCAGTACATTCCCAGCCTACACCGACCGCCCACATTTACTGGAAAGAAATAGTATGTTATGAGTTGTGCATATGTACATTACATTTTTTTTTCATCTCCTTCCGCTCTAAACACAAAAGACATTTTACAAGTCTGTGGGCGCAACAAAAAGATCAAAACAAGTGCAAGATTCCTCCATATAAGAGCAACATAACCATTACATAACAGGTTTTCTGGAGAGTGAAATTTTGTCTTTAATGGACAGCTGACACGAAAGAAAGACCAGGTTCACATAAAAGACACTGCAGCATTACAGTATTTGACACCCACAGTCCATTGAGATTCCCCTAAAACCCCTAATCTCTAATGCTCTGATTTCTTGATTTAACTCTGTTGTAGAACAAAGCTTATTTGTGAATACTTAGTGACAGTTCATCCCAAAATCAAAAGCACATATTTGTCCTCTCACCTGTTGTGCTATCTATCAGTCTAGATTGTTTTAGATGGAGTTTCTAAGTGTTGGAGATATTGGCCGTAGAGATGGCAGCCCTCTAGATGGCAATTGGTTTGTGGTGCTCAAAGCGCAAAAAAAAAAAAAAAAAAAAGATTTAAAAAAAACTCAACAGCAATATCTCATTTCAGAAATCATGACCAGATAATCCACAGACCTTGTTGTGAGCAGTTCATGTGGGAACTATTTTCTTTCTACCAAACTATACCCGCCAACTGGATCACTACGCAGAAGGAAGTGGCATCTACGGCTAGCTCACCTAGCGCCACTGAGCTAGCTAACGTTACAGCCATCAGTGAATACATCTCACTCTTTCATGGGCATGAGCCTCTTGTCCGTGAGTACATAAACGCTTCCCCTGTAGTTCTGTAAAGAGAAAGCTGTTTTTCAGATGTTTTGTTTTGGGTTTTTTGGGCGCCTTGAGTCACCGTAAGCCAAGGACCATCTAGTCCCATTAAATTTGAGGGAAGGCAGACATCTCTACAGCCAACATCTCAAACACTCAGCAACTCGCACGAAAACAATCTAGACTGATAAAAAACAGCACAGGTAGGAGGAAAAACACATACTGGTGATTGTGGGGTGAACTGTCCCTTTAACAATGAATGAATGAATGAATGGATGGTGCTAGGTGGCAAAAGCAGGCATGACAACACCTTTATGTCTAAGACCTACATGTCGTTGCAGTATGTCATCAGTATACATGACCTCATCAGAAATGTATGTTTCTCCATTAACTATCCAGCCTATCCACCTCCTTACTGTGCGGGACCTGGCGTGACTTTATCTCGTTGATTAGAGGCTACTGTAAGCTTTGTCATGTATTAATGAGTCTGTAATGAATAACACAACACCTGGACTTTGACTGGTGTCAGATCTCGGTCATGTGGCAATCATGCACTTCCTTTAAGCAGCCAGACTGCCAAGTGTCTGTGGGCGCGCCTTCAAAAAGCTCATCACTGAGTCATAACTTTGGAGACAAACAGTGACGACAATGGTTAGGATGATGACAAATGCAAACTTGGATGTTCTCAGAATTGATGAAAGACAATTACAAAGAGTAGCCACTAGAAACTGTTTTAGAGACACATAACATCCTGGAGCGCCCAATTTCAAGCAAGGAATTCACTGGTTTCATTCCTTTCATACTCTGGGTAATTTGTGGATGTACTACAAGCTGAATTTCAAAGTACAGTATGTCCTGTGTTATTGTCCTATTATTACATTATCGAAAAATGTTTTTCATATAAAAGAATCAGACGGTCCTTGCTGTAAATCGAGTCTAAATGCTGGCTGTCTGAGGGCCTTGATGCAGCGGAAGCTGGAGAACACACAACAAAGGGACAGAAGAATATCCACCAAAGCCTCAGTTTGGGCTTCTAGCGCCAGTCAAAGCAATATCTGGAAACACTTTTTATCCTGCAACAACAAAAACACGCAGCATCCCAGATTTCAGGCCCAGCATAGCTGCATCAAACCACACTGCCCGCTATGGTCAGGCCTTAGAAAAGAGGCTTATACAGAAATCCAGCTCGGGCTAAACGCATCAGCCCAAAGGGCTACATAGCATGACAACACAACTCAAAGCATGAGTCCAACCTTGGTCAGACAGAAGGTCTTGTGAGGTCATTCCAATACCGCAGATAACGCCAGCGCTTCACCCTGATTGTCTTCTAGCATGAAAGCAGTTTGAGTGTGGTTGTAGGTGGAGGGAGGGGTTTCTAAGAAGAGAAATATTCAAAAATGCTCTGTTTCAGTCTTGAGTAAATGTTATGATAATTTCATTTGCGTGAGTAATTGTGTCTGGTCTTGCAGACTGCTCTGGCGCTGGTGTGCAGAGCGGGAGAACAAGAGAGGATCAAGCGGCACGCCTTTTGTTTATTGGATCAATTTGAAAGGACTGGAGGAGCAGTGAAAGATACAATTTGTCCATTTCCTTTTCACCCTACATGTTAAAGCTTAGTGAACAAGGAGAAGCATTGAGACTCTGGACAAAACAGTACACAGCCGTGTCCTCCTTCCTGCTGGAACACAATGTTCATTATAAGTCTTGGACTGTGTCTCAATTCGCGTTCTTCCTTACTTACACTTGCCGTTTCAAATAATAATGGTCAAAAGTTGCATGTGGAACGCTGGACACTTCTCACCCTCACACCTCTTCCTAACACACAGAGAGTGAGTGAACTCTGGCAGACACAGCACAAAAAAGTGTCCAGATATACTACAAGGCTCGGAAAACAGGTTGGAGGGCGAGCAGTTTGTCAAACAAGCGACAGCGTTCGTTGACGCATGAAGCAGGTTTGGACACCTTGATAGGGAAACATTGAAACAATCTGTTGTTTGCTCACTTTCTTGTTGGCATTGCATCCAGTTAGGAAGAGGTATCAGCAGTTACCATTTTGGCAAACTTGTGAAAATGGTGGCCGAGGAAGCTGCAGTTAAGGTCTCTTCAGTGAACAGACAAACAAGCCGGCAGATATTTTAGCAGGACACAATTGTGGTCAAATGCTGGCGTTACGCTCTGTCCAGCTGCAATTTGCCATTAAAAATAAGAGGAAGAAGAAGCAGTCAAACGTTGAGATTGTCATATCCGATAAGTGCAGATCTGAGACAACACTACCCTGTCAAAACTCACATGTTTCACAAGAACAAAGTGCACCGTGTACAGTGTGGAAGTGTACCAACGGAAGTATCTGAACATACACCCAGCGCTGGTTGGGATATCAGAGCAGTATGGCATGTTGGTTTTAAAAATAACAGGCTGAAGATTATATAGTTCAAAAAAAGAATCTTTCCAAACCATAACACAACCAAAAGGGCACGATCAACACAACTACCAATTATCGCCTGCGAGAGCACAACAGAATGCTTCAACCCTGCCATTTTTAACACAAACAAATTCCATAGAGCGGGAAAAAAAGTTTGCTGCTCTGACACAATTTCCATTCCTGTGTTACTATAGCATTCCAAAGGCAAAGACAACATGCTGGAGGCGTGAGAATTGGAAACACAGTTGGTTATCTTTTTCTTGTGCAACCCGGCGTGCCTGTACATACATGTCTGTGTGCGATAGTGCGCTTTGATTACATTGAGAAGCTATAGGCCTCCAGTCAGGCAGAAGGGCCTGACTCCAGGGCTTTAGACATGCCAACAGCGGGCAGGAAGTCAGGAAATCGGCAGAGCAGAGGGACAATGACATGGAGATTAGAGATCAGTTAACCCCCCCTTCACTGAGTGACTGACCTGTTTGCTCACTGACTATGACTTCCTTTCAGACACAAGCACACACACTTTGAAACACAACCGACTCAAACTCAGCCTCTCTTCCACACAATCACCTCTTGAAAGGAGCTGTGCGCCGCAGTTTCTCCCACATTTCCGTCTTTCTCAGTTTCACAGGAATTAAATCAGCAGCACCCATTTTGCAACAATCTCTCGCAGGTAATGGGTGCAGCCAATCAACAAGCAGGACTTACTTTAACACTTGTGACTAAAGGGCCAACTCACACCACAACCGGGATGATATCATCTGACGGCTGGCAATCATTCTAAAGTGGGAAGACTGCAAATATAAGCTAATAAAAGCCTTAAAAAGACTCCACCTGGATTCCTTAACACTCTTGTACTCTGACCTCACCTGGCTTATCTCTTAGGCAAAGAAGACTTTCACCGTTAACACACCTGGAGGGCTCTGCAATGCAAGAGGGAGTTTACACTGGGAAGGATTAGCAAAAAAAAAAAAAAGAAGAAGAAGGGATCAAATGTCCAAGGACTGAAAACACTCCCCTAAGCAGCAGTACAGACAAAGGTAAGAGACACTCTCTTGACAATTAAGTGCTACAATTTAATGTAAAACTTGACTTGCTTGTGTCACTGTGGAAAAGTCCCTCACTCTGTATCTTTGCCTTAGAGCTGCCAATGAGATCTCCTCTGTAACCGTTGGAACAAGCCTGATCATGTCAAGGAAGAGTTTGTCAGGGTGTGCAGGTAGACCCTGCCTTGTTTCCTGACAGAGACGTGTGTGCATGTGTTGGATTCAAATGTCCTGCATTTGCTCAGCAAGACAGGTAAGAACTAATCAATCTTTATCTAATCTGCTGTTAGTTATCCTCCCAGACAAACAACTGCACAAAAGAAAAACCTTCAAAATCAATTTCTTTTAACTTGTGCTTAAGGATTTCATCAGCCAGATTCCTGATCTGTCTTAAAGATGGATCACGTATGGCAGCATTGAAGAAGATAATTCAAAAATTGCTTCTTGGCCAATCTGTTTTAATGGGCGTCTTTAATTTTTACTTGGCCATGAAGTGTTTCCTGGACATGATACTCATGGCTGAAATCCTAAGACTCCTCCTTGGCCAAACTGACATGTTTGGAAAGGAATGCTGTTGTGTCCACGCTCTCCAATCTCCCGCTGCTACTAAAGTGCCGATAAAACCTTTACAGGCCAACAAAACCTGTTTGCTGTAGTGGCTTACAAATTTACAGAGTGAGTGTTTCAAGTCACGAACACAGGTCTAATGTGGGCAAAGCTGTTTGGGAGACTGTAAAATCACAGACACTAAGCAGATTATCTAATCGACATGCCTGCGTTGATGAACTGAGTTCTGTTTTAGTCAATAAAATGATTACAGGTCACGAAACGCAAAATTACATTCAAGTTAGGCTTTCATTTTAAGTGTTATTATTTCATTTTGACCAAGAATGTTTCCTTTTAAGTTTTGCTAGTGGATGTAAATATGAAATCCCCACACTACATTTCAAAAAGGATAACTTATTTTGAAATGTAATGCCCAAAGTGTGATGTTATTTATGGAATAAAAATATCTCATTTTATTAACTTCCACATCCTCTCCCAGAGTCACAGCATAACTCTCACACTACAGCAAAATAAACAGACTGCATCCCAGCTATTTTAATTTTTCACAAAATCAGAAACATGTGTTCTGAAGTGAACTTATCATTATTTCTGACAGGAGTTACGGTAAAGCCTTGTGTTCTCCCGAAACAAAATGTTGACAGATATGATTTACTTACATGCAGGACAACAATTACCGTTTGGGAATCAGATTTTTTTTTTTGTTGCTTTTGTTACTGGAAGTCTTAAGTGGGCTGACAGCCTTCCTTTAGAAGAGAGGCTCCAGACCACACCTGCATTTATGGGAAAAAAACAGGGATTTGAAAAGTAAATATTTAGAAATGAAAGCTTCAAAGCATTGTTGGAACATCCCGCTGCTGCCAAATAATACTGAATTTCATTAAATCAAAATGGAGCGGAGCAGGTGCAATCTCAAAACAATGGCTGCCGATTCACATCCAGCCAAATGATTCAGTCCAATACTTACATCTGGTGCTACATTACAAGTACAAGCACAGACATGCTTCATATTCTAGCATGATGTGAGGGAAGCCTAGATTTATGATGCAGTGTTACAAACACGATATTAGATGCAGAGTTATTCAATTACAATTTCTATTTTCTTGTGTTTTAATTCAGATGGAATCATGCTCATGAGCTTCAACACTTGCTGAGGATCCACTGTCAAACAAAGAAGGAAATACAAAAGGATACAAAGACTGAGGATATATTTAAAGGATAAATAAAAACATTTAGGTCTATCTCAACCAGATCTGCCAAGATGCCACTGAGAACATCGTTGTACAGAAAGCCATCCTCCGGTCGTTGGCCCGGCAGGAACTCCAAGCGCAGGGAGGTGCTGTCCGTCAACATGATTAGCCTACCACTGGCTGATTTCCGCCACATCTCACATATTGGCAACGATGCTCAGAGAGACAGCTTTGGAGACCTGTCCTTCTTAAAGATGGGCCACAATCTGCTTCTACAAAGCTCCCAGAGTGAGCAGAATCTCTTCATGGCCTGCTCTCCGCCACCAAAGCCCCCTCGTCTGAACCTGGACGAGGCGGACGGCTCAGAGAGCCCTGACTGGCGTGCAGGCCACCTGCACAACACGTCTCAGAAGAGAAAGAAATGCAGCTCTATGCCGCTGCTGGACAGCGAGGACAAAGAAGTGGAGATGGAAAAGGAAGATGGGTACCAGAGAGGGAATAATGTTGCTACCAATCAGGCTGGCAGGCTTGGACGGGGCAGCTTGAATTCAGACAGGGATGAAGACTCCGCAGAGATCTGTGACAAAACTGTCAGACAGCATAAGGAGGAGGACAGTGGCTTTTCATTCAGCCTCGACCTGGGCCCTTCAATCCTGGATGATGTTCTCCAGGTGATGGACAAACTCCACGATTAGACAACGTAGCAGCCAGGCTTTACTACTACTAATTCAACACCCTTCTTTGGGACTCTCCTGAGTTTATGGACAGACCAAGATCCTAAAGCAATGGTTATCACAGAAATAAATCTGGAGATATGTGATTTTATGATCCCTGGGTACCAAGTATAGACAAACAACTTTTAGTGAGAGCTTGTCTCAACAAAAGTTTTAATGGAGTTAAACTACGACACTGAAAAGACTGAGTTTCAGTAAAACATGTTACTTAATGCATCTGATATCACAGCACCTTTCTAGGAAACAGAGCTCATAATTCAATGCAACTTTATTTATGTAACTCTTACCTTTTTATAAAGCACCACATATTGTGTCTATTGCTAGCTGTGGTCCACAACATTTGTCCTAAGTAAACATCTTGTTTGAGAGGTTAAACCAAAAAAAGGCCAATGACACAAAGTTAATGTTCTCCTTAGAAACTGGCCCTTGCAGGGGTGGATACAATCTTTAAGTTAATATTTAAACTCTGTCGGATGTCAAACACCAAGCTGGACATTTTCACCTTCTTTTACTTTCCTCTTTTGCTATTGTAATCCCCCCCAAACCACACGGCACAGCACTGCAGACGGCTGTTAAGACTTAAGAGTGTTGTGTTTAAGAAAAGAAAAGCTGCGGCTGGAATCCAAGGTCCTCGAGCTGTGATGTCTTGGCTCTTGGCGTGCTTGCCAATCCATTGTGTGCAGAGGGCAATTTTTGCTCCGCACGCATCCCAGAGGCCCCACTCAAAAGGTAGACCAAGGTACCCCCCATCTCTCATTCCCAACAATGCAGTGAAAACAAACACTTAGCTCTGCTTCCAATAAAAGCCAGCCAGTGGTGGCAAGTTGGGCAGCAGACCAAACCAGGCCACAGGTCCAAGACCTCAGACGAAAAAAAAAAAAAAAGCAGGCTGTTTTCTTAGCTGCAAATCAGAGTGCGATGCTCTGGTGAGTGGCGCACGAGAAGGAAAGTGGTAAAGGGTAACGTGATACTTCCACATATGCGGGGGGTGTCGAGGGAGGAGGCCCAGAGACATCCATTACTGCTGCAGAAGTCCTGATGAGGGTTTAAACACTACCTTCTGACCAAACAGACCCGCAATACATGAAAAAAGCACACTTGAATCTCACATACACGGGGGGAGGAACACACATGTACTGTATGTATATGTAAGTACACGTCGGTAAACTGAGATTTCTGCAGACAATCTAGGTCCACTTCCCTCAGGTCTGGAGAGGAGAGTGGGGACAGAAGCCTCGGTCTGCGCCTTAGTGGGGGGTTGCCAGGAAAGGCTGTGGGGCAGGCGAATTCCTAACTTCCCCACGGGTCATTCTGCAAAATATACCAACCACAAATGTCCCACTTCTAGCAATAGATTTAGAATTCTATGTATGTCCAAACAGAAACAGCAATGTTTGTGGGTACGTCTGCACTGTATATCTGTTCTGCCATCTCTCATTTTAAAGTGGATATCACTGACCATTTTTCTTGTGTATGTTATGACAATAACACATTGTGAAACATTTTTTGCATTGAAAGATGTACTGTTATGTATTTTGGGGAAGTAAAGAAAAATATCTTTCATATTCCAAGATTGGTGGTTTGTGGATAGAGGTCCTCGTGTCAACATTTTAAGAGGGCTCATATGAGATTGTTTACACACCCTGACAGACGGACATTTATTTGGCTTTACAACTGTCAGAAGCCACTGTGGAGGCAACAAACCTTGCATAACAGTTTCTCGAGAAATTACAGCCTTGGATTATCCACCACAACATGCAGCACAACATTATTTCAAGGTGGAGAAACACACAAGCCTAAATTAGATGGGGATGTCAAGCAGGATTTTATGTGGAGGCCCAAATACTGTATTACAGTGAAGTGGACTTTGAAGCAGCAGCTGAGCTGTTAGACGTGCCCTGCTCTGAGGCACACCTGTACCATAAAGAGGTGATATTCAATAGCTAACCAGGGTGTGTCTGCAATTTGTCAGACTTCTCTATACCTTTTCCAGATAAGCAGGTGAAAGAGCTATTCACTCACACAGGCTTTATATTGGATAGTGTTCCCATGTCTGCTGCAAAGGCCCTAAACAATCAAAGCCCTGTTTATTCCCAAGAGAAAGAGGATTGTGCAATGTCAGACAGACACTGTGAAAACAAATTATTGCCTAATAAGTAACAGTAAAAAAAAACAATATGCAAAAGACCAATAACAAATTTTGGTATTTCATGCACTTCAACTATTCTTCATCAAAAAAGCCACAAACACATTTTATAAAAACCCACAATCATTCTCTATAACATTCAAAAATTAACATTTCCTGCCTACTTTTTACGGAGTAGGACTTCCTGCTATGACTCTGTCGTCCACACAAGAGCTCTCAGTGTGAAGAATCACATAAACTTACGCTCAATAAGTGTTCAGCCTCATGACTGATGTGAGAAGAAAGAGCCTGTAATTGAAGACAAATTATCTTGTCTGCGCAGCACAAACTGGCCCGAGCTGTGAAGTATCCCAATCACATCTGGTACCACTTCTCTTGCTCCAAAAATCTAAACTCGCTGTCATACGGAATACCAGGAAACCCTGTCATCTCACTAAAGAGTAGCGCTTATGAGTTATTTATTTTGTCAGGTACTAACTAAAAAGCTAAAAATATTGTTTTGGCAAATAGGAGATGTGTCCATCTCGTGTAATTGCGTCTCCCGGGCCGGCGTGACTTGACGCTACTGAAATATGCTGCACAGTTTCACACACAATAGGGGATTTTTGTGAAACTGATATTGTTTATGCTGTCTGTATCATGTCAGAACATATTATCAAGCTATAGATGGTGAGGGCCGAGCCAATCCACAACAGCTATCCCCTCTCATGATACGCATGATGAACTGGGCATATTTGGGGCGTAACACAACAATTATGAAATTCTGACCACACCATAATCACAGCAGGCGATCTGTTCCGTGTCTGATGAGACAACGCAAAAACACGTCTATATTTTTCATGCAACCCTAAACCAGTGTTTCTATAAACTGTGTGGTCTTTTGTTCCATCAGGGTCCTGCTGTACATAGATGATGCATAACCAACAAGTCCAACCTCATATATTAGGAGGTATACTGCCTGTCTGTCTCTACTACATCCATTCAAACCTGGTACACAATATTAATATCATGCACTAACCAATATTAATAATACAATTTCCCTCTTTTGGGTCTGTTCATAGAAAAAAAGAAGCCCACTAGTCTACCTCCGAGAAGTTCCTTATCTTCAGTCACAGAGGGGGTCAGGCCGGGGTCGAATGTGCCAACTGCACAGCCACATACAGCGCGTCTCTTCCAGATTCAGGGGCTATTTTAGGTGAGAGTGCACTTTTCGAGCACTAGCAAACCGGCAGGCTGGAAAAACAATCCCAGAATAGCTGATCTGCTGCATCTGGTTTGTGTCGTGACAAGCCTGCGATGACTCTCCAACTCTAGATGGAAGAAGCAGGCGTAGAAAGCTCAAATTCAGATCCATTACGATGGATTCATGTTAAATAGTATGGTATGCTCAACTACGCAATAAACCACGAATCAGGACACAGTGATTAACGATGGCATCACATCTCCGGAGACACGAACATACATCCAGGCCAGGCAAATGGTTAGATAGTAATTCCATATCCGAGACAGTCTGGAAGGAGAGATATGAATCATTAGATGGCCACACATGGTGCAACAGCCATTTACAGCTCTTATTAAACACTGCACTTAGAATTCACTGTGATCTGCAACTGTGGATGATACAATGCTAAAAGAAATGTCTGCGCTAATGAGAATGACTTAAGCATTTCTTTCATTAACATGCTCCTTTCATAATCTCTCACAGTGAAATAGTATTATGTCAAAGGGCAAAGACACAACAAAGAATAGTCTGGAGATGAAACTAGATCCTTTCCCAGAAGAGGAGTCTGAATTAAGTCAGGAGCATGGGGAGCAATTTCACACAGTGCGGAAGATGTGGCCCTTCCTTATTTTGAAATTTTTAATATCCATGGTGAGTAAAACTAGGTGAATGCAGCGCTGTTATAAATCATGTCATATCTGCTCTCTGGACAAGCAGAACGAAAACAGAGCCAACAGTTAAACAAGTCTCCTCGGTGTCTCTCTGTGAGAGCAGTGAAAATCTAACACATCATGGTATAGTTAGTAATGTTCAAGGTCTCTGGACCCTGAGGGGGGTCTTCAAGGGGAATTTGTGCCCCCCCCCCCATTAGGCCTTTACATTGGCCCCAGATTCATTTAGTAAGCCCAGAAGAGCTGGAACTGAAGCTGAGGCTGAAGTCATATGTCTGTGTCTCTGAGCTCCCTGTAGCGAGACCCTGACTCTCTGAGCACTGTGTTTGGATTGATGAGGTTAAAGAAGCAAATCCTCACCCAAGCTGCTCCTATGTGATTGCAGCTGGCTGGTGTGGGGTTGCAGTGGAGGGCTAGACGACAGGAGAGGACTCTGATTTTAAGATTTCAGATAGAGTCCGGGAGAAGGACCTCCAAGGCTTTGGCTTCTTTTTACCTCTATCTCTCTTTCTCACACGCCCCCCATGTCCAGCTGACCCCAGGCCAGATGTGGAATAACATTACTAATATCTACACCAGTTCACCCATTAAGTCATGTGGGGCCTCTTCAGCGAGAAGTATTCACGCTGAGGGCTAATGCGAAAATTACTCAGACATAGTAATGTTTTCATTCTAGGGTGCAGGACAAAAAAAAAAGATGAAGCAATCAGCTATGGATATCTGTGAGGCAAACCGGGTTACCATAATAACATTTAAAGAGATTAGTATGACAAGTCCCAGTGTGCAGAATGAGCCTCACATGCTAGCCTTGACAAGGGGGTCTTCAGACACCACACTGGGTTGAAACCCAGTTCAGCAGCAGCTCTGGAGACACAGATAAGTAGACCTGGAAAGTCAACTGATCTGTGATCCCTCACAGGTAAAGATGACAACATAAGAGAAGTAAAATGGACACAGCGGAGCGAAAAAAAAAAACATTACTTCATGCTAATCTAATGACAAGAGACAAAAACTTTCAAGATCCTCAGAGGATGTAGCTGAAATGAGATTATCCTTGGACAGGAAAAGAGTTAATGTGCCTTTGGTATCTGCATGTGGGCTGGCAGGGAAAGACTAAATATTAGGCGTGCAGAAAAAAAGGTTGCTGTGCAGACTACTGTGATTTCCAAATCACAAGAGGCAACACATCAGAGAATGTTTTGAGATGGTTTTTCTCAATAAAGCATTTTGGTTTTGTGCAGCAAATCTTTGGGCTGCAGAAAATAAATCCTTCAAATTTAAAATAAGAAACCACATTCCCTGCCCCCCAAAAAATATATTAAATTCTCAATAATCAAAAAGAAAGCATTATTTGCAATAGCAATAGCAATATAGAGACCGGCTCACTTGGCACCAGTGCAGCCATTTGGTCAGTCTCACGTGCCAGACTACCATTATCGCACACTGCTTCTTCTGCTAGCATTCCTGGGGTCCGCCAGGTCAGGCCTGTTAATGAGGGGCTGACCAGGGACTTCGGGCCAGTGTCGGGCCAGCGCCTCACCACTCCAAAGCAAATAAACCAGGGTCCATTTAACCAAACACATTGTTCTAGACCAAACGAGGGGAGTGCAAGCACTGGGGGAATGTTTGCACCACTGATATGAAAATAAAACCTCCAAAGGTTTACATACTTCTTTTTGTGGGACAGAGTTTAGGCAATCGTATTTGTGTTGGAAGCTGTGTACGTGTGAAGATTCTGTAACATAGGGTCGACGTGCTTTATGAGAGAGGGAGGGAATTACAAAAATGCGTTTTCAGGTTATACCCGTACCTGTGAAGACATGAACAGGCCAGGTTGAGATGCTGGAGCAATGACCTCGGGCTGTCCTTCAAGCCACGAAATCTTCAGAGGGTTTTCACTCAGGCCACTTTCATTCTTAACTGCCAGCTCCTAAAAACACAAAACAGTCTGTGAGTGGATTTTCTATCATTATTTTTTGAGCCAAACAAAACACATTCTGCCTTGTCCTGAAAGCTGTAAAAATTTGTGTTGTATTTATCTTACACCTGGGTATTATATAAATATGAAAAACACATGTAGACAAGGACAAAGGTGGATTGTAACGGGGCCAACTCCCAGAGCAAGGCTGGGAGCCGGAGATGGGCAGGCAGAGACCACAGGACCTGTGCCCAGATCCCTGTAGACTGGCAGACATTTGCTCTGGAGGGAAACCACACGTTGTGGTGAGGAAACCACAACAAAATAAAGTACACCATCACGACAAAGGGCCTGAGGATCCAGACAATGTGGAACAATGAAGCGGCTAAAGTCCTTCCGTCCAATGGTTCCCATCAGCTTGGAGATCTCCATGCTACAGAACGACTAAAACGTCGGTTTAGGTTGCACAAACTGTCCCGAGGCTGGGAAGTCTATGACAGGTGTCATTCTTAGTAATAATCAAACTCAGCAGGTGACCGGAGACTTCGAGGCAAGTGAGTGGTAAACAAATGTGGTTCTATGCAAATGTCTGCTGCGAAGAAGATTTTGAGGACACCGGCCGGGGCAGAGTTAGGTACTTACAGCTGCTCTCACGGTTGCAAATTCGACCACAGCGCTTCCTCTCTTCTTCGCCGATACAATCACATTCGAAACATCCCCGTACTAGAGGTAAGAAATGGGAGAACAGAAGAAAAGTCATATTGAGGAAGACGAGAGATGCAGAACATTCAAATTAGTATTTCCTTTCACAGCACAAACCCTAACCATGAAAACACAAAGCATATGCAGACTGAAGAACCGAAAACACGGGTGAATATAACAGACTTCTGGAATAAAACTTAGGATTCAATATGTGTTTGGTTATTAAACCTAATCTCTAATGATAGGGTTCGTATGTTTGGGCCTGAGCCAGTAATACTGCAAAGAACATCATGTACAAAAGTGAGACCTCTGCGGCTTCTCAAAAGACAAGAGGAGACAAGAGGCAGTATTGGAACGTTTTAGCTACTCCTTGTGCAATGACAGCATTTGATAAACAATATTTTTGGCACAAAAACTGAAATTAGATGTGGCTTTCATCCAACTCCCTGCCACAAATCAGCGCAGGGAGGAAAGGCTGGCCAAAGGGGGAGCAGAGCAAAGAGTGTCTCAGACATTCCTTGATTTCTGTCCGAAGGAGATGGAGAGAAGAGAAAGGTCACAAACACGTCTTAGCAGGGGAGACAAAAACCTGATCCCTTTTTAAAGGTAGCCATTAGCAGAGCAAAGGTTTTTTTTTAATTCCTAAGGGTTTTTATGTATAACTGAGGCCTTTTGTCATTAACCTCTCCCCGAGAAGGATGGACGTGACCTCAGAGAATCTCATCCTGTGAAAATGTAGCTTTCTGGGAACGGGGAAGTCCAGGAATGCTAATGTCTACGAAGGACATTGTGGAGCAAGCCAACAGTGACAAAGGAGACTCTCAAAAGGCCTCTGTTTCATAGAATATAAATATCTTAACATGTTTTTTCCCCCCTTAAATGAAGATGTATTATTTTAAGCGGCCAAAGTACACAAGTCAGCACACGTACGCAAGTATACACATACCATACTTTCCCACACAGCGGTGGCTATTTCAACTTGCCCAAACCATTAACTGTCACTCACTGGAGCTTGCCATCTCAAACAAAATCCTTTCCTAAAATTTATTCCCTTTGCTGAAGAATTTTAAAAGGAGGAACAACAATTTTTTTCCACGGTCTTTAGTATGACACAGCCCTCCTGCCTGGAGCCATATTGATTGAGTTCGTGCAGAGGAGAAATTCATACGCCTTTTTCCGGTGGGCTTGACGTCAGTGACACTTGCCCTAGCCTCGTTTCAGGCCAACCTATGCCCCACCAAAAGCCCTTGTGACGGATCATAGCATACAGTGGTACTGGGTTGCATGAGAAGAGCACATTTCCTAATGCCTCCCTTGGCACTGCTTAATCACCTGGTAAGAGGGCCACAAACAATGGCGTGCATGGCTTTAAAAGGGCACTACAACATTGCCCTCAGCACTTTCACTGCAACAAAACTTAATGGGCCTTGTTTAAGGGGAAGAATAAAACAATCTACAACGCTGATGTCATGCAGACCTCAAATATGGCCGGACTCTGCAGGCAAGTTTGTTACAGTGGAGCTCTGCTGTGGGACAGCAAGATTGTTTTGTTATTGTTATACAATATATGTCATTAGTAGTAATATATCATCATATTCTGAATCTTCTGAAGATTCTATTGCAAAATAATTCACTGATTAAATGCTCAGATGGGAATGTCTGTTTCTGGTTAATCCAGTCAATTAAATACCTCACATATTAAATCATCACATTGATGCAAAATTCCTGTAAAGCAGCCCCGCGCTGTAATTTACAACATTGCCTGCAATGTCCTAATACAGGCATATTAAAGGGAAAGCTACCTTGGTAGCCTCAAGGAATATTTCATTATATTACCCAGCCCAAAGTGGTGCCTTACTGTTACTGTCGTGTGAAGACAGGAGTCCTAAAGGCGAGCCAAGTTAAAGGGGAACACCACCCAAATTAAGAATTCCAATATGTTACTGCCATGGCCGAGAAAAGTTCAGTTAATATCTGTGAACATGAGCTACTCTCTCTCTCAAAGCCAGAAAGCAGAGAAGTAAGTCTCAAACTTTGTGATGTCATCAAGTATAAAGTCTGGAGCTGCTCCATAGACAATGAATGGGAGTTTGATTTTTTGGACCCATAGAGTGTTTTCTTTATTATACCCAAATGAGCTTTACTCTATTGTACTGCTCTCAGTTCTGAAACAGAAAACGTAACCATATACTCAGAACATTCGCCCGGATGCTCCCAATGTCATCTAGAACATCTTTCCGAATTGTCTATGAAACAGCTCCAGACTATGACATCACAAATCTGAGTATTAACACTCTAGCTTTTGGATTTGAGAGAGGATTGTTCATGTAAACTTGAGTTTTTCGACTGTCTGAGACCACAGAAATGCTTTTCAGAAGCAGTATGCAGGATCTAGTGGCATCTAGCAGTGAGGTTGCAGATTGCAACCAACTGATACCCCCTTCGCTTGACCCGCATGCCAAGAAACTATGGCGGCCTTCAAGTAACATAAAAAGCAGAAAACCCTCTCTACAGCCAGTGTGTGGTTTGTCTGTTTTGAGCTACTGTATAAACATGGCAGTGTAACATGGTAATCTCCATGGAAGAGAGCACGCTTCCTATGTAGAAGGACTCATTCCACGTTAATGAAAACACAATGATTCTTGGTTTCAAGTGATAATACACCAATGAAAACATAGTTCTGAATATTATATTCCATGTCTGCCAATAGATCCCCCTAAATCCTACACACTGCACCTTTAAGTTTTGCTGTAACATGGTTACAGTACTGCGATATTGTGGAACTACTTTGATTTCCAGATGTGTACCTTTAGTAGAAGTCTGAAAAGAATGTCTTGAGAGTAGCCTCCATTCGTCTCGTCGTCTTTTTTACACTTCCACTTTAACTGGCATGAGAAAGAAGACAGAAAGGAGAGACCAATATTAGTCATCAGGACTTTTCTAGAATTAAAGCAGTGCATGATAATGTCTAATCATTAGAGCACAATTGATTAAACTCAGCTGATGAGAAGACAAAGCATGCCAGGGAGGCTTGACGATGATGACACACAGATTACCATAACCCTGAGTGCAGAGCGTAGCTACAAGAGAAAGACACTGTTAAACTCTTGGAACTTCACCCTGGCACCACCTGTGAGACCTGCAGTCAATTTCCATTCATACCGAGGGTGCTGGGCAGCTAAAATGGGCGAAAAGTAACACATGGAGCCCTGGACCGGAGAATACATGGTGACTCACCTGCTTAACTATAGCCCCCCAGATTAAAGCACAACACCAGACACAATGATGAGTAAGTAATGCAAAGCAGGTCGCCTAATACTTTGTTATGGGCAGAAAGGTGTGTCTTTGTTTTAATCGTGGTTAACTTATTTGATTGTGTAACAATGTTTTCTGTCTTTAAGTCTTGATACTTGCCATACTGCACTGTGTGAATGCTGTTCTAGAAATTACCGTACAGCTTATTTCAACATAAGAGCTTCACAGCTCCAAGGAACAGCATCCACAAGATCATTTATCTCATGCTTGGAGTCCTACTGCTAAACCCTCATCCCTGTTCCCGTACTCCTAAAAAAAGATATTGTGCAACTTCTCATATCCATGTTCAAAGCACAGCGGAGTCTAGCCAATATCGCACTAACTGCTTAAAGTAGAATTATAAATGGCAGGCACTAAGTGTTGATTCAGCTCCAGCATTCTGCTCCCTGTCAGAGAAACAGGATTTCTGGGAATTTCCATGTCTACACAGCCTCTTTTACCAACAATTACGGTCGAAAATGTACATTCTCCTTCCAAGAGCAGTCTTCTGTACCCACTGATAACCTTCTTACCCATTAATCTTCCCACAAGATGTTAAAAGTATTTGTATGATGTGACGTCTGCGGTTCCAGCCCACAACACTAACACAATGCTGTGTTCTCTTGCTCCTAGTTTAAACAAATATACAGATAGGAAAGATATTAGTGGAACTGGACCAAATGGCTCCCTCTGCATTTGATGAATCACTAAAAGTAGATATCAGAATATTTCAGAGGAGTAAAGTCCAAGATGAAAATGAAATCCCAAAGAACTAAACTTGTTTGAGGGAATGATTGATGTCAGATTCAATGCGACAGTCCACAATGCAGTCAACAATTTTGCTGAACATCGGTTGTCTAATAGAGCCAGAGATCGGTTAATGTAAAAATTAAATTTAATCTTGAATGCTAAGATCATTCTGAATCAGGTTAAAGATATAATATTACTTTTACTGGACAGGAAAAGCAAAGAATAAACACTGTTCTCGATTCAAGTCTTGAGACAACACAAGACATTATTATTTTTTGTTTTTTTTAAAAATGGATGCACTAAAACAGTGACTTAATTTTTATTTTTAACCGTCTAAGCGACAAGCGCCAACAGTCTCTGAGACAGATTCATGCAGTCATGTTCCCATGTCCTTGAATGTGACCTGTGATGCTGTCAGTCTTACGGCTGCTGTTTGTTTTTCCAACTGAATACACAAATGTCGGGGAATACACTGCTGCACTAGATGGCTATCAAATTTAAAAAACAGATTTAATGTCTAAACACATTAGCTAACATCCCCAGTGTCCGTTAATATGCACAGGCTAGGCAGTTTCCAGGAGGAAATATAATAAGCTCTCTCTTGGCGTAGTTACAGGTCTCCTGACGACATCGGGGCCTACTCTGGAGGAATGGGCGTTAGACAGCGTATGTGGTCTCCGAATAATTAATTACAAATGTCTACGGTTCTATCAAAGTCCCAAATGAGGGTCTGCCTGCACTTTCACTCAGATGTTGCAGTTCCTCTTTTCCTTCTTCCTGCATTACTCTCCAAGAGCTGCAACCCTCGTCCTGACCTCTCTTCCTCGGCCCGTCCCCTGATTAAAAGCCGATAGTTGCGAGTCTTACCTTCAATTTGGGGGTCACATTGCTCTTGGAACATCTTTCCACTCCTGAGTCTACGAAAAAACAAGAGGGGGGGATGATGAGACGGTGAAGTTCAAAGACAGGGAAACAATTGTTTTGTCGAGGAAGGAAATGTGGCACTCAAGATAGCAGCTGAGGTGACTCATGCAGATGGGCAGAAATTTGAAATTGGCCGTCACATGGTTAATGTATGGCTCCTGCTACAGTCTGATGATCCACTGAGTGACTCTCAAGGTGGAACAGACAGAGCGCTGATGATCCAGTGGCGGGCTGGGAAGGCCTGACTGCGTGCAAATGGAGGGAGACTCAAAAGACGTGCTGACTATGCATGAGTAATTGTCCAGCCACAAAAAGGGGTCTAGTCCAGGGCCAAGAATCACTACTTTCCTTAAATACCCACACTTCTATAGTCTTACTTTACAAGACTCTTTACTTTTTTGCATGTCTCCAGAACGGAGACACTAAAGCTTTAAAGTATTATCAAGAGGTTAAAAGTCTGATTGACAACTATGTGTATGTGTGTGCGTGGTGCTTCGCATTCCTATGTTACCTTGCCAAGTTGTCTCACAGCCAAAAAAAAAAAAAACTAAAAAAAAAAAAAAGACTCTCTTCAAAGTGCAAAACATTAATTCAAGCATACATTCAGTTACTGCTATTGTTTTTTATGTGAATAATATTTGGTGAACCACAGGGGAGCCTGGTGACTGCTGTGGTTGGGCTGACAGTGCGATGGTTAGGAAACACAGGGGGTTCACTCAGCTGAGGCTTTTGGGATAGTAAAAGCACTTCACTGGATCAAACTGGATTTATCCAGGCAGAGCAGGACTGCACTGAAATGGTATGGTTAAAGGGGAAAAACACCTTAACTAAGAGCTCTAGTATCTTATTGTCATGGCTTTGGGAGTTCATTCACTCTCTTTCTATGGTTCAATCAATATTTGTGAGCACAAGCGACTCCTTCTCAATGTCAGAAACAAGAGACGTCTCTAACTTGTGATGTCATTAAGCACAAAATCTAGAGCTTCTCTATGGACCCACAGAATGTTTTTATACCCACATTAGTTTTATTCTAATGTAGTGTTCACAGTTCTGTAACCAAAAATGTCAGAACATTCCCCAGGGTGCTCTCAGTGTCATCCATAACATCTTTCCCAATTCATTGTCTATGGAGAAATTCCAGACTTCATACTTGACAACACCACAAATTAGCACTCTAGCTTTTGGATGTGTGAGAGAGTTCTTCATGTTGAACTAATATTTTTGGACTGGCAAAGTAATGTATGAGGTTTGACTCCTAGACTGGAGCAGACTGGACTGGTTTATATCTTTGAAGTGGACATACCTCTCTGAGTGTAGCCTCCTCTTTGCTCCTGCTGCTGTGCTTCTCTTTCTCTCTGGATCTGCTCTCTGATGAGCCTCTGTTCCTCCTCAAGCTGCCTGGATCCCTCCTCTCTCAAACGGGCTATCTGGCAGAGGCAGACACATGCAGTACAGTAATGTGAACAAACAGATACACTAGTTTTGAGTGACAACACATTATGCATCTTTGCTTCTGATTAAGCACTGATGTAATTCATCATCCTGTATGACTCTCCCTTCAGACACCCTGTTCCTTTCAGAGAGTGTGCAGACCATCTTATTCCTTCCGTTCAGGCAATAACTCTTTGAGATGAGACAGAAAATGGAACAGTGCCACCTGCTGGTTACCTCCTCCCCCCGAGGCCATGTACGTATTTACATGCATTGAGCACATTGAGCACATGCCGTGACTCACCTTGGAAGCACGCACACCATTTTTATTTCTCATTGGCTTTCTGAACAAAGTGCATCAAGTCATGCAATATCACCTAATAGGTTTACTGATAATTATGACATGGCAGTGAAAAAAAGGGCCTCTCTCAGATAGAGCCTTTGTTCCTGACCCAAGTCTTTGGAAGATTTCAACTCAATCACAAGGGAGTATTTGACGAAAAACAGAATAAAAGCACCTGGGTGTGTTTCAGAGTTTCCTGGATGCACTGGAATACCTTGTTCCCAGTGCACCGCCGAGGTCTGTAGTGTAGTGAAATTTTTATTTTTAATTTTATTCTCCAGGCAACGTGTGGCGCAGTATCACCTCTCATATGGTTTCTATAAATTCTCTTACCTCTTCTTCAAGTGTTCTAGTGATTCGCACCTCCTCCTGGCTCTGTGCTTCTGCTTGTTGCTCTCTGGTCTCCAAGTCTGTCAAAGCAACACACGCACACACATTTAAACGTCAGTATGTCCTTCATATACTTATGTTGAATCTTTTCTCGACAAGAAACCGTGCTAAACACATAGAATATTTTCAAACAGCTGCTCTCAGTTAAGTCTATGCTAGACAATCAATGCAGCAATTATCTTAATATAACCCTTAACAATACTGTGAACCTTGTAATAAAATCACTAAATCAGAAGAGTGAAGATGCTGTACAATTTGTAAAGGGACTCACCAAGCTTAATTTTCTTTCTCCTGTCATCTAACTTCCGGTTTCTTTCTTCGGCTTGTTTCTTGGCAGCGCAGATCTTGTCATAGGCAGCCTGTAAACAGTATCAGACACCAGGATGATGAATCATGTCCCTGTTTGAGTGTGTATCAGCACTTATAATAGGCTGACAGACATCAGCCGTCTTACCTTGGCAGCAGCATCAGTTAGCACCTCGAGAGCCTGGGACAACTGGTGGAAGAGCTCAGCTAGGAGAAAGGGATGTGAGGAAGTGAAAACACTACAATTTCTGCTGCTGAGTACACAAAGAAACACTTTTTCCCTTTTTTTTTAGCTTTAGGAATCAAAGTTTAATATGTGAAATATTAGCTTTTAAAAACAAAGATGTGGCTAAAATTTAACAAGGATGTAACACCTTATTGACCTTACTCTGTGCCTTAACTAGGGAGTTATTTTGTAACACCTTGCTGAGCATCACCAGCTTTCAGAAGAAGAAGATATACTTTATCAATCCCCCAGGGGAAAGTCTTTTTTTTTCCACTCTTTTGTCATACACACAGGCGTGAAATATACACACATGCACAAACAGGACCTATACATGCATTAAATGGAGAGAAGTCAGAGTGAGGGGGCTGCCTTGGACAGGCACCCCAAGCAGTTAAGGATTCAGTGCCTTGCTCAAGGGCCCTCGGGAGTGGCAAGGAGGCAAATTAGCACCTCTCCAGCTACCAGTCCATGCTCCATATTTGGTCTGTATGGAGACTTGAACCAGCAATCCTACAGTTTCCAAGCTAAGTCCCAATGGACTGAGCTACTGCCATTTCTTTATCTATTTTAAGTGTAAAAATGGCTGTTATTAAGTTTTATTATTTTGCTAAAAAAAAAATAGGCTACAAGGAGCTGCTGGTTGTGTGAGGTTGTGTGAGCTGGTTGACATACAAAAGCGCTCCGACAGTGTTTACGTAATTACGCTTACTGTCAGCAAAAAATGTTAACCTCAAACATTAATACAGGTGATGGTGATGGCGATGGTGGTGATATTCTATTGCTAATCGCTATAACTAATGTGAAAGCACGCTGAACTAATGCTAGTGAGGTGGCTCTCTGGGCTATAGTGCAAGGTGTCACTGTTTGTCAGCAGGCTAAAAGGTGAACTAGAGTTAATTGTATCGAGCAGTAACAGTCGTGTGTAACACTTCTTGAAATCCCAGATTTCTATGACGAAGAAAGTCCATACACAACCACCTGATAGCACCTGGCAATCAGGTGGTTGGTTAGCACAATCTGTGGCCAATTAAACCTGTTATATCCCATTAGCTGCTGAATTATCCCAAACAACATATAGTGCAGCATGAGGTTAATACAGAAGAGATAGAAAAGAAAGTGATGTGACATAGAGAAAATTAAGAGAACATGACATCTACAGGGGGGCTCATGCCAAACAAAGCATAACGTGTTCAACAAGACATCTTCAGGCTGAAGCTGGGACACAGAGCTGAAACAATCTGCAACATTTTATGCTTTAAAAGGTGCTGTAAGCCACACGAAACCTGTTTCCTCCTATGACACAGATGTGCATTCCCACACAAAGCCCTGGCCTCTCCATATATCTTCCATTAGAGCACCTCGAGGGGCCACTGCCACAATCACCACTACCACGCAAGACTCCACCTCCCCAGTTGTCATCTAACACACACACACAAGTGCAGAGGGAGACCACAATCCCACTCTCCGTCATACAACCGCCACACTACTGCACTATACTAGCCAGGCTTAATCATTCACTGATGGGAGGCCTAACGGACCGATACTGTTACTCCCTGTGGGGACTGGCAGTGCACACTAACAGGAGGCTCTGGAGATCATGCTGCCAGCGGAGGCGGTCGGGTTACCTACACGCATATAATGGGCTGGAATGAAATCCAACTGGGGGAGGCCTGCTATGCCCACTAGGCAGCTCAGAGTGTCACAACATGGGGGGTTGAGGAAAGGGAATAGTGCGGGGGGGGGGGTGTCTTCAGTCAGTAAGGAATCATGACCCCCACGTCACCTCTTACATGCATACAACTTTTCCCTGAGGAGCAGCAAATCCCAAGACTTGCTCCGCTCTCGTGCGATAGAGACAGAGTCTGTCCATGTGCGGGTTCAAGTGTTGAGGCCCTCCAAACCACTTCTTTTCCATTTCTGGGAAACCGACCCCCTGCTTTTGTATTATCCCTCTCAACCCCCCAAACCCAACCAATTTCCCAGTTTTTTTTTTCCTGACATAATCAGGAATTGTCTCAACCATCCAGCAACCACATAAACCTCACTTGAAAACATGCCTCATGACCAGTCTTTTGTCCAAGGTGCCTTTTTTTTCTCCCTCCCGACAAAAAGCTACACTGAGATTTCCTGGTCTAATTGTTGACATGCTGGCTGGCGACAGGCCGCAAACAGAGTCAAGCCAAAGAGCGATGGAGTGTGGAAACGCTGGTGGCGATGGTGGTGCTGCTGGTGTTTGGCTGGTCCTGTCTGGCTAGAAGGCTAGTGGGAGAGACAGGCGCTGGTTGGACGTCCTACAGAGTGCTGCGGCTAGGCTGTTTGACAGGGTACAACTTGCTGAGAGTGCTACATTAGAGCATTCATTTTTTGGTTCTGGAGTTTGATGGCCGCTCGGTCAAACAATTACCTCTAATTCTTCAGAAAACAACGCAGAAATTGCATAAACAAATAATAAATCTTGTTCCAGTTCCAATGGGCGACTGACAGAGGTCTGTGGCTCAGGATGGGGAGAACGTGAGCAGAAACAAAGACAGATAAACACATTAACTGGCTCACTCACCTGCTTTTGGGTTGTCTGGGTTCTTGTCTGGATGGCATGTCAAGGCTTTCTGCCGATAAGCTTTCTTGATCTAGGAGAAAAACAGAAGAACCCCTAGAGTTATGTAGAGTGGAAAATGTTGATTAGGACACAAAGAGAAAGAATCATCCACTTAAGCGCAGATTTTTGGCCATGTGAAAGTTAAATTCTTACTCTCAGCACCAATTATCTTTATCCTGTCGTCCTTGGCCCAGAAAACCAAATTCTGGATAAAAAAATGAGGGTCCCATTGTAATAATGGCACAAATGGTAACAGGCTGACATGAAAGCACTGGGGGTGAAATGTGGTCTGCATTTAAATAAAAATCAGGGATTGTATTGTTTGGATCAAATCAACACCTGAGCTGATCCTCTGCTTCGTGTCCTTTTGACATGTTGTTAATGGAATCTAACCACCTCGGCACATACTCCGCAGCGAATAACCCGCACAAGAATTCCAAACTATTCTCAGGCTCGTTGCCAGTGTGCAAGATAAATGTGGCCTGAGTTGCAGCCTAGTATTAGTCCATCTTTATAAAAAAAACGTTACAATAACATACACAAACAGAGTGCCATTGTCTATAACAAATCTGAGAAGCCCGCCATTAATATCTTAGGCAGGTAGCCAAAACTTTTGGGGGGTTCAGAGAACCAAAGTGGAAAAACGAAACAATACTTTGGAGTATTGTAATGTCATATGAGGTTTTAGTTATAGCTGATTTTTTAACTCTGGGTCACTGCTTGGAATGTTAACCATTCATTGGTCCTTCTAGGGACCAGTTAATGACAAGGTGGTTTTCATTATATCTCTGCTCCTCTGGAGAAAGAAAGGAAGCAGGGAAACTTTCCGTGGAGACCAGAGGGGGCTGTCGAGTGCGGTGCTGAAGCTTTCAGCACACAACCTCAAAAGCACAAGCTAATATATATGCATTGCATGCTAAGGACTTGGCACATTAATACCCATTATATCGAAGCTCTGACACAAGCACACACACACTGACATACACTTTCTCACCAGTCTAATCAGCTATGCCAACATTCTGGATGTTTTCACATATCTCCCCTCCCTCCTTCGCACAGATCAATCTCCTGCCAGTATGCTACGGGCCACAGAATTTGGGAGCTCCTTTCTTCATGTCTGGGAAACGTTCGCATTGGACGCCTTGTCCTCTGGCATATGCAATGTTTCCCCGTGTGTTGTTTTGCACAATTTTATCTCTAGAATGCACGCCAAAACATACAGCGCTGACTTTACTGGGGGGGGAAACCAAACTCAGCTCTGAGGGAACTGAGCAGAATGGTGTAATCCATCAGTGTCCAGGCCTTTTTAAACAGCAACTCCAATGAGGCTCCATGACAGTCAACTTAGGCACATTAGGCTGGATGCCCATTGTCCAAAAGCAAAGACTCCACACAATTACATGTAAGCAACGAGCCTCCAGTGAACCCTCCAGAGCTTATCGTGGCTCAGACAGCTCCTAAATGTCACAAGTCCTTTCTTCTCTCTCTTGGTCAACATCAGATTTTTTCTCATTATAGTTCCAATAGTAAATGAGAGCTTGGTTCATTGAGAGGGCTTCGAGAGACTAGACATCATTAAGAGATATTTAGTCTCACTGCCTGGCACACGGAGCCTTCCTACAGATTGAGACTGACACACAGGGCTTTGGACTGGAGCCAAACACATATGCTTACTGAAGGCCTAAGCCTACTTTTCCTTTTCAGCCTCCCTCCATCTGTTTCTCACGTTTCTTTGCTCTGTGCTCGCTATCGTAGCTTTGTCCAGTTTTCTCTTTTTGGTAGGATAAAAGAAAGGAAATGAAGACTCCAGCTCACATTCCAATGTATTTTTATTCATCTTTTTACAGGTATATAATTGGACAAAATACTGTTCCTGTCTGGGACCAAGATGAAGCAGAAAGGTAAGAAGGCCATTATCAAGGCTGTTCCTAACTATTGTTTTCGCAGTGGATTTATCTGTCGATTATTTTCTTGATTAATCAACGGCTTATTTGGTCTATAAAATGGAGAACAATGTCGATCAATGTTTCTGAAAGCCTAAGATGATGTACTCAAATGTCTTGTCCACAGCCCAAAGATATTCAGTTAACGGTCATAGACGAGAAAATATTCACATTCAAGGAGCTGGATTTAGAGATTTGACTTTTCATTAACAATTACTGTAACCAATTAATTGATTATCGAATTAGTTGGCAATTAATTTAATAGTTGACAACTAATAGATTAATTGTCTAAGCTCGTGCCATTATAAAAAGCCATTTCATCCTGTGTAATGTGTAGGTAGTGATAACAGCTGGAGAACTCCCTGCCTGACACAGCCCTGTCAGTGCTTTGACAAAACAGAGAGGAAGAAAGTGTGTCTCACAGTTTAAGTTCCTCGAATACAATTTTGTGAACATTTTTGATGACCATTTCCAAACCCAGGCTTTACTCTCAGAGTTTTTTCCTACTGCGCGAAGCAGCTACTGGTTACCCTTAATTTCCATATAATATGAAAATTATCCTGCTCTGGCTGTTTAGTTCGTCAGAGTGAAGAAGTCTGACATACTTTTTGTCAGTGCTGTCAGTGTGGTAATGCAGTTTAAGTGAAGACTGATGCAAAAACTCTGCAAAAACACTCATATAACAGTAATGCAATTATGACACAACCTGCACCTTAATGCTCACTGTAACGTATTACACAGGCACGCAAGTTTTCAAAGGGTTAAAACAATGGATGCCTTGAATGGTAAGAAAAAGAAAAACACTACGATTTCAAAACTGCGTAAAACAGTTTGATGCTGTGAAGTTAAGTATGTGCAATTTGAAATAAAGGGAGTTAAAACACGCAAAATCACCGCCATGGTGCTTTAAGAGCTCATGTCGTGTCCTCAGCTCACACTCACTCTCCTTCTTCTCGTTCTGTACTACTTCTCATGTTCGTCGTCACCTACAGCCAGTTGACAAGATAAACATATCTCCACATCTGCTGTAAACACAGCAGATGTTTGACATTGTCAGGGCAAACGTTTGGCCAGCTGAGCTGCTTGACAAGTACAACCTGTCATCATCGATACTGTTTTGGCGGAGAGTGGCCATGTCGCACGTCATCACCTTTGTCTCGCTGACTTCAGTTAAAGATCTACATCACACAAATACTCCTCTATGTTTCAGTTAATTATCCTCCCTCCTTTTCTCTCCATCTCCTCTGCATTTCTTTTCTTTATTCACTCTCTCTGGCATCCTTCACGATATCTTGTCTGTATCTACTGCTCCTCCAGTGCCGTTTTGTTAAATAATACATGATTACTCCCATCAATGCCGTGACACGCAAGCCTTAATTGATGCTGGAAGACCCCGAAGCCTTTTGGTCCTACAAACCAGAAGCCAAAGCGGGCCAACTTTTGAAGAGGTTAGCACATGTGTGGATAAGAGCTCTCAGATCGAGAGTGGCATCTTCCTACAGGACTAACCCAGTAAATTACTGTCACAATTATCTTCGTGCAGGCCACCATGACCTTTCAGGATTGGCTCCTGAATCAATTATGAGACCATATGAAGAGAAAACCAGAAGAACTCCTGGGCCCTGACCAACTGCTGTACACTGTGCTTACAGATGAGCAAAAGTGTTAGTATTAAATGTTGCTGTCTTTCATCTCCTGTGATTCAAATTATTCTAGTTTATCACATGCTCATTTTCCCCGTCTCACACACGAGATAAACTGAACTGCAGAAATCTCAACTATTTCACACGCTTCAGTTTGTGGAAGGATGGACCAAGAAATCAAGGAAAGACCCCGATCACACAGCAGCAGGCCAACAGTAGCCTAATGGTTAGTATATGGCTAAAAACAGACTCTATGTGCCTCCCTGACTCCTGCCTGCCACAGCCTTAACTGCATGCTCACATCTTGTCCTCATTAAACCACTCTTTGGTGCCAATTATAGTTGACAAACTGGTCCTAGTGCAGCCTCGGCACAGCCCTGGTAGGGCCCCTAGCCTGTGTGGCTGATTAGCTGCCTGATCTGCCATGGGCCCATCCTCCTTAATTACAACGCTCTGCCATTTACGGGACATTATCAGCTGGAGGAAAATAATAACAGGCGCAACGGGGGAAAGGAAGAAGAGGAGCGAGGACAGGGGCAAAAAGGATATGACCACACACAGAAAAGGACAGCGTGAAGTATGGAGAACAATTGGATGTAACAAGGAGAAACAGTGAGACACTGTGATGAAGTTTCCATGTGTGCGACTGCTTGTGAACCTGCCCGAACATCCAGTCAAACTTATTAATTCAGTATTAAACTATGCAAACATCTAATGGAATGCTAACAAGATTAGATGATTTTATGTTTTCATTTCACAGATTTCTGTCGACCAAATTAATGATTCCAAGCTGACGGTAACTGAAAGCTAACACATACATTATTCAAGTGTTTGTTTACCTCACATGTCAAGATGGTTTGTCTGTAATATGATATATGTATATCTGTGGAACACCTATCAATGCACTGGCGCAAATCACCCAGCTGATGCCGCCTGCTGTTGACAAACGTAAACACTCTATGACCCCAGGTAACATCACTGAGAATGTACCCCAGTGCACCACAGGATGCAACAATAATCTCCCTCTACCTGCCCTGGCCAAGCAGACACTCAAATAAGAAACTCATCATTGAGAGCAATGACTTTACAGTGCGCTATTACAGTGTAATGCAATCACCTGCAATTGGATGCTCTATCTACAAGTAAATCATCCAGGCATGTAACTGCTGTACACACTGCAACACATCAGGTACACTACAATTTGAGTAGCTGAACAAACCACAAGATATTTTGTGTGGTCTTAGCTGTTGACACTGTCTCACCAAGCAATCTGTGGTAGGTAAAACACACACACGCTAGGGCAATTATTACCAAAGCCCTGCTGATATGCATGAGCATAACTCTTTAAATGGTGGCTAGCCTTCAGCAACAGCCTCCGTCAGCATTACAAGAATAAAGCAAACCCCAGTCGACCATAGTCATTAAATCACAGACTCTGACATGCCAGTTTCCCCGGCATTCACCAGCCAGCCCAGCCCAGAAGAAGGTCAACAGCAGTGATAACAGAAAGAGATGCTAAATGGAACCAGGAGGAGATGCAGAAGGCAAATCCCTACGTCAAGGCAATGTTTTACAAGCTGTGGCTAAGCCCACACAAACAGGCTCTGGGATGAGCTTCTTCACCTCCCTCCGTGATAAACAACATGCCTGATGGTAGTGGTGGAGCAGTGGGTAAGCAGTCCATTTGATGACATCTGCCTTCACACACTTGATTGATTCTTGAGCCCCCCCAGACTCAATGCATTACACACACACACACACACACACACACACACACACACAAACCCCCGCTATCGCTCTCGAACATCAGCAGACCCCACAGAACCAGCCCTCTGCGTTTTGGAGTCTCAATTCCACCCAAGCCACAACCGCTAACTTCCTCCGGGATAATCCTCTGGGGAGGACAGGACTTTGAAATCCAATTAAGAAATTAACTTCCCTCGTTTTGGCCACAATTTTAAGTTCCCTTCGGGCTTGTGGATTCTGGATGCTGGAAACTGTGAGGAGAGGTGGTCATAGGGAAAAGACAGGATTCAGGACATCATGGTGAACCGCTATGGGCTGGGGAATGACATGAAGGGGAGTTGATTCAAAATCCATGCAGGGACAAAATGTCATTCAGGCAAAGTTGTGTTTGTAGCGTGCAGAGGTACGCAACCAGATGAAACCCTATATGCCTGTAGCCTATAAGTGATCAGACGTGGTTTAGTTGTAGATAAAGAAAAAACATACATGAATTTCAGATCCATCCTATTTGGAATTTATTAGAGCGGACACAATTAGTCTATTGATATATTAGCTGATAGACCAAAAAAAATATTTGGCAACCATAATCAATTAATTGTTTTAAGTAATATTTTAAGAAAAAGCCATAAATTCAACATTTCCAGCTTCTACATTATGATCAATTGCTGCTATGTCTCTTTTTTTATATTCTGTGTTGAATATCTTTGGGTTAGGGGTTATTGGTCATACAAAAAAAGCAATATGATGACGCCTCCTCGGGCTTTAAAAAATTGTGACTGATCTGATATTTTCACTTACTTTGACATTTAAGATAAGACAAGATACACTTTTATTGATCCCACAATTGAGAAATTCCAGTGTTACAGCAGTCAAGGGGAAAGAGTCAGATTCAAGATTTCAAAATTTATAAACTTAAAAAACTAGGCATGCAAAAAAAGTACAAAAAATACAGGAAACAGAAATAAATAAATAAATAATAATAATAATAATAATAATAATAATAATGAGCAATGGATTAAAGTGAGCATATTTAGTGCAAAGTGATTGCATGTGCAAATAAACAACAACAAGGGGGACAGTAATGCTTATAATGGTGTTTATAAAGTGTCCATAGTGTCCGTAAGGATTAATGAGTTATTCAGGATAATAACTGGCAAATGAATTAATTATGAAATTAGCTGCAGCCCTTAAATTTATATCCATCCTTATTCAAAGCCATGTCATCTCATTCTTGTGTTATAGAGTAAAACCACACACTTAACTGATGCAACGTTGCCACCCAGTGGCCTTATTGGTGAATCACACCATTGCTATTCAGTCATTAGCAGTAGTGTCTTTTCTTACCTAGTAACTGAGTAACTGGACCTAAAATTGTAGTGCTTTGCTCTACTTACCAAGCTTTTCTTTTCACAGAAAAATAGGCAGCTTGCGTTATGATATATACACGCATACACGATACAAGCACACACACTTCTATATGCTTCATGATAGCAAGCTAATGTAGCCTCCTGCTTAATGCTCAACATGTCACACACACTCACGCACAGTCTCCTTAAGCAAATGCCACTACTTTTTAACATTTAACATTAGCTAACACTCGGATAAACTCTCTGCCAAAGTCACAACCTCCAGCCTGCACTGCGCCTGTAATTTAAAGGCTATTTACCTAGCTAGCTAGCTTAACCTCTAGCTTGTTTACACACCTCTTTCGGCGTTGCAGTGCTTTCAACACCGAGTAAACCATACAGGTCCATCTGTAGGATGTCCTTGGCCTTTCCGGACATGTCTGCCAACAGCCAGCTACAGCTCCGACACAGAAAAGAGACAAGCGTAAACGCAGTGTTCGGCTAATTCAGTGGTTTGTTATTATCCCGGGTCCCAGACAGCATGCATGTGACGTCGTTGACCTTTCAACTAGGATGTGCACTGCAACCTGGGAAGTGTAGTTTTTGTTCTGCTGTTACGCTCTGCTGCTGCTGTTGGTTGAATTCAGAAAGATTTTCAGCACTTTTTGCCATAATATTTACATATAAAAATATGTTTTATAAGTCTGAACCTTTTAAAATCGTTTTAACCTCTTTGTAATGTCTTTGTGGGCTTCTAACATGTAATAAATTAGGCATGTCATGTTTCGCTACGTTTCATCTACAAATGTTATCTTTGGTGTGAAAGGTTTTACAGTATGTTTCAGCCCTGACATCAAAGGTCGACTCAGATTTTTTTAACCGTATAAATCTGAGCAATATCAATGGCCACAGTTTTTTAAAAAAAAATCCATTTTTAGATCTGCTTTGTCAACCATTCGTCAGTTACTAGGCCTATATGTGTTATGTAACATTTTACAGCATCGTCATGCTGTTAACTGTTTAGACTTACATATATGTATAATTGGAAGTTGGAAGGGACAGTGAATGATGCATTTGACCTCATTATTTTTTTCACATAAACACATGTTCCCTCAGATCTACATATTGAAACGCTGTGACATTTTATATTCAGATAATTTCCTTATCTGTTGAGATGCAATGCATTTACCAATTCTGGTGCATCAGATTGTTGTACATGGTGCTCTCTGGTGGACAAATTATGTAACAGCGATATTGTCTCTAGAAAGTACCTTAAACTCCTGCAGCATTTCATGTATTACATTTATTCATTCCAATCCAATCTGTCAACATCAGCAAAAATTCTTACACATCTGTGTTTACCAATATCAGCCCATAACATATTTCTGTCGATGGATCAGACAGGAAATGTTACAACAGCTGTTGTTACAACTTTATTTATATTTTAGGCAGCCAGGCTCCACCTTTGTTTAGCTTTCACTCATGGTGAAGCCTGCTTAAGCCTTCAGTTTTATTTAATTAACCTGAAAACACCTTGTACAAATTGTAAAATGTAAACAGAAAACTCAGTACTGCACTCATTTGTGTTTTTAGTTGTATTTTAGAATAGATTATTATAGTGTTTCTAGGCTAGTTTCTGGTTGTAGACTGGTGTGGTGTCAAATCAACATAAGGAAATGTAAAATTTCAACATATCCATTACATATGAAATGTACAAATGTACAAAAACATACAATGCCAACATTTATTCTGGTGGTTTGGTTGCTTTAAACTGGGTTCCATGGACTCCTGAAGGTTTCTTGATAGGCACCTGGGGGTCACTACATAATAGATCTGATCATTCTTTATTCTGAAAAAAGGAACATTAACAAAATATTAAAGAATCAGCTGTTCAGATCAGAGCATCTTTCTCCACCACTGTTACCACTACACTGCAGTGGCAGAGAAAAAGATAGCCTGAAAAGCATATCAACATCTGGTATCTCTTGCATAAGGTTCCCCTGGACAAATTGCATTTATATGGAATTCAATTTTATTTAATACCCTTACTGAAACCTCTAAAAAAGGGATAAACTGTTTGTTGCTTTCCGGATATGGCTGTATTTGTGTCTGACTGATAAGCCATTGTTGCAGCATTTCCTGTAGGAAGTGGGGATCCATCCTGATGCAGAGTCAAGAACAAGCCCTGACATGTCTCTTAACATTTCCCCTTATAAAAAGCTGCATGTCATAGGCGTCGATTTCAAGGGGGACAGCAGAACCATACCCCTGATTATTTAGAGCATGTGCATTTGTCCCTCCCACTAAAAACAAAAGTAGCAGAGGACTTTTGTTTTGACAAAATTAAAGACACTTACACCATAAATTGATGCAGAAAATGCACAAATTGGTGTGTTCAGTCCATTGTGGTCATCTGACCTTCTTTTGTTTCAGGATACCTAGAACAAATACAGTAGAACTAAATGGCTGTTTGCGATATGGGCATCTGTGCGGGTGTGTCGGGTATTAAAGCCTGACACACCCGCACAGATGCCCGTATGGCAAACAGTTTTGCAGCAGGTCTGGTAGGTTAAGGGCTGACAATCACTTGCGTATACATGTATACAGAAAAAAATAAATGTAAATGATGTTGACTTTGGCTTTTAAGTATTGGGAGCTTGATTTCAACGGGGCTGCGTGATCCTGTTCAACCAGTTCAGCAATAGAATTGTGGACTTAAATGAGGATGTAGTATTTGCTCAGTAGCTTTTGTTGCTCCGTGTAAACAAAGCGGTCTAATGTGTGGCCATTATTTTCACTGTGACAGGCTGGGAAGACAGCAAGCCCTGTATATATTCTTTGGCTTTGTAACTTGAGTATCCATGCTGCTGATTTCTCTGTGATCCCCATCATAGAAGCCCCATTTTCCTATAGATTAACAAAACCTCTTTTGGCTCAGGGGACGTAAAACAGTGCAACAATACAATTAGAGTAAAGTTTTCCTTCTCTGAGGCGGTGAAACTCTATAGCAAGCTAAATGGCCCCAAGTCACAAGGGGAATGATAAACAGATTCTCAACGAAAAATAGGCTGGACAGCCAAACAAAAGTCCCTCTTGTCATTCTGACAGTAGAGGCTGTCTGTTTCAGAAACAGAAAGAAAAAGTCTGTTGAAGATGACTTTATATTTTGCAGAACTATACTTTTACACCTAAGAGAAATATTCAAAAAAGCAAAATAATTAAAAGTCACAATAACAACATTATCCCTATCGCTTAAGGGGAAATGTAAACACACTCAAGGTAGTTATGAACTTCATGAACTTTGTGTTGTTTTAAGGATTTTTTAAGGAACATTTAATTAAGGCACATTTTGACTCTTAAATCCAAGATTATTGAGAAATGGCTGAATTATTATCTCCATGCTCTGCTGGTATTGTATAAGCTACAATTTGGGTTATGCCCCTTTATTCCCTATTTGTGTCATGAAAGCAGTGGATCAAAATGCGCTTTGTGGAAGATTTTGCAATCCAAACCCCTTGAAGCCATGTAAACAAATCAGAGCGGAAACTTTAAGCTTATGTCTGGGTGTCTCCGGATTATGTCTGGTTTCTGGATTCTGATTTAAAACATTCAAAGGACAATTATTTAAGAGTAAATATGTGCAGTTCCACTGAGAAAAACAAGGTGCACTGGTCTAGATTAGAGAAAACTAAAAATCTAATGTTATGACAAAAATGTTGTTGTCTAATACCACATAAGGCTCTTTGGGGCTGTCAGAGCCATACACAGCCTGAAGGCTGGACATTGTGTCTGCAGATAAAACCAGTTCACTGAAGATTACAATAGACTGTGCTCTGTCAGTGCGTCAGATATCTTGAATGAGTCGACTTGGAGAATCAGGGAATCCAAGTTAATTTCCCTCCTGCAGGGACTATCCGCCTGAGGTCAGATCCAGCTGATGGGATGGGGATTGTGGGGGGAGGGCCCACAACCACTGGCTGCATTCAGCATCACAAACAGCTTCAAGCTACAAAACAGCAGGCACATTGAGACAGGAAGTTAGGCAATTAGTAAGCCTTCAAAATAAAATGCTGACCATAAAAAGCATTTTGCATGTAAATATGCAATGAAAAAAAATACATTTTTCTTTGGTTTTAGTTGTTCCCCCGGCCGTTCAGCTCAGTGACTTATTGCTAGTAACTTAGTAGCAGTTCGGTAGCAGTTGGAGTTTAACTGACATTATTAATTACAGCTTTGTTTAGCAAGATAAGTGCAAGCCATAATAAACAGGTAAGTTTCAGGAAGGTCTTTGTTCCAAAATCTCTGGTTGGAGCATTTTCCTTGGGTACTTCATTTATAGCAGTGCTTTGTGTATATAATTTTAGTTGTTAAATACGTTTTTCTGTGGTGGGTTTACTACTAAGTTAGCCATAACAGTTATAAATGTTAGCTGTTGGGAACTAACGTCATGTGCTGCTACACTGCAACATTTGAAGTCATTGCTAATTAGTTTATTTTGGGCTAAATTCGGTGTCGTGTGGAAACACATTTATTTAATGAACTATTTTATGTTTATCTTATATCTCACTTGTGTAAAGGGATAATGTAACATTAACTAGTTTGACAGTTAGCCTAGCTAACGTTACAACGTTAGCTAAATCCGTTTGTCATGAAACCGTGGTAACTTAATGTCATAAGGATGCTCTAAAATACAGGAGGAGTTTCATTGAACCACAAGTTTTCTTTTGTGGACTAAGGTTCTTTATGTTAACTCGGCATATCATTAATGGCATTTTTGTTTTATTTCTTGATTTGTAAAAGGACAATGTAACCATTACTGTTAGCCTGGCTCGACTAAACGTTTGTAGCTAGCTAACGTTAGTTAACCCGGTTCTCTTGAAACCATGGTAAGGCTATAAGGGAGGAGTGTCATTGTAACCACAATTTTTCTTTTTGTGGACTAACGTACTTCTGTGTTTACTGGATAGATTACTAGTGGCACTTTTGCTTTATTTTTTTTATTTAAAATTTAACAGTTAACCTAGCTAAACTAACTAGCTAACCCGGTTCTCTTGAAGCCATGATAACCTCATAAGGATGCTCTAAATTATATTTTAGGAGGAGTTTCATTGTAACCACAACTTTTTTTTTTTTTTTTTAAAGGTTATTTTCTGTTTACTTCATAGATCATTAATGGCACTTTTGTTTTATTTCTTGAATTATAAGGGGACAATGTAACTAATTTGGCAGTTAGCCTAGCCTAGCTAGATTATAGTGTCGAAGCTAACTAATGGTAGCTACATCAAGTTTTTTTTGGGGGGGGGGGGGGGTATCGTAACCACAATCTTTCTAGTCTTCTGTGTTCAGCAGTTGGCTAATCACAGTCTTCTTTAGATAAAAACTCTGAAGGCTATATCGTTTCTTGATCCTACATTGGAACTGCATCAGCAGGTAAACCTGCGGCATACCCGTAATGGGTTTTATTGTGAAAGTTTTGACCGGATGTCTTAGTTCAGTAATGTTGTTGTCTTCACCATGGTATTGACACTGTCAGTCTCTCACAAGTGAGTGAAAGCTCAGGGGCCGTAGCGATCTGAACGCAGTGCCATCAGCATACCACACAGGGTCTGACCTGCCATTGAGTGCCGAAATATTCAGGAGTCTATGTTTCATGTTTTGCCAGAACAAAAGGTAGTCCGGATGACTGCAGAGTGCCCTTCCATCTGAAGCACCAGAGGAGGCGGTTCTTCAAGTGTCTTCATATCTATGGAATAAAACCAGGTAAGGTGTCACACTCATAGGTGATCTATAACGATGCAACAGGGCATTAAGATGTGACATGTGTAGTAGCTGAAGTAACGCGTTATTATCTTATTTTTCTGGTATCTTTTACTCGCTATAGTAACGTTAAGGTGACTAGTCCCGTTATGTCCCCTGGTATGTGGGGAAAAATCGAAACGCAAAGTAATGATGTTACACCGTTAATGTCGCTATGTCAGCTCCTGTTTTTCATCACAATGGGCCAAATGCAAATGCGTAATGCAGATTCGCAAACTGGCAATTGCGTTCTGGCATCACAGTCTTGTCGATACATCCCGGAGGTGGTAATCGGTTGTTCCCTCTACAGCTCCTTGCCTCGGACAGAAAAAGGAGGAAGGCGGCGGTGAGGGAAAACAAACTGTGTTGCCAAAATCAACTTGAACTGAGGATTTCTGTTGTAAGGCTATGTGTTGCACCACATGGGCTGTCACTGTCAGTGTTTTTCTGATAATGTGCAGATGTGAAATCAGTCTGACTATTGCTGAAGAAATCTCCAGACAAGTGGGAACAAGGGACACTGCAACTAAAAGAAACATTTTGTAGACTTTACAGGCATGTTGGTTACTCCCTTAAATAGCAGTGTGGAACAGAGGAGGGTAGGATATCAAATAAATGACTACCAGATGTTTTATGTTGTAATAATGATCCTACTGTAAAAGACTGTATGGCACTGATGAAACTTAAATAATCATCTATGATTGTGCAATCACCAAGTAGCATGTGTGCTATGTGTAAACATATGTTGTAACATGAGATTCGCTGTCATCATTTCAGTGCTCAAAAGGTAGAATCTAATATTTTATAATCCCCATCCTTTATCTCCAAATAATATGTGGTGTTACAGTGTTACATGCAGAATAAGAAGAGAGACAAATGTGTGAACTGGTCCATGAGATTTAACTAATTTCCTCTAAATCTATTACAGTTTATTGACTCATTTATTATTGCTGACTTGCACAGAGCATTTCCATAAAAAAAACCCAATTAATCATGCAAGCAAGCTTTGCATATGTCTCAGAGGAAATAATTCAGTGGAGATGTTTCTGCGCATTCAGAAGTGTTGATGCTGTACAGTGGCAGTGGGCTGCTGCGTGGGCGGTTTAACCAGAGGACAGATGAGTGGGTTTGTCCTGTTTGCAGTGATTCAGCCTGCTATTAGCGGTACATGTGGGAGACCTGGCAGACAAGGTCGGAGAAAGGAAAGTTGCTTATATTTGAGGAGTGCCCGAAAGAATGTGCAGATGTTTTTCCATTGCAGTCGTTCTTTGACGCCACTTTACATACAACACAGACGTTTGCACAAGAACAGAATATCCCTCTTTATGGGATCAAATCATCATCCTTAGGAACGAAACTGAAAATGTGAGAGAGGAACATGAGTTGTCACACCCGCGTGTTTATCTCGAGGTAAGTTTCCTGTACTGGGAAAGTCCTTTCCTTCCTCATGAAAAGTTCCTGCGCCATACTGGGGAGTCACGTTTATACACAAGGCATTTCCTCAGAAGTGTCTTTAGTCATAATACCAGCTTTGCAGGATGTGAAACAGTAAAATAGAACTTTTAATGGATCTCAATGAAACTGTAATATCTTCACAAGCATCCATGACTGTGTGAAAATTCTCCAGATTACAAGCGTCAACTTGCAACTTTTGTTCCTCACTTACACTGAACATGAGTGCCAAATGTCCTCCCAAATCAGAAAGTGTTTAACTGGTTTCCTGGGCATGACTCCTGTCAGTCTGAAAGGGAGGCAGGGATCATTCCATCCATTTTGTGGCTAATGAACACAGCTCTTTGAAGAGTACTGAGAAAGCCTTTTGTAAAACACCATTGTCTGCCTGCTCGCTGCCACGGTAACACTCTCACACTGGCAGTGGGACTAAAATGCTGCAGTCAGAGCTGACAAATGCCTTGCCAGAATATGTGAGAAAAAAATAAAGCCTCATTTCACCTTGACTCCGCTGAGTGAAAAGAAATCCAATTTGTTGGATTTTTCACAAGTCATTACGTCGGTGAATTACCTTTTGAAAAGAGAGAAATACAAAATTGGATTTTACTGCGTTTAGTTAACAGAGCTCCCAACATGTAGAACCTAAAATGAGGCAGAAAAAAAGCAAGAGTAGGGCCTTCTATTGTCTAGATGGTAAAATAAAGAACCTGTGAAAGCTATAATTCCTTCCAGACTGGCTCTGTGAACGATCTTTTTACAGAGCTTTGTGTTTGTTCATGTTCATCACTCAGTGTCTCTTCTGTATATCTTATGTTTGCCAAGTGTGAAATCAACAACAGGACACAGAGGACCCACACATGCTTGTTCTTTTATTCTGAACCACCTAATATTATAGCTCCAGCACACAGAGAGAACGTATTTTTAGACCCCTGGAGAAAGATTTCCCCTTTTTTGGTCTGAGTCCTTATCCTGTTGATTTTATTAGAATGTGGGAACGTGTTTACACTAGTAAAATGCATTTCAGTGCAGAGTTTTTAGAAGCTCAGGGGTGAGACAGGATGGTAAAAAAGAGAGGATTTTCCTCTGAGGTTATGCCAGAAAAGGGCACTTGTGGGATCAATGTGTGTATTCATGTCAATGTCAGTTGCCTGTATGATGTTGAGGAATGTTCCTCCTGCACAGTTGTTTCTGTGTACTAGCTTTTCACAAGTGTACCTTGTGCACATTTTTCAGTGTTTATATCCCAGCCATGAGCTCGAAAATACATTTATTTATGTAGTAAACTGTGGCTCTTGCTGTCCACACCAGGCTTTGAGCCAGGCTTTGTAGAGAGTTTTGACGAGCTGACAACGAGTCTCCCTTCTTTCAAGCAGGATTAAATAGGAATGTTTGGCAGAGCTGGTGGTGAGTGGATTGCTGACATATCTTTTGCTCATCCACAAAAGTGCAGAGCTATCATTTCCTATTCTGCTGTTCTTTCTGATAAGGCCTTGTTTTGGCCTGTTTCCTCTTGTCTCGATAGCAATGGCAACAATGTGTACTTGACAAAATCAATGGCTATCGGTGCAAACAGACGCCATCTGCTGTCGAAAACTAGCTGAAAATTTTCTCTGAAAAAACAATAGCTGAAAATTGTCTCTTGTCAACTGCGCACACAAACTGTGAACTTGTTTCCCTTCTGTCCCCCACAGCCATCATGTCAGGGAAGTCAGATGGGAAGAAGAAGTGGGCTGCAGTTAGGGATCGCCTGGGCTCCTCACAGGACTCAGATTCCCAGCAGGAGGCCAACCTGGAGAGTGCTGACCCAGAGCTGTGCATCAGACTGCTGCAAGTTCCCACCGTGGTCAACTACTCGGGGCTGAAGCGTCGTCTGGAGGGCAGCGACCAGACATGGATGGTCCAGTTCCTGGAGCTGAGCGGACTGGATCTCCTCCTGGAGGCCCTGGACCGGCTCTCAGGGCGGGGATGCTCTCGCATTGCAGATGCCCTTCTGCAGCTCACCTGTGTCAGCTGCGTGCGAGCGGTCATGAACTCCTCTGCAGGGATCCACTTCATTATAGAGAACGAAGGATACATCCGGAAGCTTTCCCAAGGTTGATTATTATTTTCATTTTGTGAAAAATCATCACATCCGCTGCACTCATTTCTCCGCATAGTGTGCATGTGTGACAGTGCATGTATGTAGCCTCACACATTAAAAAAGCATTTCAGATACTTCAGAAAATATTTTAAGTATGCAAACTATTTGGTCAAGATATTAAAATCAGTTAGATAAATCAAAAGAAAACCATGTTTAACAACCTGAGTTTTTTACTTATTATGTAACATTTGTAATGTTTTGTGAAATTGGTCATAACCCTCCGTGACTCACTGTGCAGAGCTGAATTTTCCAGTCATGTACGCAGCTTTATGTACAGAGATGAGTCATTAAGGGTTGCTTTGGGACGCATCCCTAAAAATGTAGCGTCACAGTGAGTTGTGACCCAAACACATGTTTATCTTGAGTACAGTGTGGCATCTTCAGAGGGCAAAGTTCAAGTTGAGCTTCCCAAAAGGCAGTGAAACAAAGCATCCTGCTTGGGTCTACACACACGGGGGAAAGAGAAGAGACAGGGGATTTTGCTTTAAGAGAAATTAATGGAAAGTCTGAGCACTCAACCTGAATTGATGTGTGTGATCATTATGCTTCGCAGCTTTGGACACTTCCAACACCATGGTGAAGAAGCAGGTGTTTGAGCTACTTGCTGCCCTTAGTGTGTTCTCTGCAGATGGTCATTCCCTGGCACTGGATGCCTTGGATCACTATAAGGCAAGTAGATGAACATATGGAAAGAAATACTGTCTTTTGGAAAAGTTTAGTTGTGGGATTTACCTCACATGATCTTACATCACCACTCTGATCATCTGATAAACCCTTTAACAATGCCCTCTAGTGGTGAGTTGCATGTACAAGCATTGCACTCCTGTGGAGTCTTCCTCATGAAGTTGATGACTTACACTGACTTTGATTTTTCCCCTCAGGGCGTGAAGATGCAACAGTATCGCTTCAGCGTGATCATGAACGAGCTGCATGCCACAGATAACGTCCCTTACATGGTCACACTTCTCAGTGTCATCAACGCCCTGATCTTTGGGACGGATGACCTCAGGCAGAGAGATAAGATGAGAAAGCAGTTTATTGGTAGGTTCTCCGTTCGGCTGCTGTTCTAGCGATTCATCAGGAGTCTAGAGTCTCATCATGAGTAAGGTCAAACTGCGGTAGACTGCAACAGCGTGTCCCCTCTGTGCTGAAAGTGACTGCAGATGGGAAAGCGGGCCATCAGTGGGAGCTCAATTACAAATATCTCTGTCACTGGGTCTGTCTAAGAATAGGTCGAATGGCCTCATTCTCACTTTGACAAAACGCCTGAGAACTACACAAACCTCAAATGTATAAAGCATTGTGTGTTCATGCATTTTACACCAAAAATGTGTGTGCAGAAAATATCATTAAAGTTTAAATCACACTGACCTTATGTGATTTTGATAACATCATTTTAATGTATCTCACTATTAATCCATCTGTTTTCTGTAGTGGATTATTCTTTTTTATGTCCTGTAGAGTCTGTCCGAGCATACACTGGACAAAAACAAGATTAAACTTGGACTCTGGCTTTTTGTATGAGGCATCAGGGTTAAGCACTTTGACAAATATGTCATATTTCCACCTATATAAACTCCTAAATTCTTTAAAATGCCATCCACCACCTTGGACCAATCAGCCATTTGTTTGGCCACTCCTCTTGTGTGATTGCTCACCTGTGACTCCCTGCCAGATTCCCCAAAAACTATTATATGCCACTGTGGAGACATGTGTGACACATTTTGGAGATAAACTTTCTTAAGAAAGGTATAATTAAGTGCTGTGATACTCTGCTGTGCTTTATTGTTGTCTTGCAGGGCTGCAGTTGCTTGATATTCTGCCAAAGTTAAGGTGAGCCCTCCTTCTGTTGTTCACATTTGATTTTGTCTCTGAAGCAGATTTTACGCAACAAATTGAGTTCCAGTTTTAGAGGTCATTTTAAAGTCCGTAATAATTGGAAGGAAAATGGTGCTTTTAGAAAAGAACATTTGCAATTTGCGTCCATTAATGACAGTAATTGGAGGCCCTTGTCTTTGCTTTTTTGAAAATTGAAAATGGCATTTAAATGTTATGAAGTGTCCCCACCAGTGATGTGTGCGGTGTGTGCAGGGAACAGGAGGATGGAGACTTGATTATTCAGTGTGAGGCTTTTGAAGAGGCTATGGCTGAAGATGAGGAGGAGCTGCTGCGGATCTATGGCGGCATTGACATGAGTGATCACCTGGAGGTTTTCACTACACTCTTTAACAAGGTGAGAGCTGACTGTCTAGAAGCCTGAAATAGGGTCTGTGGTTAACACAAGCTCAAGAGACTTCCATGCTTTGTTCTACAACATAAAGCACGTCAGTAAGAACCCCCACTCGTCAATTTTGAAGCCTTTAGGCGTCTTAACAAAAGGTGGTTGCTAACAAGTGGCTAAATGAATCTACAAAACCTCATCAGGCCGAACACGGTTTTACAACCTCATGGTGGTGGTAACGATAAAGTCATGCAACCATAGTGTAGCTAGCCTAACAGAAGCTTTTACTCCTGGTGATTGCATTTACGCTTCAGTAATCATGAAAGAAAAAACGGCATTCCTGCAGCACTCTATTAAGAAGTCAAGAAAATGAATGAATGAATGAATTGACGTTTCGTTAGTCGTTAGTCTTTGATTTCTTTTTTGCGGTGCTGGTACACATTATTAGACTTAGGAATTAGCATGACGAGCCCTCTTTGTTTATGCTTTTGCATGTGCAGGTGAGCAGCTCTCCAGCCTCTCTCCAGCTGCTGTCCATCCTGCAGACGCTGTTGATGCTGGGGCCGGGCCGCTCTGATATCTGGCTGGCTCTGGAGTCCATCACTAACAGAGCCATACTGCTGGCCCAGGACTGTGAGTCAGCACTGAAGCAGCAATACATTCACTTTAGGTAGACTCTCTGGAGAGGCTAATGGCTAGTTAATGGCCTTCTCTGTGATTCATGTGTGAAGGGGAGTGATTATCCGGGAAAGCAGATCATAGAGGAAGCTGTTGACAGGGTCGCTGAAAACTTTTGTTTTTTTGTAGTTCATATGTGCGTTTGTCTGGGTTTGTGCTTCAGCTCAGATGGAGTCCAATGAGAGGATCATGCAGCGGCTGATGTTCTCCAAACGCAAGAGCTATGAAGGTCATCATGAAGTTGACGGACAGCTTGTGAAAGTGGATAAGGCCGTGCAGACTGATTTGGATCATCAGGACAAAGACATAACGTCCTCTCAGAAGCCACTGTGTGCCTCTGTTCCACCTCCACCCCCACCTCCTCCTCTACCCCCTAGTATGACTTCTAAGCAGTGCCCACCTCCACCCCCACCACCTCCTCCTCCACCGCTACCTGGAGGGTTTGGTGGACCTCCACCACCACCTCCCTTGCCTGGAATACCACCACCACCACCTCCACCGCCACTACCCGGCGGTCCAGGCATTCCTCCCCCACCCCCTCCGCCACCCCTACCAGGGATGGGTGGCGGACCACCGCCACCACCTCCCTTACCTGGCATGCCACCTCCACCTCCACCTCCCCCAGGCATGATAGTGGCTCAGAGTAGCCAGGCCCTGGGGTGTGCTGCACCTGTAAAAGCACACCGATGCCCCACCCTGAGGATGAAAAAGCTCAACTGGCAAAAACTCCGCACAGTTACTGGTGAGTGGATACAGCATTCTTGTGAAGGCTCAAATTATTTCAACTGCAATCTGTCACTTGTGTCATGAGGCAGCAAACTCTGGCTGAATCTAATTTCAAAAGTGTCAAGCCACTTTTGAATAAGCTAAATCATTTTTCTTCTTGTTTTTGTTTAGAAAGTTTTGCCTTCATCCATCAAGATATTATATACCCCTTCAGGCCATTATTTTATGTTCAAATAGATGAGAGAGAAGGCATCTGTGCAAGGAATAGTTGATGGGGACAGAACATTGATATTAACAGAACCATTATTCCAACCTTGGCTGTTATTTAATGTGGGTGTTGCAGAGGATTACCCTGTATTTTGGCCATGGTAGGATGTTGATACAAAATGGAGCCACATGAGCTCATGACAGGTTCCTCTCTTCCTGCACACACACAGATGGTCACTCCATGTGGGCCTCAGTTCAGAAAGAGCCTCCTCCTCGGGAGCCGGACTACAGCAGTATCGAGCAGCTGTTCTGTCTCCCGGTGACCGAGCACAAAGACAAGGGGGCAGCTGCTCCTGTCAAGAAGGAGCCTAAAGAGGTGTGCTTGGTCAACACACGACGCCGCTCCTCAGAGCTGCAGCACTCTGAACAAACACACCTGATTATCAAAGCTGAAAAATCAATATGCCTCTTTAACTTCTCTTTTTTTGTACAGATTACATTCATTGATCCAAAGAAAAACTTGAATTTGAACATATTCCTAAAGCAATTCAAATGGTAAGATGTTGTTCATTATTTTGATGATGGCTTTGGAATATAGTTTGGTCCATTTTTCACCTCAGTATTTTAAATTTTCTCTGTCCAGCAAAAATGAGGAGTTTGTAGCCATGATTCAGAATGGGGACCGTAGTAAATTTGATGTTGAGGTGCTAAAACAGCTCCTTAAGCTCCTACCAGAGAAGCATGAGGTTTGTACTCCTGAGCAGTTCTCCATTTTTACGTAGAGACATGTTTGCACACGTATCTGTTATTAGGAGTCCAATTTTTTTAATGGCAAGTATGACTCACTGTCTTGTACTTTCATGTAGATAGAAAATTTGAAGTCCTTCCAAGGAGAAAAAGACAAGTTGGCAAATGTTGACCGCTTCTACACCTCCCTTCTCACTGTGCCATGGTGACTTTTTTTTTTTTTGTACTTCAGTTCTGGTTTTAACTGTTAATTATGTGAGTGCTGTGATTCTCATACTTGGCTCTTTAGTTACTTTGCCTTCTGGCCTGTTTTCCCCCAGTTATCAGTTGAGGATTGAGTGCATGTTGTTGTGTGAGGAGACTTCATCAGTGTTGGAAATGCTCAAACCTAAAGTCAAGCTAGTGGAGGAGGCCTGCCAGTGTGAGTAAACCATAGGCCTTCAGCTGTATACGCATGCATGCAGTTGTCATCGTTTCTCAAGATAATCATCAAATTAATGCCATGTAATGAATCTCTCAGCTCTCAGAACGAGCACGCTCATGCCCAGTTTCTGCAGGCTCATCCTTGACGTAGGGAATTTTCTCAACTATGTAAGCACCTCTTCTGTCTCATGTATATTTTACTTTAAGCTGACATTTAGACAGAGCTTGAATTTTTAATCATCGGTCTACTTCCAGGGAAGTCACACAGGGAACGCCGAGGGGTTCAAGATCAGCTCTCTGCTCAAGCTTACGGAGACTAAGGCCAACAAGAGCCGCATCACGCTGCTTCATCACATCCTGGAGGTACACAAAGTGGCTCACAGCTGCCATAACTTTTGTTTTCTCTCAGTTATGAATGTGTTTAATTACCCACTGCTTGGCTTGTTTTGCAAAGGAAGCAGAGGCGAACCACCCGGAGCTGTTGGCGCTGCCAGATGATATAGAAGTCTGTCAAAAAGCAGCAGGGTATACGAACCTTTCACAAATACTTCAGCTCATATTCTTCCTTTTTTTTTTTAATTGGTCCTAAGTGGCACACTTATAAGAAAATGATTTACACTCTGTCCTCAGAGTTAATCTGGACTCTGTTCAGTCAGAAGCCAGTGCCTTACTGAAACGACTGAATGACACGGCCAAAAAGGTTTCCAACTCTGTCGAAGAGGTGAAGGAGCAATACGCAAAAGTTCTTGAGGTAAGATGATACACTCTGCTTTGCCTACAAATGGCGACAAACTGGGATAACTTGTACTGTTTTTTGGAAGCTGGATCCAAGTGTCTTTATGTTTCTCTGCTGCAGGAAAATCTGAAGGCATGTCAGGCATTAAGTGAAAGGTTTACTGCGATTGAGAAGAAGAAGAACGAGCTGGCTGTCTACTTATGTGAAGACTCCAATCAGCTGTCGCTTGAGGACCTCTTCGGAACCATCAGGACTTTCCGAGAACTTTTCATCAGGGCGCTCAAGGTCAGGGAGGATATTGTGTGGGTGTTAAGGCCCAGACACACCATGCCAACTTCAAATAGTTAGTGACAATGAAGGCCAACTGTTGCGTCACCTCACATCGCCAGTGTCTTTGCTAAAAAGTCAAGTTCAGACACATCGCAAAGACTACAGCCAAGAAAACTGCATACCAGCAGGCGGCTGTAGTCTGTGTCATTGAAACAGGAAAACGTCAGCATGGTGTGTCAATGCCCTTAGTCATGATATGACTGTGATATATGTTTGTAGTCTTTTTTACACTGTAGGTTTATATTGTGTAAGTTAGTGAATACACTGTGTACTGGTGTGTGTGTGTGTGTGTGTGTGTGTGTGTGTGTGTGTGTGTGTGTGTGTGTGTGTGTGTGTGTGTGTATATACACTGCATGGTTAAGTCTTCCACTTGGGTCAATGGGAAGAGTTTTCTTTAGAACATCAGTATCATTTTACCGTGGTGAAACTGGAATATTTATGTCTCTGCACAAATGATACAAAGACAAATTGCTACGTACATTTTGTACTTGGCAGTGAGTGACATCCTTACTTTCATGATGCAGGAAAACAAAACCAGAAGAGAGCAGGCTGCCAAGGCTGAGAAGAGGAAGAAGCAGCTGGCAGAAGAGGAGTCCAAGAGACAGAAGGGAGAGAATGGAAAAATTAGTAAGTCGAGAACAGCCCTGCTTTCTTTCCCTGTGAACTAGAAATTCCTAACTGAGATGCCATTTGAATAGCATGTGTTACAAGATCTCTTTTTTCTTATTTTTTTTTTTTTTTAAATCTCTTAACAGTCAAGAAAGGCTTTGTGCCACAGAACGACGGCTGCATCATCGACCACCTCCTGGCGGATATCAGGAAAGGTTTCAGCCTAAGAAAGACCAGGCCAAGGTGCGATTCGGAAAGCCTCCCTTCTAGTGAAAAGCATAGGGATACCTGCCCATCTGGTAAGGACAAGAGACTGTGGCCTCCATCCGCAGTTCCTAGCTCCGCTCCTGAGCTGCTTAACTGCGAGGCACAACACAGCCTTGCTGATTTCTCTAGGCTATTTTATTTGTGCTTAAACACCGCTGCCACCTTGCTAAGCCAGCTCCTGTGCTTAGTTGCTTGGTAGAGCTTCATTAGCATTTGTTTGCATGGAGAGCGATTTGTTTTCTTGCAGCTTTGCTTACTGTGAAACATCACCCCATTTCAATTATGATAATGGCCTTACAGGAATACTTCACCCCGCAGATGACCATTTGTATATCAGTTACTCATGCTGTGTTGTGAAGAACACAGTGTGAATATAGTGTTGCTGTTGTCGAATGTGGGCCTCTATGACTTAAATTCATCAAGAATTTTCTCCATTTTTCCATTTACTGCAGCATGCGAGAAACATGGGTGTGTAATTGATATACAAATGGTCATTTTGCTGGTGAAGTATTCCTTTTAATGTGTGTACACTAACCATCAATACTACCTACTTCTCCCCCTCAGAATCAAGTGTCAAGCCTGTAGACGAAGGAGCCGCAGAATTAGCCACCATATCCGCTCCCACCAAACCCCAGAAAGAGGGTCACCAGGCCAGCACAGGCGAAATGAACGGCTTCATCAGTCCATCAGAAGAGACTCTGCCAGCTCCTCAGAGTTCGGTGCAAGACGGACCAGCTGCACCTCCTCCCAAAGCCCCCACAGGAGAACCAGCCATGACCATCCAGACACCCCTGGAAAGACCTACGTCACTGCCAGAGGGGCAACACCCACAGAAACCAGCAGTGCTGCCGCTAGATTTGACACAACCTCAGCCTCATGTTGAAGCAGAACATCAGCCATGTCTCTCCACAAATGGCTTTTCAGTGGATTCCACCGAGACTAGCGTCTTCAGCCCATCTTCCCTCTCAGATACCGACCTGCTAGAGGCTGTGTCAGAGTGTACTCCCAGCCTGGCATCTGAGGGGGTGACACCTGTGGAGCCAGCGGACATTAGTGTGAATGTCCAGATCAAAGAATGCCCTTTACCTAATACAGACAATGTGACACAGAGTAGTGAAAGCAATACAACGGGAGAAGGGAAAGGTGAAACTAGCAATAAAAAAAGCCATTTAGCAGAGACTGCAGGACAAGAGCGGAAATGCATTATTGTAAAAACGTACGTGACCACAGTCAGGGAGGGCAGCAAGGGGTGCGACGTTCCAGATGGACTGGAATCAGATGATCTGCCATCAGTGTCTGAAGCAGTGCCTCCATCCCTTAAGCCCGAACCAAAGAAACACAGCCTCTTTAAAAGAAGCAAAAAGAAGAGTAACCAAGGTAATCTTTTCTCCAACTTAAATAAAGCACATGCTTGGAATGCTAGTCTTGTGACTTGTCTTAAAGGGAGATCTTTATTTGCTTTGTTTTTATTGCATTTAACATTTTATATTTTATGTATGGGCTATTTTAATGTATGTTCATAAGTATTTTTATTATTAGCATGACAGCATGCAGGATGCAGTGTGCAGCATTTGATTTGCAGATTTAATATTGAATGGATTTGAATCTATGGACAATTTTGTTTGAATGCTCTGTTTTCCGTTCTGACTCTCTGAAACACAAGGTAACAGTGGGAAAGGACACAGTAAACATAAAAAGGGCTGTGTGTTGCAGTGAGGTAGGTCAAATCGATGGGATGGCAAAACTGTAAGCAGGAGCATCATCCTAATTAGCTCAATCACCGTCGAAGCTTTGTCCCAAATAACACGTCATTTGTCAGTCTAACTGGAATCTGGATTTCATTTGTCTCTGTTGTCCGGCTTTTAACACTTGCACTCTTTAACACTTTTCCAATCAAGTTATCATCAGGCCCAAATCTTAACTTATGTGTGTTGAGGTGATTCTAATGTCCATTCGACCTGGGGAAAACTAACCCTAAAAGTAACACCATGTGCAGCAGTTAATCCTTTTTTAATGAGTGGTTCAGTGATGTAATATCACAGCTTTGCATTCTCAAACAGCCTTTCAGTTTGTGGAGTCATTGTGAAGTCATCGTGGACTTGATTTATTTCATAAAAGCCTTCACTTTTATGTCTCTCCTTCCATATTTTCTTGTCCACCCCCCCCCCCAATCTACAACCAGGACTGTTTTTAATCTACTAATGCAGTCTTGTGTGCTTCCTGTAAACTGTGCTGATGAAAGATGCTGTATGTGATGCATTAAAAATGTTTAACAGTTAAAAAAAACTTAAGATTTTAAAGTCATGTTTGTAAGACAATCGTGAATAAATTCTTAACCCACTGTAAATATAATAATTTTAAAGGTATTAAAGTATTTCTATTGAGATATATCTTGATTCCCTTCATTCATTTTAGTCTCTGTTTCCGTAGGTGACTCCAGAAAAAGGAAATCGAGAGGAAGAAGGACATGTTAATTTAACACAAAAGTTGTGAACTGGAAGGACTTGTTTTATTTTGAGAGCCCACATGAGCACTGACTCCTTGGAGAGGATGCAGAAGTCTTCCTTTTGCAGTGATTTGTTCCAGAAGAATAAACACATCTAAGGCTGGGATCTTCACAGCATGGATGCCCACAGTCACTTTATGTAAATGAAGTTTTTGTGTATATGAGTGGTTGGATTCCAAAAACTGTTCCCAAAAAAAAGTTGAATGTGCTTTGTATGTTTTGTATAATTGTTGTAATATGCAGTGAATGTGTTTTGCCATAAGCTCTATTTACCTTACAGCACCTACAGAAGGAAAGATGCAGTGTTGTTGGTGCAAGATATTTAATTTAACTCATCAAAAAACTGCTTGAATGTCATGTATTAATTTCTTTATATATTATCCAAATGAACCCTAACAGGAAATATAAGGACATTACATAATTGATTGTAACTTTTAATGTTAGATATATTTTAATAAAAGTGAATTGACTGTTCAGCTGTGTGTATTTAATCAGCCATGTCACACAGATGGCGGTAATGAGGCAAACATAATCAATTAGAATAATGCAGGCTACATACAATAAATGTTATAATAGGTGTTGAATACGTGGATCTGCCTCCAGTTATCCCTGTGAGTGCTGTGGAAAGGCTATTTTCTCGTTGCTTTAACAGCCCTGGAGACAAGTCACGCACTTCTGTGCGTCTGGCTCTGACATCATCGGCTATGAGGTTACAGATATGGCAATGCCACTCTTGGGAGCCTGCTTAGTCTTCTTGAGACGGGCAGGCTAAAGCCACCACCGTCATGTCGCTCACCTGGTCGGCAAAAGACCAAAAAAACATGAATCAACCCGCCGTAGCCGGACAGAAGCGATCGCGCAACGACGCGGGGAACAAAGTGACGGTGGTGCTCGGCGCGCAGTGGGGAGACGAGGGCAAAGGGAAAGTCGTCGATTTGCTGGCGACCGAAGCGGATATTGTCTGCAGATGTCAGGTAAATGTTTGGATTCGTGATTTCAGATGAGCCTCCACAGGGGCGTGTCCTTGTGTTTCTGCTGAATGCCATTTTTCCTCTGAAATCATGATGGGATCTGTCAGTAACTGGCAGCGTGGTAAAGCGCAACAGGTGCTCAGAGTGAAAACCCTTAACCTCTGTCATACTTAACTGAATACCCTATTTATTAGCTGGGAAACTGTTATAATGATCCATACAGGGCATGCACTGTGGTTTCATAACGGTGCACTCAATGATTTAAATGCTGCAACAGGGGAATTGTGGCCATTAAACTCAAATTTCAAAACATTTTCTAAAAGCCAAATGCCTATCATTGTAGCAAATGCATGTTCAGATTACAAACTTGATTGAATTTGTGCTTAGTTGCTCTGCAGATCACAAAGACATTGAACCTGAGATGCTCTGAATTCTTATTAAAAATAACTCCAGAAAGGTCAGTTTCTGTCCACTCACATGGGACACATAACCCTCCAGTCAGAAATCAGAGGTCACTCAAACACCCAGGACTCACAGTGAAACCTGCCAGCAGTTGCTGTGTTGCACTTGTTGTCCTATACTTGCTCTCACTGACAGGACTAGCACCCTGTGTTCTGGAGGCTTGAGAGCCCCACCCACTGGGCTAGAGAGAGGTCACATTCTCAGGGTGGCTTGATACGTGAGAAGGCCAGGACTTAGCCAGGGGGAACAGAGCGGAGGGTCCACCAGCACCAGCCAAGTCTGTTAAAATAGGTGCTGGAAAAGATCTGTGAATTGGGAAGAGGGTGGCTTATCACTGTCTCAGGAAAATCAGATGAGACATGTGTGTGTGTGTGTGTGTGGCTGAGACTTCTGTGGTGGTCTTCATGCTGTATCTGATTGTGCTGTCATCAAAGCATTGACGCTATCATAACACGTACCCTGCTTTGATTTATAGGGCGGCAACAATGCAGGACACACAGTGGTCGTGGATGGCAAGGAGTACGACTTCCACCTTCTCCCCAGTGGAATCATCAACTCCAAAAGCATATCACTCATCGGTAATGGCTTCAGTATCCTGATTTGAGCTACAGAGCCAGCATGGTTAAGAATATTAGTGCAATTGAGTCTACATATTTGTCTTCCTTTGCTCTTCTTGTAGGCAATGGAGTTGTTATACATCTACCCGGCTTGTTTGAAGAGGGCGATAAAAATGAAAAGAAAGGTATCTTTTCTCACACTTAATGCACTAGTGTAAATTAACATTCGCGTATACTCACATAGATGTCATTTCTATTCTCCGACCAGGTCTGAAAGGCTGGGATAAGAGACTAATTGTCTCAGACAGAGCTCACCTTGGTATGTACACTATATGTCATTTTTATAGAGCTTTACTTTATTCAATTAAGCATAAATAATATGTGTGAGAGTGAAGGTTGCCCCGTATTGATTTGCTCTCCGTCTCTCCTCAGTGTTCGATTTCCACCAGGTTGTCGACGGCTTGCAGGAAACTGAGAGACAAGCACAAGAAGGAAAGAAGTAAGGACAGGAGGCACGACAAATCTATTTTTATTTTGTACGTTATTTTACATTATTCTCTTTGTGTTTCATAATAACAGCATTGGAACAACCAAGAAGGGCATCGGACCGGCATACTCCAGCAAAGCATCTCGCACCGGCCTACGTGTATGTGACCTCCTGGGTGACTTCAAGGACTTTTCTTTGAGGTAGGGATTGTAGGAATATGCCACACACCTTTAATAGTACATACAGTTTTGACATAATTCACAATTTCCTTTCAGATTCAAGAACCTTGTCCACCAGTATCAATCCATGTACCCAACCTTGACAGTTGACACTGAGGACCAACTGAAAAAACTCAAGGTAGACTCTGATTTCTGATTGAAATTATAAAAGTGATGCATCGTTCTTGTCGTTCTCTCCATCATTAAAAGATTTCTGTTTTCCTTGCTTCATGCAGGAATATGCTGAGAGATTGCGGCCCATGGTGAGAGATGGGGTCTATTACATGTATGAAGCTCTTCATGGATCTCCAAAGAAAATTTTGGTTGAAGGGGCCAACGCTGCTCTCCTCGACATTGACTTTGGTAGGGTCGGCAGCGATACGACAGTTTTTTGTTTCATGATTCAGGTGGATCTGGAAGGAGTTAGTACGATGGTGAAATAATAAAATCTTCTCTTCAGGCACATATCCTTTTGTGACATCGTCAAACTGCACCGTGGGCGGCGCGTGCACTGGTCTCGGCATCCCTCCGCTGAATATTGGCGAAGTGTTTGGTGTATCAAAGGCCTACACTACCAGAGTGGGAATCGGAGCCTTCCCCACAGAACAACTCAACGTAAGAGCTTGATGTTGCTCAAGGAAACCAGTAACATTACTGGAACATGTAGAGTAAATGTCATAATATGCTTTCATGGCCTTCGCATTGTGTGAAGAAGACACATGACACGTTATGTAACTCACTGATGCTGGGCTTGACATGTACAGTTTGTTTACGATCATGTGGCCAACACACAGGCAGCGGGGCAGACGGAGGGGAGGCGGGGGTGGTGGGTGTTCTCTGGCTGAGTGCAGCTGTCAAATTTTGTGAGAGACTGGCTCAAACACTCTTTACCTCTTATGCAGGTCACATGTTCACAGGGATAAATTTAGGGCCAGAGACGGGTTCAGGATATATTTACTGTGTGAGCCCGGGTTATGTTACTTGTCACGGGAGCTGAGCATAGGGACACAGGTCAAGATGTTAAAACTCAATCCCCTCCAGCCCATGTGATATTTTATTGTACTCAGCCGCGTTTATAACTTGGTAGCATGTTTTTAGGTTCCTGTAGAATTATTAAATGCCTGAGGTAATTTAAAGGGACAGGTCACCCCCACATCTGAGATACACATTTTTTCGTCTTACCTGTAGTGCCATTTATCAGTCTAGATTGTTTTGGTGTGAGTTGCCAAGTGTTGGGGATCAGCTGTAGAGATGTCTGCCTTCTCTTGAATATAATGGCACTAGATGGCGCTCGGCTTGTGGTGCTCAACACACCAAAAAATACATTTTAAAAACTCAATAACAATGTGTCTTTGTAGAATCTTTACAGAATTCATGACCTGGTTACTCGAGATAATCCACAGACCTTGTTGTGAGCAGTTTCATGTAGGTACTATTTTCTTTCTGCCATAGTACACCTGCAAACCATGTCAACTTGCAGAGGGAAGTGTGCATCTACTCATGGATGAGAGGCTCATGACAGTGCGAGATGTAAACATTAATAGTGTCCTCCTCAGCTGATCTGCAATGTTAGCTAGCTCAGTGGTGCTAGGTGAGCTAGCAGTAGATGCATGCTTCCTTCTGCACATTAATACGACTGGCAGGTGTGGTTTGGTAGAAAGAAAATAGTCCCTACACTTAGCAAGAAATTAGGAAAAAGAAAATTAGTATTTTTAAAAAAAGGAAACAATTAAGAAAATGCCCTGGAAAGAGTTCTTTGCTAATTATAATAATTTTGTAACATAATTTTAAAAAGTAATTATTATTATTATTATTATTATTATTATTATTATTATATATTTTTCTAAAAAAAAATCAAATTATTTTATTTTATTTTATTATATTTATTTGCAGTTTGTGGGACATTTCTGACCAAGTGTCTCACTGCCCTTTTTTCCCCATGTTTTTGAAAGAAATCACACAAATTTGCTCACAGAAAAGTGATGTCGCTCCAGGTTTCAAAGGGTTAAGCACCACAAGCTGAGAGCTTTCTAGATCCATCATATTGGAGAAAAGGCAGACTCTACATCAGATACCTTCAACACTCTGCAACTCACACCAAAATAATCTAAATCAATAAATAGTACTATGGGCAAAAGGAAAAATATGTATTTTTAATTTGGAGGTGAACTGTCCCCTTAAGTTCAGTAATAATACATTTCTTTTTTTCTTGTTTATTGTAGGCAGTGGGAGAGCTGCTGCAGACGAGGGGTCATGAGGTTGGTGTAACCACAGGAAGGAAGCGGCGTTGTGGCTGGTTGGATCTTGTCATCGTCAGATACGCTCATATGATTAATGGCTTCACCGCGTGAGTGGCTGCAACAGCTTAAGCAAATTATCAGATGTTTTGTTGTTATGCATGATCACTAAAGAACATTTATCCCACAAGCATACATTCCATTCACCATCATAAATCACATTTTAAACCGCACATGTTTAACTGACATGTTACCCATCCAACAGCATTGCTTTGACAAAACTTGACATTCTGGATGTGCTGGATGAAATCAAAGTTGGAGTCGCGTACAAACTCAACGGAAAAAGAATTCCCCATTTCCCAGGTAATTTAACAGAAGAAACCAGAAGCTCATTTTTTGTTTGATGACAGATAATTGATTGGTAATAACTGATTTCTTGCAATTATAGCCAACATGGACGTTTTACACAAAGTGGAGGTTGAGTATGAGACTTTCCCTGGCTGGAAGACGGACACATCTGCAGCCAGGAAGTGGAACGACCTCCCAGCCAAGGCACAAAACTACATCCGCTTCATTGAGAACCACATTGGAGTTCCCAGTATGTCTGACATATAATAAACTTACATAATCTTCTCTTTACTTTGCAGTGCATACAATGATTATGTAAGAATGCAGACAAGTATCAACACTTCACCTGAAGGCCTCAAAATCAAATAAATAGTAATGCAGAAACAACATGATAGCCATTAGGTGGCACTGTTACACTTGTGAAAAATATTCCCTTTCCAAGATGACTTCTACAGTTTTTGCCAACTTTTCTAATCTTTCTCTTTTTCTCTGTCTCTCTTTAGTCAAGTGGGTTGGTGTTGGAAAGTCCAGAGAGTGCATGATCCAGATGTTCTAAAGGAAAATCCTCATCTCCCCTTGATGGAAGCACAGATGACGTGGCATCTTTTCATTATCTAAACTGATTTCCTCCATTAGTTAATAAATAAAATATCCATGTCACCTTTGAGCAGTGGTTGCTATGTTTGATTTGTTGCAGTCAAATATTCTTGTTCTTTTATTATTAGATTTAATTATAAGGTATGTGTCAATATATGGTTGTATCACTAGTTAAACCAGCAGAAATGTTTTCAAATAAAAGTTCAAAAATACATGAAAATACAATCAGTTAATGCAGTAGTCCATAAACCATACACTGTGTAGAGTTGTGTGTGAGTGTTGATGATTACTTTAAGTCTGTCGATCAAGAGAAACAAAACACCATTCATTAAAGTCATCATCAACATGATGGTAAGAGTGGCACGCATTATTTCACACTTTTAATATCTGAAAATGTTCTTATTCTTGTCCTTAGTTGTAATGATGTGTTACTGTGCGTACTTTTACTCAAGTGTCAACCAATCTCTATATTTACTGGCATAACAAAAACATAAAATGCAAAAATCCTGCAGTCCCTGAAGGCAGCACAGTGAGTGCGAAGTTAAATCCGGAAACAAAAATCACGTGACAGCAGAGCAACTGTCGGATTGGCTCAGAGCTCTCATGTGACAATAAAGGACGTATGTGATTGGCTCGTTGCTGTCTCGGTACAATTTTCCCGCAAGAAGCAAGTGTGGAGATACGCAGTAACTCGGCGGGGAATTTTTTGCAGCGAAAATGCCGAAACGAGCTTGTCCTTTCCCGGAAACCTTCTCCTCCCAGTATAAAATACACATCGGACAACAAGAGCTGAGTAACTACGGCGTGTTTGGGAACAAATACAGGCAGGAAATCTACGGTAAGTGCCTGTTCGGGGATATAACGCTGTGTAGCAGTTAGCTAATGCTAGCTTGGTTGTTGCGCACATTTGTTAGTTGTCTCTACTTGCTTAGCAGTCGTTGAAAACACCTTTGTACAATAATAAAATAATAACGCTGGCCACTTTTGGTGCCTTCGTCTTTGTTCTCAAACGTTTAATGTGATGTCAGCAGTTTGGCCTGTTGACAGTAACAACTTTACAGGATTTATTGTTGTCATTATAAAGTATATAATGGCTGTTGTACAAGTTGTGTATTCATGCTATGTTTGCTATTACTTGCAACAGGCCTCTGAAGCTGTTACAATGCAGTTCCACTGGCTTCACTGAGCTGTAAACACCAGTGTCTTGGGCGCCCCGGGGCGGTCAGCTGAGTTAGTCACATGTTATCTCACTGAGTCTGTGTTTTTGTCCTCCTAGCAAAGACAAAGAGCCTGCTTTTCAATGGTGCCAAGGCTGTGATGGGCAAAATATGGACCGGGGAGGAGAGATGCATCGACCCGCAGCCCACTGGACAACCTGAGACGCCTGCATGCAGCCAGACGTTGCTGAAAGGACAGACACTGATTGGTCATGATGGGAGACTGACAAGAGCAAACGCTGCAGGTGAGCCTGAACTGACAGGCAGGTGATAAGATGACTACACTCCAGATATGTTGAGCAGAATATGTTGTCACACCAAGAAATGGCAACACCAAAAGACAGCATGACAAATCTATTGTCTTGGTGCTCAGTGCACAACCTTACCCTGTCACCCAGAGCACATTTGGGTGAGGGTCCACAGTTTATGACAGGACCCACAGTAGTAGTGACTGGGGCAATTGTGTTTTTACCGATAAATGTAGGTTTTGTTTTTTGTTTTTCCCGATAAGTCGACTAATTAAAGGACAGATTTTTCAATTATACTGAAGATTATTTTTTATTGCTGATTACATAACACTCAAACAACCTTAAAATAAGAAACAGAAATTGACTCATAAATATTTGAATCTTTTATTCAGTCATCTTCTCGTAAAAACTGCAGTTGCAGCAGATCCTAAAATTAGTCTAATTTCGAAGTCACTGTTGTATCATAATAATAATTACGAAATTGAGCCCTGTGTGTCAGGTACCTGATCAGAAAGTACTGGACCTCAAATTCAAAATGGTTGCTGTATATCACAGCAATCGTTTTTCCTGAACTAGAGAATCCATATCAATTGGTACTTGACTTAAAAATTAAAAGGTGATGACATGACCTTTATGTCATCGCTGGAGTAATATGCAGTTTAGATAATTACTGACAAATGTATTTATGACCGGACCCACAGTAGTTACTGAGAAAGAAAACCTGATGGGATTGACACTAAAATAGTTAAAGTTAAAAACATGTCAGAACAGTGACATCTATTGATATAGGTTGGCCCTCCAAAGCATACTTATACAACTCATGAAAGTGTCCTTTGTAGCATCTGAAGCACTCACTCACTGAACCTGTTCCTCCCCAAACAAGATTTCATAAAGTCCAAAACTAGGAGTGCATTTAGCGGTCATCATGAAGTTATGACACTGTGGAAATGATCGACCATGTAATAAAATTTGGACTTGCCCTCAAACAGCTGACAGAGTGGAAATCCCAGCAGACAAATACCCTTACACCTAAAGTACAATTTGTCCTCTTACATAATGGAAAACATTGGACCAAGAGCGTCACAAATATACTTGCATATTCATTTGTTCAATCATAAGTTATTTTTGTGTCTTGCCAAATCATTTGACTCATCCCACACGGGATTACAAGATACCATTATTGTACAAACATCTTAAGGTCTTGCGTACTTAAAGCATGTGGGAAAAGATAGAGAAGCTAAAAACAAAATCCCAAGTAAACTGTTCACATGAAAAACTACCAGATATCTCCAGATTATCTCGATAAATAACTTTTTTCTCACTTCCCATAAGTTTCCTTCAGATAACTGGCTAAATCTCCAATTTATTTATGTTGCTGTGATTCTTTGATCTAGTCCATGTGACAGATTTGATTATATACAGATTTATATATTTTTTAAAATCTGCCTTAATACAATACCCACAAGCCCAGATGTACATTGACAGAGTTATTGGTTGTAGCAATCTGTCCTCCTGTCTATAGTGTTCCAGAGGAGGTCCCTTTCTAAAGCAGTTTCAATTTAGGTGATGGGGGAAGCTAATATGAGGCTTCAACAGTCTGAGTTTAAAAAAATTAAGTATCATCTTAACATATTTTTAGTACAAAGGTCCACAAGGTAACACCTTTTTTAAATGGGCCAGTGCACAAGAAGTCACTTTGACAGTTAGTTCAGTTAATACTTTTCACCAGCAGATGTCAGTGTTGTCACAAATTTGTGGGCTCAGCCTGTTTTTTTTTTTTTTGTTTTGTTTTGTTTTTTTGTTTTTGTTTTTTTTTTAATACTCATCCAGTATGTATGTGTGCTTCTTTAGGTCTAGGTGCACCAGTGGCTCCTACAGGCTGCTGTGTGTGTCAGAAGAGCCAGGGATCCAGGACGCCATGCTCCCAATGTGACCGTCTCGCCTGTTCCTCCTGCACCCGCCAGTGCTCCAGCTGTGCCAGCCACTGCTGCTCTGTCTGCACAATCATAGAGTAAGTCCACATTTTAAGTTGAGAAGCAGTATCTACATTGGTATTGTTGGTAATTATTATGTATGGCTAGTTGTGACTAGGGCAATTTATTTTTTACAGATAAATGTAGGTTTTGTTTTTTGTTTTTCCCGATAAGTCGACTACTTAAAGGACAAATTTTTCAATTATACTGAAGATTATTTTTTATTGCTGATTACATAACACTCAAACAACCTTAAAATAAGAAACAGAAATTGACTCTTAAATATTTAAATCTTTTATTCAGTCATCTTCTCGTAAAAACTGCAGTTGCAGCAGATCCTAAAATTAGTCTAATTTCAACGTCACTGTTGTATCATAATAATTATGAAATTGAGCCCTGTGTGTCAGGTACCTGATCAAAAAGTACTGGACCTCAATTCAAAATGGTTGCTGTATATCACAGCAATCATTTCCCCTGAACTAGAGAATCTGTATCAGTGGGTACTTGATTTAAAACTTAAATGGTTATGACATGACCTTTATGCCATCAGTGGAGTAATATGCAGTTTAGATAATTACTGGTAAATGTATTTTTGCGTCAGTGTGCGGTGAGGAAGGTCACTAAAATAATTTACAGACTTAACAGCAGCCACAGACTGAAATGTTATTTTTTTTAGTTAGTTAGTAGTAGTTAGTTTTTTCCCTTGTGCTTGTCCATTTGAGTAAACCGAAAAAATAGAATAGCTGAATAAAAACAGTAGCAGCGGTGCAAAAATTTTAAGTGACTGCTTCTAACAGAAACCCACTCTGCATGTTGATAATCCTTATATATCATGCTTGGGTAGGAACAAAAAGTAAACAGGACAGTGCCGTCTTGACAAGGGGCTCTGGGATACTTTCGCTTGGAGTGTCTGTGCGCTGCTCCCATTAGAAGTCATTTTCACTTTGTAAGCGAGGTTTTCCGCTACACCCTGTTCTCTGAAGATATCCATGCTTTATCCGGGTGCAGTCTACTGTATTGCGATGTGCCAGCGCATGTTTTGCACATCTTCGTGTTTCCATCATGGATGACGTTAATTACATCAATGAATCTCCCCATTCCTTGTTGTGATTGTGGCTCTTTTTTTTTATATATATATATATAATTTAAATTGATACAGCTTAGATTATATAGTTATAGATTTTTCTTTAAACTAGGCATGTCTGTAAAGCTTTGCCTCTCCTGCACATGCGTTTGTGTTATGACTCATTAAAATGCAATATCCGTATCAGCTAATTTAGGCAGGAAAATATTGGCCTTAAAGACATTTTAGTGCATCCCTAGCTGGAATCCAGCTGCAGTGTTATTTTTTTTTCTCGTGTTCGTGCCAGCTTCAAAGTATCATTAGTTCCCTTTAAACTGGGAGACTGTGCACGTTGAGGTTAATTAGGTGTCACTTGGAAAATCACTTGCTTCGGGATTAAAGACATGTTTATACGAGGTGCTGGGTGCAAGCTGTTTCTCATCTGTTCTGTGAAAGGCATTCCTCCTGTGCTTGTACCATGGGTGCACTCTGAGCTGCAGACTGTGTGCATCAGTGTAACCAGACCAAAAAAACGTCCTGTAGATTTATTGTATTTGACATAAAGAAACCTGCACTTGAATAACTCGTAGATGGGCCAGAATCATGACCCCAGTCTGCCCTGACTTTTGTTGGCTTGTAATCAGTTTTGGCTGGAGTGCCAGTGAGCAAACAGAGCTGTAGAAGTGAATTTGCTGGATGTTAAGACATCAAAAAGCAATGGAAGCAGGAAGGAAAGCTGCTTATTCATCTTTAGAAATATGAAGAAGCAAACTACGCATTTTTACAGCCACTTTTCACATCGACAGGGGGTGAGTATTTGATGATCAAAAAGAAAGAACTCACAAGTTTTGGTGGGGGCTTTGGCACAACAGTTATTTTTAGCCAACGAGCAATCTGTTAAAGAATAGTTTTCCTTCAGTTACTAATGTCTGACTGAGCAGGATAGTTTCCACCATCATGGCTTAAAATGTAAGCCTTGTTCACTTTTCCACTGAACGTAGGTTTTTTCATCGGTGCAACATGTTTGTGTTGTAGAAATTGTTTTGAGCATCACATTCTGCAGCTGTAGCTGAGGTGGTAGAGCAGGTGAGTTTTAATTGTAATACTTTCTTTTTGTCCCACAGTTACAGCGGGCAATACGATGAAGTACTGTGCTGCAGCTGCTCAACGTGAAGGAAGACTGTCTGAGGAACCAGGAGATTATGCTTGAACATACGTAGTTGCCTCACATGATATTACTAAGACTGCATTTTATACCTGTGATTTTTTTTTTTATGTGATCCAGATGTTTTCTTGTATATATGTATTGTATCCCCGAAGTAACTGAAATAAACTTGAACACTTTTGTATACTGTTAAATGTTCTCTGTGATGCATCTTTAATAAAGTCATAGTTTGTATTTTGAGGAATTAAAGCAGCACAGTAAGATAATTGCTGAATAATGCAGGAGTCAGAATCGGACGTCTGACCGAAAATCAGCCAATTAGCTTAAAGGTTACTTCAAGTGTTGCAGATACATCAGCAGGTGGCAGCACACTTCAAGGACTCAGCTGAGGGATGAGTTCCTTTCAGACTTGGCCACATTCAGGGTAACACACAAACCCTGCTTCCTCACTGGATGAACACATTTATCTCACAATGCTACTGAAGCACATTTTCAGCCTTTTAGTCAAAGTTTTGTCTTGGCAATGAAAATTAAATTGCAATCCAGAAGTCCTAGACTGACCTTGAGAATCTGCTCTGAGATGTATGTATTAAAACAAGGAGACCCAGAAGTTGAACAGAACCAGGGCTTCTGCAGCAGACAGTTTGGCTACAATTATCCCGTCTGGATGTGACCTTGAGGTGCAGTCATCACTTTCTGTTGGCTGAGGCTTGTCGCTGATGACGACTGGTTTCAGGGTCAGGTACACTGTGAGTAATTGTTCTTGGTGGCAGAAGTCCTGAACACTGCTTTATTGAAATCAATCACATGACATGTTATAGATATTAGCTTGGATGACTGCACTTCCTGGAGCTTACTGCAAGTGTGCCTATGAGCTGTTGAGTCACATCCCCTGCTCAGCAGGCCAGTTGTGGCTCCGGTCTTTGGGGAGCTCTGCAGTTGGTGTTGGAGGGCACCGCTTGATTTCTGGCTGAATGAACAGACAGCTGCTGGCAGGCAAGGCGTCAAGTTGTCTGCACATTTCTTGATAAGGCTTAAAGGAACTCAGAGGTGGACATAAAACACTTGTACAGGAGACTCTTTTTTTCCTCTTATTGAGGTTAAAACATGAAAATCATCCTAGACGTCTAAAAGTGTTAAGCTGGAGGACGTTTTGCGCCAATTAATACTAGTAATTTTGTGTGTTACAGGGCTGAGACGCCTGTCAATCGACAGAATATTAATCATAAACTACTTTTGATAAAAACATTTACTGAGCAAAGTCACATATCAAGAAAAAAATGCCAAATATTTTCTATTTCCTGCTTCTCAAATGAAAGAATATACATTCTAGTTAGAATATATCAAATCAACAGGTAACCCACAACATTTCCAAAGTGTTTTATACTTATTGTCATGTTTTGAGCTTACTAGTCAAAGGTTGAAATATCTAACCATCCGTCTTGTCTCTGATCTAATCCAGAATTCAAAGCAGTGCTACCCAATTACTTTCTTTGCTGAGATGGAGCTAAGACGTCCACTTTAAAACTACTACCTACTCCTAGTCACTGTATTCTGTCCTCCAATGTCAGAGCGAGCATCCTCCTGCTCCTTTTTGACATGAGTTTGTCATAAACAGAGATTAACACTCAGGAATAATGAGTCAAAGGGACATTTAAATATCCAAAGCCCTGTTTGGAGCATCAAAAAGTCACTTCATTATCCAGTTGTTTCAGCCAATTTAATGCGATCCATCACTGCATCAGACCTTCCCTTCATACCCTTATATCGAGAGGAAAGGAAGTAATTTAATGCATGACGGTGGGGAAAATAGTGTTGTCCGCAAAGGACACAGTCTCATGATTTACCTCAGTTTAAAGTGGAAATAGAAAAGTTCTTATCTCTCTGCGCTAGTGATAACCATGGTTGGAGGCATTATGTATTTGGGTTGTTCGTCCATCCTATTCTCATGAACATGATATCTGAAGAACACCTCAAGGAAGTACCTTGTCCACTTGGAACCAAACAATGAACTGGTTAGAATTTGGTGGTCAAAGGTCAGCTTCACTGTGACATCATAATGTTCTGCAAAAACACTTTTTCTGGCCATTATTCAACGTCGTAGCTCGGGAGCAGAGGAAAGACATTTGGTCAGATACTGAATTGGCGACACTAATCTTGTGTGTCCTTACATCCATATTCGAAGCATTGTCTAATGTCAAGGCTACAAATGAGTCTCATCACGCAAAATGTATTGGCTTTAGAACAACCCCATTGGTGTTTAGATTGGTTCTCTGCAAGTCTCACTTCGTCTTTTTGCCACCGTGAACAATCTCCTGGGAAAATTTAGGCTCGATTTAAGGCGCAAAGGAAGTGCGTCAACCACTGTGCAGCCAAAACAGAAAGAGGATAGTGCTTTTGTTTCCCCCCTGTAGCTATCCCTAGAAAGTATCAATGCACAAAGTTCTTTGCGGTTACTATCCCCACTGGCAGAAATGGTTGACGTTGCAAACCAAAGTAGCTGTGGGAAACAAAATGTAGCATGTCCTGTGTTGGTGGTAGATGATAGGCGGTGAGGAAAATGGAAAGTGATCCAATCAAGGGTGTTGGTTTTGGTTCAACACTGGGGGGAACACATATGAAACAAAGAGGTTTGGGGGTCTTCTGTCTGAAAAAGTTTATTGGAGTAAAAGTCCTCTACTAATTTCATATTTATTTTTGGGCAGACAAAAGTGTCCCCATCGATATCTACGTCTATGGATCCCGTTGCCTTTGCAAAAGCTGTGCCAACAAGAATACCAGTTGGAAAGTTGTCTGTTTCCACCCTAATCTCATCTAAAACCCCCATACTTGAAGAAATCATATTGCTAGTATTGTCTGCCTTGTATCTCTCCCAAAGCTGAAAAATTATGAGTACCATGATTTCACTTGGACTCCAGATATAGAACAATACAAAGTGGTTCAAGCACGACTCGCCTGTCTGTCATCCAAAACATTTCCCATATTCATAGTTGACTTATTAGAGGGAAGGATGCTAATGCTGCTGTCCCCTCCCTGCTCTCTGTTAACTCCATAATGATGTGTTTATGTACCTTCAAAACAACAGAGTGCAGCTGTCAAGGTTTTCAGCACATCCCCATCCGTGATATTCAAAGACAAAAAAAAAGGTCACGGTGTGCTCCCCCACAACCACCAGCAATGGTCCTCATCTTCCTCCCGAGTGCATGTATGGGGCTGGGTGTCTGAGAGGAGAAGAGGGGCCACATAATCACCCACGGCGCTCCAGACAGGACCAACTGCAGTCGGCCAGCGGGAGCACGTGGCTTTGTCTTTCACCCATTCTTGTGGGGACCAGCTGTGGTCTGAGTGTGGCGAGCGTCGAGCCCAGTGATGCTGCTGCTATAAATATGCGTCAACGAGTGTGAGTAAGTGACAGCTGTACAGTGGACCAAGGACACACTGTCTTGGCACCGTCAGGGCGAGCCACTCCAAAAAAGGCAAACCCAGTGTGAGAGCACTAGTTGATATGTATTTATGCACTTGTAGCAACTGATGTGTGGTATATACACTTCAGATTGCAGCTTTAGATTGTGACCAAGCACTTGTTTTGCTTCAGACGTGGCTGTTGCCTCACACCTGGGCAACAATTGTCACTTACTGAGGGTTTTTTTTGAACACCAGACTATTTTACCATTAATTGGGGTTTCTATTATTATTCTTTTTTCTTGGGCGTCTGAAAGTCAAAAGAATTGCTCCTCTAAAATTAAGTGGATGATAACCATATGCATGTGTGTTCATACGGAAAGAGAGAAAAAGAAAACTACCCATGCATGTGTGTGTGTATGTGTGTGTGTGTGTGTGCATTGTCTGTACACAAGCGCATGTGTGACTGTGTTTGTGTGCCCTTTTCAAGTGTGACCACCTGTCTTTTGTTAAGAAATAAATAAATAAACACAGGCCACACCAGCTGTCCCTGGCAGTCCGTCCCTTCAGAGGTCAAGGGCTCCCACCGCTGGCCTTGTTGAGGTGGTGGACACTTACAACTTTCCTCTCAACTTCTCTCAAGTACCTCTAAACACACACACACACACACACACACACACACACAAAACCACTCACGGCCAAATGAGCCAGGCTTTGAGCCTCAGAGAGGAATGTTTTATTACACCATCGAGTTACACCGCACATATCCGAGCTCGTCACCCTGCAGCTAAGCTCTATCACATGGCCCCTACTTTCCATGTGAAGGTTTGGGTCTATAAGAAAAGCACACACACACACACACACACTCCAGGCAGCCAAAGCCCTGGGTCCCCTTAGGCAGATGTGAGATGTTGGTGCCAGCAAGCACTCTGAGGCCCGCCGCTGTGGATGTTTACAGTGCGAGGTGGCCGCAGCATTGCAGAGGGCCCTTATTTACTGTGAGCTGGCCGGGGCTGTTCAGGGTGTTTATGAATGATCTTGGGAGGACATTGTTTTCTTTATGTTGGAGCTGCCTGGCTAGCGCCGCTGTGTCGTCTGTTTGTGCATAAAGTACGTGCTGGGGAGCTGGGCCAGACAATAGCCTGGCTGAGCTACTACCCACGCACACAATAGAGTGGTGGGATGAGGCCGAGGTTTGGGGCCGTGGTTTTGGGGGCCATGGGGGTGGAGGTAGGATAGATGGGGGCAGGGGCAGTTGGATGCGGCCCTTGTCTATATGGAGTTCCCAGAACGGGTGAGCTGGGATTGGGGGGAGGGTGGTGGGAACCCGAGCACATCCCCATTGGGATCACGTAGCAGAGCAGCTGGATTTCTTTCATGGTGCAGCCGGGAAATAATTAAAAGTTCTCGCCATTGAAAGTGTCCAGTGAATTGGCATGAAGTCCCTCAAGTAGACACATATATTTGATTTGTTTACATCCAAAATAGGCTTTGATTTCAGGGGGGGATGCAGGAGACTTGTCCCCCTCAATATTTTGAGCATGTGCATTTGTCGCCCCAATAAAAAACATTCAAATTGCAGAGGACTTTTGACAAAATTAAAGGCATTTACACCACAAATTGATGCAAAATGGCACAATTGTTGCATAAAAATTCACCTGAATGCAGGAAATTAAGTGTTTGGCTCTCAGAACTTTCTGACGGAGCCCCAAAACCTCCCACTTCTATTCATGTCCCTTCAAATGTTGCAACAAAACCTACACCTTTGCTTCCACATGAGTGTGTTTTACTAATAATTACAGAAGACAGTCAGCTGGATGTGTTATCTCAGGTTTATCTCTTTTGTAGAGTGTTGGCAACAGGTCAGGAACAATAGGAGCCCATCTTGAAATTGCTCCGTCCTTGAGCTGAGTTTATGGTTTCAGAGGGATAGGGCCTGTAAGACCAGCAGTATTATCACTTTCTGTTGTCTCTGTACACATTGCAGCGCTGCCCACACACACACACACACACTATCTGGCTGATTGTTGCTGCTGCGTGTCAGACAAGGGCTCTACCACAATGTTCTTTTGTTTTAAGTGTATCAGAGCCTCACTTTGACTTTTCTTACTCAAAGCTCCGAGTATTTCGTCTTAAATCGAGACACTGACTGGTGTGATGAGTAAATGAATCAAGTCCACACAAGGAGAGAAAGTTGTTCCATTTAATTCTATGCATAATCTTAAGAAAGACCTAAATCAAGATTGTCACATTTCCACAGCACACGCACACAAGCACACTCCAAAAAGCGCAAACAAAGAAAATGCACATACAGTTATAGATCAAAAGTAAATTGCCTCAATATCTAAGCAATGTCAATTCTGCATAAAGATTGTCCTCTAATCTCTACACCACTAACACTGAAGCAATTGATTACTATAAAATATACCTTTCTTATTAAAAAATTATATTAAATTCTAATGGCACTTCTACAAATTCTATTAAAAAGATTTTTCGTTTTGACATTTAGAAGCTTTTTTTTCTTACCAAATTAAAACTGAGACAGTCAAATGTTGCACAAGAAGCAAATGCAATAATAAATATTTCTCATGATTATACACAATTTCACAGTTGTAACCTGCAGAGGACAAAATTCCAGTATTGGTAAAGTCTTTTTTTTTTTTTTTTTTTTAGACTTAAAGATCATACAGCATGAGTTATAGGCAAACATAGCCCTCGATCAAGAGTAGCGCTGTTTCCATAGAAGTCAACAATCAAAATCTCAGTGTTTCACATTCAACAGTGACATTAACTAAAGGAACAGACTGTTAGTTCCCAGTAGTATTGGCTTCTAAAAGCCAAATCACAAAAAAAAGAAAAGAAAAGAAAATGCTTGTCTACAGTTTAACACGCCCAAAACAGATTTATTCACATAAATAAAAACGGTCAAATAAATCTCAACTGTAATCTCTCGCAAAGCAGCAAAAATAAACGGACTTGAATCTTTTTAAGTTTGTCTGATTTAAGGTTTTGACATGGTAAAAAAACAGGACAAACAGTTGTGTGGGCTACTGTCGCTGTGATGTGAACTTTACCACCGCAGTCAAGGGCAAAAATGCACAATATAGAAAAAGGGCTTCTCCAGATGCAACACCTATCCGTGTGTCTACAAGGCACATTTGGTGATCATCCTGGAGGTATAAATAAAGACTGCAAACAATAAAAAGAAAACAAAAAATCTTCACATATCGTTAGTTTTTCTACCTCTGTACACATGTACATTAGAGAATCGAGCAATTTCATTTGCACCACATAAGAAATGTTCCTTTAAAACACAACTGAAAGTGACAAAAACCTACATTCCTGTGTGTTCTGATTGAAATGTACATTATAAACACTACGCATATATTGTTCTTTCTGAAGTGATTTAAACTCTCAGAGCATTCGAACGGCGGGAGTGTTTGTGCAAGTCAACAGCGAGCCAAATCACATTTCTCGTGGAAAAAAAATTACACACACAAGCCTTGTTCATTCAAGCCCCAGCGCTGACTGCAGGTCAGGGATGGGAATGAAAACAGATTGCAGTAATTCTGCGAGAAATGCTTTGACTCGTTCTCCACTTGGGCTCCTCCATTAGAGATGCTGACAGACCGTTGCAAATGCTGAGAAATCACATGTGAATTCATTTCTGTGTCCTGAAAGAAGTCTTGGTGATTAACATAAAAAGACAAAACGGAAAGAAAAGCACCTAAGGGTGTGATTTGCTGAAATGGATAAGTAGTCAGCACCTACTTTTGACCTGTATCGTCACAGTTGCCAGACCATATTTTCAGTCTCGACGATTTTTCTACGTCTAGCACTTGGAACACAATACTCTGATAACTCTGATATTCTCTTGATAGATGTGCAATCAAATCACCGTGGTGTCTCCTCCTCGTTGAGGAACAATGAAGCGTTTATCTACTGCATGCTGGGATGGGGGGGTGCTGTTCTTTGATGCCTCCAAACAATACACCTGTTTACAGTGTCCTTGGTCTCCCTTTGCTAAATACATTTCTCACATTCCAATGGCTCCATTCAATACAGAAAAGTGCAAAGAGAGACTTGCGCTGCTTTTTCTCCCCACAGCTAGGAGAGAGATACACAATGATCCCTTGAGAACTACCTGGGATTTGGTGGGTGGGGTGGTGGTGGGTGGGTGGGTGGCTGGGGGGACGACGACAATGCCTGTATTGTCTCGTTTCTATAGGTAGCCAATGCCGTATCAGTGTGGCTGTGCTTGTGAACAACTGTTTCCTGTGGCGGAACAGCAGTCAGAGGGGTATTAACTGTTCTGATTTGTAGCGACTCCAATCAAGTCTTGAATATGGAGAAGGGACCAAACTCCCTCGGGGGGAAGATGTGACACTTTAAGAGACCTGCAGCCTTAATAAGACACCTGACTCTCTCCACCTTACATGTGTCGCAACACGGAAAAAACAAAAACAGTTTGATAAATAGGATATATATTTACATTAAATATACATATAGTAAGAAATAGCAGCCTAGACAATAGTGTTGAAACTATATGCATGCTAAAAACAAGTGCTTCTCTATGTTCCATGTGACAAATCTTGAATACTCCGCAGAAGTTTCTAACATGGTATATTAAAATACAATTACAGTAACTTGATTTGCACAAAAGGAAAAATGAACAGACAGCCCCAATACCGGTTAATGAGTACCAAGATCGCTAGGCAAGACGCGGCATCTTTCAAGCTTATAGAAATAAGAAGTACACCTAAAAGTAAACCCTGAACCAAGTCAAACTAATAAATAAATTCTGATCAAGTCTTCTCAGGACAGATTAGACAAATATCACGAACTTTTAGTGCTACGCCCCCTGCTAGGAATCCAGATAGCATCTATGTGAACAGACAGAAATGAGTTCATTTCCTGCCCCCGGAGATTCTTTCAAGGACAGCGCCACTAAAGGCTCCAGCTTCATCAGTAGTAACAATACACATGTACAGTAAGAGGATATGATAATGTGAGAAAGGTTAATTCAAAGAAAGAAAAGTCAGTAGATTCAGCTGAATGGCACAGACGTCAACAAAGTACTGAACATCCACCTGTCTCCCTCCCTGCCTGCCTGCTAGGGTTGGCCCTTCACACCGTGTCAGTGTCACCTTAATGCCATACCAGGAAATAACCAGGTAACTTACTGGAAACTGTTTGCTCTTAACCCAAAGGAGTCGATAAACATTTAATTGACAAGACCTTTTTAAAAGGTGCTTTTATTACATTCTTGTGAATTATTTAATGAAGGACACACGTGGGTTAATTGGCATTCCAGAGTACCATTGTTACCACCTGGTATGTGGAGTGTAATCCAGATTTTTTTTTGTCTTTTAAAGGCCTGAAAACTGACAGAATTTTACAAGAAGGCATTGTGATTTATCTCATTCTTGTTTAAGTAAGTACACTAGGTGAAGTGTTGCGAATTTCAGTAGGCACCAGTGTTACAGGCATTAGCTTACTCTCTATCCCTCCTCTGATTCCTCAGCTTCTTTTTAAGGAGCAAGTTCGAAGGCAATCTCATCGATATGTGAGAGCTGCTAACTCACTCCAAGGCAGAAAAAGAAATGATGATATGATAGTCTGCTTGCCTCTTGTTACAAACAACATAAAACTGTAACCAACTTCATTTCAACCAAAGATTCTGCTTCCATGAAAAAAGAAATTATACTTCCAGTAGTCAAACTTCATTAGTTTTGCTGCCTTATGATAGTTTACTTGTTAAGGACTAAACAAAATCCCAAAAAATAAATAATAATAATGTAGGAGTTAAAAAAAATTATATATTGCTACTCACGGACGGTTCTGATCTCCCATGTGCACAAATAAAAGTCTCACTCTGACGATTGTATTAACATATGTTAGCATTAGCTATCACCCATTTGCCCACGGGGTACAAACATTTCTTTCGGCAAATATCTTTCTCAAATAAACTCAACAGATTGACACAAACGAGACAGAAACAAACAAGTGCATCATCTGATTTGTTCACCTTCGTCGACACAGATCCAGCTTGGGGTTTCACAGCACCCGTGTTTATCCTAAACAGCCTTTGCTGCACCTTCACCTGTCCACCCTCTGACCATCGTGTATGCCTGTGACACAGTCCGGTGCAGAGAGCAGCTCCAGTTTTAACGTTGCTACATCTTTAACTTGAGAAATGCCACATGGGGTAGAATCCAAAAAAGATAAGTCTCCGACAAACTGCCAACATGTGTGTACTAATGGGCAAAGTGTTCAGTAGTAGTATTCAGTGTATGTAGAGACATTCTGTCTTATGTCATGGCACTGGTGAGAGGTGTTTTATCCAATGGCGAGAGTCTTGACAAGGCCACAGTGAAACTTCCTGATGTGGCGGTAGAGGTCCCCAGATTGGGTGAAGCGCCGCTCACACCACTTACAAGCGTGAGGCTTCTCACGTGTGTGAACTACAGCGTGCCGACTTAAGTTATGGGAGTACTGGAAGCTCTTGCCACACTGGCCACAGGTGTATGGCTTCTCGCCAGAGTGTGTGCGCTCATGGCGCTTGAGGGTGTACATGCAGGAGAAGGTCTTGTTGCACTGCATGCAGGTGGGGACCGAGCCATCAGGGGACAACTTGGAGCGGGCACCGTCCTTCTCGCGGAAGTGTGAGCTGAGGTGCAGTTGCAGCACATGGGGGCTGGGGAAAACTTTGCTGCAGAGGGGGCACACGCACACCTGTTGCCCCGGGGGCAGGAGCACCCCGCTGGAGGTGGAGATGTCTGAAGAGGCCAGGTCGTCCTCCTCCTCCTCTTCACTGTCCCCCAGCAGCCTCCCCCTCCTCTCCTCTACCTCCCTGCCTGGGGCGCCCTCCCTCCCTCTGCAGGCCTCCCCCTCCTCGTCCATCAGGTCCTCCTCCTGGGAGAGCAGGGCGGCTGTGGAGCCGTTGTTGCCTGGGAAGAGGGCAGCGAACCCTGTCACCACTGAGCTCCTGGCACTATTCCCAAAGCGCTGGCTCTCAGGGCTCATCGGCTCACTGTCCTCCTGCTCTGACAGCAAGTCGTGTTCGTCTTTAACAAGTGGCTCAGTGCCCTGCTGCTGGCTGTCGAGGGCCAGCTGTCCCGAGACGTAGGAGGGGTGTAAGGGATCTCTGCTAGACAGAGGCTTGAAAGACAAATCCAGTGCACAGTCCATGTCATCTGAAGCCCGGGACCTCTGGGACAGCGATACGGTGGAACTACTGACATCAGCTTTTGTTTTTCCAGCTGTTTGGACGCAGGGCTCGGCCTCTGCTGACAAATAATTGACACCTACAAGGTCCGGGGACCTGCCAGAGTGACCGTTTGCCTTCTGCCTGCTCCGTGCAGACCTATCACAATCTGTGACAGCCAGCCTGACTTCGCTGTTGTCCATGTCAAACTCTTCCGCTGGGGGGGCCCTGTGAAGCCCCTGAGACTGTGTCTGGGGCTGTCGCCGGATGAGCTGCTTACTGTGCAGCTCGCCATCTGAGGAATTTTCCCTGTCCAGACAGCTGAGTCCCAAACCCTCACTCATCTTTTCATCCAGAGAGGAGAGTTCCTTATCTTTAAGCTTGCCTTTACACACTTTCACTATATCATACATGTGGAGGTAACTGGCTGCTGCCAGGACATCCTCTACCGGGAGAGAGCTGAATTCCAACTTCCCCTCATACATAAATTCAAGGAGCAGACTGAAAGCCGGGGCTGTCACAATGTCACTGTTGAGATGCACAACGTCCCTTTTGTCCAGCTGGTCCCTGTAGAAGAGATGGAAGTACATGCTGCAGGAGGCCAGCACGGCTCTGTGCGCTTTGAATCGAGCCTCCCCGACAAGAACAGTGCAGTCACAGAGGAAACCTTGGTGACGCTGCTGACTCAGACACTGCAGCAACTGGCGGCTATGGTCTGGGAACTCCATTCTTCCTTCATAACCTGATGAAAAACAGGAAAAACAGGATACTGGATAAACGAAATGAAGCCATTTAGAGGGCACAGCGGTGTTGCCGTCGCGTATCAGAGGCACACACCAAGTAACCCAAAGCAGAGAAAATGTGAGGGATAACTTGAGCCAAATGATTTTTAAAAGTATGAGCAACATGCAAAACCAACTCAAATACAAGTTTATGTAAAATCATGCCACAAATACAAAACTTTAATCAGGCAGATTAAATCCACCTAAAGGGGTGCATCAATAACTTTATCCAACTTGAGAACATAAATCCTACATTCTTTCCAGTGGTGCAGGATACGCTACGCTGCGCTCACCCACCCATGTATCCCGCTGTAAACGGATCCAGTCTCCAAATTCTCCGAAGTATTCCGGTGTGTTACAGTATAGTCAGCCTACTTCTTGAGCTTCCACACAAAAATTGGCGAAAAGAAGTGACGCACCGGCGCGTTTCCGATCGCACACGAAAACAGCGGTGTTTACAGAACAAGCAAGCGGGACCGGGTATGATAGCAGTCGTACATCGGAGGGGGTGGGAAGAAGGAGGCTAACGTGAAAAAAATAAGACCAGTGCAGAGTGAGTAAACTGGTGCTCTGTTTGCTAATTACACTGCAAGCTGTGGAGTCAGCTGCTCTGACATCACCGCAATGGAAACGCTACCTCCAGCTGTGCTCCCCTTTATGCCATATGTTAACTCTGGGCTACGCAGTCCAAACTACACACACACACAACTTGTAAAATAAAATAAGGAGTAAATTTACGAATGTCACGAGATTACACTGAATTTCTAACTTTTTTTTTTTTAATCTTTTTAATTCATCACCAAAGAAGGAGGAGATAAAACGCTTTGTGGCCTTTTACGCACGCATCAGACACGCGCACAACTGTGATATATTTGTTTAAAGGGGTTAATTCAAAACGGAAAAGGTAGATGGTGAGGGAAAAACTCAAGTGAATTGGATATTAAAGTTTGATGCTGCCAAAAAGAATATACATAAGTATCATTCAGCGCGCGGTCGTTGTTTTTTAATAAGAGAAAGAAAAGTGTAAGGAGGATACGGGAGAGCCAAGGGCGCAGTAAACCGAGCTCCATGTCCGTGTTGGGAAACGCATTGCTAGGAGCCTTTTAAACAGCAGAGGAACTCACAGCAACTGCGCTGAACGAAGCGGCGAGGGGGACACTCTTTAACTTTCGCTTCCTCCGTTTCCAAAGCACAAAACACTGCACTTACATTTATCTCCGCCCGCGTCGTCGTCTTGTCTCCTATAAGCCCCGACGTCCTTTCATGATGTGCGGCCAGATGTTCGCTTCTCCTTGTCGTTTCTTGAGCTTCAGTCCGACCCTGGCAAGGCAGGCTGCACTCAGCGCTGCTGTGTGTCAAGCAGGTTGATAATGGCACAAGTCTCGCGATATCGCGCGGCCCACAATAAGTTCTGTACTACTCCGTGAATTCACACAGCGGCAGCAAGTAGCAGAGTACACTGGGAACATCAATTGGCTGTCTTATTAAAACACCTGTCCCACGAGCGGGGTGGGAGCTTTCAGTGTGGAAAAACCGGAAGGATGGCAACGTGGAGGAATGGACAAATAGAGCAACTGATGAGTGACAACACGTGGAGTTTTAGACTTTTAAGAAAATCTATTATTTGTAAGATATAGCCTCACAGTCCCATCATTAAAGCTGGATGTTAAAATGTGTTGAACCCTGTTTGCTCTTTCCTTCTCTATCCATGGGCGGATTATAAGACGTTGGGCCCCTGGGCAAGGCAAAAGACCCCACCACCTCTCCTATCAAGGGGCAAGAGACACACAGACTTTGTGATGAAGTTGCCTCTTTTTTGTTGTTTTAAATCTCTTGGTCATTGTTGTGCATCTTTTTGTGTATTTTTGTCTGTTTGTGGTCATTTTGTTTGGGTCTGAGGTGATTTTGTGTCTCTTTGTGGTTGTTTTGTGTGTCTTTGGAGTGTTTTTTTCACATTTATGTAGTTATTTTGTGTCTTTTGCAGTTCCTTTGCCTCTCTTTGTGATCATTTTGTATTTCTTTGATGTGATTCAGTGTCTCTTTTTATCATTTTGTGTCTCTTTATTTTGTCTATTTGTGGTTGTTTAGCCCATTTTTGTAGTTATTTTGTGTCTCTTTCCAAGTCCTTTGCATCGTCTTTGAGGTGATTAAGTGTCTCTTTTGGTTGTTTTGTGTCTCTTTGTAGTCAATTTGTGTTTCTTTGCGGTTGTTTTACTCATTTGTGTGGTTATGGTGTGTCTCTTCGCAGTTCCTTTGCATCTCTTTGACATTTTTCATCTTTTTGAGGAAACTTTGTGTCTCTTTTTGTCGTTTTGTCTATTTGTAGTCATTTTGTGTCTCTTTTGGTTGTTTTGTGTCTATTTGCAGGTTTTTTTTGCATCTTTTCATGGTCATTTTGTATGTCTTTAGGGTGATTTAGTGTCTCTTTTGATTGTTTTGTGTCTCTTTGCAGTTCTTTTGCATCTTTTTGTGGACTTTTTTTATCTCTTTGAGGTAACATTGTGTCTCTTTTTGTCGTTTTTGTCTATCTATAGTTATTTTGTGTCTCTTTTTGTTTTTGTTTTTTTTGATCTATTTGCAGTTCTTTTGCATCTCTGTCATCATTTTTAGTCTCTTCTTGGTCAGTACATGCTAATTTGAGCAACTTTTTACAGGTGAAGGTGATGGGGGACTGGCACCTTAGGCCCCTGAGCCTGTGACCGGTAGGCTCTTTCAGTAATTCATCCATGTTTCTATCCAGACCTGTTTGAAAATAATACCATTTAGAAAGTTCAAATCCAGAATGTAAATTTGATTTACAAGCTTCCTAGTATGTTGCCTGTTGTTTTATGTATGCTGTGGGCGAAAGGAACACTTCCGTCACAAAACTTAAGTATCTGTGAAAGTATCTAAACTGATACAAAGAATTATAAGTCATGCTTTGTTAGTTTGGAGGGTCACTGGCCTATTGGGGACTTTTAAGTGCTGTTCTCTCTAATCCTGCTTTGGGTTGTGGAATTCCCTGGCACCACACCACCCAGTGCCTTTTGTTTTCTCAGACCACACCAGGTCCGGGTTGAGACTTATTTAGCCTAAATTGTGTGTTGATAGGAATGATGCAGATTTTTGTGGGCTACATATGAAAAGAAAATTGTTAAGACTATCAAAAAACACAGTCTCCAGGGTCTGTTCTGTAATTGTTAAAGCTAGAGATGGTGGCACAGCGGAGAAACAAGGGCTCGAGGTTGCAGCTGCTCATCTCGTGCCCCCCCCCCACCCACCCCCACCCCCCACCCCCCCTCCTGTCCCTCCCTGTGCTCCCCCAACTGCTTCGGTCACCTTTGCCCTGTGTTCCAGCTGCCGTGTGTTTTGAAAGGGCCATTTGCAGCTCCTCACAGCCTTCTGACACAGAGGGGAATGAGCAATGTGACGGGAGGCGGCAGCCACTGGTCGGAAGGGGCCCACCGGCTAGATTCTTATCCACTTACTGCTTTATTCCATTTTTAGTCTGGCTGTTACAGCTACAGAGGGTGGATATCTGCACTCTGGTCATGTCCAGATGATCATAAGCGAAACAGTGTCATGCTCTCTAAATAAAAACTCTCTGTATTTGGTCTAAAAGCTTCGCACAAGAAACGAAATAGTGATCTTACTTCTGACAAAACCAGTAAGCTAAATGTTTATACTGAAGCATCAGATGAGAAACAATTTACCATTCAGCACTCACACACACACACACACACACACACACATACACACACCATCCATGCAGGAGCAGCGATGTGGATAAGAATAGGAGCAGTGGCCCTGGGTTTCCCTGGCAAACGTAGGCTCCCAGTAGAGGAGGGGTGTGTGTTCACAGGGGCAAGACAAAGCAGTGGTTGTGCCTGGGGACCGTGGCCTCAGAGAGAGAGGCTCGGCATGGTGAAGGTTCTCACACACAGAAAAAGATAGAGACAGAGAGACGGAGAGGGAGAGAGAATGAGAGTGGGAGAGTGGGGGAGCAGAGAGAGAGAGAACACTTCCTGGAGGTTCATTCTTCCTCTCTGCAATCATCAATGGCATTCTCCCCCTGACCCACTCCTCTCTCAGACAAACAAAAGACCCCGCATTCCAGTGTAGCCTGACCGGCCAACCAGCCAGCCATCCAGCCACAAAACCACATCACTCTCCCCACTGGACCAAAGTCTCACTATAGGGGTGGGCTTGAGTCATGTTGTAGATGTCAGTCTGAGGATGCTTGTAATGCATCCTTAAGACCCCTTTACATACAGCTCGCCCATTTTTGTTTCCGCCTAAGTAGCTTTTATGTTGGAAAAGTCACAATATTCAAAACTGTCTTACTGCTTTGCTTGTTTTTGTGTTTCTCTCCAGCTGAAACAAATGGAAGCATCTTTCGTTTAATACACATCGCCACTAAATGTAGCCTAATATTGTTGATACCCATGAAAGGTTAGGATCTTTGCAAGAATCTGAAATACATTTTGTGAGTTTGAACGATGTGGCTGCACAGCATGAAGTTATAATGACTGTCAGTGGGGTTTAATCTTCAGAATGATAGACTGATTATCACAACAGCTGTTTTACCAGTTTAATTAATTCAATTCAGTGGAACTTTATTTACCCTGAAGGAAATTCTTGTGCAAGAGAATGCTTCAAATTACAGTAACAAAGATTAACATTCACAAACCCTTAACAACCAGAACAACCAGTGAATTCCTCGGGTCACGGTCACACACTGGGCCAAGTTTTTGAAACAATAGAGTATTAAATATCAGCCAGAATTAAGAATATTTTTGTATTTGCTTTTGGTTTGTGGTGTGTTTTTGTATTTCACACACTGTCACACAAATATACTGTATTGTACTGTACTGTATTCATACTACTGTTGCACACTTAATTTACGTATGCTGAACTGAGGGTCTAAAAGGGTAGAAGATGGCATATGTTCTGCAGACTGTAACAATTTGGAGCCATATAAATAAAACTGACTTATCCTGAGTTGACTTTATTTCTTTTATGTATGGCAAACTTTAAGTAAAGCAAGCTGTGAAATCCATTACACAATGCAACAAACTCTTTGCACATTAAATCTTTGAATCTTTGGTGCTGTAGGCAAAGCTGCATAACAGGTGGGTAATACATCCCAGAAAATAATGGGACAGTTGTAGCAACATTGCACTGCAGTTGCCGGGAGATGCCGTACTGGTCAGACCCCCCCATCACCTCCTCCCCATTATGGCCCTCCTGCCCCTCTGTGTCTAATTGTTGCTGCCGCGTGTTATCTATTCTTCTTCAACAGCCCATTAAGTTCTGTTCTGTTTGTTATGCTCTGAACAGATCCTGCAAGGCAGACAAGAAAAGAGATCAGATGAGTCTCTGACAGGAGAGACGTTATTAACTCACTTTGACTCTTTGATCTCGCTACTTTTGCTTTGAACCTGCAAAACAACAGGGTAGGCATTCCCATCACTGGACCAGAGACAGCCGAGGAGGAGGAGGGAGAGGAGGAGGAGGAGGAGGGCACCACTCAACAACAGCAGCAGAAAATATGGGATACCCTCACTCAGCTCGGTTTGTATGACAGGAACAGCTTGGCAAGGCTGACACATAGTAGCAGCGAGGAGCACATTACAGTGTAAGTGACAAAGAGGGGAAATGACAACAGAGGAGGCTGAGAGACAGAGGGCAGAGGCCAATAAGTTTTTCATTGCAGAGGGAACGCTGGCAGCTGTCCCTGCTATCCTGTTCTTGTGGCAGTATTTATCAGTCATTGCGCAACCTTTCAAAAGCATTGTCTTGCATTTCTTAAATCACAGACATTTGTGGTTTACTGCACTTGTGCTAAAGCCGATAAAGAAGATGTTTTCACAGATAAAAAGACACTTAAAGTGGCTTCAAAATATCCTACTGTATACAGAGCAAGGTTATTGGAATATGACAATAATAAGGTTTTCTGAACACTTAATGTGAATTTAAAGATATAATAGACCAAGTCATGAGGACTTCATTTGATATAGAGGATCCCTGACTTCTTTTTCAGTCTGACTGAACTGGCCTGTCTGTACCTGCCCCGAACTGGTTTAACTCCTACCTCTCCAGCAGGAAGTCTTTTTTCGTGGCTGTAAATGACTGTTGAGATAAAAAATAATAATATAGGATAACATCACCAATCAATTTTGATGCAAAAGTTTTATTTTTGTAGCTTCATCAGGACCATGCCATGTAAAGGTGCAGAGCAAACATTCGGGGCTCAGCTCTAACCTGTGGGGTTCAGGGGCATGATCCCCCGGGCAGATTTGTTTGTCTGATTTATAGCAGCTATATGCGCAATTATTAAAGGCCATTTGAAATAATAGAATAAATAATAATCTGTAAATCACTGGGAAAAAGCATGATAGTTACATATTTCATTGTTCTCAAACACTCTTCGTCACCCTGAAACCTCAACACAACCAACACCGAGGATGACTAATTTTTATTTCTGCCATCAAAAAAAAAGGGAAAAAATGTTTCTTGTTCTTGTTACACAACAGGTAGGGTAGGAATTTGGCGTAAACAACATGACTAATCTTGAAACCTATTTTTGTTATGCTGCAGAAGAGTTACCAGAACGAATGTTTATCTGACAAATAGGCTACATTTGAATCCATCCCATAATCCCCTGGACAGCTCGTATTGCAAATCAAGCACACCCATGCCAAGTAAATATGAGATTCGATACTCTGATTTGAATAAAGGCCAACAGAAGAATATTTATTCAATGATATTAGATTTCTTTGGGGAATAGTGTAGTGTGATAAACAACATGGGAATATATTATAATACTTATAGGTAGTCTAAATTGGTGCATCTCCTGTTGAAACAACTGATGGCATTTTAAAGTATTAAGCACAAGAGCACAGTCTTGACCCTTGAAAAAATAATTTAACAAAACAATGTCAATTCAAGGTCCCCTACTAGCTTTTTTGGAGCTTTCACACAGTGGATCAAGTTTGCTAATTCATGATGTTGATGGATCTGTCTATACATTAGCTCAGTTATTACATCACTCCATCCACTGATGAAGATCTGATGTGGCTGAAAGCTCCAGACAAAAACTTGTTCATATCTCCACCAGGATAGAACTGATGTGCTGAGGTGCCAGAAAAGAAATAATGACTTTAAAATGCATTCAGTAGGATTTACCCCTGGCCGCAGAAGTCAGAATTCTAAAGGTTATGTTTGAATCTGATCTTTACCACATGGCTGATGTGCCTCTTTTCGGAAATGTCAATGGCCTTTTCCACCTCACGGCAACTCAAAGTGAAAGAATGTGTTTTTAGAATGATGACTGTAATTGTATCAAATCAGGTGTCCCCAAAAGTAAGGCATAAATCAACGACCAGAAGGCTGTTGCCTGAGTGCTGATGAGCAACAGGAGGACAGTAGCATCACACACATGTCTGCTGCTTACAGTGGTTACTAGTAAGTTATTCAACTTAATTCTAAAATAACTTGACAAGAGTGTACAGCGCTAAATGTCTGACATGCTTTTAAGCACCAAAGTCAGGTCCAGTGGGAACAACGGTGTATGTGTTTTCAAACTGCAAGACAAAAACCTTCTCCCCAGGCCGTTTGAACAGCCTGTTTCTTTGCATTTCAGTTTAGGTCACCTTTTTAGCTTAGTATTTATCAGGAATATTTCACTTTATACTTTGTTATTTTCATTATATCATCCTTACTTTGAGTTTTAAGTTTTAATTTCTATAGCTTTGAAGGCAGAAAGAACAAAAAGAACATAATGCAGTCTGCACAGCGGCATTCCCCAAACTATAGAAACTGTATCTGCCCACTTTTCTTTCACTCATATACTATATACACATTGGAAAAATAGGGAGTGCTGCACTGGGTTAAGGCTCTGTGTACTTAGTTGTAAAACAAAGCAGGTGCTCTTCAAGGATGGGGCAAAGAGTCACTTAAAGATAAAAAAACCAACGACTGGCCAGCTCGCTCAGTGTAAAAGTCCATTTATATTATACATACTATATACATGTATATTTCACCTTTCTATACTATTTATGGTGGGAATCTTTATTAGTTTGTTTATGTAATCTAGCCTAGAGTATTTTATTTGTGCACTGTGTATGTTTTAGTACAATTTGAGGCAATTTTCTTGTTGTTTGGAATATTTATATAACTTTTTTTGCAACTTTTACATGATTAAATTATATTTTACACAATAAAATAGCTTTTACTATGTTTTTGTTATGATTTTAAGGGGTAGTAAACAACTGTCTACAGTTCTGAGCAGAAATTATTAGTCATAATTGATTAGTCTGTTGATTGGAAATTAATTTTAATAATTACTTTAAGCCAAAATGTTCAAAATTTACTGATTCCAGCTCCTGAAATGTGAATATTTGCTGTTTTTCTCGGTCTTCTATGACAGTGAAGTGATTATTTGGTTTTTTTTTAAATCATAAATTATAATATAAATCTAGCTTATGGCAATTTGGGCCCTGAAAATGGTCATTTTACATTTTTACAGTCAACATTTCACTGACTAAAGAATAATAAGCAAATGACCGAGGAGATAATGCGTGGTTGTGTGTTTGCATTTTTTTTTTTTTTTAGCTATCTTCTTTTTAATGCTGCTTCCGGTTTTATATGATAAAGTTTTATGAGTTGATGCACTGACAAGGTAGCACTTTAATTTTCTTTTTGACAAATAAACAATATTCTAATCAAGAAAGTAGTCTAAAGTTGATGCAGCCCACTGTACAGCAGGTGGCAAAGTACAGACACTTTAATCTCTAATGAACAGCCATAACACAACAGAAAAAAATCTGTCGACTTTATTATCTCATGCCTTTGTTTCAGGAAGTGATGCACACATATCCTTCACTACACTGAAGGTCCCCTAGAAAGCTTGCAGGGGCCTCTGTAGGTCCCAGGACCCTATTTTGGAAACTCCCGGCCCAGATAAAACATCTCCGAGTTCATCGAGGCCGTGCAGCCCCTAATAAGCCCCTATAGAAACAGTGCAGGCTGCAGGGTTTTTTCAATGGGACGGCTGACAGCCTACCACTCCTCACGATGAGTGGGACTCATAAAGCGGGCGGCGCTAGGACCCGGGAGAGCAGGCTGCCACAGAGGCATTGCAGACAGCGCGTTTGGGAGGTGTAGTGGAAGAAAGGCAAAGAAACGGAGTAAATGAGAGCACTTTTGTCCAGATTGTTGAAGGACTTATCAACTTAATATACCGCCGAAACAGCTCACTAGAATGAGACGGACACATTGTTGAATTCCTGCCCAGGTAAATGTCCGCGTTTCCTTCGCATGGTTAACTACAAGAGGTCGACAGCTAGACAGGGTAGGTCCCCATTGTACTTACATGGGATGCGGTTATTCTCACCCAAGCTGCCCTGCTAGGCCCCATATCCTTTCTATCGCTAAATGCAAACCTGAAATGAGGTACTTTCCTGACTTCACGTCGCCGCACAAGTTATTTAGCCGCATAGCCAAACGCTTATTCACGTCCTGTAGTAAACACCGCGTTGTTATTTTTCTACAAACAACAGCGAGTCTCTCTCTTCAGTTAACCATTCATTTTTTTCCTCCTCTTGACAATGACCACTTTTGAGACACAGCCCTCAGGCCAAAATATCTGCAGTCATGTTACTTTAAACGGTTCACCTCTGAGAGAAAGTTGTTTTCGCTTGTACTTTACGGCCCGGGAGGCAAATGAAAACAAATGAGCTCAACAAGAGAGCAGCTCATTCATTGTTATGAACTACCACTGCGTTTGTTTACTTGTTTGAGGGAGGAATTTATGGCCGGGGCAACAAATTGTACAGTTAGTCGTTAGCTCTGCTAGCTTGTTGCTGTGCTGTTGTAACACTGCTGCATTCACGTTCAGTGATACAGAGTAGTACATCTTTGTTGTGACTGGATGCCACCTTGTAGTGGCTCTCCAAGGAGCTTTACGTCCCCAGTTTGCACACTTGGAGAGCCATAAAGGAAAGGTATAATAGAGTTATATTCTTATTTTCTTTCCCCTTGTAATCAGCACAATTGCAAAATGCATGTGGGTAGCTGTTTATGTGATAGGTTTGAGTGTTCTCACTGTTATCACCCCACCTACAATGATGACAGTTTTGCATTTCTTTCGCTAAATCATTGTTGATTACAGGATTTTTGTCAAGATGGTTTACGTGAAGCTGACTGATTTTGTCAGCCACACAGTTTATTGGACATGCAAGATGCAAAACTTGAGACAAACCTCACTTTACTGATGCTACTGTCTTTCCTTCCCAGAGGTTACACACACATGTCCAGTCTGGAACATTGTCTCCAGGCATGGTGGTACCAGTACCGCCTTTAGTGTCAAAACAGTTTTTACCAGTCATGAGACATAGGACTACGTTTGTCCAGTGTGTATACGCAGGGGGACTTGGCATGTGATCGGGGAAGACGCAACAGGCTGGTGTAATGATGCAGCCAGTGACTACTTGTCCCTGTTCTATTTAGAAAATACCAGTCACCTCCCACCCAATCCCCTCGCAGCCCCGTTGACGCAAATGTGCCACCAGTTGCATGCAGAATCTGAGGAATGTTGTTTGAAATTTTCCCCTGTACACAGGCAGACTTATTGTGCCCGTCCCCCCTGCCTGCGCCACAGGAGTTTACATGTATTATCATCACTGAGAAGGATACGCGTCTAATGATGGTCGCCCACTGTCAGCATCACATGATGGTACTCTTGTCTGCGTCATGAAACTGACACCCTGCAGCTTAACATACTTGTTACTCAAGTCAACTTGTTTACTAGTTGCTCACATTTTACAGCCCGGTGGTTTGATGTGCAGCGAACCAAAGGCACCACGACTTTTAGGTGTTACTCTGTGTATTATCTAGATTCTGTATTTGAATAAGTCCAGCCTTGCGATCTATCTATATTAGTTCACAGCCTGTCTGAACAGTATGAAAATGAATACATTTTCAACATGAGTCACAAAGGGGTTGCTGTTCGTGTCATCACAGGATTAAAGAAGTTAGTGTACTTGGCTTCCAAGGTTAGAGTAGATGTGGTTTGGTATTCGGCTACACCTACCCACAATATTCTTATCATTAGTGATGTGTTTTCAGGAACTTGAAAGAGGAACTTGGCACAGTAGATCACACTAGTACTTGTTCTACTGTGCCATTTGAACACAAACCAAGTGTCGCCTCAGGGATTGTTTTTCAGCAACAGGTGAGCGTATTTGACTTGCTCATTTCATTGTTTCGTTTTGAGTATTTGAGTGTAACGCTCTGTGTCTGTAAACTTAAACCAGCGGGTGACTCTTTTGTTTACTCATGCGGCAGCAGAAAATAGAGCAAAAACAGACTTGTATCTATCGATCTGTGATGAAGGAAGTGGTGTGGTGATGTTGGCCTGATTTTCTGCTTCCTGCCATAAACACATGGGACTATCCTCCATGGCCCAGTGACAGGCTCAGTGTGTGGCATCTTTGCAGCATGAGGGTGATTTGCAATGAATGGGATGGCCCCTGGTGCCGGAGCCAGAAAGATGAATGATTGAAAGCTGCACTGACAGCAGGGCAGGCAGGCAGGCAGGCAGGCGGTGGCCCAGAGGCCTGAGGACCATGTGACCCGCTGTCAGGGTACTGGGTTCATTCAGTGGCTGCTGGCTGCAGCGCTGGCAGCAGCCCAGCTTTTCCACACAGGCCGCAGTAGCAACAGGTCGCTCCCATTAAAACAGCAGCGCTCTGTTGTGGCTCCAGAGCCGGTCTTGTGCATGTGTTGCTTTTTTGGCTGTGGTGTGTGCGCTCAAGTTTGTTTGTGTGATGTATCCCAATGTGTATATAATGTGTGCGTGCCTGTGTCACAGAGTACACACCAAGATGCCGGAGAGATCCAACGGTTTGTGTGATCCCTAGTTTGAATAGCACTCAGTGTGCTTTTTCAAATCCCTCTCCAAGATCCTCCCAGCATCGACTGTGTGACACAAGCACCACAACCTAGTGCAATAAACAAAAACACTGAGCAAAAATAAACGGCGCTCTCACAAACTGGCTTTTGCTCATTGATGGAGGCAAGCAGAATGGCAGTCAAAGGAGTGTTGATCGCACATTCACTGACAGACGTACTCGAGCCTGGGGCTGTACTGATATGACTCGAAGTCTGTCAATAGTCACATCCACTTCCTGTTGTTGTCCCCACCAGTAAGCTGGATGAGGCCACTCAAACAGAGCTCTCTTTTGATGGCCTTACTCTGAGGGAGCAGCAGCAGGCAAATTGATTTCTGTTGATGGTCAGAGATTGCCTGGTGCAGTATGTGACATTTGTGTGAACAAGCATGGCAATTGATCATTCTTTTGCCTCTGCCCTGCATTCAAAGCTGTCTTTATATCATAAAGAAGCACTGAATGAATCAAAAGGTCAAGTGTTTTGGTTATGATAGCCTGCAGGATTTAAGTTTGTGTCTTTGATGGATAACCGATTAGTCTGTGATGAAATTCAGCCCTGTTTGGTTTATCTGACTGTCAGTGCTTATCCTATCATACATGCTGACTTGAGTTTGAACAGCTCCGATTATTGTTGTAGTTTGATCTTTTATCTGTATTTATTTTTTAAGCTGCACTTTCTTGAATCCCTTTCACATATTTTAGTACGGAAATATGACACTATATTTTTTTCTTGCCTTTTAATTGTTTGAATAGGAGCCCATGTTGTCGTAAACATTCGTCTGGCAGTTTTTCTTGCCAGTACTTGGTTACATTTCCGCAATGCTTCCACCACAGATCAGGTGCGAATAAAAACAGCAGCGCTCACACATACGGTGCACTTTCACCTCACAACATGTTTATTTTGTTAACAGAACAACCTCAGCTCGAGCCCCATGTAGCGGCTGCTTTGGAGCTTTTGGATCATATCACATGATTTTTATTATTGGATGGAGTCTGCCTCATTGTCATGGAATTGCGTGGTTGGGAAAGTCCTTTTTTTCCCGGTAGCCACTGAATATTCCAGTTTGGTGATGTACAGTCGACACAATTGTTTTACAGTTTTCGTGACCCTCTTATTTCATAGTCAGTAGCTGTTCTGGAGCTTTTGATCATATCGCATGGTCTTCATCTACCTGTTTATACAGGTATGAGCCTCACAAACTGCACTTAAAATGCTATTTTTGAAAGGTTTAACAGCAACAAAAATGAATTGAAGCAGAATATTGCATTAGATAAAAACATGTTGTGAATTTTGGAAATGATTACACCTATTTTTTTCCAATAAATTTTGACTCTTGGACTTTAAAATGCTCTAGAGCTTTTGGAAATCTCTGGATAAAACAAGTCGGAAACAACCTAATTCTACAAATAGTATAATACTTATAATATTCACGTAGCCTAATCTTAAACTGCAACTGTGCAATAATACCATGTTTAAAAATATTTTAATAGAAATGCAAAAAAACTGTGATGAATTTGAATGTTGATTTGGAATTTGTATGTCAGCCTCATGAATGAAGCTTTGAACTACTCGCTATAGTCCTATAAGTTTTCTAGTTCTTTTCTGTAACGATTCAAAATGACCAGAAATGTATGATCTAGTAAATTCAGTGACCAATGTCTAATATTTTTTCAAAGAACTGGTTATCAGGCACATTAACGTTTATGTTAAACTTCACTTTGGTAGGCAATGGAGCACCTGAGGAGTGATTGGAAAACCATTTCAGTTCGAGGCCCTTTAAGTCCGTCATCCAGTCCAGTCCAAGTTTTAGCCAAAATGCAAATCTGCAAGTGGGATAATAATCCCTGCCACCCCCCTTCGGAAATTCACAACCTACAGTATGCTTAGCACAAACAAAAACATTGACCCGTTTAGGATAAAAATCCAGCAAAATGAATAAAGTTACGTAACAATCACAGGAACACAAGATTACACAGGATCCAGAACATATTGTTGGCTAAATCATCCAGATGAACAGCCCATGCAACTTCAAAATAAGTTTCCAAATCCTTTATTCAGGTAGCCTGTGTGAGAATTTTTAATGTCGTTAATTTCTAATTCACTGCTGTTCTGCTTGTGAGTAAAAAAAACTATCAGGAATGGTATTGTGTGAACTGTATGGAATTTTCCAATAGGGGGGAGACTTCATTGTGGATGCCAAAAACCACGGCCTTACACAGATATTTGAACCTTGCAGTGTTGCAGGTTCCACATGTGAAAAGGACTACACTGTGGTTTCAGCATATCCTCTGCTGACTGGGCCATAAAACACTCAGATTCTCTTGATTCCACCGCCTCTCCTCGGCTGTGTTGACCCGAGGGTTAATATTCAGACAAGTGGAAAAAATCTCTCACCTCAATATGGGGCTAATTTTTACTCATCTTCAACTAATAGGTAACCACCATTGAGAAGGCAGCTGTAAACCCCGGGACCTCGTCTCCAGGCTCCTGCACAGAGCTGAGTGAAGGAAACTTGGGAAACAAAGCTGTGTCTCTCCCTGTGGGAAACCTGGATCCTCCACCCTGCCCACCAACATGACCAATGTGGTGATTGTCAAGGAGGGGTGGCTGCATAAAAGAGGTAAATGCACAGATAAAGTTTGATTTAATATCAATTGTGTAGAGTTTCTGATTTCTGATTGTTTCAAATGTAACTGCAGCAATTGTGCTTGAAACCAAAGTAAAATAAGATAATCACTGTATGCACCTCGTTATTTATGTGCGATGGTTTGTTTGTTTGTTTGGATTTTTTCACAATTCATTTAAGATGTAACATAGTTATGAAACTCATTTACTAACTGTGCAAATTTGTCTGTTAACCAAGCAGGCAAAGAACACAAAATATGCAAAGACCCTGAAATATGTTAGTTATGCAAATATTTAAAAATCCCTTGTTGATACATGGAAATGCATCTAAAATGCAAAACAAGTACTTGGTTTCTTGGAGTCTATGCACATGGCAGTTTTCATGTACTCATTAAGTAATTTGTGTTTTGGGGCATCAATTTTGTACACTTTAAAAATGTATATTTTTACTCAGATATTTGTTCAGATATTTCACAAATCTGCATTGCAGTTTACTGTAGTATGCTATCAACAGTTAATTTTCTAAATTCTGCATAAATGACATCTGCAAGGTGAATGATCACGGGGTAATTGTATGTAAACCAGCTGTATGCCAGATCTAATGTACAGAGCCATCCAGAGTCCCCAGTGGGCCCCATTTAGCTGCTCTGACAGTGCTGTGCGGCGTGGCATGGCTCTGTGTCGGGCGTGAGTCCTGTTGTTTGGACGAAGAGGCATTCCTCACATACCTGCTGGCTTTGAGCAGCTTTATGTGTGCATACTAACTCTGCCTTCAAACTGCGGCTGCCTCACGGAGCCCACTCCGCTACCGCCGCCTCCACCGCCACTGGGGGCAAAATAGGATAAGGAACTTCTCCAAAACCACTGAAGGCTCCCAGGCCCTGTGCCAAGGAACCAGGATTTTTACTGGAAAAGGGGAAACCAAGACTCTGACTCAGGGGATAAGGTGATGGGAGCAGGTCACTAGGAGAGTTCCTGGGACTCTTGGGGGGGGAACAGTGTGCCGCTGTGGCGCGTTAGCCCACGCTCCCCCCTCCTCAAGGCTTGGGCTAAGAGCATAACGGACTGCTGTTTTAGGAAAGGGTCAGCCTGGTCCGGCTCAGTTGGTCTCAGGCAGACACGCCCTGGTCCTTCCAGTGAGTGAGAGGATAAACCGTTTGGGTGCTATTAAGGTTTCGTTTGGAGAGCTTCTGTTCAGTAGAGACAACTCTGTAAAGTTTGGAAATAGTTAAAAGAAAATGTTAAGTTTTATCTAAACCACAATCTTAGATTTTCTACAGCTCTTCATAAAAATCATTAAATCAAATTTATGTAATTGATTAGATTTCCGAAACACATCAGAGGCTGTAGGGGCAAAGTGTGTTGTTGTGTTTCTCTTTAGCCAAAAAACAAGAACAGGAACATCCTTTCTTTGGAAGTGAACATGCAGAATTATTTCAGTTAGGCATGACAGTCAAATATTTGGGCTGAAGTGTCATTCAGCCGGTGAATTTGTGTATTCAGTTATTTCTGGTGTTTGTTTCTTTCTCTGTATATTATATGTACTGCAAAACTGGCACAGGTCAATTTCTCCACTCCTTCGGCAGTGCTGATAAGGCCGGAAGATTCTGACAGAGAGCCAGTAAAATATAACTATAAGATTAGTCAAATAGTGACTGGTAGAAAAACAGTCAGGTTGTGTGGCCACAGTGTACTCATACACACACACACACACACACACACACACACACACACACACACACACACACAGTTACAGCAGTGACACCCTTCTAGTTGTTGCACACACACACACACATACACACACTAAACAAACACCCTTCAGGAATAGTGAGTTGGCATGCTGTCGCAGCCCAGCAGCTGTGCCCTGTGAAATGTCACCCAGAGCCTCTGTGTTTTGATTGGAGGGCGTCCACCTGCCTCCTTGACAGGAAGGCTTTTCGTGTCGCGTCACTGTCATGCAGTCGTTGCCCCAGAGCCACTGCACAGAAGGTGAACCTGCAGTAGCCCTGTCTTGCTGTCCATCACCTCAGCCAGGCAGCCCCCACTCAACCACTATCATCCCGTGTTGCACCTTGAGTGGAGCTTTTTTTTGTGTGTGGTGGCGCCACCCAAGTGACTCACATCTCCATGTGGGCGTAATAATAAATGGCTTATACCGCTTCCAAGTGCGTTCAGCATGCTCATTACTCCCATGTGTGCACTCAAAACACCAATTTAATGTTTTACAAAAGATAGCCCTCCGTATTTCCATCAACATTTTGTGTGTGTTCCGTGAACGCGGTCCAGCACCAAATTCGCACTGGACTTAACAAAAGCAGATAGAGTTAAAGTGCGGCCATTTCCTCCAGTAATGTCCCTTTAATGGTGCTAACATGATGAACGGATTTCATGGTGGCCTAGTCACATGGCACAGAGCACAGCAGCTCTGGCAGGTCATCTAAACACATCCACGTCACTCACTCTCACTTGTTGATTCCTGTCTGATTAGTCATGTTCGGCATGCACGTGTAAACTGTGTGGAGACTCCTGGATGAAAGTAGAGCAAGCTGCAATTGTGCCTCAGTTCCCTGTAACCCCCCCAGTAGAGCTAATCTGTCATTAGAGCAGCAGATTCTCAGCCTTGGAGTGCTCTGTACATTTGTTCCAGACAGGCTGCTGCGCTCTGTGAAATGATCTCATTCTGAAGGACACACCTTCATACTTTCTCCTTAAGCCTTGCGCTGCAGTAATGTGTCTGGATTGTGGACACTGCCCGGGACGTGTTGTTTTGACTGTTATCTTGGTCGTCTGTTTTGGAAGGACAGTTTTGGAATGCAAGACAAAGCAGCCGAGTAGGACGGGCGTAGTGTGTACTTACGTCTGGACATGCATATGCAAATGTGTGAGTGAGTGTATGGACAGTGTGAAGCATATTTATTCAGAAGTTACACTGCCAGCAGGACATTACCCAGTGCCCTTATGCACAGACCGCATCGCAAGTACAGGCTTGCAAAAACACTGTAACTTTGTTGTTACTATCATAACCAGTTGTTATGCGTCCCCAAATGGTACTTCCCTTTTAGATCCTTCACAGAGTGCACCCACACACTTTGAATGTGCCTACGGCCTCTAGTGGCCACAGAGACCGAGCAGCATGTTATTTCTTTTTGCAAGTGTGTTTTTCCAAAGTTTCCATCAAAGCCAGAGCATCATCAGACATCAAAGAGGCAGATTGTGGGTTCCCTAGTTTCCAGGGAAGTGCTGCGGCCAAGAACCCAGTGAAGCTCAACAGAACAGCGCTCGCTTGTCCTCCCCTCTTCCCTGGCCCTTGTTTGTTTGACTCATTTGCTCCCTGACAAGTATAAAGAGCCGGCCCCTTCGTTAGGCTAACGAAGGCCGCAACAACTGTTGGATTTGGGTAGCACGCTCAGCTGGCTCCGGCTCATGAGAGGAGGGGTGGGGAGAGAGTGGGAGGAAAGGCAGAGGGGCACACCAGTAGAGATAGCGAGGGAAACATAAAGGGGCAGGCACAGAGAGAGAGAGACAGAAGTTGAGCAGCGTCTTTGTGATGTTCCCAGAACATTGCTCAGTGACCCAGGCGGCCTCAGGAGAGCGGATGGATGTTGTGTGCGACATGCCACAGAGACCCTCTCGCGGTTTGGTTTGGAGCTCATCAGCTGATTGGCTCCTTTGCTGGTCATGCGGCTGAAGGACACCCATGAGCTGCTCCTCCAAGCGAGACCTTGTTGGTGGTCCAGGAAAGTGCATGAGACACCGAGTGGGAATGAAAGCGGGGGAGAGAGAGGAGGAGAGCGTGCATTAGTTTTTTGAAACACCAGACATTGTAGTCAGTGTAGATGAAACATTTTTTCATCTTTTGAATATCTGCGCCTCGTGCATCTGGTGAACAGGCGTCCAACAATTCAGCCAGCATTTTCCACATTTGTTTTAGCTCTCTCTCTTTGTGTTAGTGATCTCAGAAAGGCAATGTGGTGTTTCCTGCACAGTTAAATGCTCTTCAAAGGAGCAGGCCCACCTGATTAAGAATGTCTCATGATGCTGCAATGCTGACTGTCTCAGGACTTTGACTTGCTGCCAGCTCTGCTGCTGGGCTCGCCCAGGCTCCTACACATCCCCTCATTATGGCTGTCATGGGCCACACACTGCTGCTGCAGCACACACACAAACACACACATTATGTACTGCAGAGCTGGAGCAATAGCTCATCCAATTTGCTGATATTTTCACCTATGTTGAGAGGCTTTTATGCAAAACAAACACACGTCTCGAGTGCCATAAACGTACTAAATTCTTTTTAAGTGGATCCCAAAATGCTTTTTATCTGGTGGATGATATGTGATGGTAATAAAGTTACTTTAATCATGAACAAAGTTACTCAGTGTTTTGCTACATAATTTTAGTAATGTGATTGCATTATATAGACAGTTATAATGTTAAATACATAATCAAATCTGTCTTCATTTGTTGTGAAATACAAACTAAAGAAAGATTTGTGTAATACAACTATTCAGCCAAGGTTTAATCAGCATTTGCAGATTATAGCAGAGGAATGATTTTGAGCATTTATACAGCAATTCACAATTGAAACACACTTTACAAGTTGTTATAAAAAGATATAAACTTGGTGAAAAATATATTTAATGTTCCTTGCAGATGTATGATTCATTTTCTTCAGAATTAGGAACAGAAAGGTCATTCTGGGGTTCCCTGCAATGTTTTTTTTTAACCAGTGAACAATTGTGAAAGGTCAGTGTGTGTGCAAAACAAACCATAGATGCTGAGAGATAAAGGGATTTTGTTGGGTGAGAGCGGTGAGTAATAATTCTGAGATGACAGGTAATTTAGTGGTGTGACTGAAACTAGATATATAACAACAAAGAAGACGTAGAAAGCATTTCTTTCTAATTTTTTTCTCACACAACTGTGCAACAGAAAACTCCCAATTTGGTGATTTAATATTCAGACACTACCCAGCTGATCACCAGCAGTTGAAGTTGAAGTGCCAGGCAGATCTAGGAATGGGGTCCCTGTAGGCAGAGTCCAGCAGCAGAGGGTGTCACACCGGGAAGCCAGCGCACTGGCCGGGTGTCTGGCCGCCAATGCGGACCCCCTGCTCTGGGTAATGGGAAGCAGTCTTCCTGCTAAATGTGGTGGAGAGAAGTAAATTACTGGGGTGCAGCTGTCGGCAGACAGGCTGGCTGGCATGGTGGGGGGAACCAGGAGGCTGAGGGAGGTGGCACCTCCATCGCTCGCCTCCTCTCACGGCAAGCCCGCTGCGTGCTTACTTTGCTGTGCAGAGTCCGCCTGCTCGCCACAACTGTGGCACTCAACAGCGTACTCCGTCTCTGTTACTCTCTTCCCCTTTTTGTCTCTGTTGTTTCCTCGCTTTCCTCCTAAGTGTCCTTCCTCTTGTTCTCTTCCTTTCTTACTCCCACATTCTTCCTCCTCTTCTGGTTGCTATTAACTCCCCTCTTTTCTCTCTGCCTCTGTCCACCCCACCAGCTCACTCACTCTTGCCCCCCCCCCCCCCCACTCCCACTTCCAGCGCACACTCCTCACCCACAGCCCCACCATCCTGTTGCTAGGATAATGACCCTGCTGACAACTCAGACCCATGGCGGAAGCGGCTATGGACCAGCAAAAAGCTCCCAGTCTCCAACATCAATCACATCACTGGCACCTCTCTCCAGTTTAGGGAGGGTAGGGGAGACAGAGAGATGAAGGGGATGCTCAGCTGTCTGCAGACTATGAGTTGACTGTATGCTCTAATATGTCCACATATTCTCCACATCAGCTTATTGTGTTACTCAGAATATATCTTACAAGTTATTCAGAGGCCATACAGGAACGTTCATCATACTATGAGAAGGAAGTTGGACTTGACAGTTTTCCACAGCTGGAGATGACCTGTCAGAAAAACTAGATCCTCTGATCCCTTGTTTGAGGGTGTTTGATCTTACACTGGTCATTGAGAGTTCATTGGCACTAATTTGCTCGAAATAATGTGTGTTTATTTGTTTGCCATGCAGTAACCCAGTTAACTAATCCATGGACTGCTTGTTTACCCAGGGAGAGGGGGCAAATCTCAGCCCCAGTGTGGCAGGGGGGAACTTCCCACAGTGTCTCTATGGTAATCAGCAGGTGTCACTCACCACGGAGAAGAAGTGAGGGCTTTCTTACGAGCGTGAGAAAGAGGGGCAGCCTCCATCGCACCCCCCCACCACCACCACCATCCCCCTTGCTTTTTTTTTCCCGTTGGGGTAGCAGCAGCAACCGCAGTGACAGAGAGAAAGAGAGAGGGATAAGGGGACGAGACAGAGAGGGCTACATTGGAGGCCAGGGTGGCCCTTCCCCACAACCTGTTGGTGCTGCTGCCAAAGCCCTGGCAATGGAGTCCCCCATCCAGCTGCATGGGAGAGAGAGGGGCGAACAAAAGAGGTTTGCAGAGGAGGGGGATGTCAGGAAGACATAAAGAAAAAGGGGGGAAAATGTAAGAGCCCAAACTCCTGGACAGTTTAGGATGGCATGTGAGCCTGGTGCTGCCTTATATGGTCACAGCAAGAGGGGAAAATGGGCAGACGGGTGCCCGGGCAGCACGAGAAGCCCAGCTCAGAGCTGTGCGGCTCAGAGCAGCGGCTGGTGTGGGGCGGAGTTTGTGGTTGCTGGGGCTCAGTGGTGACCCCGGCATCAGGGAGCCCCCTCTCCTCTGGAGCGGGCGGCCCGTGGCTCATTGAGATGCAGGGCACAGGGTGGCAGGCCGCAGCTGCAGCCTACAGGCAGAACCCCGGCAGAAAAGGGCCGAAGGGATGGCGGGGGCGGCTGAGGAAAAACCAACAAAAGGCGCAGCCCGCTCCCCCCTCCTCCCTCGCTTTGGAGTTCTAATTCCCTAATCCTCAACCTCCGCCTACCCCCCCTTCTCATCCGATTCTCACCACTCAAACACATACACATGCACAGTTCATGCAGTTACCACTGGCTCCCTTCCTCCCATCCCCAAGCTATGAATGGCCAGACGGGGACAAAACCCAACAGCAGCCCCCTCAGGAAGTCCAACCACTGGGTGTGGGCACTGAGAGGCGCATTTTGTCTGACCCTCTCTTGGTTCCTCTCACTGTGTGTGTGTGCTTACATTCAACCACATGTCGTGTGAGTGTGTGTGTGTGCATAGTTTATCTAGTGCCAGATGACTAAGGTGGGCCTCTCTCCGTTTGAATTATTGTGCTTGGAATTTTATTAAAATCCTTCAAAGTAGAAAGAAAGAGAATAGAACAGTGGATGACGTGCAACAGAGCTGTTAGTTTGGACACATTGTTAGGACACTGTGGCCTCTCCTTTTGGGGGCCGCACGATGAATGCTGCATGATGTGTCTTATTAAAAGCCAACAAGCCACAGCAGCTGGGACCTCAACATTCCTGTCGTTGTCACGTAGAGACGGACAGAACAGGACGCTCCTCGGAAACAGCCACTAACCTCTGTCACTCTCGCTCTCCCCCTTCTGTTGAAAGCCTTCCATATTTTTCCTTTTATTTATTGACCCCTCAATGAGCCTGCCTGGCCAGCCCTTTCTGTTAGGGCCTCATAAGCCAAGTTAACTTGCAAATAGCCTCAGAGCCAAAAGAAAACATGAATTTAAATTTTAATCTCTTTGGTTGCTTTATTTGAGGCCTTGAGGAGGTGAAACCCTAAGATTTGTGAAGTTGTAGAGTCTTGTGATCATATCAGCATCTGGAAAAGAGAGATTCACTTTTATTAAGGTTTAAAAGATGGGCTTGATAAAGTTTGACCTTGTGTTAAGGCTAACTCTGTCAGGGTACATCTTCTGATATCAAAAAATAGTATGCAGAGACACACAGTGCTTAAGATTTGTTACATACATGCATAACAAACAAGATGACGCTCCACCATGTACAGCTGTGGCCCTACCTTATTGTGTGTGTGTTTGGGGAATAGAGGGCGTGGCGGTGGCAGGCTGGAGCTGTCCACACACAGGGCCATGCAGCAGTTGGCAAATAAAGATGAATTCTGTTGTGTTTGGCAGCGGTTCTCCGTTCATTATTTTCCACTTTGCCCAGCGCGCATCCCAGACCTCAGCAGCTGCTTGTCATGTAAAGACACTCTATCAGGCCCTGACAGCTCCTCCCATGCACACACATGCACACACACACACATACACAGTACGCATGGCTCATACACACTTCAGTTGAGCTCACACCCCCACTCACAGTCCTACATATGTGGGGAACATATGTAGTGATCTGTCTCACTACCACTCCGCTCAGCACAACTCTTTGCACACTGCGTAGCTTTCTCATCCCCTCTAGTTCTCTCATCTCTCATCTGGTGTCAAATCCTTCCCCTAATTTGCTTGAGTTCAGCCACATGTCTGCTGTCACACTTGACTTTTATTAGAAATGCTTTGATTCTGGGACGCAGATCGTTAGAAGGATTTCCTCGCAGCTAAGTGTGTCTGTGTGTCTCGGCAGTTACAGGCAGACCTGACACTTGAGGCAGGTTTTATCTTATCTAGGTTGTGGTCAGTCTGTCTGTTGGCCAGTTTCCTGTTTTTGGAGAACACGTTGACATCAAACAGGTTTTAGTTTACATCAGTGTTGATGAACTGAGTTAAAAGCAGAAGGCTCTCCTGTGTTGTTATGAGCCCCATTGTCTTTTGTCAGCGGTCTGTACACAGGATGTATTTGAGGTCTACTCTGCAAAGCATTGAAGTCAAGTTGTATAAAATATCGAGGGCAGGGATAATATTTAGTTAGTTAATAGTGATTAGTGTTGATTTATTTGCTGGTCTACATCACAGGTGTAATATAATTTAATGCTGTTCCACATTTACTCTCCCAACATCTGTTAGTTTCACTTTCTTGTTGTGTCAGAGCTGAAAAAAAGGCCCCAGTGTGGAAAGTAGAACTGAATAAAAGTAGAAGGGGAAATGGGTGTAAATAGGAAGCTGACAAGGGTCATCTTTGTTGTCTATTCTCTGAGTGCAGACTGTTTGCGGGGGGGTTGCACTGCAGAGTGGTGGAGACACACACACAGACAACCGGATGTAGCTGCTTCCACTGTTGTCATGTGACCTGGTTTGTGGTCTCAGACGAGGAAGTTGCAGTGTCCTCCTGTCTAGAAAGAGCAGATGCAAGTGAAGGATGTGCATTGCAGATGTGGAGTAGCGTCTTCTTTTTTTTTTTTGGTGCTGCATCTCTGTGACAGGTTTTGTGAAAGATGTGTGTCAGTGTAGAAAAAGATGACAAAAGACTCACACAAACAATTTTGCTTTTTTACATTCACCTGTGGGAACTGTGATTTAAAGGGACAGTTCACTTCAAAATCAAATATGCACATTTTTCCTCTACCTGTAGTGCTATTTATCAGTCCTGAATAAATTGTAGAGTTTATTAATACATATTGACTCTGAACATTTGAAACTGTTAATGCTCATTTTCTGCGGTATCAATAGTACTTTCTCGGTCAGGGAGTTGACACACACACAGCTGCAGTGCCCCCATAGCCCCCCTCCTCTCATTCACGCGCAGTGCTGTCTTCTTGTCACTTGTCACCTTCACTCTGGTTGCATAGAGGCTTCTGCAGCACAATTTTGTTTTGTTTTTTACTTGAACTTTATTACTTTTAGAATGTGTGACATTATTGTTAATGCTTATTACAGTCATTCAGCTTTTCTCTGCTACTCACCAAGAAAAGAAAAGCCATCGTTGTCATGTTATAGCCGTGTTATATTTATATTTAAATTTAAAAAAGCTTTCAATGTCAGGTTTTCCCTGTGGTATCAAAAATGGTGTCAAATATTTTTATTTTTCAAGGTATTGCATAGATGTTACAAATTCCAGCATCAGTGAAAACACTGCTAGATTGCTTTGGTTTGAGATGTCATCTATAGAGTTGTCCGGCTTTTCTTGCACATAACAGAACTAGGTGGCACTTGGCCTGTGGTACTTCAATAAATACATAAGAAAAATTCAACAGAAAAGTCTCTTTCCAGAAATCATGACCCGCTTACACAAGATAATCCACAGACCTTGTTCTGAGAAGTTTCATGAAGGAACTTTTTTCTTCCTGATGAACTCCAGCAGCCAAGCGGATCACTGCGCAGAAGGAAGCGAGCAGTTACTGCTAGCTCATTCACCACTACTAAGCTTGCTAAGGTTACAGGCAGATGTGGCTGTAATATGCTGTTATCACATTATATTTGCCAGTAACGCAGTAATGTAACCAGTACTGTTCTAAATTTAGTAATCACACTACAGTTACTAATCAAACAGTCCTTTGTCCTACATCCTTTATAGCGTTACACAAGTTCTTCAATTATATGCTTAATGGGTGGATAGAAAAAAATAATCAAACCTGCACGCTGTCCAGTGTGCCTGCGGAGATGCTCTTCTAGGAAAAACAATTTGTCGATCACCTCCTCATGAAGTATAACCACTGTTTTAGTGATGAACACGTCAAATTGACTCGTCTACTCTAAAGCTATTGTTTTGGTGACCGAGCGACTCAGGTGAGCTTGTGAAGTGTGTTTGGCCCTTTGATTACCCTTAATACATCATTTAATTGTGTTCTTTTCCTTTTAAGACTCTCATATTTTATTGTTAGGAAGGCTAGTCTCTTGTTTTATTTAGGCCTATTGATATATTATTTTGTTGCAATTAAGATTTGTACTATGCAGTCTTAGAAGAGCCAAACCTTTTATTTTTTGATATAATTTTATTTTGAGGCAATTAAAGCCAACTGCCATCTTGATTCTCCTGATTCTTATTTGTGCTGATATGTGGGCATATGTAAGTCTTGCAGTGCATCTCAGGCTATGTTGTTGAGTAATGCAAAAGAGATGTAACAAGTAGTGTAAGAAATTATTTCCTACAGGGAGTAGTTTAAGCAAAGTAATGCATTACTCTTTTGAAAAGTAACTACTACTGTGTTATACTTCACCATACAACCCAAACTGCTTACAACTCAGCTGATGAGCATGTCATTGATGTTTTCATCTTGCACTGTCACAAACATGAACCTCACGTCCATCAGTAAAGCACACTTCCTCTGTGCGGTTGGCGGGTGTAGTTTGGTAAAAATAAAATAGTTCCTACATGAAACTGCTCACAATAATGTCTGTGAATTATCTGTACTAACAAGATTTCTAAGAAGTGACATTGCTGTCAAGTTTTTCAAATGTATTTTTTGGCACCTTAAACCAAGTTCCACAGAGTTCAGTGATATTCAAGAGAAGGCAGACATCTCTATGGCCAACATCTCCAACACTCTGTTTTGATTTTGGGGTGAACTGTCCCTTTTTCCAGTTTTTGCAGTTACACTGTCACAGTAGCTGTTTCATTAATCTCAGGAAGTGTTTAGACCTTGGGTGTCACATTCCTTCGTGAGCTTGTTTACCCCTTCGTGTGTTTTGTGTGGCCTCGCCCCAGTGACCATGCAGACTTGACATAATGTCCTTAATACAGCTGCATAATTCAAGAAAGTGACAGTTGTTTGAAGTGCCTGGCATCTGAGAACGGTGAGCTGGCATTGTCATCTTCCCGACATCCATGTGACCAAGGCCACCTCAGTGCGGGGGAATGTCAAGCTGACACACACTGTGCCATGCGCTGCTGCGTCACGTATGACCACCCATGCTTCTTCTGGTGGGTGCTGTGCGTCAGTGGAGCTGGCAGAAAAAGCTCGGAGCCTTCCAAACTGGATGTTGCTCTAATCTGTTAACACACAAATACCTCTCACTGCTCACAGGGCAGTGTGTACACACACACAAACGTATTTACACACAAGCACATACATGCGTACACATAAACACCTGTCTCTGAGCATCAGGATCTGAACGCTATGATGTATGGAAGGTCTTCACTCAGTCTGGAAGTGATTTGCTGCGTTCCTGCTGCCAAAGCAGAACTTTTAGTCTCCACCGAAGAGACAAGCATGTACCTTCATCTGGTGTCATGGTGTCAGGTAGGGGGCTCATTATGCTCTCTCTGCATTGTGCACATACTGTCCTCACTGTGGGCTGGCATGGACTATAGCTGGGGGATATGGGTCAGCCAAAACCTGACCACAGAACGAGGCACCAGCTGGGGCCCAGCTGAGGAAAACAAGGATCGGTACGCAAGGCTCAGGAGACTTTCTGGCCGCGGTGTGAAAGATTTGGGCAACTTATGTCTGTGTTGAACAGTAACAGCTGATACTTGTGCGGCTACATGTACTCTTAAACGGCACCTTTTCTGTGCTTTGATTATTTAGATTTTATGCTGAAGTAAGGAAGTCTGGTACTCCTGAAGGCCTGTGATAAATAACGCTGTGCATGTGGATTCCCTGGAGACTAGTGTGCACATGTAGGTGACTGATGTGAATGTAGATTGGTGGGACTTGTTTAAAACAGACAAACGACTCATCACAGTAATTTTCTTGCATTGAAACAGACATGAGGTAAATCCACCAATCGGATTCCTGCCGGTTTGTGTTTTAATTAGGACCGCACAACCAATACAAGTGACTTTGTCGGAAGGTGGGAGCACAGCAATCTGATGGCTGACAAAGTCTACAGTTAGCTAATTTCTAAATGAGCTACGTTTGGTGTGAAAACACTTACTCTGCAGAAAACCAGATGAAAAATCTCCTCCTGTGCCATGATGAAAAATGTAATAACATATTAGACATCTGCTGTGGATTAAGGACTAAAGTATGTTGTGCTCCGGGGCAGATGTTTCCTCTGTGGTGGTGATTGGTGCCACCACCTTGCCAGTCGCTGTAAATCAGGTGTTTTTACACTTGGATGTTTGCTTTGGGGTGGATGGCGTGATGCTCTGCTGGAAGGCGATGTACAGACAGCCAGCATAAGGCTGTACCGAATAGTTTGAAGCTTCATTCATAAAGTGGACATTCAAATTCTAAATTAACATGTGAATGCTGTACAGCTTTTTTTTTTTTTGCAAGTCTTTTCATTCTGTTTAAACCTTCTCTGCACAGTTGCAGAAAAAGATTTGGCCATAATTATATTATATTATATCAGAATTATTCTACATTCCAGTGGCGGCTGCGTAGGATTTTGTGATCGCCTTGTATTATCCAAATATTTCCAATAACTCCAGAGTGTTGAAAGTCCAAATTTATTGGAAAAAAAGATGCAATCATTTCCAAAATTCATTTTTCAAAAAACTTTGCTTATCTCACACAAAAGAAGGCATGCACCCGTATTAACAGGGTGGTCTAGCAGCACCTTAAATTCCATTTAATCATTAAGAAAGTTGATTTAATAAAAAGACTAACTCATTTTATTCGATGAATGATTTTTTTCAAATTGAGGATTTTGTTTGAGAATTTTATTTCATTTTTTTGGGGGGTGATGATGATGTCAAATATTACAAAAGACATTCAAAGCTTCATTTGAAAACTTCAGTAGAAGCTTTGAATGTTAAAAAAGAAAAAAAGAATTTAAAAAGAAAAATGACATTCGGTTCAGCCCTACAAGGCTTCATCTGGCTGCATATGGTCAACTGAAGTGTCCTTTTCCTTTCCTCCTCACCTTAAATGTTGACAGAAAAAAAAGCCATATGGAAAATCTCCCATAAGACTTTGCTGCTCATGTCATCACATTCTCCAAAAAAAATTTATATAAGAAGCGGGCAGAGGAAGTTCATAATTTTGAGGTGACAAAAGTGACAAATCTTAAAGTTACATTCAGGCAGTGCTGCAAATTCTTGTCCTCTCCTTAAATATTTTAGGACGTACACTAAACAGACGAGACATCACTAGCTGTTGTTTGGTCTGTGATGTCTCAGGCATGATCTGATATCAGATTCATAAGTGTGCATTTGAAGGAGAGTAACAGAAGCTCATATTGACAGATCTTCTACCTCTCCCTTACAGACACACACACCCCCTCTCTCTCAAACACACGCCACACTTCTGTGTTAGAGGAAATGGGGCAATTAAGGACAGCTTGCTACAGCTCTGCATGGGGTTAATATGCGGCTCCGTAATTAAAAATAAATTACACTTTTCCTGTATAAATATTCAAGTCCCTCTCCACTGTGTGCCACTGCCTTGTTATGGTATGTAAGCTATTTTTTTCCCCGTCTGCACAACATCTGGCGCGACATTTCCTGAAGCATCACCGGAATAAATTGAGTTTTGTCTGCCTACGAGAGATTCATTTGTGCAACGCTGTTGTGTCTAAGTGAATGTGATGCACACGCATGGCTTGAGGTTATGGGTGTTGTCCAGAAAATTGGAATTGTGGAAAGTTTTATTTGAAAATCAAATTGAGGTTTTGGCAAACATGAGGCTGGTGTTAGAAAATGATTGATAGGGAAGAGACAGAAGAGCGGCCGCGGTTCATAAAACAGTAACCTAAAATATAGATGCCAATGCTTTGATGCCTTTTTACAGGTCTTAGGGAGCATTACTACATATTTGTGGATTCAGAGATAGCTGTACAAAACTTAATAAATTGCCTCAGTTGATGTAATTTGAAAATGAAGCAGTGTTAGTTAGGGCTAAAAAAAGTTCGAAAAGTTTGATAATATAAAAACCCTGGGTGTCTGAAGATGTAAAGAAGTGAGCTCTTTAGGCTGCTCCTCATCTTCTTGAAGCAAGGACCACAATAGAAAAAGTTATTAATTTAACTTTACTGTGTTATCCTCTGCATTTTAAGTTGATATGAATTTGGTGCAATGTATGTATGATCTTGTATGTATTTGTTTAATAATGTCAGATACATCAAATCATTAAAAAAAAATAGCAGATTGAGGCCACATTACCTGCTACTAATGACCGGTGGGGGAAAAATCAATACAGCATAGTCCTGTGATATTTTTGTATGGCAATATCTTATTGTCAAATGGACACCAAGTTTTGATTTTTTTTTTTTAAATTATATCAGTTATTTAGATTGCGAATAAGAGTCCACTAGATACATTTTGCTGCGATAAAAATCATTGAAATTAGATGAACAGACTGAAAACTTTATCTAATTAGATAAAACTGATGTTGACAAAGTTTTCCTTTGGGGACAAAATTTGCAGTTCAAAAAAAGAAATCACGATATATTGCAATATATTTTATCGCAATACTCAGCATATTGCAACACATTTAAAATCACAGTAATATTGTAACGTGCCTTAAGTATGGTGATAATATCGTATTGTGGAGCCTCTGGTGATTCCCACCCGACTACCAATATAACACAGGCAAATCTCCAATCAAACTGTTGATGGTCAAGTTGCATTGTGGTTAATGTTGGTGCCCTGTTTTGACCAATATGGTTGCAGAACAACCACCGCTCCACCCAGCTTGGTCTTGGCAAGGTGCTGGAAACATCAGTAAGTCCGCACACTTACACCTATGCAGTGTTTCACTTTATTGCTGAGCTTTCAGTCTATTTGACGTCCATCAGAGCATACATTCATCAGATGTTTGTTCTGATGAAAGTCAAATAGACCAAAAGCTCAGCAATAGGGTGAAACACTGCATAGATGGAAGTGTGCGGAAATCTTTAACTACCATTTTTGACCAAGATGGTTAAAAAGAGGAGAAGTCACAGCGTCATATTGTGTCTTATCATTAGGGTATAACACGTGCGGAAAAATTTGGCCTGCAGTTGCCAAGAAGCTCAATAGTTGGCGCACTATCATAGAACATGAGGATGATTGATTTGTTTCACTGATGCGTCCACAGTCGGCCTTGGTTTGGTATATATTTAAAAGATGTGGGTGACAATTACAATTCTGCAATTACTGAAAACATTTTTAATAATAGACCTGAAACAAATGCTTTCTGTATGCAAACGTTCTATTGTATATCGGCCGCCATCCATTCGAACATACCCAAAAAGTTCTAAGTCAAAGAGCGTTTCCCAGCCTTCATTGAATAGCTTTAATTTTGACAAGGAAGAAGAATGTGTAGAATAAAACAACAATCTCTGGTTCTGCTGCTTTGATTTTGATATTTTTTGTTTTAAACTGTCCATGTTGAGTGTAACGGTGTTCGAGAAGTGCAATGTAATCTGGTGGAGTACTCTTATAAAAGACCAGTAGGATTTAGTGGCACCTAGCAGTGAGGTTGCAGATCCCAACCAACTGAATGCCGTCCGTCCCACCTATTGTAGCCTTCAGGTCATGCAAAAACATGAAATGCCCTCTCTAGAGTCAGTGTTTGGTTTGTCCACACTGAGCATCTAGAGAAACGCGGTGCAACGTGGCTGACTTGTTCCCTATATAGATTAGAAGGGCTCATTCTAAACTAATGAATAAACAACAATTCTTATTTTCAAGTGATTGTACACTAATAAAACACAGTTATGAAAAATATATTCCATTTTTGCCAATAGATTCCTATGTATCCCTCACACTGCATCTTTAAATACACAGAATATTAACTGTAAATAAGAGTTTTGTCTGAAGTAGATGATAACTCTTTTGGAAGAGAGCATTTCTTTCCTTCCTGGTAGTGTTCGTCATCTTGGATCTTAAACTCTACCTTGCCAGTTCGAGGAAACAGTAGGAGGATAGAACAGTTTTTGGACAGTTTGAATGTTTCCTGAGAGTCTCCATAGCAAGTGACTGCTGGAAAGAGGACAGACGGGGCGGGGGGAAAGGGTCCTGACTCCTACTAAAACCACCATTTGTCCTGCAGCTGACCTACACTAAAAGAAAGACGGTGACAAGGTGGTCATTTTAGGGAGCACTAGTGAACAGCATAGTAATTAGATTGCAGGAAATGAGTTGCACCTCTGGGAATTAAAACCGAGAGAGAAAGGACTGTTTTGTCATTAATCATGAAACCACAATGTAAACAAAATGGTTGTGCGTGGGTCAGCATTTTGAGAATGTTTCATTTAGGGGGTTGTGCGTGAGCAGAAACCCTCTGAAAATATCTATTGCTTTAAGTTGTTTTCATCTCATCTCCTGTAACTCAGCAGTCCTTTTCAATCTCTTTCTCATATCAGGAGAATACATCAAGACCTGGAGGCCGAGGTATTTTCTCCTGAAGAGTGATGGTACATTCATTGGCTACAAAGAGCGACCGCAAGATGTTGACCAGCTGGAAACCCCCTTAAATAACTTCTCTGTCGCACGTGAGTATCTGCTTCAGAGAAACCACTGCATTTTTTCCCCTCTGTTTCTTGGCAGCTTGTTTTACCCCTTTTTTTTGTTTGCTTCTTTCTTGTTTTTACTTGCATTGTTGTAACAAATATGTTCGCATACTTGTTTTGATTTTACTTGTCTTTCCTATCCACCCTGGAAAGTAATCATTAACAGGAAGAAACTGTTTAGAAAAGCATGCCCAAATGCATGTGAGGTAAAAGTATGAAAGGGAGTCCTCCCTTATATTACAACAAAGTATCCCTTTATCATTGTGTGTCATCCTAAATGATTATGAATAGAGACATTAGCAAATTGGCTGTAGTGTCATCGCAACAGCTTCACTGCAAGTTTCGTTCAATAGGGGCACCGCTCCAGGGCAAAGCAAGCTCTGTCACTGAATGTGCATGCAAGATGTTTGGCTCTTGACATTAATACATCGGATGCCATTCTTCTTCTCTGTGTGTGTTTCCCCCCCAAACTCTCGGTTTTTATGCTGTGACAGAAAATCGCAACAACAAAATGCCCAGAGCAGCCCAGCCCACTCCATCTTCACATCAGAGAAAGTTGCTGTGATAAGCTGTGCAGATGACTGAACACAGCAATTAGACAGCATACTGTTTGTTTAACAAAATGTTTCCTCTCCGACACTCTTGAGTTATCGTGGCTATTAGCCGCCTGATTTCAAGTATTTATCTGGGCACCGCTCTGAGGCTCTGTCTCCATCAGCGGTGGCTTTGCTTTTTGTCACCACTGCGACCCCACCACAGAGGACACATGGTGCGCTGCTGCTGACGGGGCTGCTGCAGCTGGATTACATATTCAGCCTGATGGAGCCATGTTGGATCTCAGTGGTGGTCCACTCCCCTGTCCTCCATCTATCAGACAGAGGCCATTTTGTGTCACGTTCTGACATATTTGCTGACATGTTTCATTTGGGAACAGATGTTAATGTGAAGGAGGTGCAGATGGAAATCTCTGCTTTCTAAATTCAGTTATTAGACTGTTGTGAGTAATTGTTTTGCAAACTGCTTACAAGACAACTATTTGCTGCAAAAGTGTGAGAATGGAGCAAAACAGAGGGAAAGGATGCGATGATGATTTGCTTTTTAAAAGCTCCATGATAAGAATAAGTAAAACTTGTACACACCAAATATTTCCTGGTTTCAGCCTCTCTTAAGCTGTTCACTGTAGATTTAATAAATTTGGGTTTTGACATGTTGGTCTGAGAAAAACGAACACTTTGAAGATGTCATTCCTCGTTATTTTCTGACATTTTATCTTTGGGGAAAACAAGTGATCAATTGTAGAATTACATACTTGACTGTATTTAATATTAGAATTTGTATTTATTGATGTCTTTATTAATGCTAGTGAGTTGAGGGTTTTATGTGATACTACACAGACTCCAATTTTTATCTGAACCTATGTTACCAACTGTTAAAGGGATACTTTGCCAATTTTCAACCAGCTTTGTATCATAACAATGTGGGTAGTATGTCTAAAGAAGCTTTGGTAAACTACCAGCACCCAGATTTCCCTGCTCATCTCTCAACTCGAATCCGCTGGATGGCGTTTCTTTTTCAAGCTCTGATCAAACTGTAAAACTAGGCAGTGCTAAGTAAATATAAACCAAGATTCTGTTACTGCGGTGCCTATTTCTCGCTTAAAATGTTTTCAGAAATATAAGCCCTTTTGAAATAGGAATTGTGCAAATTTGCAGGAAAGCCCAGTCAGTCTTCTTTCAGCATTGGCAGTATAAAAGCAAAATTGGGGAGTGCAGCAAAATGCCACCTGCCTACTTTTGTTTATACAGAATGTGCCTTTTTCGGGTCAATGGGGGGTGTGAGCAAGTAACAAAACGTGTAGCTCAGCGTGTGACGTAAACAGTGACGTGGGAGGGAAGCCGCGGCTAGTCAGTCCTTCTGCGATTTTCTCATAAGTTGGCCCGTTCTTCACCGTCCCCGTCATTTGACAGTTAATGGCCTCTTCGTTTGCGAGGACAAGGAGGGCGCGCAATTCTTTATCTCCCCAGGTGCTCATCTTTACAGTGTCTGTCAGGTTTGCATTTCCCTCTTGCTACTTGCTGCTCGTTCATTCCTGCTATCAGCTGTTTCCTGTTTTTCCACCGCCAGTGAGTTGCACGTGCGGCATCATCAACAGCTCCTCCACAAGTCTTCAACAGCCCCTCCCGTTGCTGAAGGCCGCCTTGGTCTGTTTAAACTAAAAGGGTTCCTCCAATATGACTACTCTACAAGGCGGAAAATTGGGCACCTTGGATCAACTCACCAATTCGGCTCTGTGTGTCTAAACACTCGCAGCTTGTCGGCAAAACGGCCCAACATTCGCCAAAAATCTGGCAGTGTAAAAGGTGCTATATTAGGAAAATTGTTTGACTGTAATTTGAGGTTGTTTGTTTCCAGCCGGCTGCCTTATTGTTTCCTGTGTCAAAACGGCCAAGCTTGATTTACGTCGGCCACCAGCAGAAGGGTTTATTGCTCTATGGTGCAGTGCATTGTGGCAGTTGTAGGTTTTCTACCTCTTGAGCAAAAGCAAATTTCACAGCCCTTTTTTCTGTTCACTGGTCACTGTTCTGGTCACTTAAAACCAATATCAAAAGTATCTACTACATAGACAACTTTATGAAAAGACTATCTTCCCAGCAGTAAAATACTTCTATAAGTTGTATTTTGTTTGTCAAGATTGTTTTTTGGCATTTTTATGGCTTTATTTGAAAGTGATAATGGAGGTAGACAGGAAATGTTGGGGAAGAGCAGGAGAATGACATTCAGCAAACAGTCCAGCCAGCAGGGAATCATCCCGAGGACTTGCTGCTCAGGGCATTAGCACTCACGTGGTACGTTCCCTAACCACTTGGCTATTGGGTCGTCCAATAGCCAAGTGGTTAGGGCCGAATTTTAAGTTTTAAAGGCGCTGACAAGTTACGGATCGGAGCTGTTTTCCTCCACCAAAGTGCACCTGTTCTTTTCCAAATTGGCCGACAGTGTCTGTTAGGGTGGCGATAAAGATAAATGGCTATAACTGTGGGTCTGTCTCTCCCCTCTGCTCCCCTATACACTGGCCCTTCTCGCCGTCTCCCTCCCTCCTTCCCTCCCTCCCTCCCTCCCTGGCTGTGGTCAGAGTGCCAGCTGATGAAGACGGAACGGCCCAAGCCCAACACATTTATCATCCGCTGCCTGCAGTGGACCACTGTCATCGAGCGCACCTTCCACGTGGAGACCCCCGAGGAGAGGCAAGCGAGAAGCACACACCTCTCGGCTCACAAAGCAGTAAAACACAAATCATTTACATGCAGAGAATTTGCCCCTGTTGCTAGAAAGCCGTTAAACAGCTCTGTTTTTCTAACATGTAGCAGCACACACAAACGTACACATTCAATCATTGTTATGCCCTCGCGCAAGGTCCACTGGCTATTGGCAGAACTCACACTTCAAATTGCCTTCCTGTTGATAAGAAGACAATTACATGATTGGGCTGCTGGACTTGCATGATGGTAAATGGGCTGATGTAATCTTTCTGCTGCCTGTGCCTCCCTCAGGGAAGAATGGACTAAAGCCATCCAAGCAGTGGCTGAAGGCCTGCAGAAACAAGAGGAGGAGATGATGGATTCCTCTCCGGACCCCATGGACATGGAGGTCTACCTGACCAAACCCAGACAGAAAGTGGTACGACCCATGTACACTCTGCTTTGTGTCTTCTGCTCTCTGCTGTCCCTCTCTGTGACCATCACCACAGACTTTTAAGTCAACCACCTTTATTCCTCCCCACCCAGAGTATGTCCTCGACAAATTGTCAAAAAAATTGTCCTGGGTCTTTTCCCTAAACACTTTCTCTTGACCTCAATGGAAAAACTAATGTGATGAAAGAAAGATGTGAAGGAAAATTCATAAGGACTTAGAAAAAGACAACCGTGGTGCTATGAGAAACTGACAGTTACACTAGGCTCCATAATTATGCAACAGTATAGGTTATTGAAGAGGTGAAACTACAATGTTCTGAAGATAGACTACTATAATCTTAAATACTTTGCCCTATGCAATTTGACGTCATTTCATTCAGACTATATAAATGTGGACAACCCAGCCAGTGAAAAATATTACTTCATTACAAAGGTTAAGGTTTAGGTATAGGCTACCAGTCATAAAAGTGAAATGAAATAGTCGTCACGTTGAGAATGGTCGCTCATGCTTACCCTTCTGCCCACTGATATTAATTCACATCAGTGGTTCTCATACTGTGAGGGAGACACAGAGCTGCTGCACGTGTGGTGTGGATGACCATGGGAAAAATTTGGAAATAAAGTTGAATGAATGTGATTTATGTAGGGAAAGTAAACAAAAGAGTTTGTTGATACTGTCACACTGACCTTTACTTCACTGCAATTCAACATGGATCCTTTTTTATAAGTTGTTCCCCATTTATTATTAATGATTGATTAAAAAAAGAATTGTGGGGAGGGAGGTGAACTTTTTCAGCTTCTGTAGGATGGCAGAAAAAGTTTGAGAACTGCTGATCCACATGAATCCCAATTTGTGTAATTGTATAAAAATAATTGTTAAATTTATGCAAGATAGGCATGAAGTGTTTTCATGAACAGCTGAATGGTGCTTCCCTTTAAATGTTGCTGCCGCAAGGAAATGTGGGACGGCATTATCTCCTTTCCTTTCGTAAAGGATGGTCCAGTGTACTCTGTGCTAAAGAGGAAGGAAATGAAGCACTGAAGCACCTTTCATTAGCAGTTAGAGAATTTGCACACTCTTATCATGGCTGCCACTTAGATACTTCTGGGTTATATCACTTACTTAAGAATCTTCTTAAGCAAAATAGAGCATTCAAACACAGCCTAAGTCTTTCACGTTGACCATTACTCTGCCCCTTCGTCCAGCTCTGCCTTATTTGCACTTGCACCACTTCAGCCCACCTTCCTTCGCCTCTCCACAGCTACTTTCTGCTTTCCCAACATCAGCCGTGGGTGGCTTAACACCAGATAGTATGTCTACCAGGTTTCACAACCCCCACATGTGTCATGACATAAAGGTCCAAGGCTGCAGGATTGGATGTCCCCCACACAACCATTTTCAACATTCTCCTTAGCGCCAGGGTCAGAGGTTAACTGAGACACAACCACATTTAGGCCGAACCATTAAAGGGGTGGAAATTGCATGGTGGGTGAAATGGTGCTTTAAATGCTTCTGTGTTGTTGTCAGCAGGATTGTGTGCCTTGGCTAGTTAGAGCATGAGTTTGTTAATGCTTCTGTTTGTAACCAGATGCCACTTTCTCTCCTCTGGCTCTCCAGACTATGCACGACTTTGAATACCTCAAGCTCCTGGGAAAAGGCACTTTTGGCAAAGTTATCCTGGTAAAGGAGAAGGCCACAGGACGCTACTACGCCATGAAGATCCTAAAGAAGGAGGTGATCGTAGCAAAAGTGAGTGGATGCCAATGAGCAAGTGAAGGGGAGGGAAGACACTGGTGGGAGGGCAGTGCAGCAATGACTGATACCTAAATGGTTAGCCATTGTAAGAGTTACACAAACAGTCTTTGTGGCTTTTTTTTTTTCAGGATGAAGTGGCGCACACACTCACAGAGAACAGAGTCCTCCAGAACTCAAAGCATCCGTTCTTGACAGTAAGGAGCCCCTCCATATACCTAAACCAAACCTTATTTTAACTCACACAGATCCTCGGGTGCCTCTTCAATCCAACCCAGCAGCATCCATTCAGAAAAAAAGGCGCAGTTGTACCAGGAATGTTTTGAAGAGCTGTTTGCACAAAGGCAGCAGTCGAGTTGGGCCTTTTATAGCCACACTGGACGTTCTTTTTTTTATCAGTTAACTCTTTCTCTGTAAGTCTGAGGTGGGTTGTAGTGAAAAGCTCCTCCAAAATGTGAGGTCTGAGTGGTGGGTGGAGGCAACACATAATGTGATGTGCTCTGTGCAATGAATGGGACCAATGTTTGCCTCACAACAGTCGATGAAAAGACCCTACACACTGGAAACACTATGCTGTAGTTTTTTTTTTTAAATTCCTTTATCATTACATTTGTGTTTAAAAATGTAACGGAAGGGTCAAAGCTGCAACACGCACTGTGATGTTTCATGTTACAATCAGCTGTTTAAAGGCCAGCTTCCTCTTGAATTCGCTGAAAAACATCACCAAGTTCTGCTTTGAGCGTTCTTGTTCTCTGTCTGCAGGGACTGAAATACTCCTTCCAGACACATGACCGCTTGTGCTTTGTCATGGAGTATGCAAACGGTGGTGAGGTAAACCATTTTAACCCTCACAAAATCTGCACCTGCAGGTTAATAAGAATACTTGTTAGTGTTCCTGTTTTTCTTGGACTGACCAACTTTCTCTTCATCTTCCCTCTGCCCTCTTACTGTCAATCTCCCCTGTTTCCCCTCAGCTTTTCTTCCATCTGTCAAGGGACCGTGTATTCTCTGAGGAGCGGGCACGGTTCTACGGTGCAGAGATAGTGTCAGCGCTGGACTACCTGCATGCTGAAAGGAACGTGGTCTATCGAGATCTAAAGGTGGGTGGGGAGACGCATCTTCATCACTTTCTCTCATCCTGGTTGTCAGCCGCTCTCCTGTCTTTCTCTTTCTCAGTTTCCCCCCTTCCCTTCATTTCTCCCCCGGCAGGATATAAATAGGGTTTGCTTCCATCGAGAGCAGTGGCAGTGGCCAGGCCTTATTGATCTGCCTCCCCCAGATCAGTCTCCAGACCTCACTGCAGCTGGAGGGAAGCTCGGTCCATACGCTTACTGCAGCTAGACAGAAATAACCACAAGTCCTCTTTGAACACATCGCCACCGTCTCCCGTTATAGCATGCGCACACTGTTCTCAGCGGGGGATTTTTGTGCACTTTGAGCGTGATTGACGTAATTTTATATTCTGGCAGTACAGCACTATTAGTCAACAGAAAGAAAATGTCCATCATCCTAAAGTAAAGACACTGCACAGTTTGAGCTGCTCTTTTTTAAACAAAACTCTCTACAGATGGGATCAGAGATGGATGCTGTAGACTGACGTGTTTGGGTTTAGGAGGGCTGTGGGGGGTTATCGGTGTTGCAGTGGGCATATGTAGCCCTACTACTTCCAGCTGATAAAACTATACCAGCCAGGTCAGCACAGCACTCCCTCCCTCCCTCCCTCCCTCCTTCCCTCCCTCCCTCCTTCCCTCCCTCTCTCCCTTGGGTTTATGAGGCAGGCTCCCAGCCTGCTAGGGTTCTCCTGAAAATGCCAGGGTAGCAGGATTGGAGGATGTGCTGACTCTGGCCAGGCGCTGCTGGCCACGTGTGAGCTACAGCTGCCAGGTGACTTTAACTGAGGGAGAGAGAGAGAGAAACAGAGCAGGAGGGAGGACACACTGATATTAAAATGAGTGCAGCCTCAGGTCATGACACTGCGTGATGCACATCTTTACTGCCTGTAGGCCAGTTTACCTGTACATATAGTCACTACATACATTTCCATCCACATTGTAGGGAATTTTTAACCCTTGCAAGAAAAATTTTACACTGAGCTGTGGTGGAAAAGTTGTCATGTTGAAAAAGAGAAGATGCTGATAGAAACAGATTATTCATCTAGATCTTTGTCATTTTAATTCCATCAGTTTATCCCACTATAGAAACGCTACCATTTATTGTTATATGCCTACGCCCCACTAGAAAGCCCATCATATTACAGATATACTATGCATGATTTTCCTAAAAAGCAATGTATGTCCTCATACAGAAGTAATCCCTCTAAGCTTTCACTCACAACCCACTTGAAGTGTGGGGCAGTGTATTTTTTCTGCAGAGCCTCTGCCCTCTACTTTTATTTTCTCATTTTCTTCTTATATTCTGTGTTTGCGACATTTATGGGTTTGTACCAGGACAGCACCCAGGTCAGGTCAGGGCTTTATAAAAAAGGTATCGACCAGGTGCCAGACAGTGAGCAGCAGGCATCCAAGAGACACAGTACTGAAAAAAAAAATCAAATAAAGTGAGGTGAAACGCCAAACGAGAGTGAATCTGGGGTTAGTTTTTACCTTCATCTTGACTGGCGAGCATGTTTACAAAAAGTAACCAACAATCCTGCATAGCATACCTTCAAGAATAAAGAGAATTTGGGTATAGATGGTTAATACATCTCCAAGAATTATGTGCTTGATAACTCTCCTAAACAGTTAGTCATTTTAAGATGCTACTAACGTCCATTTTATGTCTGCTTCCCCTCAGCTGGAAAACCTTATGCTGGACAAAGACGGACACATAAAGATCACAGATTTCGGCCTGTGTAAGGAGGGGATCAAAGACGGTGCCACCATGAAAACCTTCTGTGGGACGCCAGAGTACCTAGCACCTGAGGTAACCACGACGGTGACTCAGTCTGAAATATTGACTTCACCCTTTATTATAGCAGTCAGTTTAAGTAGGGACATACAGATGGATGACAAATTAAAGGAAAAACAAACATGAGGTAACCTTCAGGTCACTTTAGAGCTGCCAGAAGAAATTCAAAGTCTCCGAAACCCTATGGTGGGAGGAACATTGTTCTTTGACCACTGAAGAAGGAAGACAGCGCTCTCTGTTAAAGGACTCTGAATTGCTTGAGATCAAACCATCCAGTAACACTTTGTGCCCTCCAAGGAAGCATGTACATTCAATGAGCTCTCATGGCCATAGTGTTACTTGATAAACTAAAACAAATAAGATCATTTTGATTGGAGCAGATAAAGAATAACACAATACTGTGTTGCCCAATAATTAAAGTTAGCATTGTCATACATGACACGAGTAGATTCCAAACAGATATGTAGCGTGTGTTGTTGGATATCAGAGGATGAGAAGCATGTGGAAGAAAGGCAGCTGTCCCAAAAATGCCTTTCTAATCTCCAGCTGAAGTCTGTGAGTTAATGAATGTGAGTGTGCCCAGGGCAGGGCAGCCTGCTCTCATATTTGCTGTATGGGGAGGGGTGTGGCTACTCCCTGTTGCGTGCAGGTATGACAAGTGTTGGAGTGGGCTGTGTAACCCGATATCGCATTGTGAGCATTGGCGGTGTGTGTGACTAAGTACATGAGTGTTTGCGCTAGCCCCTTGCCTGTTGCCGTAAAAATGTTTTCCGGGAGAAGGGTGTCCGTGTTGACACAGTTGTCGTATCGTTGTTTTTAGCCTCCATTTGGAATTTTCTAGTTGGGGGTGGAGGAGGGGTGATTGGCTGGCAGAGCCTTAGGAAACGTGAGCTTCCGCCCCTAGACAAAAAAAACAAAACAACACCACATTGGCTACAGCTGTTGCGTGGCACCAGGGGAGCCACAGCCCCACTGCTGCCTTGGATGCCTCGCTTGACCTGGGCAGAGCTATCCCACAATGCTTCAGGCTGCCTCATCAGTCAGACCAAATCTGCCTCTAACCATCAGCACCAGGCCATCAAGGCAAAGGGCCGGGCTAGTGTGTGTGTGTGTGTCTCCCTCACACCTGGATAAGCATTAAAAGAAAAAAAATACTTCTATAAACCTTTTTATAGAGTTCCCCACCTGTCCATCCTAAACTCCGTCTAGCCCTCTCCGCTCCTCCACTGAGCAGCGCAGTCTATGACAGCTCCAGCCTCGGCAGCGGAGAGCAGGGAGACATCAGGGGGCGTTGCCATGGCAACAGGGTCGCTGGCGAGTGTCTCTATGGAGTGCGGGCCAGGCAGTGTTACAGGTTGTTCTGCAGTAAACAATGACCTTGTTGTGTGTGCTGCACAGGAATGCTGTAACGTCTGGGAATATTCCACCCAGAGCAAGGGGGGGGTGGAGGTGGAGGGAGAGAGAGACCCAATCTGCCTGACCAGTTTGTCTCTGGAGTAAGGAGTGGGACAAATTCATTTTGTCACTTTTATTAAGTAGTTACAAGAAGAAAAACATTATTGGCTGAGGGAATTGGCTTTTAGCGAATATCTCCAAAGAGGACTGTGGACAGGTTTAATCTAGCTGCTGAAACTGATCTGGATTCACAAGCTCGGGAGATAAATGTTTGTCTGTTCAGAACTTTGAGAGCAAAAGAAGTGCAGTGTACAGAGTAGAGCTCCGGAGCAGCAGCAAGTGTTTGTGCTTTTATCCGCTCTCTCCTCCCTCTCTCCTCCCCCTGTCTGTGCTCCTTTGGGGCAGTGTAACAGTATTAGTTTGGGGCTGGGGCCCAAGCAGGCAGGCAGGCAAGCAGTCCTGGTTACGTATATGAGGGATGAGCTTGGCTCCTGCGCTCCTGGCAGCTTCACAGCTGTGGCGCTCTTCTACATATATGGGGCAGCTGCGGGCCCAGCTGTCGCACGGTGTGAATCACACGACAGCGGCGCTGGAAATAGAGACGGCCCAGTAATCCTAGCCCCACACCGGCTTCACGTTACTCCCCCTGCCCTCCCAGTCCTCCTCCTTGATGCTCACCACTCACCGCAGCGCCAGGCGGAGTGCCCACAGACACATGCGCTGCTGCGTGCGCGTTCGCACACACACAGCAGTTTTGTTCCTTTTACGGACACATCCGTCCATCTGTTTTCCAGGACCCTCTCTCTCGGCCTGTGCACTGTTGTGTCCATATCTAATTCTATTAATCCGCCCACGTCTTTTTACCGAAGTTTCTATTCTTAGGTTTGAATTGCCCAGCATCACGCTGCTCGAGGTTTAAGAGAACAGACTGTTCTCCTTGTCTTGATTTCACCTTCAACATCCGCCTGGCGAGGTAGAATCCAGTACATGTCCCCAGAGACCTTGGAACAACTCTGCTCAGCAGCACATTAGTCATGCAACAGGTTGCGCTGTTCAGTGAGCACAACACTGGAGGAGTTTGTCTCATTAAGAACTGTCGAGAAAAGTCATCCTATGGAAATAATAAGGCTAAATATTTCCCCCTCTCGGGTTGTGTTCATTGAGCAGCTTGTTTGTAGGACTGGTCTGTGTTTGTTGCCACACATTTGCTTATTTAAGCGACCCACACCTCTGCTGCTTGTTGATCTGTGTGTGTGTGTGTGTGTGTGTGTGTGTGTGTGTGTGTGTGTGTGTGTGTGTGTGTGTGTGTGTGTGTGTGTGGAAGGCCCTGTGGTGATTAAATATGCAGGGCTCCAGGGGAAACTCTATCCTTGCTCCTAATGTGAGATGTGAGTCAGTGCTGGCTTGGGCTGCCTCAAAAGCCCAGACCAGGGGGAGAGCAGGTGATTTTGGTGAGGGTGGGGTGATGGGGGGGAGACAGTTGCTTTAGGGTCTGTATGTCCAGCCTAAAGAGGTGCTGTCTTCACAGCCGTCTGATGTCCAAACACAACCTTATTGGTTGAACCCTAAAGTGTTGCCGCAAACCCGTAGCAACTGAACATTTTTAGCTTATAGTACTAATATTCAGTAAAAAAAAAACACAGGTAAAAGATAAATTCTTCACTATATTGTTATAAAGTAATGTTGTCGTATGAAAGAATATAAAACCCACATACTAAGCCCCCTCCCCACATAGTTACATGACTTATGAGCATCCCAACAGCTGCATTAAATAAATTTGTACACCTCTCCTCCTCCCCAAGGTGCTAGAGGACAACGACTACGGCCGTGCTGTGGACTGGTGGGGTCTGGGGGTGGTGATGTACGAGATGATGTGCGGCAGACTGCCTTTCTACAACCAGGACCACGAGAAGCTGTTTGAGCTCATCCTCATGGAAGACATCCGCTTCCCTCGGACGCTCGGCCCCGAGGCACGCTCGCTGCTTTCTGGCCTCCTTAAGAAAGAACCAATGCAGAGGTGAGGAGCCTCAGTCAGACTCATGGAGTTGTTTATGTAAAAATGTGCTTGTGATATATGCTTATGAACGAAAAATGGAAATAAATGTATTAGAAGTAGAACCAAAATAATCATGCGTCATAACACATCCTGATTTGTTCTTGTGTCCTTGTCTTCCAGGTTAGGTGGAGGGCCCGACGATGCCAAGGAAATCATGCAGCACAAGTTCTTCGCAGGAATTGAATGGCAAGACGTTTATGAGAAGAAGGTCAGTTTCTGAAATGTTCACGTTGCTTCCTCACTCTCTCATTTTCTTGCGACTGTCACCACTGAAAGGACACCCAGCTCAGATAAACATCACTCCCCCCGGGATCAATGAAGTTACGTCAATGGAAGCACCACCACCTAGAAAAGATGTAGATTGTCATCAGAAGGACAACTGTTACCAAACTGACTGACACCGCTGATGTGCTGATATGTTTGTCTCTTCTGCTCCCCAACAGCTGGTCCCGCCGTTTAAGCCCCAAGTAACCTCGGAGACGGACACACGATATTTTGACGAGGAGTTCACAGCACAGACCATCACTATTACGCCACCCGGACAAGGTAGCACCAAACGATACTCACCCACACATCCAATATGCTTAATAAGACTTCACTTCTGTGGTGTAGCACAGCTTCAAATCATCAGACTTCTCCTCACTGTGGAACTTTAGTGTTTGAATGTGACAGTGAGGCAGATGTGAGCTGTGGACTGTGCACGAGAAGGTGAATTGCCACCTTACTTGTATAATAATTTCCCTCAAACTCCTGAGACTTTATTAAGAACAAGGAATTACACTTTCAATTCACTCAAAATGAAAGCAGACTTCTCTTCCCAAAGGTTACTAAATTAGTGATCCTTTAAAAAAACAGTTACTGAACATGTTTCCATGTGAAAACCCTGAAATGTTTGTCACTGTCTCCTTTAATTTTCAGTTTCATATTAAAACAAAAGAACAAATATAGTCTCAAGAGTTATCTTGAGTCTTTTCCTCTGTACAGAAGTTTGAGTCCTTGATGTAAGGCTTGAGTTAGTTTCTGGGGAGATTACATGTGAGCAAAGACACCGCTCTGCTGGCGTAAGAAGTCTCCCCTCTCCTGGAGAGCCAGTGCCATTAACAGTATCATGCTTCGGAAAGTCATCAAATACACGTGAGTCACAGCCAATGTGTAAATGAAGAGGTGACACAGTGTAAGAAATACAGTAAGGTAACAGATTGGCACCATATAGGATTATTGGGACTGTGTGATATTGACAAAATCAGTTTTAAACATTTTAATGTTATGAGTCAAACATCTGATACAGAAAAAAAGTTGTGGAAATGGGGATGGAATGGCAAAGCAGGTGTAGCATTAACTGTTTATTTCACTCAGCAGAGACAGTCAGACTAGTTCAGAAAATTGTACTACTACTCGTTACTGTAATGCAGCTTTTTTATTTTTAAAAACAATATGTTTATTAGAAACAAACAAATGGAAACTTCATCAACCAGAGCACACACTGAGACACAAATGAACAAAAATCACAAAGAACAACTTCTCAGACATAAAGCGATCTTTTGAACATGCATAAATCCTAAAAAAAATGTTAATTAAAATTAAAAGTATTCTCCTCAAAATCCTCAAATTATCCTCAAAAAGTTGAGCTTAGATCACCCACATTGCAAGGTTTCCATCAGTAAGTACTCATTCCTCCACTCCATCACCTGATAGATGCATACATTTCACAAAAGCAGTAAATGCTCCCCAAACCTTTTCAAACATACCTTGTTTTCCTTTCCATAAATACATCACTCTTTCTGCAGGAAATGTTATTAGCATTTGCCTAACCCAGGGATCAGCCACCTTTGCTATCAAAAGAGCCATTTTTATTTATTTTTTTAATTTGTCTGGAGCAGCAATACATTTTTGTGCTTTATAAGGTAACATAGCCTGTCCTGTCTAAATTAGCCTATCAATATGACTAATAGTTCTAAATGAGCATTCATTAATATGTTTTAGCACAAAGTGGCTGCTCTGCAGGGGGCTGTTTATGATGAAAAATGAAATGAAAAATTTTAATTAAAATGTTAAAAAATAACTGTTATTCATTTCCATATATTTTTCTGTAAAAGCCACATAGAGCCACTGGAGAGGGCCTCCGGAGCCGCAGGTTGCCAACCCCTGGCCTAACCCAATAAGTAACTCTTGGTCTGTTAGTCTTTTTCCAAAACATTATGATCGATCTTTTAGCATGCAGGAGACACATATCTATCAGGAAGGAAAAGTCAACATCCTACTACACAGTATAATAAGCAACGTCTAAGACAACATCTAGTCTGATACAACAATGCAACATTTTATCTCTCATTTATAGGAATAAATAGATTCATATGTACTTCTGCTTGGAGTAGGTGATATAGTTAAAGCCTTTGTCACACTACTGTATATGTAATCTATATCCGGTTTCCTAGTATAAATTATATACTATCATGTACTGGAATATTGTACATTTTCTGGAAAATGTATATAAATTTAACTGACAGGAATGCCTTTTTTTGGTTTGTTCACTGAATTAAATACCAGGCACATCAAGAGACTGCATCACATTGATGTGAAAGTCCAATTAAACTTTCATTTCTTTTGCAATGAAAGTGTAATCTGGGCTTGCCTAAGCACAAATTCAGTTCGATTCAATTTTATTTATAAAGCCCAGTATCACAAATCACGATTTACCTCAGAGGGCTTCACAGCATATGACATCACTCTGTCCTTGGAAACTCACAGCAGATAAGGAAAACTCCCCAAAAAATGGGGGGAAATGATCTAATGAATCAGAGGAAATGTTCCAAATTGGTCAGTTTGGCTGATAAGTGAGTTTTTCTTATCAGAGTGAGTTTAGTCTTTGGCCACATGGGACTGCTGTTTTTCCATATATTTCTGTACGCTGTAGAAAAAAAACCAGTAATCCCATGTGCCCAAAGACTAAATATATTGTAACAAGAAAATGATTGTATCTCAAACTACATGGAGCACAATCAAGTGTTTGATAGGAGCTCATGACAAGTTGAATATCAGAGATATGCACACAAATGCAGTGTAAAAATGTATATGGAAGACATTTACACTGTAGTTGGTAACTACATGAAAGAATAACTTGTTGTGTTTGTTGCAACTGTCTCTTCATGCACACAGTAGCACATGACACAGAGTTGTGAAACAAATCATACTCCTCTGCCTTCTATATGACCTTGTAGTGCTTCTAATAGCATTACTGTAAGTCAGCGGAAACAACCCATCAGAGCCGAGGAGTCTTTGACACAGCTGTCAATCATGTCAAGTCAGTGTTTGTGTGCAGTCAAACTGTCAGACTAGACAGCGCTGATCAAATATGAATCAAGATTATGTTTCTGCAATGCCTGTTTCTCACCTCAGATGTGTTCAGAAACATATTTTAGTGTACTGATTAGCTATAAAATGAAAAAGTTGCTCCAGCCAGTGGACAATGCTTGGTGCTGTGGTCAACTATTTCCAAATGAGAAAAAGGCAATACAGTAACAGTATCTTTGGGCACAGGTGGGTAAGAGGGGGAGATACCAAGATATAAGCGGTTTGACAAACTGACATTGTCTCCCGGTGTGTATTAACATGTTGCCCCTCCCCTAACTTCTACATGAAATAAACAGTTGTTTGCCCTCTATCCTCAGATGACAGTATGGAGTCATTCGACAGCGAGCGGAGACCCCACTTCCCCCAGTTCTCCTACTCCGCCAGTGGGACGGCCTAAACAACTCTGATACATTCCTCCGGTCCCACCATCTCCCCCTCACCCCACCCGACTGCACTCTCAAAAGACCGGGGCCACAGCCCCATCCTCCCAGCATTGTCTGCAGATGCCGTTGGTGGATGTAACATTTCAAAATCTGCAAGTTGTGTTTTTTCCAGGAAGGAGGAAATTCAAGACAAAACAAAGATAACTGTGGTTCTTCTGTGAGGCCTTTGAAGACTGACCACGGAGAGAAGCAGAGTTAACACTACCCTGCATCTCCTTGTTGTTATGCTGTATACTGAGCAGGCATCCATACACCATAATGAACGGGGAAATGTAGTCACGTTATGCACAAATTAGGCCACTGATGTGAATTTTGTATTGAAAATATATACAGCTGAATATGAATCAACCATTTCAAATAGCTATAGGCATACTTTGGACCAAAAACATCAAGTGAGTTAAGAGTGTGTTTGTTTGTTGAGTGGGTATTAAATCCATGTTTTCCTCTCTTAAGACTTCTGAACAATTCAAATACCATTCAGACATTTTTTGGCTTCAAAAGTGAATGTATCAAATAAATCAATCTTTCTGCATACTTAACGTGTTTTAACACGTGGCTGATTCTCCTACAGCTGAACTACCAGCTTCTGGAGAGGATTTTTATCACTTTTCTACCACCCCCAATGCAAAACTGACACCAATTGGTCTGTTGTACTGTCATGCCACACCACAATGAGTCTGAGGAAGCGATTGTGCAATACAGTCTGATGTGAGGAATGGCAGCAAAAAAAAATGCAGAACGGTTAATCATTAAGGTAGAAGTTGTCCTGCAATGGATTCCTCTGACCTGTTTGTACATCAGAGTCACTGAGAGACCCCCCAGTTTCCTGTTCAGGGTAATAAATAGCTCCTCCAGCCCCTCGCCCCCCCTGAAGTAAGTGCTTATAGTTCCCGATGCCTTCCTATCTCGATGCTGTGCTGCAGACACCTCCTGGTTTCCATCTGATCGGGCTCAGTCACTGCTGACCCATCAGAAACTCTTCTCTCCTCTGGGTTTTTCCTCCATGTACAGTACAGTATTGGGTGTTTTCCACCCAGTGCATTCACTGCAGCCTCAATGAGGTCACTTTAACAGAATACACTTCTTTAGGAATACTTTGCAAACAAACTGGGCTTCAGGGGAAACACACAAAGAGTCATCTTTGATTTGCTACTTTAGGGGACTTCTGTCTCCGTCACAAGTTATTTATATGAGACCAGCATTGACTAAAATGAGTTTTATTGTGCCAATGATATGCACTTTGATGCCCCCCAAAATGATTGTATTTGGACGTATTTGTACTTTGTGGTTGGTAAAGACTAAATTAGCCTCTTTTATGATGTAAATTCAAATGTGGATACAAATAAAGCTCGAATTGCTTGTTTGAATGATGATTCCCCTTCTACAGTCGACTGAGGCTAAACTGAGACTCTTATTTCAAAGTGTACTAAGAAGTTTCCAAAAGTGCTTCAGTATTTTTTTTTTTTTAAAGATGACAGATAATCATTTTCTCAAAAGTGCATCATACGTTATTGAATGTAATGGTTTTTATGATATTGTTTTCACGTCAATCGTTTGCAAACCTTTTTGTTCAGTTTTTGATTGTTACTTATTCCTATGCACGCTCACCCTTTTTGCTGTCACCTTCTGAAAATAGGGAAATTCATTTTATACTTTTTATTTTTTATTTCAAACTTTTTTTGTACCTGCCCTCCCATATTCCTGAGACTGAGGACACCAGCTTTAGTAAACAAATAATATAAACTTTGTACACTGTTTTTACTTGTTTCTTTCAAATTGATGAAATAAAAGGTCTTAACAAAAAAAAATGTGTGGACTCGTAGACTTTTATTGTGAAATTTTACAGATATTCCATTGGAGATGAACTCAAGACATGACTGATTACTGCATGTACATGGATGGATTATTAAATAGGCTTATCAGGCACAGGTCCCCTTTCCCTGGCCTTCACCTGCAAAATGTCATTCAAATGAATCCATACAGACCAGGAAGAGACTCATAGTGACCACAAAGTGGCACAAAAGGACCACAAAGCGATGTAAAGGAAATTCAAGGAGATACAATTACTTCAAAGAGACATTAAATTACTAAATTGACTAAAAATGACTACAAAGAGACAAAAGGGCCACAAAGAGATGCAAACAAACTGCAAAGACACACAAAATAACTACAAAAAGAGGCAAAACAACTACACAGACACACATAATAACCAAAAAAAGACTCGAAACGACTAGAGAGACACAAAACACCCAGAAATGATGCAAAATGACCTCAAAGAGATACAAAATTACCAGAAAAGGGACTCAAAATGACTATAGAGACACACAAAACAATCAAAAAGAGACCCAAGAAGACCACAAATAGATGCAAAATGACTGCAAAGAGATTATAAATAACTACAAAGAGAGGTAACAACCACAAGATACAAAACAACTTCAAAGAGACACTAATTTACCTCAAAGAGACGAAAAATGACTACAAAGAGAAAAAGTCCACCAAGGGATGCAATGGAACTCCAGACACACACAAAATAACTACAATAAGAGGCACAAAACGACAAAAAAGAGATGCAAAACGACCAGAAATTATACAAAATGACTTCAAAGATACACAAAACTGCCTTAAAGAGACTCAAAACAACTACAAAGACACAAAAATGACCGGAAAAGATACAAAATGACTTCAAAGGCACACAAAATGACTACAAAGAGATACAAAACTACTTTAAAGACACACAAAATCACCCCAAAGAGATTTAAAACAACTACAAAGACACAAAATGACCAGGAAAGATACAAAATGACTTAGGGGACAAAAAACGACTACAAAGAGACACAAAACGACCAGAAGAGATACCAACTGACCTCAAAGAGACAGAAAATAACCAAAAAAGATACAAACATACCCCAGATAGACTAAAAATGACTACAAAGAGACAAAAAGACCAACAAAAGATGCAAGGGCACCACAAAGACACACAAAATAACCACAAAAAGAGGCAAAACAACCATAAAGAGGCACAAAATAACCAAAAAGACACTTAAAACAACTACAAACAGACCCAAAAATGTCCAGATAAGATACAAAATGACTTCAAAGATATACAAACTTACCTCAGAGAGACACAAAATAACAAAAAACCCCGACACAAAAGAACTACAAAGAGGCACAAAGTGATCTCAAAGGGACACAATAAACCAAAAAAAAAAAAAAAATCCCTAAAAGACACACAAAATTACCTCAAAAAACCATGACACAATCTCAAGAAGACACACAATAACTCCACGCAAAATTACCATAAAGACACACAGATCCACAGATGTGTAACGACAACAAAGAGATGCTAAACAGCTATAAGGTTCATGTTTCCTGTGTTGAGGAGGTGGTGTGTCCTTTTGCATATCTGGACCCTGGGGCACATTCTCTCATAATCCGCCCATGTGCACGTGTGTATTGTTTTACACACTAATGTCCCTCCCAGTTTTTCTATTGTGCCTCATGATGTTCATCCTCCTCTGTCATTCTTTATTTTCTCCCTGATGTCTTTATCTTGCACTTAGATTCTGTTTCATGAAAATTTGTCACATCAATTTGGATTTTTTTGGCTATCAGGATATGTGATTTTTGAGTTCCTTGCAATAGCTACATACATAGGCTGTGTCTGTACTCTCTGCCACTGTGTAGTTAATTTTAGGCAAAAGGAGCATCATTTTGTTTATCTAAACCTCAGTGTGATCGCACCCTACAGATAAAACACAGCTAAGTGTGTGAGACAAATGTTCCAGCACTCAGCGGCTCTGACTGCGTCTTGGCCGTGTTCTCTGCCTCTGCAGGACTGCACAGGTCCACGTCTGGGGCTCTGCAGCTGGTCTGAGACGGGAGAGATGCTCCCCCCGGGCCTCGGGCAGATGGTACAGTCTCTGGAGCAGATGTTGACAGCCAGGGCTCACAGTCTGTCTTTTGGCCAGCTGCAATACACAGCGCCACGCGGCGAGACCGAGGCTTGGCCCAGTGTGGCGCTCACCTGACAACCATCCCTCACCTGAGTCGAGCCGCAGTGCCCAAAAACACAGCACAGAGCTGGGGCTGTGCGGCTCTGCCACTGGCCTCCCCTGGGTGGTGTGGTGTTGTGCTGCGTGAGGAAAGTGTCACTCACACAGCCTGCAAGCCAGAGCTCCTCTTCTCTTTGTACTAGAGACAAAAATGTTTCCTCTTACATGTCAAAATGTAGAGCCAGTGGAGGTTGGTGTTAATATACACTAAATATATGCAACATTAGGCAGTGCTGATCAGGAGGACAGGGAGGGAATCCAGGTAAAAGCCACTATCTAATGTTGATTTTACTTTTAGAATCCATAGAAATAAAGAATGAGAATCTGTAGGAGACAGACAAATATGAGGATGCTGAAGCTTTGAGACACATACGATATAAGATACCAAACTACTTTATAATGTCTCAGTAGTGTCAGTGCAAAATCAGCTGCATAGAGGCAGGCCTTAAACTGCAGTCTTCCTATGGCTGCATACATAACACAACACATAAACAAGCGCAAAGTCGCACACATGCATCCTCCCGTTGAAAAGAGACCCCTTGTAGCTGATAGGCATGAACACAAATGCAAACCTTCACACTCACACTTGACCTCCATGTCAAATTTCAGCCTCCTAGGGCAAAAACTGTGGCTGCCAAAGGATGGGGAAATAATTTTGGAACCACCCAACCAGAAGAGTGATATGGAGATTCTGGTGGGAAGCAAAAAGGAGCACACAGGGCAAGACAGTAAGGCCCGTTTTTCCATGTAGCTCAATATTACAAATCACAAATGCACCTCAGGGGGCTTTACAATATGTACAGCAAACCATACTCTCTGTTCTGTTTTGTTCTGACCCTCAGTTTGAATGAGGAAAACTTAACAGGTAGCAGAGCAACAGAGGAGTGATCCCTCTCCCTGGATGGACAGATGCGCCCTAAAAGTCCTGTGTACAGACTAACCAACATAGTAAAATCACAGTATAGAAGGATGCCAACAGTACAGGGAGACTCTAGACATGCTGTATATGCAGTATATGGTACCTTCAGGTGCTGCCAAACAGATCCTGAGCCACCTCCTCACCACCATGGAGATCTGGATAGATGACAAACTACATAAACGCAAAAGAGGCAAAACTGGAAAAAGGAAACAAACACACACACACACACACACACACACACACACACACACACACACGGAGGGAGACACAGAGATACGAGGACCACATGCACACAAGGCAGAGAAAGACAATAGGAAGGGCCGGATCTCCAGGATGAAGATCCAGATCCAAACATCTGTAACCAGGCACCTGCAGCCAGGGGAGTGAGGCGGAGGCATCAGCTGTCCGTCCCAGGATGGAGGACGGTCCAGCGCAGAGCAGCCTGAGTGAAAAGTGAGGACAAAGAGGACACACAGAGCTTGGATGCTCCTGTGACAACATCAGAGAGATGCAATAGTTTTCAGAAAGTTTATAGTCTTTCTGTCGGCAGGACAAACATGGACTTTAAGACGTTCAGTTGTTATTAATAACACTAACAATGTCTCTGTTGTATTCATGTGTCCCAGTAAGTTATGACAGTGTGACAGTGAGCCAGCTGAAGCAGCTAAATGGAATTCAGCCATCATTGATTTTATTAATTACACCTGTGCTTTTCCTGCTGTGACACAAAAGAACTGTCTTTATTGAAAAATGATTGCTGTTTCTCTTGGGGGCAGAAACTGGTGTCATGATTTGGTAAAAGAGCACTTTGTTTGTGTTTTCATATGAAACTGTGACAGAGGTCAGGGCCCCTAGAAACCAGTTCAACCAGTTGACTCCAAGCCCCCTTCATGACACAGGAGCAGAGGTGAAGTAAAAAATGAACTGTAAAATAAACTGTGCTGTGTCTTTAAGAGGGACATAGTTATAAATGAATAAAAACACTGTTGTATGCATTGTAGGCTAAAGAAAATCCATGTAACTTGACTTTGACTTTGAAGAGCAACTCAACAGTGTGTGCTGACAGAATGATGATGTTTATATCTAATGTGAGCAAAGGGAAACCTTGTAATCTTGTTGCATCATTGAAATTGTCCTTATCCTGAATTAATCCTGTGACAGAAATAAAAGTTTTGCTGGAGATCAGTGCGCTAAATTGGAACTGGAGCGCCATCTAGCGGATATTAGGCTGATGTGAAAAGTAGGATTAACAGTCCATATCCACTCATTATCACCAGAAGTTTTGTTTTATTACAGCTGAGAGCAAATTATTACACTGACTGCATACTGCATGTTGAGTTTAATTTGGGGTAGGCCTATATGATATTAATTGCAGTGTACTTACTGGAGTCTCATAAGCCAACGCTTCTAAACACTTTTCAACAACAATAAATCAACATTATTCAAATCTTAAATCCAGTCTATTACCTGACGCATTATTTACAACTTCTATTTCAGCTTGTTGCCACATGAAAGCGGTGACTTTCTATTACTTGAAGGAGACGTTTCCTTTCTGTTGTGTCGACATGAGCCAGCGTGAGACACAAGATAAACAAAGTCCTGTGGCTGTGAAAAGAGACGAAGATCGTCTATAGTAGCGATGAGTCATTAGATGGTTCAAACTCTACCCGGTTTGCAGAAATGGTCCCTAATCTGTACGCATGCGCTGTACACCTGCATTGTTATTTGTCAAATTAATGGCATAAATTCCCACTGGAACCCAGACAAACCTTAACTTTCTTTTACAGTATATTTTTTTCTCTTTTTAGTAAGGATGTGGTCAGTTCAGAAATACCTAAGCTTTATATGAGTATTTAGATTTAATTTGCACATGTACTTCTACTCATCCACACACACTGAGGCTCTTATCTACGAGTTACTTTGCAGATTCAAATTTTATTTCAAAACATATGATAAACTTATAAAATATGTAAAACTATCCAAAACTACAAAATGCATGCCAACTGATGCCTGATATTTTAGGTTGATACCAATATTTGGGGTTTTAATATTCAAAAACAATATATCAGTCATTAGTAATTTATAAAAAAAATAGAAATAAATATATATTAAATAACCTTTTTTTTTTTTTAGGTGTGACTAAGGTACAAAGGCCTCAGTGTATTTCAATTCTCTCTGGTGGACAAACTGTGTAATGGAGACATTATTTTCACATTACCTAAAACATATTTTGGCATTTCTGTACTGCAATTTCTTAATTGAAATCTATATATTGGCCTGGTAGATTAAAAAATGAGTTATTAAAAAAAATTAAGAAATGTCTGATTCCAGCTTCTTAAATGTGAATATTCTATTTCATTTAATTTTATTTATCTAAATTTAATTTAATTTAATTTAATTTCATTTCATTTTATATTATTTTATTTTATTTCTTTTTTTTAAATATATATATTATCTGAATATCTGTAGGTTGTGGACAGAACAAGAAACACGAGGACATCATCTTTGGCTTTGGGAAACAATGATTGACTTTTTTTTTTATTATTATTATTATTTTTTTTACCATTTTCTGACATTTTATTGACCAAACAGTTGATTGATTTCGAGAAAATATTAATAAATTAATCAACAATAAAAAGTAATTGTTAATTGCAGCAATCTAGTAAAATAATATATAGAATATAATACTCTGTAAAGGCCTGTAATGCATGAGAGCTTACTAAGCTACATTTGGTTCGGGGTACATTATTTCTTCATTTATTTTTTTTTTACCAAAGTAAAGAAAAGTTATTATTATTTTTACAGTGTGGCATTGCTACTTTTACTTCAGTAAAGGACAAGGATACATATATATATAGGCCTGCTTATTCCATTACTGTCTACACACATAAGCCACAAATGCCCCAAACAAAACAAAACCCCATAATTATTATTTTTTTCTGTTTTTATTACACTAAATATGATTTTTTATTATTATTGTAATGAATAATACTAATATTAATTATGCTAAATATTGATGTTTTATCTATGCTACTAGAGGGCGTTGCTATCTTTTTCCTATCACCCTGAGTATTTGTGCACCCGGAAAACACACAGAGTGAGAGCTCTTACCTCCCTCCACCTCTGTGCTCAAACTCGTAAAGCGTTTGATGGACTTGTCAAGCTACGTCACCGTGTCGGCAGAAGAGGCGCTGGAGGAGAGTTTCGCCCGGTTGTCATTCCCAGAGGAAGAAGAGGGTGTGATCGAAATTTACCTGTCCAGTCCTACCTGGTGCTCCTGTAGTACATGTCGGCCGTCGAATTTCATCTGCCGTACGACGTTAAACACTGGCTTCACTCAGGAGAAAGACGGAGAAGGCATTAAAGGTACGTCCCTGTTGGGAGAAATCATTGGAAAAAGCTTGTTTCGGTGTGGCCGGAGGCTCAGTAACGTTAGCTAAACAACCGCACTGTCAGCGACAAACACTCCGCCGTGTAATGTCACAGAATATCACAGCTGACTGATAATAAACAGTTTGTAATATAAGCTATAAACACTATTTCTGACTAATATTTATCTGGCAGTAATGTTCAGTTAGCCAAGGTTACAGGAAGTAAAAACCTGAGCACTGGACGTTGAAGTTGTTAGCTAACGTTACCTTACAGTCAGTGAACGTTACACAGAGGCGCCACTTTGCAACAGGTTACCCAGCACGGGTCATTAAACACTGTTTTAAAGGACTTTATACCTGCTGTGCAATGGTGACATCAAATTAAAGTTTCTTAGAAAAGATGGAAGTTTTTGGTTTGATGTTCCATCTAATAATTTCAGGAATTTTGTTGGTATAAATTCCTTATTGACATGACTTCAATAACTACCTATTAAGCTTTTCATTAAGTCCAGAAGCACATTACACCACACATGGTCCCTATGTGGAATAATAGAAGTACATTATTTAAAAGAAAATCTTTTTATTACAGAAAATGGATGGAGAGATGTATCTAGTACATTATTCATCTATTAGATGGTCATGGAGACATTTTAACATATACTTTAGTGACAAAAATACTATTTTTTTCTATTGATAGGCAACATAACACAGTATTTAAGGCAATTCCACAAGCAATAGTTAAATTAATCAGAGGTTAGCTGATTTATTCTGCAGCTATTCCACAAAAGCCTTCATTAGTTATAGATGGATGTAGTTTATTAGATAAAAATGCAATATTAATGTAAGGAACATTCACACTCCAATTTGTTTGCGATCATCTTTTGAAGTGAAGACATATGCTCCAAGAATACAGCAGTAATTTGACTGTTAAAATAACAGCTGAACACCTACTGTTTCTAGTTTCACCTAAGGCTAAAGAAGCTTGCTTTGACATAATGAATGAGCTTTATACATGTAATGACTTCTTACACCAAATTTTTTAATTTAGATTTGAATATTTGTACTTTATGTTACTCAGATGTTGAAACCTTAGGACATCTTCTCGCTTCTTTTAATTTCACTAGGACATTGTGGGACGTTTTTCAATACTGGTTGACTTAAAATTAACAAAATGTTGTTATTTTAAATGATAAAAATGTAAAGGTTGGTGTCCAGCTGGAGGACATGAAAGCAGAGTTTGGGATTAACAGTTATTTGGCAAAATATTTCATTCACAAATGTCTTTTTTTTTTAACTAGCCCAATATTTCCTACTTTTTTAAATGAGATAATTCTGTACCAAAATATGTAAAAAGGCCCTGCGCCTCTGTGAATATTCATATACTTTAATTCCTGAATGACTACTTGCATTTTTTTTGTTTGTCTTTCATTATCATTTATGTCTGTCTTACAGTTTGCTCAGTTATATTTACACTGTAATCTGTATTCAGATGTCTCTAACTGCGTTAAAAAAAAACCCCTGCTGAATCTTTATTTAATAGCATGTGTGAGGTGTGTTAATATAATGAATATCGTCTGTTGACACATGGAAACCTGTCTGTCTGTCTGTCTCTCTGCCTGACTGACTCACTAAGACACAAAATATGTTCACAAAGGTTATTTAATTGCACTAATTGCAATAGTAACACAGCCAGACTGGAATCCGTTGGATAAACAGGTCTAACTCAGGTGACATGATAACTTCCTCTCTGTAATCTCTACACTAAAGAAGGTTTCACAACAGCAGCTTTTTTAGGACATTGTTCAGGGACACAGGTATTGAATTTTGTTCACGCCTCCTGCACGTCATTCATTAAACCCTCAGGTTTTGTTGACTTAAATGTCGTCAGTTTGTCTTTTGAATGTTTTTTTAATTTGTTGTTTTATTCCAGGATGCGAAGAGGATCTTGACTCGCGGCCCCGACATGAGTGTGACATCATGGTTCCTGGTCAGCAGCTCTGGCACACGCCACCGGTTGCCACGGGAGATGATCTTTGTTGGCAGGGATGACTGCGAGCTAATGCTGCAGGTGTGTATGTGACTGTGTGTTTAAGCGGATGAGTGAAAGGCAGTGGGGAGAAGTTTGTGTTGACATGGCAAACACCAGCAGAGTGTCGTATGAACCCTGGAACTGGTCCTCACTGTAATCTGTCAAAATTATTACTCTTTGCTGATGTCTGACGGCACAGCTCGTCACAGAAATATGTGAAACACCAGTGGGAGGCTCCCTGCATGCTTCGTGTGTGTGCATTTCTGAGTGTGTACCCTGGTGACAGTGCCTCCACACAAAGTTGCCCCTGACAGTCTTTGAAACAATGAGTTAAAACGCAGCTAAAGCATTCCACTGTGTTGTTTTGCCGTGCAGCGTCTGTTATAAACACAATTTCTTTGTGGGTTTTGTATAATGCTCTCCCTCCCATTTTCTCCTCACTCTGCATTTAGACCAAAGAGGAATGTTGCCTTAGAAGCAGTTGTTTGTACTTTCCTTAGTCAGTGCATTACACTCAGAAAAAGCCCTGCCAACCACAGACGTCGGTTAGATTGAAAAGTTGCTCATGTCCACATTTAGGCGTCGCCGGAGAAAAAAACCTCAGCTTCTCCCAGTCTGAAGTGATGCAGACTTTTCTGGTGCCCTGCTTAAGCGCTCAGGACTGCTTCCTGACTTGGCACCGAGTCAGTTTCTGCTCTAAATCGTCTTTAATCTATTTTCTGCTCTGTGTTTATAGCTCAGTGCATTTTTTCCTTTGAAACCATAGTTGAGTGAGTGTAACGTGAGAATCCTGTTTGGCGTGAAAGGCAGAGATTGAGTGGAGGTAAAGTCATATCACATAGCATAGCCAAGGGCAACGACTTGAATGTATGGACTCTCCATGACAACTGGTGTCTGATCAATGTCTGTATTTCCATAACCAGTAATTACACCATATGCCTCCCACAAAAGTAGTGACTGCATTTTGTCTAGTTCAGTGGTGTAGTATTTGTTTCCTAGTGACAGAGCAAACATTTCTCTGTGACAGCAGAGGCAGAGAGTGAAACTGAGGGTCAGCAGATTAGGAATGTGGAATTATTAGTGCTGCTGCACAGTTAACTTAATAAAGCAGGTAAACTGATAAACACATACATACTGATATGCTGCACAGTATTTACAAGGAACTATTTGGAAGTCCACTGAGTGAAACACAGACCACACATGTAGCCTCTGAACGCTGTTTATCCCAGTCAGGATGGTTACTCGGATGGTGGTGATTTTGCAAATGAATCCGGCAGTCACCTTCAATCTTTGTTATTTTCATGATGAGGAGGCCCAGGGTGCCTAATGAGCAGAGAAGACAGAGTGAGTCAGTGTGAATCACTCGCACAGTTTGAGCATAATTGATAGAAGTAAGCACATTTTTCCTCCAGTGAGAGGCAGGTACACAATGTGCACATGAGCTGAGCTACTTAATGTCCTGCAATTTATAAAGCTTGTTTGTAGAGTGTGCAGGGGAAGTTAACTGACTTTGCTCAAATATTAAGTTTTCACCCACTCATTCCTAGTTTCCATGTAGCTCTGTGTACACATGCAAGTCAACCAGAAGTCCATTCATTCCCATGAGAGCCTTTGTGTGTTTGCAAAACTCCTGTTTGAGTTTGTTTTTTTTGGTCTGGAATTTGCCTTAAGTGCGTTGATAAGATTGAACTTTTGAGGCCGATTTCAGCCGACTGTATGCACTCTGCCACCAAGAAGTTTGCATAAAAAACAAATTAGCTAACTGATGAATGTAATACAGCTATACGATGGCACATTTAGCTAGCTAACATTGGTAGCATGCTAACTGTGTAACATATAGAGTGCGTGCCTAGTGGATCATAACTTTTAACAAAATATTTCACAAAACTGGCCACACCCCTGACTTCAGCTCTTATTTATCGCCATGTTTATCTGTAAAGAGAGGTGCATTTCCCTGTATTGAACACTAGGGGCACACTCTGTATACCGTACGTAAATGTGGGCACAAAACAAAATGAATCGGAGTCGCAGGTCCTAATTTAGGATCATAACGTATGAATGATAATGATGAAATACAGTTACTTTCTTCATGGATTAATCTACAAATTTATTGCTCAAGTAAGGGTTTATAATAAGAAGAACTTTATTTGTATGGCACCTTTGAAACCAGAGTTTACAAAGTGCTTTGATAGACAACGCAATAGCCGGATACTCAGACAGCAACATCACAAGACGGCCAAACAGTTAGGCCAAACTAAAGCGAGACATAATTGAAGATAAATTTAAGATAAAGTTAAAACAAGAAGACAAAAGAAACAGAAAATATCAATATAAATAAATAGAAATAAAAACACAAGTCACAAAATCTATTGACAACAAATAGGGAGCCAGCAGAGAGAGGATTGGGGTGATGCTGTCTGTTAAACCAGTAAGAGGCATAGCATTAAGTCCATGGAATGTTAAAAAGAAAGGCTGTGCAGTTTCTTATAACTCAAGGTGATGTCTCTTAGATGAAAGCAGTCAATTCCTACATTAGAAAAACAGAAGATGCTTTGGGTTTTGTCTTGTGGATCCAGTAACCGTCTCAGCTCTAATGACTTTTTGCTTTACTTTCGTTGCAGTCCCGCAGTGTGGACAAACAGCACGCTGTGATCAACTACGATGAAAACAGAGACGAGCACATGGTGAAGGACCTGGGCAGCTTGAACGGGGTGAGTGAGTCCACCTCTAGCGTCAGGCTACCTGTCCGCGACAATTCCCAGAGCACAAAATACCTCTGTGTGTGTATGTGCCAGAGACGGGGGACGGTTGGTAGGACAGTGATAATCAGGAGACTGGATTTTCCTGCTGGCTTGGCCCTTCTTTTTTCCCCTGGTCTTTCTAGCCCCCCCCCCTCCTCTCTTCACCGCTCTGTTGCCACTTCACTGCACCATTATCCCAATGAAATCCAGAGTTGAGCAGTGGGAGAAACCGTTCATTGTTCTCAGAGAGTGTTTCTTTTGGCCTTGGTAACTGCAGCCAAACTAATCAGAGCAGAACAGCGCACAGACCTGTAACTGAAATCCAACATGGCTGAGTTTTCCCTCAATTCAATCATTTAGTCTGTAGAGGACGAGATCTACTCCTCCATTCTCTCCTGTGCACACTCACTGCATTATTTTTCTCCACACTTCATGATCTGATGTCTCACCAGTTGTTAGTTTAGGCAGATGATAACCTAATTGATAAGCAAACTAAGCACTGTTGCATGTCGTTAGTTACCTCCACCTGGCCATTTAGCATTCTACAAAAGCCGAGACAGCCATTGCATAACGACATAATCTCATCAGAGTTTTAATGTGCTGGTGGATTAACTTTCAATGGGTAAAGGGCCAGTTGCAAAGCACCTTACGGTACCTTTGTGCGTGCCACAAGGAATTAGAGAGCTGGTCACCTGTGGGTCAACACGTTTACTTCATTAATGACCAGTGAACGTTATTTGATGCTATTTTTCTTGACTGTGCAGACGTTTGTGAACGACCTTAGGATCCCAGACCAGACGTACATCACCCTCAAGCTGTCTGACGTCATCCGCTTTGGCTATGATATCCTTTTTTATATATTGCATATACACACAAATTTTAACTTTGATTGGATCTGTGTGATTCATGTAATGACTTTCTGTGTTTCAGCTGGAGCAGTTTAACTCAGTGATTAGCAGCCCACACTGAAATGAGCCAGTGGTCGGCAGCTGTGCCTTTCACAAATTTCTTACATTTTATTTTCCCTCTGCGGTCTCTAGCTACTTCGGCATGTTAATCCCCTGTGGGTTTTCAGTCAGGGGTTTTAGATTATGGTCAACTGTGCGCACAAAATCTGCACCCTTTGACCCCCAGAGCAGAAACCTCATAGATAACATTGGGAAAGTTGTTAAGAGTACAGAGACATCTGTAGTGTTATTGTGGCATGTGATGTTGAGTGTTTCAAGGAGTGGGTCGCTGAAGATATGAGATTGTTCAAGTTGCAACAGGTCTGTACTGCTTATCTGTTTTCCTCCTTCTTGTAAGCAGTAGAAAGAGTACTATTGGCCTACTTAGGGGACAAGGTGAAAGCTAGGCATGAAGGGAAATACAGTAAAAGAATGCTAACTGCACATGTGCCATACTTACGGTAGCATATTTCCATCCTCAGTCCCTGTGCCAACACACATCTTACTGGAGATGTGTCCCTGAGCCAGACACTAAACTGTGAATATATTAACAGACATATTGTCTTGTTTTACAATAATGGTAGGTATGTTTGTGTGCCTTAACTCCTCCTGCACATGCTCATGTGTATATCCTGGAGAAGAGTCAACACAAGGTCCCAGAGGAAGCTCTTAAAGTAAGTAACATTGACAACATGTACTTTTTTTTTTTCCTTAAGCTAGCAGCGCTGAAATACTTTCAAGGGGAAATGCTTTTCATAGATCTGTGTTGATAATGATAAAGCAGAGTGAGGCTTGTCATGAAAGTCATGTTGTCGACTTATTAAGGTTAAAAAAAATTCTAGAGATCATGTCTATATATGGAACAATATTAGCCTTGTGTTTAGATGTGTTTGTTTAAATAAGACTTTCACCAACATTTTTTCCAGCCAACATGATGCCAGAATGAACGGCAGGGTTTGGAAGTATATCATCTGTTAAGTAGAGCTGCAACGATTAGTCGACTAATCGATGACTAATCGACTATTAAAATAATCGGTGACTATTTTAGTAGTCGACTAATCGATTTGAGTCATTTTTTATAGAAAAGTACTATAAAAGTACCCCACAATACACTTATTGCAGCTTCTTACATTCGGATATTGGCAGCTTTACACACTCTCCCATGATGGTAAACTAAAACCCTTTGGCATAAGTACAAAACAAGACATTAGATGACATAATTTTGTAGTTTGGGAGAGACAGACCGACATTTTTTAACATTTTAACAGAATTTTCGCTAAAATGATTAGTCGACTAATCGAAGAAATAAGATTAGTCAACAATGAAAATAATCGTTATTTCCAGCCTTACTGTTAAGGAATAACTCTTTACACCCCTGAACTAAATGTTAAGTATTTACTTAAGTGCAGTTTTTGTTAACAAAGCCAAAAGAGTCAATTTTATTTATGGTTTAAAACTACTAAAAAAAAATATATTTATTTATTTATTTATTTCAGATTTCAGTTTCAGTGTCTAAATATTCTTAAGAATTCAAAATTAATGTTCTTTGAAAGGGTGTACTTACATTATTATTCTATTATACTATCATTACATTAGTAATACAACATGGTCTTGAAATGATAATTTTACTTATCTTAATTATTATATCATTCACCAAAAGTAGTTATCTTGATGGGCCTACGTGGAGTGCTCTTCTATTTTTATTATCAGTTAGTCTTTTAGTAATTTTTTCCATTATCACTTAGCCGTTTAAATGTCAGAAACGATCCCAAACTAACAGACTAAACTACACAATAAGCAGCTTTTCCGTTAGAGGCGTGAAACGTGACGTAGTGTGCAGTCAGGTTCCTGTGCCAACAGTTCAGTCATCTTGATGAGCTCTGAAACAAAGAGGATAACTGGTGTCGGAGTGTTGGAATGGGACTTGTTTACTACCCTATTACAGTATCTTTGATTACTGTAATTATCCCTGCACTGTACCTGCACCTGTTTAACCTTTCCATGTGCACCCTTTAGTCTTCACCTTGAAGAGCATAACCCAGCTAAATGTCGGATTGAGCTGGAGATGGAAGGGCACGATATCAGATTATCACTAGCTGACTAGTGTGGCTAAAAGAGTTCACGATAATGATATTATCTTGATATCTATAGGAATTTTTTTTTTTTTTTTAAAAAAAAAGGTAAATAATGCTATCAGTTAAATTCATCCTCTGTCATCTATTGTGCATTTTTTGGGGGGGCAAATTAATTACACTTAAAATATGAGTGTGGAGAGGCGGAGAGTCAGCAGCCATAAATGTAGAAAATCAAAATGGATAGTGGAAAGGCAGCCAGATGTCACTGGGTAAGGGAGACAAAGCAAGAACAGAAAGAAATAGAAATGATTAAGAGCCATTGGCTTATTTACACAATATTATTACGTGCTTGTTAATAACATAATATCAGTAGTTCATTTTTGAAATATCACCGTTATCATCAGTACCAGTATATCCAAATGACAGATGTGAATGTGTAGTATTCATTGTTAACAGTGAGAAATAGGAACCTACACTGAGCAGAAGTCCCTGGTGGATATTCTTCCTTACACTGTGTATGTCTGAGGATGCTTACATCTGTACTGATTGTTGGCAGAAGGTTTCTCACATCCTGCTTCCCTCCTGTCTCTTTGTGCAGCATGAGAAGTACACCAGCCAGTTGCAGCTTAGTATAAAAGCCCTGCAGGCCAAGGCGAAGGAAAAACAGCAGCTCCAGAGCTCAGAGAAGAGCAAAGGCTCTGCTCTCAAACTGCAGGACAGAGCTGAGCGGAAGGCCCAGTCTCTCACAGGTAAACAGCTCTGTCAACACACACTCCATCACAGCAAATATTAGCAGAAAGGCAGCTGGGTTTATGAATACAGAAGTAGGTTAATGTTCCTTGTTGCCTGAGAGGAACTGTTCTGACTGGAGTGGATTTGAATATCATGTTGCACACACACACACGAGGAAGAGGAAGTCTTTGTGTCTCCATGTGCTACATGACTTTGCCTGTAGATCCCTTGATAAGGCAGTTGTGGTATCTTTTATTGAGAGCTTCTCAGGGTTGGGATTAGGCTGCCATGTGAGCTGAGAGGCTGATGCTACAATCCCACGGTGTCAGGATAGATCTTGACTTCCCAGAGTTGGCAGAATGAGTATACATGAGTTAGCGCTTGCCAGACAAGTGGAGGGGTTAAGAGTTAAGGACAAGCAGCCTTATCTCTCCCAGCCATGCCTGACCGCTGACAAGAGGTGGGGTGCTGCCAAACACACCGATTATGGTTCAACACGTGCCGGAGAAGACTTAAAAAGGTGCGCAGGTTTTTTGTGGTGCCAAGTTGGCACTTCTTTCCATGTAGATGGAGTTGGATTTGTTGCTGCTTGTTCTTCCAGTTGCCATCCTGCCCTCTCTGCCCTGAGCTGTGCTGAGTAAATCCTGTTGTACAGTACAGGCAGCCGTGGAACAGTCAGAGAATTGTTAGTTTAAGAGAAGCACTTTGTGAATGAAGCTCATTCACACCGACAAAACCTATTCCAGCTGCTGTTGATTTAGCAATTCTCGTGCTTTCTGCTCCATAATCGCCCCTGTGAGCTCAGAGGGAAAACTACAACTGGTGCTTAAAATAGGACTTTTCAAGCACTAGGCTCGTGTCCCACAGAGTGCCTTACAAATAAGTCATTGAACTGCACAGCTTTGGGAAACATTTAGTAAGCTTTGTAAGGAGTCTGACACTAGGATGAGAGTGTGGTTGTATCTCCTGCAGCTATGAGCTAACCACAGCGGTCCTGTGATCATGTGACTGCCAACTCTTTGCTGATACTCACCAAAGCTGTGTTTACGAGGGGCCATGCAGTCACCGGCTGCAGTGTGACAGGAGCTTTGCCCTGTGTTGGTGTGACCCAGTCCACCAATGAGATAACAAAACTGCCCCCCTCTGTCTCGCTAAATGCACAGTCACAACAAGATAAGGATAAAATTCCATAGTATGGTACATAAAACAGAGCTGCGTTTGTTATACACTATTTTCCTCACAGTGAGACATGAGAAGTCCTGCGTTAAGCTGCACAACCAGACCCAGCCTGCATATCTCTGTTGACCTCATGCAAATAATTTTCCTCAGCTGAATTTGTTTGACTGGAGACCTTGATATAATGCATTTTTTGAAAATTCTGTATTACATGCTTCATTTTTTGTGTACTGTTCTGTTAGTTATAGAGTCCTGCGAGAGCTGCCTGTGTCTTTTTTGTCTGTGTGCTCTTGCTTGTTTTTCCCTGCAGCTGTACAGGATGTGGAGTGTGTCCAATCCTCCAGCTGTCTGCAGGGCAGGACACTTCACTTGTACAGTGTGTGTGACTCAGTCAGTCCTACTTTACTGTGCCAGGACCCGAGGCTAGGGCATGGAAATGGATAGTTCACATCTACCCTGTTACTGTACACATCAGCACTACATAATTAAAAATGTTCTAATGCTCAATCCCTTTTCTATCCAATGACTCATGTAGTGATTTAGTATGTTATATTGAGATGACTCCCAAAAAATAACTTAGACAAATTCTCCAGCTAATGTGACAGCTGATAAATTTGTTAAAAAATAAAATGAAATAAATAAATAAATAAATTTGAAAAAAATATATAAATAAATATTAAATATAATATATAATTATAATAATAAAAAATAAAATAAATTTGTTTAACTGGGCTAATTTAAATTATTAGGTTCTTTAATTTTTTTATAGTTTTGATTGGACATACTGTACATACACCATGCATACTGTTAAACAATAACCCAACAGTGACACTGTACACAAATACAAAATTAAACAAAACACAAGAAATGTCCGGGAAAGGTCAGGGGGTGCAATAAAAAAATATATACAATAAAGTTCATTCATGAACCATTTTCCCTATATAATAGCTTATAAAAATCCAGGGTCCATCATCTCCATGGTCATATTCATAAAGAGCTGAAGCTGCCCGTTCCATTGGTAATATATCCATAAAGTCTGTTAACCAGTTATCTATATTAAAACAATTTGATTTGTGTGATTTCCAATTCATCATGATGATACATTTAACAGACATAAAAGCTAGAGCAATAATGCGGTGTTTAAGCTTAGACTGTATATTTCCTATCCTGCAAATTGAAACTTTAAATGAGGCCACATATTCAGGACAAATATTGAATATGATTTTTGCAAATTTAACTTTTATTGGTTAGGTTATTCTGGGTCTGCTCTCTAACCATTTCTGCTTCTCATGTCCCTAAAATCTGTGCTGCGCTCAGTCCGTTTTAGTTGTGACACTCACTCATGTTTTCTTTAGCTAAAAGAAGAGGATTGGGTAAGGGGAAAGGAATTAGTAGCATGCCACTCGGCCGCTCTCGTCGCTGTGTTGATGTCTTATTGTGTGTGTCCAAGGCAACAGTGGTGAAGTGCTGTTGATGCTTAGAATTGTGAAGCCTCCACAATAATATCCAGAGAGCTTGCTTAGCCTATGTATCAGGCCAACAAGCAGCATGCAGATTATCTGATTAGTGCCATATAGGCTGGCCGACATGTTTGGACCGGCAAGCCAGTGGCTAAACACCAGTTTAGAGACAGCATCAGGGAAATAACCCTCATCCCCTCATTATTTACAGAGGTCAATGTGCAAACAATGAGTCTAAGCATTTACGCGATGCCTCACTTTAGATGCAGTCATTATCCTATATATTTTATTATATATTTTTGTCTTTGAAGATTAGGATTAGCTTCGCCCCGATTTGCATGAGACGGATTATGTTTTGGTGGTTTGCGTGATACAGTTTGTATCACAGTTGAACCCTCACTTCTCTCTGTGTTTGTCTGAGAATGTGTGGGAATGTGTAAAAAGCCCAAAGGCTAAGGGTATTGTAACACTATGTCCTATGTGTGAGCTACAGTGATATGTGATGTTTTGTTTTGAGACTAAACTCAGACATAATTTTATCATATGACTATCATATATTGCTTTATACAAACAAGAGGCTGTATAAATTTAGTGTTTTGTTTGGCTCTTTCTTGCCCGAGTTCATCAATGTGCCTGATGTTGTGTGTTTGTCTCTTAGCTGCCACAGATTCTCAGATATCCAAGCCTACTCCTCTCTATGGCCAACCGTCCTGGTGGGGGGAGGATGAGGACTCAGCCAACAAAAATAAGAACAGAGGTGGAAGATCGCCAGAACAGGAGTCTCCAGGTCTTGTATTTTTTACTAACAAGTGTACAAACCACGGACTTCATTGGAGTGTTTATACTGAAGTGCTTATATCTTTCAAGCAGAAGGTTATTACAGAATTTATTGCACTTTAATTGCATTGGATCTTCCCACATCTGTAAAGTCGATCCTAATTTGTTGTGACATGTTTTTCTGTGGCACTGCTATCTGATGCCCTTTGTGGGTCACTGAGAGATAGATGGTGAGAAGCCCAAGGCAGGTCTCTGGCCGCCAGTTGTGAAGTGTTAGCCAGGCCACACCGTGCCAGGCCAGCGGGCAATGCCTGTCTGCCTCGTGATGGATTATGACCCTCTAAGCTTTTGGAGAAGGGGAGGAAGGGTGATTGTTTGCCTCATGGTGCCCAGGCTGAAACAGATTATTCCCGCTCAGCTACCCTCCGCTGGACTCTGAGCTCCTAAAGTGATATTTGGCCACATCCAACTGGCACCCAAAGACCAACTGGCGGATTTGTTTTCTCAGCCTAACTGCTGGAATCTTTGTGTTATTTGTGGCTGCTACTTTCAGAGATTGTGCCGCAGTGATATCCCAATCATCTAAACCAGTTTCTATAGCTTTATGTTAGGGATGAAATTCAAGGCCGATGTTGATACAGAATACTGATGTTTAAAGTAACAATTTGGCCGACACCAATACAGATGTTTTTTCTTGTTGTTTATCTTTTTGTTGTTCCTGACTTCCCCTTTTGTGCCCGGAAAACAAAGGAATCTTCTCTTTTTAACGTAGCCTTCCTACACATAAAACATTTAAAAAAAAACCCACTGCTTTAAATTTCGTGTCATTATACGTAATATATCAGAATTCCCTCTCTAAAATTTATTTTATATTGCTGTAAAACATCAACACATTTCTCCTTCAAGCAACTGTATTTATTCAAGTTTCTCAGTCAAAATCAAATTTCACAAGATTACCTTTACAGACATTACGATAACGTTATAATTAACTTTAGCTGAATAATCATTTTTACTGAATACAGCTTGAACGCATCATAATGTCATTTAATTTAACCTCTGTTAGCTGTTACTTCTGACCACTGGCTGCTAACAGCTAACATTGACTAGCTTTCCTCCTGCCATATTGAACACAGATTTGTTGTTCACAATGTAACATTCATGCGTCGATGCTGAGTTTTCTGCGTCCTTTTGTCCCGAAAGAATCCTGGAGAATATCTTTTGTTTGTTTTCTATTGTCCCCGGGAAGACAGGACACCATTATGTTTATGTTTATGTTTATTTTATTTAAGAAGGGACAGTGCACATAAATTAACATGATCACTTAAGTCACGTAAATGTGCCAGATTTAGCCATACAGGCTAATTTTCATCTGCAGTCCCTGGCACCCAATTAGTCTTGAGCCCTGCTGTTTAGCCTGCCCAAAACTGATGTGACACAACATAAAAACATTTGCTAGTACCATCAGCGAATGTCGTTTTGTTTGCATCATCTCATTTGTTGATAGGCCAATGGCATTCAACAAGGTGGATATCGACTGATACAGATGTTCGGCAGATAAATCTGTGATTCCCTTGTCTACCTTTTTGAAGTTTGAGTTTCTTAAACTATTTTCAAGCTATTATTAACCAATTGTTTCTGTTATTAATGCCAAAATAATATTCTTTCTGTAGTTATTTAATCACTCAGTGGAATACACTATGTAGAACCATGACTAATGCTTTCCTCTCACCACTCTTCATTGCCAACAGAGCCTTCCAAAGACCTGTCCAGATATGAGGTCAACGGTTCTCTGTCAGACAGTCAGGCAAAGTCCATCCTTTCCTACCGCCGGGAGCCCAGCTACTTTGAGATCCCAACAAAAGAATTACAACAGCGACCTGCCAAGAAACTTGAGTCACAGGTTCATGAGGTTCCCACAAAGGACACTCCAGATCCCACCGAGGGTGTCTCTTCCGGCCCCACACCTCCTGTGGTCCAAAGCCACGCCTCCTTCACCATCGAATTTGATGAATGCGCGCCAGGTAAAATGAAGATCAAGGACCATGTGACCAAGTTTTCTTTCCGCCAGATGAACAAGCAGTCTTCCACAGAGCTTGTTACCACACCTACAGAGGTGATGTCAGCGGAGAGCAAAGTTGCTGATTGGCTGGTCCAGAGCAATGCTACCATGATGAGGAGGAGGTCACAGGCCGAAGACTTGTATAGCACAAACAGTGACCCATCACTCCTGAAGATCACCAAGGGTGAGTCACTTATACAAAATCTGTTTAATTTTACCAATGCTGATTGCAATTATGTGCTAACTTGTCTTTCCATCATCAGCAAACCAACGTGAAGATGGCACTCACAGTGACTCAGGGGATCCTGCAATCAATGGAAGTGATTTCCTCCAATCAGAATCTCAGATTGGGTCCCAGGAGTCTCCACAACCCCTGAGAGCCTCCCCACCACAACGCTTCACCTCCCCTGACTCCGAGGAGCCCTTATCCTGCTCTCCACCGGAGCCTCAGTCCCTATCCAGTCTCGGCAAAGCTGAGCCTCACCAAGCCTTTGTCATTGAATTCTTCGATAATAACTCAAGAAAGAAGCGCTCCCAGTCCTTCACCAATAACACATCCCCACCTGAGCCCTCAGGCCTCAGGGTCCAGCTGGATAAGGTGAGGAAGAGCTCAAGCCCAACTGGGGAGAGACGAGCCCAATCTCCAGCCTCCACCACTCCCCCAACCCAGCGATACACTGTCTCCCTGAAGGGCTCTACTCCCTCAGGCTTCCAAAGAGCTGGTTCTCTACGCAGGGAGAAGACAGAGGACCGTATCAGCACCGGCTTTTCCTCTCGCTCTTCATCATCTGTGTCTGTAAGGCCCTTCAGCAGTGTGGGCCGGAGGTCCAAACTTGCCCAGGAATTCACTGCTGAATTTCTCAAACAAGCAAAGGAGTCCTCTTATGCCAGCTGGGAGAAAAATACATCTAGTGCCCCTGCAGCAGCTAAAACAGAGACAGTGGCAGTATCCCAGGCGAGTCCCCCTCCATCTCAAGCTCCCTACCAGCCACAGACTTCCTCTCCTATCCACCAGCCTGTTCCCCTCCACGCCCCTGTGATGCCCATGGCGTCTCAGAGTGAGGAGGTCAAGAGCCCCCATGTCGGCCCCAGGAACGAAGAGGAGGACAGTCTGAGTGATGCAGGAACTTACACCATCGAAGCGGATATTCAAGATAGAGAGCTCGAGGAGGCACGGAGCAAGATAGACCAGGCAAGTTTCTTTCTCCATTTCATTTATATGAATTCAGACCAATAATAACAACATGTTGCTTTAAGCTACATTACGCGAGAATTGGTGTCTTTGCGGTTTGCCGCCCTTACAGTTTCAGAGTGGTACACCACTGTGACAAATTAAGCCTGCAGGGTTGCAGTTTATATGAATTTGAGTCTGCATAGTTGTACTTATTGTGACATCAGAGATGAACAGTAACATAACAAAAAGAATGGCTGAAAGATTTAGTTCTGCCGAAACACTGCTAGCATTTTCAGCCCATATACATAGTTTTCTTGTGACTTTCTGCATCTTGGAAAACTACAAAACTGTGAGACAGAGATGACACCGATAAGGTGACAGCCTACGTCGCCAGCTTTCATAAATAACATTGGCAGGGATAAACTCTCCTTTCAGTTTGTCTTTATTTTCTCATTATCCGTGAGACAAATCACTACAGCTTTCATCTGGACTGTATAAACAGTTTGCAAACTTGCATTATGTTGTTAGGCTTCTTGCTCAGTCACTTGCCAACTGCTCACCAACATTACATGACAACTTTGGGGTCAGGAGTGGGAATGAAAGAGGCGCCATTCCCCTTGTTACACGTCAGTGTGTCATCTAAATGATGATAATTATGTGTCAATGTTGCTTTAATGTAAATCAGTCAGCTTTGCAATTGACCAGTGTCCTTTCTGTCTCGGGAGCAAGTCCCTCACAGAATCAACCATGGACATTGGCAGGTCCACTTTATTCATCCTTGCACTCATCAACTTGCACTGCTTTGTTCCTGACAGGTGTTTGGTGTTTTTGAGAGCCCTGAGCGAACCGACCTGAGTGAAGCAGAAACCTCATCAGCATTTAGGCCTGTTATTGTTGAGAGCAGAGAGCAGCATAGGCAGAGTAGCAGTGGGGAGGTGAGGCAGAACAGGGACGTGTGTGGGTGTGATCAATGATTTTATCGCCAATTTCAAACATAATTAATTAACTTGTTGGGTTAGTAAGTGTTTAAATGTATAAATCAGCATGCATTGCTGTCTTGATTTGCTTTCCTGGGGTTTCTCCTTTTTTTTTGGGTGCATCTTTCTATTGATTTGTAGATATGCGTCATCTTTCCTCACAGGTTCTGGGTTCTTAGTTGCTTTGGTTTTTCTTTCTAACTAAATATAAGGAAACAGTTGTAGTGCACACTCATGAAACAGGCGGTGAATTGTTTCTTGTTTGTCATATTAACTTTGTTTTTTACTAAGGAAATCTTATAATTAAAAACTGCTTTCTTCAAAACATTCCATGTACTATCTTTTTAAAGCTATTGAGTAAGTTGTATGTTATCTCATGCAGGTTCAGCCAGCAGGTGCAGTGTTACAGGGGGCTCCTAAGTGGATGTCTTGCTGGGCCAGCTTGGCAGACAGCTACACAGAATCTGGCCCTGCGTCTGGCCTCTTTGACATCCCTCCCCAGATGGAGCTGTCAGGAGGGGGTAAGCCACCTGACGAGACATGAGTCTATTTGAAATGATAATGAGACACCCTGATGAATATGAATGATGTTCAGTTTCAGTATGTGCGGTTAATATGCATTAAAATTGTTTTGCTTCAGCACGAGGCACAATCATCCACAAGGCCACGCACAGCCGACATCACGACAGCACCGACTCTGACGGTTCAAGAGCTCGGCGCATCCTGCCCCAGGTACCGCTGGGGGAGAAGAGTGACATTCCAACTCCCAGCATTCATGTTCATTATGACCCGCATTCGACATTTGATGTAGGAGAGAGTAGCTCGGTGGCCACCCGGTCTCAGGATAGCCTTCACAGGTTGTCAGTGCAGGACGACGTGGAGCCTGACAGCCTGAGTGACGCCAGCAAGTCAGATGATGGTTCCATTATAGAGCAAAGGAAGAGACCACTGTCAGACACAGAGGAGAAGAAAAAAGAGGGAAGACTGAGACCCACAGACTCGGCCAAGCCTACAACATTCTACATTGGGTCAGAGTCCAAACCTGAACATGGGGGCTCAAACCCCAGCACTCCCAAGACTGAAATAAAACATGTAACCAAAATGTTCTCAACAGCCACCCTTACCAAACAGAGAGGGAACCAGGACACTGGGAAAGTCAGACCCAGTGTATCGGCTCCTATCTTGAGCCAGACGACACGCAGTCCAGAGCCCAAAGAGGGCGGTGCATCTACTTTAATCAGACAAGAGAGTTTCACCAAGGAGCGGCCAAGCAACGCCAGATTGCCCAACATCTCTAGCTTGCCTGTTCAGAGAGGCCCAGACATTGAATCATTCCAGGGAGTCTGCAATCAGGACACTCGTTCTTTCCTCAAAGAGACGGAGGATGTTCTGGCTGTTCTGGAGGCCAAACTCCAGGCAGGACAGTCGGAAAAAACACCATCTCCAATAATGGACTCTCTTTCTGCTGAGTCTGATGTGGACACCTCCAGCACAGTCAGCCAACAAAGCAATAAAACCAGGCCAAATACAGTGAGTAAAAAACCTTCTGTGAGTGGCTTCAATAGGGAGAGGTCTTCAGCCAGTATAGCTAGTCAGGACTCAAGTCGCCAGACATCAGATAAGCGGCGCACTCAAGGAGCAGACAGCAACAATAAGACTGAGATTCTCAGGAGGCCCGTTGGACTGAGACGTGGTGTTGGTAAACGTGACTCCACAGATCTAAGTGACGACCCTCAGAGCTTACCTTACTCTGATCAGGAGTCTAACAACCAAACCCGCAAAAAATACACGGTGCCACTTCAAAAGGAGGACGGCAAGGCCTCCAGAGTGTCCCAGGCCTTGAATCGTGCCAACAGTTTATCAGCACCAAGACCCACCCGAGCGTCCATGCTCCGCCGGGCTCGCCTGGGAGAAGCTTCAGACAACGAGGGCACTGAGACAGACAGACTGTCCCAAGAGGCAGCCAACGCCCCAGCTAAGCAGCCCCAGGAAACCAAGAAACTCTCCAGGTTGGATATGCTCGCGATGCCTCGTAAGCGGACAAGCTCGTTCAACACGCCTAGCGACACGGAGGCCTCTTCCACACCACAGTGGACAGGCAGGAGCACAGGATTCTCCAACCGCAGCACAGAGTCCGGCAGCAGCTCAGTTCGAAGGGCCTCTGCTCCCATGTCGAAGCCTGGGGAAAGGCAGCAGAAGGCCCCGCTCAGCAAGGCACCAATCACTCGCGGACGGTCGAGCAGTGCCAAATATGCCAGCAGCACTGCAAGTGAGTATAATACACACACTCACACATACCTGTTCTATTGATTTTAAAACATCCTGACTTGTATAACCACTTACTGCTGTCGAACCTAGTATTGTTGGAAAAAATCCCTTGTGCCTGGATTGGAAGCATCACAAGGTCTGTTAATATACCACAGTGGTGAATTGGTTTGATAGATTAATAGCCCTCAGTTTACATACTTTAGGAAATAACACCTGGGTTCTGTACTTACACAGCTGTTTTTGGTAGAAGTGTTATTTGGGAGGGGAATTGACTCTGGACTTTCACTTACATCAATAAAACTAACATTATATATTTTTGTGTTGGCACAACAACCAGCACAAGCAGCTCTCTGACAGTTTCCTGACCTTGAAATTTGCTCTTTGTGGTATTTTGGTGCTGGCACACAGGTGGGAGGAGAGGAGCTGACAAGAGCGTTAGTTGTTCTGTTTGTGCAAATAAAAAAGGGCCCAAATACCACAATGATTTTCCTTCATCTGCACAGTGGTCTTGTGCAGTTTATGGTAGTCTATGAGGATTCTGGGGTCATGATGAAGTTTATAACTCTAGCCATGTGCAATTTTTTTTATGCTACATAACACAGTCTTAGCTTTATGGTATTTATCTGGTACTCAGCTGCTGTGGAAATCAAGTACTCATTTCAGTTTGACAATGATTTAAAATTTTGAGCCATCATGATGAAATTCAGCTTCAGAAATGAGCACTTGAACAGCAACTTTTCTGTCTCTTGTTCTGGGGAGGATTTTGGTGATAACATCTAATATACGTGGTGGTGTTTTTCTTTCCTGTATTCTTTGATGGTATCTCTTGTTCTTTTTTTGTCCAACTTCTCTGTCCTCTTCCTCCTCTGTAACTCAAACCAATTCACAACGCCAAGGCTCCAGGAGACGACAGAAAGGCTCAGACTATACGTCTACCTCAGATGAAGAGTATGACTCAAACCAGAGCACTCCTAAACACAAACGTTCCCAACCTTCCTCAGCCTCTCATAGCCCGCGCCATCAGCCTCGGCCACAGCCGGTGGTCGCCCTGCGTCCGAAACCCCGCAGCAGAGATTCTGAGGAGGAGAACCAAGAAGGAGACGCCTTCCAAAATTGGTCCAATCACAGTTCTGAAATTGCACGGTAAGGGATTTTTTTTCTTCGGGTGTACATGCTGATATGACTTAAAAAAGGTTGAAATGGTGTGTTACTAGCATTGCTAACACATAAGATGGTTTCACACTAGCATTTATTTATTGCACTCTCTATTAAAGGCCCTTAGGAGATCAGGGATTTAACATTTAGTGAAAATAATGTAAATATAAATATAATTCTTATTCCTGTCAGCCATCTTCCTAACACATCTTCCCTCCCTGCTAGGTTGAGTCAAGACCTGGCAAAAGACCTCGCTATCTTGGCCAGAGAGATCCATGACGTGGCAGGTGATGGTGATCCACAAAACCCTGGAGCGGAGAGCAGTGCACCTGTCTCGACTGTGACCGCTCATGAACAGGTACACCTAACATCATTCTTAGGGCTGTTGCTGTGTAGTCTAACACACTTTTGTTGAAGGAGGAAGTATCTCTCAGAGCTTTTGTTGCAGATTATTTGCCCAGTTTAACTCATATGTCCCGCTGCCCGTCTTATACCGTAACCGTAACACTAATTTCTAAGGTCTGATTATGTTGCAGCTGGTTCATCGTATTCCAGAGGCTGGATTAAACTACCAGAGAGTCCCACCGAGTTCTGCGTCTCCAAGGGAACCTGACCAGAGCACAAGTGATAATGAGCAGAGCTCCAGGCAGCGAGCTTGGAGCAGAGACGAGGTCTGACACAATATGCCCCTTCCCCTCATTTTTAAGACTTTTAAGACTCTTTGATAATCCTCCACTGCTAGCATCATAAAGTGTTTTGTTTTTTCTCTCCAGGTTATCATGGACAATCTGATGCTGAACCCAGTGTCTCAGATCACCATGGCCATCAGAGAAAACACTGAGCAACTTGCTGACAAAATTAAGTAAGACGTTACTTACACATCCTTTATTCCCATGTTTAATCCAGGTTTGATTAAAAACTGTATTGATCCTGTCTGACAGCCAGACTGCACCGAGCCAGTAATCTTATTAAACTACTGAGTGGGTCAGCATACAGACTTATAGTCTAACTGACAGTATGGGAGGACTGAGATGTAATCTACTGGATAGATTAGATACAGTTGGTGTTGTGAGAGTTAGCCACAGTTTGTTGTTTTTTCCGACCTTTATTGACGGTTAAGCGTATTTTAAGCGTCTGGGTTTAGTTGCCACAATCGAAAAGCTTCAGGAACATCTCTTGTCCTCATTTTTACAGACTAAATCAACAGTGTTTAGGATGCAAACATGCCCATTGTCTCTTTTAAAGAACGCTGTAAAAAGTCCACTTTTTAACGGCTGATTTTGGCATTTTGCACACAGGGTACTGTTCCAGGATAGGATGGATATCTGGGAAGAAATTGAGGCCAAGGTTAATTCTGACAATGATGTTCCTGTTGTCAAAACATCCAACAAGGTTAGTGACTTATGTTCGTTAACTTTCAAGTTAAATGTATGACAGTTTTTGATGTTCCTTTGAGCTAAGTTGAACATCTGTATTTCAGGAAATTACGTCTATCTTGAAAGAACTCCGGAGAGTTCAACGACAACTTGAGGGTGAGTTAATAATGCCCTTCACAAACAATATAATACAAATGATATGATTATCTTAACAATGAAGCCAAACAATCAGCTAAAAACTTTATTTTCTTTTCCCTCCAGTCATTAACACAGTCATGGACCCCAGTGGGCAGCCTGAAGCATCCAAGGCCTCAAACTCTGCCGTCTCCTCCTTATCCGGAGCTCGATCCTCCAGAGCTCCTGCCTCTCGAGACTGGAGAACAGTCCACTCTGCCTCCAAACGTGGCGGCCGCCCGAGGCCCAGCGAGAGCGTCAGGAGAGCAGCTGTGACACCTGACGATGTCAGAGCTGGATATTTGGTCTGAAACAAACACACAGTTTCCACCGATGCTGAACTTCTGCTGTTGCTCCACAAACCCAGGTGTGGGACTGATGTGTGAGCACGTCAGTCCCAGGTGTGGGACTGACGTGCTTACACTGAAACCAAGAGCGGGGGAAGTGAGACTGTATCCACAGAACTGTAGCCTCCCATACATCCAAACATACACACTACTGCACTATGAGCACTACACACCTACACTGTGGTGTAATTCACAGTGAAGCCTGCACTTAACGCCCTTAGAGTAAGCTCAGTGGGAGGCCTATGTACGATATGAGGTGAAGATTTAAGGAAGTACCAAAATACTTAAATGAACCTCACATCTGGCAGGCCTTAGGACAATACTTGATTCTCTGTGTTAGACGTCGACCTCTTTATTTGCCAATGATACGACCAACATTGCTGATTTTAAAAGCTCATTTGTTTATTTGAAAACCAGCCTGAGCATAATCATCTCAGGGAAATCTGCTAATATATAAGATTTCTGTTTAGTGACAAATCACATTTTTGAGGAAATATTAGTACATTGATTTAGTTTTTGCATAGAAAGAGCTGCAGTAACACCAGCAGATCTAAAGTGGACTGCGTACTTGCATCCTCAGTAAATCCATTTCTCCCTTGTTCGCCACTTTTCCCTCGGTGGACCAGATTTATCGAAGAATGTAAAAAGTATTTATTAGGGCTCTTTTGTGAGACACTGTAACCGAGACAACGTGACTTTGGGAGGGTTAGTAGACGCTAGTGCCAGACCAATTAATGTTACATTACACAGTTGCTACCAGCCAATTTCTTGAGTATTTATTCTGTTAACATTTCCCAGTATAGTGACTCTGCCCAGGCTCTTCTCAGTACTTGGACACTATATTTTGTCCAGCTGGAGATGAAAACCCCTCAGGAATGTGTGGTCCGACTGGTAGGAGGGACTCCAGACGTTAGTCACCTGGCAACCACAGACTCAAGTGGCTATAAAACAAGAGTTTTTGAAGCATTCCTGGTTTCTCTGCCTTCTGAAAAGTGTGTTTTTTTATTTGTATCAAACACAGCTGGAGGCTTGAAAGTAGTTTTTGTTGTGTTTGTCATGCCTGAAGAGCACAGTTAGTTGAGGGCTGGCCAAAGACAATCAGAAAACAACTGACAGGAGCGAGTGTCCTTATCTGTGTTTGTACTGAGCTCATCACACGACACCATATGCTTAAGAGCTATCAGAGCACTGTGGTAAGATTCGATATTTCCTCTCCAGTCACAAGTTCACTCCTGATGGGTCCTCACATGACAGGAGATGTAATGTAAATTTAGCTTGGAAGTTGACAGTTATGTGAAACTGTAAACCTGATGATTAGTGTCTGTTGTTGTGTATGTAAATATCTAAAGATATGTGTACGTCATACCAATTACCTCTCAATCTTGTCTTTTGCACTAATGTAGTACAACATCACCCCCTCGACCTGATATGCTGCAAACTGAAAGCCGTTACCCTCCTTGCAAAACATTGTAAACATTTGATGCTATTGAGGTTTGAAGCAGGAGACAAGGTGACCCAGTATACCAGCGAGTTTCTGTTTCCCTCTCCCTAGTCTAGATTGTACACGTGATTGTAACTGGGAAGTACCTTCAAGTGCCACAGAGCTGTGTGGGAGACAGTGGTTGTTTACAAGCAAAAAAACTGAATGTTTGTCTGTTTCCTTCACTTGCTCAAAGTGTTGCTGCTATTCTTCTTCTATACGGGATAGTATTTCCCCTTTGCTTTACTCCATCTAAACGCTACAGCCTGTGTAAGAGCTGAAATTTAGATCATATTTGTCAAATTGTTTCCCCTTTTTTTGATATTCAACTCATGTTTCCCCTCCTTTCACCCAGAATGATTTTGGTTGTAATTGTGCTGTCTCGTTAGTCGGTATTTATGTTTGGTTATTTGTGCAATTTGTTAGATGATGATTGCAGATTTTTCAAATAAAATATGATTAGGAAATGTTTTTTGTCGGGACTTTTATTCACTGACTACCCCTTTTTTATTCCTGGGTAAATACGTGTCTGAAAACCAGAAATGAAAGTAAAAACAGGAACTGTGCTGTGATATATTCAGTAGCAGATATCACTTCAGCTCAGTTTCAAGTGAAAGCCCGGGGGGGGAGAAGAGAGTTTGTAGTGAGCTCTGTTTTGAGAAGTGTTAGCATCTGCTTTGTGTAAGTTGCTTTTGCTTTCAATACTTTGGAAACCAAACTTAGGAGATTTAAACTGCAAACTTATGCGTTTTCTTTCATTAGTGTGGTCAGAGCTGCAGTGTGTTTATTTTCCGACTGAGAAGATAATTATCTGCCTTTGAACAGACAAAGGCAAGGAGCACTTGAAAGGAATAATGACCTCTACGTACGGCAGCCTTCATGACAATTATGTCTCAAACAAAAGGGTAAGACTTTTAAAGTTATTCATTCCGTTTGGCTATGACACATTCGTCTTATGTCTTGTTCTCACATGTATTTCAAACTTCACGTTGCTAGAGGTCGACCAGCTGTGTGACATTAGTTGTGGTTTTGGGCTGTCTGACAGTCCTGGGGATCGTGCTCGCAATCGCTGTGCTGGAAAGACCCCCGGCTCCAAAAGATCATGAGACACTTCCTGAAGTAGGTTGTGGGAGTGATATCTGTACGGATCAGTGCAGGTAATAATCCCACTTAAGATATATATGTCATCTGCACAGTTATATTAGTATTAGTTGATGAATAACTGAATTGCTGAACAACTGTGGGTCAAAGTATATTTGCTGTTGTTGGATTTACAGTCTAACATTATGTAATAGTGTCACCACCAGGGAATTTGAGACTTGAGTGATAATGACTTTATAATTGTTTTGATTTTTAAACCTATTGTATGTAATGATACAAAATAGATCTCTATTATATAACTTTTGTAATAAAACTGATGTTAAATAGGGTGTATACTGCTCAGTTATATCACAAAACATACACCATCTACATCTATTGACTTCATGGTTATTGATTCCCTAAATAGTTTTTCTAGTTATAGTCTCCAGTTCTGCTTTCAGACACTTCCCTCACCAGATGTCTTTGTTTATCTCCTAGCATGGCGCTGGTGGAGAGCATCCCTCAGCACATGAAGTTCAAACCTAATGCAACGCTTGGGATCTCTCTGGAAAAAGCCTGGAAAGATCTTCTCTCCATGGCAACAAACCAAGTGGATGTGTCGTCCTTCTACTGGACTTTAACTGGGGAAGACATTAACGTTAACTCCTCCTCTGACATACCTGTGAGTTGCAGCTAAAACACTTCGCTCTTGTTTAATTTGTTGTTGTCTGTGGACAGGGCCGCTAATACTGAGAGTCTGTCCTCTGCAGGGAAGGGAAATCCTGAAAGAGCTTGAAGAGCTGCCCTCCAGGAATGTATCTGTCCGAGTGGTCACCAGTGTCCCCAGTGTCAGAACAAACTCCACAGATTTAAAGATATTAAAGGAGAAAGGTTTGGATCTGACTCCCCTGTTGTTGTTCTCTACATTCACTGCATTAGATTTTGTTTTTGCACCAGCTTCCCTTGACTGCAGTCTCCTCTTTGACTGTCTGTAGGAGTTCAGGTGAGAAAGGTGAACTTTGGGCGTTTGACACAAGGCGTCCTCCACAGCAAGTTCTGGATTGTTGACAGAAAACATGTGTTTATTGGAAGTGCTAACATGGACTGGAGGGCTCTGACACAGGTGACACCAAAACATCTACAGTGCTTACTTTAAACCTTACAGGTCCCATGTTGTAAAAAGTCAGATTTCCATGTCTTTTTTTAGCATAAAGCACATATGCTATGTAAATACCATGAAAGTATCAAAACCCAATCCATAGAGAAATAAACACAATCCATATTCAGAAACCATGCTTTTAAATGGGCTGTCAGGATTTCCGTGAAGTTGTGATGTCACAACTATACAGACTTTTCCCACCTTAAAACATACATCGTAAGTAGGCCTCTTTGTATTTCCTGTTAGAATCAGACACTAAAAATTATGGAGGTAGCTACTGTGACATCACCCATTGGTTTGTGGACTCCCGTTTTGAAGCCTCCAGTTTGGCATTTTGGTTGACGCCATCTTGTTTCTTTGGAACCATAAGTGACCATATTTGGATGAGAGGGTGGCGCTGTGGAGAAGCAAGAGGTGGATCTGACTAAGAAGATGAGGACACTATCAGCAGACAGCCTATCATTCAAAACAACCCGCCCTTAATTATGCGCAACTTTAAGCCTTAATAAAATATCAACTGGTGAGTTGTAAAAAAAAATTCACCCCTGTACAGTTGTCATGATGTGGGAAATTAGCTAATGAGACCAAAACTGTTTTGTACCAGGCTGTAAACATGTTTATTTGTGCTGTAAAGTTTGGCATTTTACCTTCTCGGAACCCATTGGCTGTATTCGGCGTCTGACTTCCGGCAGACGGCGATACAGCCTCTTGGGGCAGACCCCCAATTTTTTGGCATTCCGGTTTAATTTGGGCGGAGGAGGCGAATTTCCGTTTCCGACTTCCGTTTATATGTAAGTAAATATGCTGAAACATTGCAATGGATTCAGAGTTTGCAGAGATGCCAATTATGTTCCACCTCGTTAGTTCACCGCACGGAGCGTTTAACCTGGCAACAACTGCAGCCGGTTCAAACGTGATTGATCAATATCACGCGGACTACAAACAGCCTAGCACCGGAAACCAGGGCTCTTCCGCTCTTCTTCCGGAGGCAAGATCTCCGGGGTTTGCCTACAGAAGTCTGTATATAGAGACTAGGCATTTTAACATGGGGTCCATGGAGATTGACTGACTTCTGGAGCCAGCCTCAAGTGGCCATTCAAAGAACTGCAGCCGCGGAGGTTGTCGCTTAGTTTGAATGTTTCGCAGTGTATATAAATGACATCAGCTGATAGAAAATAAACTTGGACACTAGCGGTTGCCAAACAATGCAATTCCAGTGCTGTTACAGCAATTCCCCCAGCTGCAATGATAAACGCAGAGAGTACAGGTGTGGAAGACCCAGAGCTTTTTCCGGAGGTGGACTTAAAGAAATAGCAGGCACTAAAAAGTAGTGTTTCAGGCAGAGGGTGAATACAGATGTCACTGAATAGACACTCTCTGGAAAACAATGTGTTTTTGAACATTAAAGTATGTAAACATTTTCTTGTAGGAACCCAAAATACAAGTATGAACCTGAAAATGAGCATAATATGGGACCTTTAAAATGCTGCCAAACAATTCTATAATTCACTTAACTTGTCTGTAGGTGAAGGAGCTGGGTGTAGTCGTCTACAACTGCTCCAGTCTAGCAAAGGACCTGCTGAAGATTTTCCAGTCCTACTGGGTGATGGGACAGCCCAACAGTACCCTGCCACAACCCTGGCCTGCAGAGTATGACACTGCCATCAACAAACATCACCCCCTGCAGGTGAAAGCTGATAATGTCTCCAGCAGGCTGTACCTTACAGTGAGTTCCTTAAGTTTCAGTTCTTTTTTACAGAACATTGTTATTCTGGTGTATAAAGAGCTCTTGTTTCTGTTTACATTGAAGTGTGTGTATTACAGTTTTTAGCCACCTCTGAACCTCAAACTGTGAAATATAAGTCAGGTTTTATGAATGAAATGTTTTTGGTGGTGGTATTATTCCATATTTGTGTTTCACCCCAGGGTTCTCCACCTTCGTTCTGTCCTCCGTCGAGGACTCAGGACCTGGAGGCTATTCTCTCCATCATCTCAGAGGCCCAGCACTACATGGATGTAGCCGTCATGGAGTACTTCCCCGTCATGCGCTTTGACAAGCCTCAGAGGTGACCCACAAAAGAAACCAGTTATTTCCATCACGCAACTCACCTCTTTTGCTTTATTCTTCAGTTTCTCTTCTTCTTTTACGCGAACAGATACTGGCCTGTCATTGACGACGCCATCAGGACGGCTGCTTTTGAGAGGAGGGTTAAGATCCGGATGCTGATCAGCTGTGGGCGGGACTCTGATCCAGGCATGCTGCCCTTCCTTCAGTCTCTGGCCTCGATGGACAGCCCTCGCCAGGATATCAGCATCGAGATAGTAAGACACAACATAAAATAACTGCGTCTGCTGGGAGTAAGCACAGATCTTCGACTCTGAATTTTCTTTGTTGTTTGCACATCATTCTCTTTTCAGAAACTGTACATTGTGCCTGTGGGAAACCAGTCTGATATTCCATACAGCAGAGTCAACCACAATAAATACATGGTGACTGATAAAGTCGCCTACATTGGTGAGTGGCAGATCATCTTCAATGTTTTTATTTCCACTCATTTATAGTTCACTTTAAACTCAGCAAAATTCCTGTGCATTCATGTGTTGAGGAGCCATTTGTTACATGTGAACTGGTTAATCATTGACCAGATAATGTTATGTTTGTTCCTCAGGTACCTCCAACTGGTCAGGGGACTACTATGTGACCACAGCTGGAGTGGGTCTAGTGATTTCCCAGCATGCTCCTCACCCTATATGGGAGACCAAGGCCCTGCAGGGCAAGCTCAGGGCAGTCTTTGACAGAGACTGGTTCTCTGAGTTTGCTGTGCAGCTCGATGACCTGGGGCACCACCCAGACTGTGCACTGTCAAGATGACAGAAACATAAAACATAAAAGGACATAAAAATAGTTTTTATTATTGAGGTCAAACCACAGTTTTGATTTATGTTGATGTTTTTATATTATCTTTGTCCAACTTAACAGCTTTTGTATATTATGAGAGGGAAAAATGACAAATCATTTTCGATAAAGTGAACGTACACTGACAGTAAGGATAAACTGGAGGTTTTTAAAAATGGAGCACTGACATCAATAGTTTAAAGTATACCAGCTGTAATGTAATATAATGCACCTGTACCTACAAGTAAGGTTTACTGAGTTATTATTGATGTTTTTATAAGATATGATGGGTGTTAAGTGCTGAGCTGATTGTTGAATTTGTGATTGCTGTATATATTTTATAACTATTAAAACATAGCCTATATACTGTTTCAACATCTATGAGACTTTGTTAACAATTAAAATAATGTGTGTCGAAAGTCGGTCATTTCAAAACCACAGCTGCAGTTGTAAGAATGAAATTTTAGTAAACTGCAATTGTGTCACCCAGAAAGTTTGTACTCTTATTTTGGCATTGTCCTGATGCAGGATGCTCAGGGGAAGCAATAACAAGATTCATACTGATTACATAGTCTTCAACTTTAAGATTTGTTTTTTTAAAATTGCTGTTTAGTTTAATATTTATTAAAAGTAACCAAAATAAAATGTACTTTGACACAATCTCATTAAAGCTAATAAAAAGCTATTTAAAATTATAGCCGTTTCTGTTTTTGATGCTGTAAAGATATTTAAAAGACGTGTCTCTTTTCTGATGAGGCACATCTTCAGTATTGAGGATATCTTTATTATCCCTGTAAGGCAAATTGTTGAGCAGTCAGCAGTTTCATACACCAGACAGAACGTTGTCTGTTTATGTGATAATGTCTCGGTGCTTTCCACTAGATATTAAGTCTTGTTTACATATTTTTATGCTTAATTCAGTTCAGTTCAATAGAACTTATCCCAAGGGGAATTCTTGTGCCAGAGAATGCTTCAAAATACAATAACACAAAGTACAGTAACCACAATTTAACATTCACAACCAGTGAGTTCCCCAGGTCAGGGTCACTCACTAGGCCCAGTTTTAGAAACAATAGAATATTAAATATCTGGCAATATATACCAATATACGAGATAAGAAGTGTATAGTGTGTAGAAGTTTAATCAACTAAATCAATGGGACACATATGTAGAAATGTACATGGGTAACATACAGCACAATTTGATCTAACTGGGCTGAACCAGTAAAACCATTGCAAGGTAATCTGTAAATAACAACTCAACATGTTTCCCTCTCTTTTAGTATAAAGAAGTACACTCTGAAAATGTTCATGCTTTTGCAAAACAGATGAACGGCCTGAGATATCTCAAGAAAAATAAGTGCAATTTCGACTTGTCTGTTTTTCCACATTCAGTAAAACTACTCACATATGCACACATTTCCACTCCTGTGTAGTATGCTGGCATCACCACATCAGACTAAAGTGGAAGCCATCGAGGAAGGAGGTTAAGTTATCCCCTGCCTTACAGACCATTTACAAATCAAAGGTCTTGGCAGTGCCTTAGTAAAAAGTTCCACCAATATTGTTTTAAATATTAGTCTGATACCATTACTTTTGTACTGACGCTGCTGATTCACAATACTTTGCACTGTGTTGAATATCTTTAAATATGACAACAAGAAGCCTCATTTTACAAGAAGTTGACTACTCACTGTTTAACTTGCTCCTGACATTTGGTAACTCTTAGCCATCAGAAGTGCATTAACATTAGGTGTGCAGACTCATCCAGTGAGCCGGATTGGACCTTTTTTTTGGCCGGGGGCCGTACGTTTGACGCCCCTGGCCTAAATGGACCTGTGTGTTATTCCCCTCCCTGACAGTAGAGGCGCTGCGATTAAACGCTTGTGTCCGCAGTGAGGGCGCAGGGCGGGGCTCCGGCTGGTGTAGTACGTGTGCTTCACAGCAGTTAGCTTTCAGCCAGTAAACCGAAGCTAAAGCTGAACTCAGAAATATGGTGCTGCTCGAAAACGATTCGGTAAGAATAAAAAGCATATTGTGAATAACTTCAACTGTCGATGTTAATGCTAAAAAACTAGAAATCAACACTGTCTGCTTTAGCTAAGTTAACCGATATCCATAACGTTAAACAAGCTAAGTTAGTCGTCTAACTGACTCATTAGCCAACCGGCTAACGTTTGCCTGAAGCTAACACTGACTTTGCGTCAAGATGCAGCTACGTTAGTTTAGTTACTGCACTTTCTACCAAAATAAGGTAATGTTGCGTTGAAGTGGTTAATATTTCGTCCACACACAACAATAGTCAAATGTGTACTGCAAGTTAAGGGTAGCACTCAGTAACGTGTATTTCAAGACTGCTAGCGTTAACTCGAGTAACGTTAAGCTAACTTACAAGTTAGTTTCTTAAAACTGACGTTAGCTTGTTCAACTAGTCGTTTTTGTAACCCATCGTCATTTGTGAGAGTATGAAGTTGCGTTACCACACCACTGTTAATGAGCGCTACATTTGGCTAGCTAAAACTAATGCTGTCTGCTAGAAAAGGCTGTTGACTATTTTGCTCTCTTTCTTTAACGTTATGTTAATGAGAGTAGGCTAATTTAAAAGTTTTTAGTATGACGCAATAGCAAAACAACCAGAAATCATGGATTACCAGAACCATTCGGAAACATGAATAGTTACAGAGAGCAGCCAACTGTGCGAGAAGACACAAAAAGAATACATTATAGTGCCTAAGTTAAAGGAGCTGATGGGATTAACAGATACAAACATTTTATATGATTTTATTCATATATCTTTTAATTTCTTTTTGTTAAATTGAGTGAAGCCTTTAATTTTACTTCACACTTGCACTTACCTGCTGGCAAAATGTAGATCAACTTAATTCAATCTAATAACCATATTCCTACATAACACCTACCTCTGCACAAGACCACATATATACTGTTTACATGCCACGTCATTTGTCCAAAAATCTGTCCTAAATTTGGTTAAAAGTTGTCTTGAAATTCTTAAAAAGCATTAAATTTAACTGTTTGATCCCCTGCTGTTTAAATATCATCACTGGGGCTCTAATATTTGTTTTTGCTGTTTTCCAGTTCCTCACAGAGCTCACACGGCTGTTCCAGAAGTGCAGAACATCTGGCAGTGTCGTCATTACACTAAAGAAATGTAAGCAAATCCCTCCTGACTTTTGACCGTAGTCATTCATGTCTAATCAGAAGGTGAAATTTTGACTTTATCCTTTGAACATCTAAGCAGCTGGAAGGGGGTGTGTTTCTTGTTTCCAGATGACGGGAGGACCAAGCCGCAGCCCAGAAAGGGCCACACAGAGTCATTTGAACCAGCAGACAACAAATGTCTCATCAGAGCATCTGACGGCAAGAAGAAAATAAGCACAGTGGTGAGCTTACTGTGTTTCCTTTGTGTTTGATGTTATAGATCTGTGATATTTTGCTGTTAATGCTGAATTCTCATTTCTCTCTATTTCAGGTCAGCACCAAAGAAGTAATCAAGTTTCAAATGGTAGGTTGATTTCAGTGTTGTTTTAAAGCTAGTCCTCTGGGTAACTGCAAGCACACTTTCTTAATTAAGTCTCCTTGATGTTATTCAGATTATCTTTAGTGTCATAGCAGTTTGTCTTTGATAAATGAGCTGTGAGAATTTAATCATTGTCTCCTCTTCACAGGCATACTCCAACCTCCTTAGAGCTCACATGGATGGACTTAAGAAGAAAGATAAGAAAAGCAAAAGCAAGAAAACCAAAGCCACCCAATGAGCAACAGACTCTTTAACATAACCACGGGTACCTAAACTGGCCTGTACCATCTGAGGAAATGGGAAAGGCCTCCATCTGGTCTGTTGCCCCACTCAGCTCTCTTCCCATTCACCTGAGGCCTCAGAATCACTGTTCATCCACCCGGTGACTGCTCTGATATTATGCCATTGTTTGCATGGTAATGTCTCATCCCTGGCTGTTTGAAGCCATCGGCCATCTGGAACAGAAAACCTGATGATCTCCCGTACAGGATGAAGCAAGTCAACTTCATTGAATCGCCACCATATCTGCTTCGGAACCAGGTCATTCACAGCAGCGTCACCTCCATGGAGCCCAATGTTTACCTGCCCTTCATACTATTTAATTGTTAGAGTCCATATTTATGTTATATTTGCCACTGACCTACGAGCTGTGTTGCCATGTTTCAATTCGACTGCGCTTTGAGAAGCATTATAGGATTTTTTTTTTTTAATTAAGTAAGCATCTATTTTACTGCAAAGTTGCTTTGAAGCACAGAACTTAACTTAATCAGATCAGATGATATGTTTTTTATTTTAAACACATTTTACTGTATGAAGCTTGATACTGGAGATAAAAAATTTACTTAATTCTATGTTTTTAGTACACCTCCTAAAGTACAATGAATATTATTTTTGTTTTGAACCATGGTATCAAACCAAACTGTCAAACTGGCTGTCTCACATTGTTAAAGGCCAGTAATTCCTACTGTGTAGCTTTGGTTCAGGTGGTTAAGTGAAATCTGAGTGATGAAACAACACACAAAATCTTAAAAGTTGTAGATTTTACTGAAAAGGCATGTTTGAGTTATGAGTACAGAGACAAAGTCTTGGCTGTAATTCTAATAATGTTTCTGTTAATCACAATGACAAGGCAGATATCACTACAGCCACTATATTTGTGTTGTCTCTTCGTGCTCTAAGGTCCTGATCTCATGGAAGAGGACTGCAGCAGAATTTAAGTTCAGAAATAAAGTGCGTTGTTGAAAATCACTACGTTGTTCTTTTGTCCATAGTGATTAAAAAAAGCAAACAATGACTGCAGTAAACATGTAAACACGAGCAATGTAGAAAAGGAGACACTAAATACACTATATACATGAACACATTTCTGTGCTGCACTGGTAAAAACAGTCTGAGTTGTGTTAAGAGAAGAAGCATCTCATAGCGCTGTGTTCTTCTTGTCTGGTCTTTCCTTCGGGGAGAGTGCGAGGTGGCGCTGTCGGTTGCTCTCCTCCTCGTATCCCTGCTTCATGAGGCTGGTCAGATACTGGAACATGGTCTGTGATCAAAACAAGTAGTGGAAGCAGAAATATTCAGACCTTTTACTTTAGTAAACGTAGCAATACAACAGTGCAGAAATACTTTGTCACAAGTTAAAGTCCTACATTCAATATCTTAAAAGTGGAAAGGAATAGGCTTTAAAATACAAAAAGTTAAAAGTACTCGTGCAGAACGGCCTCTTTCAGAATATTATTAGATCAGACTTGGTGATGAATTAATGTAGACATCACATTAATGGTGCAGCTGGCAAAGGTAGAGGTGGTTTTTACTTCATATACTGCTGAGAATTATGTGAATTTTCCCAAGGGATCAATGGAAGTTTCAGATCTATCTATAGTAATACATCATAATTTATTTGTTGATTATATTATGTATTAATCTCAATCTGCAAAGTGACTAGTAGGCCTAACTAATGTAAACTTAGTGTATAAAGTATGATATTGACTTCCAAGATGTAGTGGAGTTGTACTTGAGTACAGTACTTAAGTTACAATCTACCATTACAAAAACACACTGAACTGGGCCCCCATAGGTGAAGGACATTCATTCACATTAAATTGTATGAAAGGGAAGTGTGTATTACTTTGAATGCAGACAAATTTGCTGTTCAGTCACCATCTTATATATGTGTACTGTGCTTAATTATCCAGCAGGGCCTTAGAAATATGCTTTTCTATGTGTGAATCAGTGAAAAACTCTGCTAATAGATATTGTTTGGTTGTTCACAAACATGCACCAAAGTGGTGGATGTGGGATAGGGAAGGTTACCTGAAAGATATGTGCAGCTGAGTTATGAAATCAATATTTTATTCTTGATTAAACCATGGTTACTGTTTACATATAAAATATCTTAATTAAGCAGTTACTTGAAGAAAGTGTGGGAGACAAGAGAAAAACTCTTGGTATAAACTTTAGATTTGCAGCAGTTCTGCTTGGTGCACAGTCTGTTATTATTTAGAGTATCAAATTAACCTAATTTGATAACCAGTTAATCAGTTTGAATTATTGAAAAAATAACTAAAAAAAATTCTCTGATTCCAGCTTCTCAAATCTAAAAATTCTCTGGTTTCTTTGATCCTCTATGACAGTAAACGGAATATCTTTGGGTTGTGGTAAAAACAAGACATTTGAGGACGGCATCTTGGGCTTCGGGAAGCACTGATTGGCACTGTTTTCTTTTTTTTTTTTTTATATTTTGATGCTTGGTAAGTAGAGGTGTTTTGTAATCCTAAAAAGTATTAGCCAAATGTCTGACAAATGAGGCATAAAATAAAAGTAACCAACTTTAACCACTAGAGGGCAGCAGAGTCCACTCATTGAAGCAGAAAGCTGTACAGAAACCAATGTTATTAAATGTAGATGTTAATGAAATTTAACATGAAGCTACAGACATGCTGTTTCTACAAAGCACACATAATTGCACATTAAAATAGATGTAATCTTAGATATGTGTTTTTCCACAAGTGAATAATGTATTAAACCAACGGATGGATTACTGAACTGGCCTACTGGGGACAGTCAAAATGTCAAATGAACACATACAGACAGAAAATAACCACAAAGAGACATAAAACCACAATATAGACAGAAATTTACCTCAGAGAGCAACAACGAGGAGACACAAAATGACAAAAAAAAGATGCACAATGACTACAAAGAGAAAATCACCACAAAGTCTCTGTCTTGCTCCTGTGTGGGAGAGGTGGTGTGACCTTTGTATCTCTTAGCCCAGGGGCCCACTGTCTCAGAATATGCCCATGCTTAAACCTCTTAAATTTAGTGAGGCCTATGCTGTTCATTGTCAGACAGAGCTACACTAAAACTATATTCCTTGAAGGAAAGAGATGTATCTATTGTGTATAAATGCTGAGCAGCCGCAGCATTATTCTCCTCATTAGAACCATAAGGGATCCTGAGGTGACATAACATGATGTGACAGAGCCATGCTCCATTTTCCCAGTATGCTCATGTATGGTTCAGTGACATGTAAACTCCGCATCACTCAAGCTTGTGTTGGACTGGTTCCCATATTGACATGTTACATGACGCATTAAGGATACATGCAGAGCTCTGACGCTGACACATCGAGCCTATTTTCACGAGACGTGTTCCCAGAATGGGTCAGTGAAGGGGTTGCTGATTAACACCCACACAATGGCAGTCCTTACCTTCCATGCTTCCTCCAGCTCGGCCGTCCACCTCTCCTTCAGGATGGGCTGCACGGCGCAGATGAATTCTGCTCCGACGTACTGGAAAATAATTACGTAAGATACTCAGTGATGTGCTTACGCCTTAGTAACTAGGCTGGTATCCAGTTGGTGTGTGACTCCATTGTTATTTGCTAGAGTAGGTGGTGGTTTCCATTTTGCAGTTTTAGGTCAATTCATTCAGCTGCTGTGATTTCAGGAGTCTAAGTATAATAGTGAGTCTGACAAAGAGCTACAGTATCAGCTGAAATTAGACTATGTGGAGTCCTTTATGAATAAAGCAGCATGGCAAAAACACAGTGTGGAGCACTGGTGGGATCATTGGGGTCTTACACTGTAGTACTTAGGCAGAGCGTTGTAATGGTAATGGCTTTTTCCCAGCTCCAGAGCCAGAGCTTCCAGTCTCTCCAGCTGGTCCAGTCTGGCCACGCTTTTCTCGATGAAAGACATCACCCTGAAAGAGATGGAGAAAAAATACCCTGGCCTGATTGATCCGTCAGTTAATCGTGAGTTAGCAGCAGGAGACTATCAACTGATACATCTTCACTGTTAGATAAGTGTGACACTCCTCTGTGTTGAAAGGCTGCACGCTGACATTTGCAGGTTCACAAAACTCAAATGCCAAGAAAGATAAATGCAATTGATTGTGTACCTTATCAATCCAGCTCACACTTGATGATGCGAAATTGCACGATACTTCATGGCCCTGAAAACATGTTTTTTTTCTCCCGCCTGCACAAACACCACAAGATCAATTTTCTTTGTTGCTCTTGCAGGTGCGTCTGCCATCACTGCAGAGTGTGTGCGTGACAGTTTTGAAGATGAAAATGGAACAAAGGGTTAGAGCCGGTTTAGCTTTCTCTTTCCCGTGTCTCACCGCCACCGCGGACATTTGTACAAATGTCCCTGAGTGCGGTTGGAGGGCCATTATCGCTGAATTTGAGAGCAGCTGGTTCACACTGGGGTGCACAGCACATTTTGTCTGTGCGCTGCTGCTGCAATGCCACACTAGCCTCTGTACCTTCAAGTCCTCAGGCAGTAATTGGCTGCTTTGGCCTCGTGCATAGAGGAACACAGAGAGGCCTGATGCACTCTGGAAACAACAGACAAGTGGCTGTGATAGATGCTACAAGCTCTGTCTGCAGCAGAGTGGAAAGCAACAACCTGAGGCGCTCTACCACATATCTTATGATCTGTGTCTGGCACTGTGTGCAACATTTTTTTTTATTATTATGTATTGGTAAGAAGATGAGTCTAGTGATATTCTATATTTTATCATGAAAAGACCAAAACAACTATGTATTGATTCCACTGAGGAGTATTGTCTGTAGCCAGAGCCTGATATTGTTCAGTAACATAAAGCTCCATTGTTGTCAAAGAGATATTAAACACATTGATGAGCCACACTGTTGCACTGGGTGACATGTTCCTTTAATAATGACGAACACGGTCATTGTAGTTTGAGTCAGTCTCACCTAAACTGTCTTGCTGTCACACATACTCCCTAACATTCTCACGAGAGTAGTGATTCCCAACTAGGGGTACCTGCACCCCGGTGGATACTTCTCCCAAAAATAATATGTGTGAAGTGGCTCTGATAATTTGGAAAAGCTGAAATTATGTTTTGGTAGAAGAGTATCTATATACTTGTATTCAGGCGAAAGATACCATAAGGATTACAAATCAGTGTGTAAGGCAGTTACTGCAACTCTGACATCCTTTTCAATCACCTCTTTCCTGTGCTTTTGACTCTAGAGCTGCGGTCATGACTGAATTTCCCTGGTGCAGGATTCATACTTTATCGTATCATATTGTATCGTATCATATCGTATCATCACATAAACCTTTTTTATGACATACTATACTATGACTTTTTCATGACATAATTTACTTTGACTTTTTTTATGACATACTATACTATGACTTATTTACGACATTAATATGACATACTATACTATGACTTTTTTATGACATACTATACTATGATTTGTTTATGACATTAATATGACATACTATACTATGGCTTTTTGAGCATGCCATACTATGACTTTTTTATGACATACTATACTATGACTTTTTATGACAAACTATAATATGACTTTTTTATGACATGACATACTATACTATGACTATTTTTTATGACATACTATACTATGACTTTTTATGGCATAGTATACTATGACGTTTTTATGGCATACTATACTATGACTTTTTTATGACATGACATACTATATTATGACTATTTTTTATGACATACTATTCTATGACTATTTTTTTATGACATACTATACTATGACTTTTTTATGACATGACATACTATACTATGACTATTTTTTTATGACATACTATACTATGACGTTTTTATGGCATACTATACTATGACGTTTTTATGGCATACTATACTGTGACTATTTTTTATGACATACTATACTATGACTTTTTTATGGCATACTATACTATGACTTTTTTATGACATACTATACTATGACTTTTTATGACATACTATACTATGACGTTTTTATGACATACTATACTATGACTTTTTTATGACATGACATACTATACTATGACTATTTTTTATGACATACTATACTATGACATTTTTATGGCATACTATACTATGACTTTTTTATGACATACTATACTATGACTTTTTATGACATACTATACTATGACGTTTTTATGACATGACATACTATACTATGACTATTTTTTATGACATACTATACTATGACTTTTTTATGACATGACATACTATACTATGACTATTTTTTATGACATACTATACTATGACTTTTTTATGACATACTATACTATGACTATTTTTTATGACATACTATACTATGACATTTTTATGGCATACTATACTATGACTTTTTTATGACATACTATACTATGACTTTTTATGACATACTATACTATGACGTTTTTATGACATGACATACTATACTATGACTATTTTTTATCACATACTATACTATGACTTTTTATGACATACTATACTATGACGTTTTTATGACATGACATACTATACTATGACTATTTTTTATCACATACTATACTATGACTTTTTATGGCATACTATACTATGACTTTTTTATGACATACTATACTATGACTTTTTATGACATACTATACTATGACGTTTTTATGACATGACATACTATACTATGACTATTTTTTATGACATACTATACTATGACATTTTTATGGCATACTATACTATGACTTTTTTATGACATACTATACTATGACTTTTTATGACATACTATACTATGACGTTTTTATGACATGACATACTATACTATGACGTTTTTATGACATGACATACTATACTATGACTATTTTTTATCACATACTATAATATGACTTTTTTTTAGCATACTATATTATGACTTTTTATGACATACTATACTGACATTTTTTATGACATACTACAGTTTGACTTTTTTATGACATACTATACTATGACTTTTTGCGGCATACTACACTATGACTTTTTGAAAAACTTCTTCATGACATACTATAACTTTTTTCTGACATACTACACTATGACTTGTTTGGCATACTATACTATGACCTTTTTTTTTACGAAATTCCATACTATAACTTTTCAAAAATGACATATTATTTTTTTTTTAGCATACTCTACTATGACTTTTTCATGACATAATTTACTTTGACTTTTTTATGACATACTATACTATGACTTCTTCAAAAACTTTTTTATGGCATACTATACTATGACTTTTTATGACATACTATAGTATGACTTTTTGCAGCATACTACACACATACTGTACTATGAAATTTTTTTGGCATACAGTACTATGAAATTTATATGGCAAAGTATTCTATGACTTTTACAGCTAAGCCTTGGAACTGTTTTTAAAGATTTACTGCTCCAGCAGAAACCAGTGGGTGACTGGGTGCCTCAGACACGGTAGGGGAGTATGCTAAGAGATGCACTAATGCATTGTTGGCTTTCTTTATTTCATTTGTTAAGAGAATATATAACAATGTCAGCCATGTCCTGTTTTGCTTGGCAACTTTGATGGTCATCATAATGACAGAAGCCAATGAATGGATGTTACACTGGCTATCAATATGCCCTCTAGCCAAGTGTATACCATGCAGTACTATTCCATGCTGTCATTGGCTGGTTTGGTCAGTTTTGCTCTGAATGATGCTGATGTGTCGATGTGATATGAGTTGCAGGGTTGTTGACTGACCGTAGGCCGTGTGCCCTGAGCTCCCTGCTGTTCCGCAACCTCTCCAGGTCCTCCACGTCTCGGAACAGGAAAAAGACATCCTTACATTCTGGATGGGTCTCAAACAACCTGTTACCAAGATAACAACAGTGCATGTAGCCGTCTGTGAACCTCTGAGAAACCAGTATGTAAACCAAAACAAATCTCCTCCTGAGTTAACCAGCTAACCACATATAACCCAAACCGTGACACAGCTGTAACCCTGTGTTCACAGGGCTGAGCGTGTAAATTTCAGCTTATCAACACTGCAATCGGCTTTTCTGTCATCCTTCAGCCATTCTCTCACTTTGAATAGATATCTGATTGTGCCTTTCTGTTCCTACTCTGCTTCTTCTCATCATCACAGCCCTCTGCATTGGTTTTTACACCCAGCAGGTACAATCACTAACAGGCCAGGGTGGATCTGTAATTTTGTTAGCTGGCGCTGGCTAACTCTGCCCTGTCGGAGTCAAGACAGAGTCCCACTTAAATGGAGCCACTGATCCTGATAGAGTTTTGTTTTTCTCATTTAACCTCAATCAATTTCCTTAACAAGAGGGTTTACTCATGTTGCCGTCCAATCAGAGAGCCTTCAAGTCTCCAGCTGAGGTACCTGTGATTAGTCATGCTGCCAGAATACTCATTCGCCTCGTCTGGATGTGAGTTGCATTGTGCTCACAGTGAGATGCAAAGCTTGCGGCATCTCTGCTTTTTCAGTGGGAAGGAAAATGAGATAGAAAAAAAGACAACAATGGCAGGTAGCATTCGCATGCAGCTTTATTATTCAAACTAGATTCAAACAGGGACTTTAGCTGTAGGTGGAAATCCAGCAGAAACAATCTGAACATCTGTGGTGCTGAGCTGCAACACTGATCTAAGCATTAATAATAAATTATAATTTAAAACACTTCTGGGTGTGGTAGGTCAAACTGAAACATAATGTATTTCCTGTTTATTGTCTTCTTCCCATACACTGCTGGTGAGAGGAAATTTGTGTTTCTAAACCTGAAATACTGAACGGATTCTTCATGAATAAATGCATTAGATGTCTAAAACGTGTGCTCCCCTTGATAGATACAGTAGATTGTGAATAGAGGTGATGGGAGAGGTGTTAGAGAAGAGATGGCCTGTTTAATGGCTGCTGCGGAAAACATGAGTAGCTCTGCGCCCTTTTACAAGCAGATAATAATAAAGAGAGGTCTATTGAAACGCAATATATTGACAAAACAAAATATGAGTGAGGTTTTTTTTTTTATTTTATGAGTGAGTGTTTCTGAATACCCTGACAAAGAAATGCATGTTTTCATATGTCTGTTATACAGTACTGCCTGCTTTATATTTGTGTGTTTGGCTCATAGGATTTAGCGTTGTCCTTTGGCAGAAATATGTTTTCATTAGTTTATAATCACCTTAAAATAAGAATTGTTGTGTTTTTGTTACCTTAGAGTCAGCTGTTTATACCGTAAAACTCCAATTAGTAGCCCCAGGCTATTATTTGCTTAAATCACTGAAGTCAACAAGCTTATATTTGGGACAGGCATCTATATGGGAGAGGCCTTTAATTCCTTATAAGCACAACTGTTGCTCAGCAGCGATGCAAAGTAAAGCAAAGTATGAATATTACTTTTTTTTGCGATCAACTGTTTATTGTTTGTATTATAGGCGGGAAATGCAGTGTTGCAATCACAGATGTGGTACAATACAAGAAAATATCTGACATGTCTCTGCCCTCCTCATTTCCCTTGTTTCCTTGATCCCCTCCACCCCGACCGCCTAAACCCTGACAAGGAGAGACCATCGTACCGGAGCTGCAAATACTAGTCCCTTAGTTAAGTAAGGCAGATATTGACTAACAATTATAACTGTCATTGTAATTATTATCCCCATCATTACTATTATTTGCAGCCCTACAAGACAATGTATATGGACCAAAAACATGCAAAGGGAGAAAAAAATAAATAAAAAATAAAATAAAAGCAATATTAATTATGAATAAAATATAATGATAAAAATAACACTTCCTGTCTTTTTATTTAAGTCATTCTAACCACACTCGTTTTCGTCAGGAATCCAATGACCATTATAGTATGAATATTACTTGTATGAAAATTAGGCTTCGAATAACATATCAACTCCAAATCATTCATTTAACCTAGCTCCCGCAGACAAGGCATCAGAGGGAGAGTATTATGACACTAAACATACCGACACAACACCACTTTATCTTGTTAAAACAACTTGGATTGATTTCTATGAAAAAAACCTTTTTCATTCTTTTGATCTGAGGACCCTTACGGACAAAATGAATATGAATAACTTACTAATTAAGGAATGGACACATATTCTGACTTAATGACAGCTTCAAAAGAAGAGAGTCACCGTTTTTTAACCCTACCATGCCAGTAAATCCTAATGAATTACAGTCTTCTCTGGTGCTCATGGTTTCAGTAAAATGAACTGAACGATTGACTTGTGGAGAATCTAACTGTGCTAATGAGTGTAGCACCTCCATATTGACAGACAATCTAAACATTTATATTTGTATGCACGTTCTAAACAGCTAAATAACGTAGAGTTACCAACAACTTGTTTTATATAGCCGAAGAACTTCTATAAAAAGAACTGCTTGGCAACCAGACCAGGCCTCTAACTGAGACAGGCCTTTATTTGTCAACACATGTAGCCACACCAGGCTAGTAAAAGGGACTGGGTGTTTAATTGGGACTAGGCGTTTAATTGAAGTTTTACAGTATCTACATACAGAGCAGGTCCTCTTCCATGGAGTCTGCCATGTTGTTTCTACATTGCACAACCACAGATGCTGCGCTAGATGCCACTAAATCCCACACACTAGACCTTTAAATTATGGTTTATATGATAAGACTGGATGTGTTGAAGTACAGTTTCATTAAATAAGAACTATTTAGGCTCTATTTATTTCTAAATATTCTGAATTTATGCTTGATTAAATAACATAAACTCAACATGTAACACCACAGTGTTTGCACTCCAGTGTAAGTGGCTGTGTGCTTTGCTCTCTCCCACTTCATACCTCCTGCTCACCAGCTTTATTGTTTAGAGAAAAGGGGAAATTGGCTGCTCTTAATTTGTCCATCACTGTCAACACATCTTTTGGAAAGCTGGTGACTTGTGTGGTCTCTTGCGGCATACATGCAAGTATGCAGTGCATATGCAGACAATGTATAGGACCATGTGGAATTTTAATTGCCGCCGTTCAGAAGCTGTATTCATAACTATTTTGGCACTTATGAATAGAGTCCATTTAAGTCTTCAGTGTGTCTTCATTTGTATAAACTGGAAAGCGGAGCAGTCCTTTGCTAAAGAATAAAGTCTGTTAAATCAAGTGCAAGAACATACGATTTATATTTGCTGTGTTACTGTAACTATAACTGTTCGGTCATGAGACAAGCCCTAACAGCCAGGGGGTGGGGGTTCTTGGGGGGGGGCCCACATGAGGCCCGTGAATTCCCAGGCTAACACCCTCATCTCTTCAAATGTTGAGGTCACCCAGGGGACACATGGCACTAATTGGGCTTCTAGCCATGTGCCCGGTGGTCTCTTTACTGTAGATGCTGCTGCCTGAAGGTCCGCCACTTTTTATAAGCATATTCTCTCACTGCTTTCATTTCCCTGCCAAAGGCTAGAAATGTTTCCCCGGATGGTGGTCATCATGCTAATTGATAAAATGCATTTTCTTGATGGCTCATGCCTTTAATTGTATACCACTGTGGCAAGCCTATGGCTGTGTGTGTTTATTACGTAATGTTAAGATGTGATAAGAAGTGATAAGAAGGGAGGAGGGGTGTGTTGCTCTGAGCTGTAGATGAAGAGCTGAGGGGTCAGAGGGCAGAGTGGAGGGATGCTGGATGTTCACTTTGTGGCTTGTATGAAAAGGTCAGGTTCTGTGGCATCTTTCTTTGTCTCCTGGGCCAGCATGTCACTAAACTGTCTGATGAGGTTAAAATGAAAAGTTGCTCCTTTGGTTTGTCTTATGATCAGAAGTATGAGCCATGTAAACAAACATGATATGGAAAATGCAACTGGAAAATGAGTTTGGCTGCAAAATCAACAATATTAAGTCTTTTTTTTTTTTAGCAAATTATTATACCCACAGCATCCTGGCTTAAATTCACAATATAATAAAATGACCGCAGGGAATCAGAGGCTATAAAAGCTACCCTTTTCTATAGGTTTACATCATCTGCCACCCCTCTAATCAGCCAACTAGATTAATAATCTCCATAATTTTGAGGTATCAGACATGGAAAAGTGTTATAAATTCTTACCTGACAAACATAATAATCCCAACTTTGGCTATATCGTCCCGGATAACTTTCCATGACTCCTTGATCATCTGAACCTGATCCTCGCTGGGATACAAAGCAGCTGCACCATCCTCTGTAGTCTTCCCTCCAAACTCTGCTTTTGCTGCCAGACCTGATATTGCGCAGCCCATTCTTCATTAATAAAAAAAACAGGACGGTTATGTTTTTGTGCCAAACCAGGAAGAAAAAAAAAGGATTAATAGTTTTTGTGCCAGAAGAGGTGTGATGTTGCTGGCATCTGGTTTTAGAGCGCGACTCTAACTGCGTCTTGAACTACACGCCTCTGGTCGGTGTCACGGATTTGTGTCAAGTCTGTAAACACGCAGACAGGATGAGTTATGCTCAGCGGTTCAAAATAAAATATCTTGTTATGAGCACATATAAAAAGGAGTGCTGAGTAGTAATTAGGCTTTTATTTTGAAGGATGAACCCGCTGACTTCCTGTGCAAGTCTGTATAAAATGGTTAACTTGACGCAGCTGTTGGCTGCAGAGATGATTCAGTTGAGGGAAACAGCGCGCTGGCTCCGTATAGGCGCTCAGTAACCAGAGGCACCGAGGCTGAGCGGTGCAATCATTTACAATATGACAACATACACAAATTAATAAAGACATACACACATGTGCCCACCTTATAACACTGTCACTAGCTGTTACAGCTGACTCTGGTAGCAAATATCTCCCTATTTTACCAGGGGCACCCCCAGAAATTTTTGAGAGGGGTGGCCAGATAGGGCCACTGAAAATATTGGGGTGAAACACCAAAACCAAAAATTATCATTTGTTTTTGCTGTTGTGGTAAACGGCACAGTGGCACGGTAGTTAGCATTGTCACTTTACAGTGAAGTGTTCCTGGTTCGACCCCAGGGTGGGGGAGCACTTCTCTATGGAGTTTGCATGTTCCCCCCCATGTCAGCATGGATTTTCTCCAGGTACTCCGGCTTCCTCCCACAATCCAAAGACATGCAGGTTAATTGGTGACTCTAAATTGGCCATAAAGGTGAATAGTTGTCTGTCTCTATGCGTCAGCCCTGTGATAGTCTGGCGACCTGTCCAGGGTATACCTCGCCTCTCGCCCAATGTCAACATGGATAGGCTCCAGCACCCCTGTGACCCCCAACAGGATACATGGTTACAGAAAATGAACCTCCACAGAATCCATTTTCATTCAGATATCTTGAAGTGAAAGCTCAAGGGACCCCTATGAAAATGGCCATGCAAATTGTTCCTGTGCTAAAATTTAACCTGAATTTGGAGCATTATTTCACCCCCTTCTTGACAAACTATGCCAATGTGGTTAGTACCAATGGATGCCTGAGGTTGTCTAGTTTCACAAGATGCAAACATCCCTGCACTAGCTTAAAAGATGAGCGCACCACAGCCATTTAAATGCAGTAATGTCGGCCTCCAAATATTGTATCAGGGGACGCCACTGCATTAAAGCCCAACATGTACGACACACACACAGGAGCTGAGCTTGCATATTTCAGAAAGGGAGAGACTAAAACAAAGTTATTAACCAAGTAAGGAAATATTTCATGTACTACGTTATATGGGCTATAAAATCAGATTTATAAACATCAAGCAGATAAAGCAATGTATGTATTTTGAGAGCCAAAAATATCCTGACCCCAAACAGAATGTTTAAGGTATTTATATCTCTATTCTATTAATTAGATTAATCTTATCGTTGGTCTTAAATGCACTGATACCTTAATGCCATTTTTACAATGTGTCTCCCAAGTTCTTCTCGATCCTCATTTCAGAATACAGAATCCTGTCAATGAAACACATTCCTTCCAAATCTTATGCATACAACACAGTAATAAAACAGTCTTGGCTCTTCTTTGCATCATCTGAGACAGAGCGACCGTCTCAGTCTAAATCTGGAAACAGCCTTCGTTCCATCTAACCAGTGGATGATGGAAGTTATAGATATAATGAGATGTGATGTACTGTATTTGAGATGCATGACAGTGTGAGGACACTTACCATTTCTGTTTTTATTGAAAATACGGGAAGCTTCAAGTATGAAACAATATATTTTCTGCAATGGAAAAGTAAAAAGGGTCGCTACGGGTCAGTATTTACATGAGGCCGATCTCTCCCAAATATACAGTTTCATAAATAATATTTAAGAAAATATACAACTTGTCGATAACAATAAAGCTCCAGTGATACAGTATGTGAAAACAGGTTTAGAAGCAGCTACAGTAAACGTGGAAGCAAATTACTGCTGTGACCACATGCATTAAAAGTCAACAAATATTAACAGGAAACCCTCTTTGGTGTATGGGCAGAGACTCTGCTGACAGCACAGCTCTCTCCTCAATAGCTTCTTTTTGATTTCCCCTGAAACTCCAGCTGACAGTTTACGTGGTTAAATGGTAAAAGTGCTATAGTGGTTATAGCAAGACTCAGCAACAGTGGGAGGGAACCAAACAGATGCATATGATGATAAAGTAGAACCTAATCTTCAATTGATACGAGGAACTATATACACCTTTTTACATACACTTGTATTGTACAGTGCAGACAAATACCCAAGGTTCAAATTTTTAAAGACAAATTGCATTCCCCTCATGGAACTCACCAATGATCAATAATACCCCTTTATGTTTCACTGGTGCCAAAATCCTCACCGTGTCCCCTGTGCTGAAAACAACTTGCAGGCAACGAGTTTTATTCTTCTGGGGGAAAACAGGAAAAGAGGCATCAGGTAACTGGCAGATTACATTTCCACGTGATAGTCCCTGATCATAAAAATGTACATAATTCACATGTTCATGAGCTTGTGGTTAAACTCTGGAACTTCTCCCGTAAGCTTCTCACTAGATTACTCTCTGTTATTTTCCCTGAAACCAGGGCAGCAGGCTTCGTGGCACAGCCCGGGCCCTCCTGGTGAACGCTATCCCCGTCTTTGTCCGTTATCAGAGACACCTGACTGGCTGTGTATGAGGTCCTCACAGGCTCCTGAAGGTTCTGTACTTCATGGAGGGGAAGCATATGGTCCAAAGAGCTCCACCTGCACAGCAGGGGCTGAAGCTGAGGCTGGGGCCAGTCCTCTCCTGCAGGACACCTTTCCTTGTGTGCAGTTTCAGTGTGTGTCCTTGGACAGTCTGTGAGAGCTTTGTGAAGGTCAGAGGAGCTTTTGTACTTGTGTGAGCAACCATTGCATCTGTTCGTAGAGCACTCCAGCATCCCGTTTGGGACTGTGGAGCTACGGGTTAGTTTTGAAGAGTGGGGGGTGTCTGTGTATTTAGTGCGCAGCTCCTGCACATCAGGCCAGTGGAAGGTCTCAGTCTCTGATGGTGGGCTTTGCGGGCAGGTAATCGTGCTCTGGGAGCTGGCTCCAGAGCTGGGCGTCTGAGCTGGGCTTGGAGAACTCTCTTCGCAGATGACCTCCTGATCACAAGTGCTCGGTGGCAACCTCAGGTTGGGTTTACCTGCACACATACACAAAAAACAGACAAAATATGCTGGTCAGGTTTCTCCATACATGAGCTTAAGAGGTAGGTTACTGCAAAAGAAAGCAACACGGCAGTCGTTTGCATCCTATTTACCCTTTTTCTTCAATGGCATCTTCTCCTCATGGACAGCAGGCATATTCTTGAAGCCCTGTTGATTGGCTCTGTCTCTGTTCCTCTGCCAGACTATTGGTCTGTTATTTTTGATGCGTTGACTGTACTGACGTGCCAGCTGGAACACCTTATTTTTCATCTTTCCCATGTCTTGTAGGATCTGGTCCTCGTCCATACTTGTTCTGAAGTTAATAATCTTGGGTAGTTGGCCTTGGTTGACGTGGCTCTTGTCTTGAGATGAAGAGTCTTGACAGGATCCCCCCTCCACTGCTGGAAGGGTTGGGGTGGGAGATGAGATGGAGGAGCCATCTGAGGCCATGCTTATTTCAGACTCTTCAGAAACAGGATGTGGTTGCTTACTGGTTTTCACACCTGTGTCTGAGCTTATATCCTGTGTTGCTTCTAATTTTGAGTCATTAAGTGTCTTTTCTGCAATCTGCTGAACTTCCTGGCCCCCCCCCTCCTCCACCTCTTCCTCCATCTCCATGTCTTGCCAAACCTTTTGCATGTCTGATGAGGGTCTGAACTCTTCTTCTGTGGCCGATACATCCGAGACACTCTGAGATCTAGCCTTGGCTTCCACTGGTCTCTGTGGTTCAGTCTTTTGATGAGTGTCAGTGTTTCGACTCTTTTCCAAACCAGGAAGGTCAAACACGGCCCAGGAAGTGGGGCGGTTCCGAGAGAGGCCTTTCCTGTGCACTGGGACAGCCGGCTCCTGGGGAGCACTGTTAAGCTGTCGGCTCAGGTGCCGGACCAGACCTGCTGGGATGTAGGAGAGACTCTCCCTGCGCTTGATGCTAAAGTTAGCATCTTGGTGCTCAGCATGCTCATAGTATCGTCTGATCTTGCGGATGAGGAGGCGATCTTGTTTAGAGAGAGTGGACATGCGTTCCCCTTCAATGAAGGCATTCAACGCAGGATCAAGTGCAGGTGTTGACAGATTAGCTTCTGAGGTCACCTGTGGCTCTGGGGAAGAGCTGGCAAACATTTGGGTCTGTTGCTCTAAGTCCATGCAAGCTGAGGGGCTTTTAAAGACATCATTATCTATTGTAGGTGAGGGGCAAGCGAGGGACCCCAAGTCCTCTGAAACCAGGCTGCTCCGCCTGGACAGGTTGGTGATGAAGCGCTCGGCTATCACACTTGCCTGGTCCAACACGGAGGAAGGTAGAATGCTTTTATTGTCTGAAAGCACCTCCTCATCCTCCTCTGAGAGCTCCCTGTTAGTTATCACACTCGTCTCCTCCACTTGGAGACCAGAGGAATCACTCTCCCCTTCTTCTTCCTCTCCAGTTTCTCTTGAGGTATCCTGAGGTTCTGGGGTGTCGGCTACTTGTTGCAAAGGGGAGACAGGAGACTCGGAGCGTTGGGAGTCGTGCACCTCCAGCTCATCACTCTTCTTTGCTTGAGGGACACAGTCAAGAGGGCGCAGCTCCTCCATAGTGACCTGAAACATGATAGGAGTGTTTGCAAAGTGGAGTCTAATGAGTTAAAACAGACATTATGATGGCAAGGTCCATTTCCCAATAACATAATGGACCTTCACAGTTAAATCAAAAGCATGCAGGATTTATGATGCATGCCCACTTGAGCTTTATTACAGAAAACTATTTCTATGTACAACATGAAACTGTGGTGAAAACTAAGGAGAAACTGTGATTGTTTTTGCAGCTTGGTTACGAATGACCCCGTGTTGGACCATTTCTGTTACCCGTAACAAGTTAAATACTTCACACACACTGATGTCTGCAGGTCTCCCGGTGTTCATAGTGCTGATGTCACCCTAGCTGGCCATTAATCTAAATTTGTTTCCAAGTGTTGCCTGCCTCTTTTTGGAGTGCCTGCAATTTGCAAAAATTGCAGCCTGAAGCTGTGTGCTAGAGATAAGGTTAGGAAAAGGTAACAAGCCACACTCTGCTCAGATGCAGGAGCTGTTTCACAAAGTTGCCACGAGAATCAGGTAAAAAGTGCTCCAAAATGAAATGTCACCTTTTTCTATGGGAGTGCTGACGACAGAACAGCATTGTGTGTGTGTGTATGTATGTGTGCGGCATTCTAATATCCAGGACAACAAATAAACCTCAGGCACTAATACAGCTCCAGGCGTGATTCAAATAGGCCTTAGAGAAAAGCTGTGCTAATGGCAAAGGGCACTTATTAGGTAGGAAACTTACTGAAATGGCTAATGCAGTACTGCAGCATTGAATCATCCAGCTCTCATTCACACATAGACTATGTAATGTGACAACAGCAAATAGACTAAAAGTGTGTCATTCAAAATATACAATGGTTAAAAAATAGGCTTAACAACAAACTAAACAATGCCAGGGGCATGGAGTATAGACAGGCATTCTTTAACACAGCGAATAAATGTCACACGTGGCCTCAAAGACATGGCAGAAAATGAATGGATGCATGTATAAATCTGTGTTTTGTAAAATACCTGTGTGGCGAGAGTTTCTTTCACGGCCATATCCTCATGTTTTTCATCTAGCCCGTGAGCTTCCACCTCCTCTCTCAACGTAGTTTTCAGTTCAGTCGAATCTCTGATCTGATCATCCTGAAAGAGCAAAACAGGGCTTTAAACTGGGTTTATATTCTGATTCATCCTAGAGAGCACACTAAGAATCCGTTAAAGAGGACTGTGTTTTTGTGTTTTACAGGAATACCTCACCACCCAAGTGACCATTTGTACATCAATTACTCATTCTGAGTTATGCTGGATACATGAAATAAAAGTGTTGTTTTTCTCACATGCCCACGGTGAACAAAAAATCCAAACAACAACAAAAAAAAAAAACTCTTGATGAATTGAAATCATAGTGACTTTGGTGTTTTAAATGATTAGTTAAGATTCACCAAAGTCACACAATCACACAAACAAACTACTGATTGAGGCAGTGGTAGACCAACAGCTCCCATATTCAGTGAGGTAAAATCACTGTTTTTGTCAATGGAGTCTGGCTTTGAAGGGAGCAAAGATAAGTTTAACTTTAGTCCTGTATTTGGGAAATACTGAGCATATGACTGGATAAATGAGACTTGGATTATACTGCACAATGTTTTGATAAAGTTTATCTGTTGTTAAACATGGACAACTTTTACTCCCATTCGTCAATAATTTTCTCCATTTTTGGATTCTTCACTTGCTGTGGAGGCATGTGGGAAAGAAGAACGTTTTCTTCACAAATTTGATGTTACACAGGTGAGTAATTGAAACAAAAATGGTCATTTGGGGGGTGAAGGTCAGGTTTGGAAAATCCACTATAAATGGTAATAATAAAAGTCTTCAACTTCAAATGAGAAGTATTAATTCATATTCAGAAACAACACTGAAATAACAATTAACCTTAACAAAGACTTTGTATATTCAGAGTGGAAATATGATTATCAAAGAGAAATGCTTTTGCTATTATAATGATCATTTAATTAGATGGCAACATTAACCTTTGAAGTCAAACAACATTTAATAGGGTGCATTAAGCCACTGGTTATAATGCAAATGCAGGCATGGTTACAACAGCATAAGCTGCAACATCAATCATGCCCCCCAAAAAAACCCACACAATCATGAAACACGACACACTGCAGGTACATGGATGAGGAAAACATATAATCAGGAGACAGTGCATGCACATGGGAATGACCTCCCACTGTAAAGCAAAATCAATAAAAGCAAAGACATGCAGCATGTTTGACCTTAAAGTATCACCCTGATGTTTCAGAGCTCACAGTTAGCAGTTAGCAGTTTGGGAGATCTTCAGTCCATGCACTTCAACACAATGATTCAACCTGAGACATTCAACGTGCACAGTGCAAATGGAAGCAGGTGTTAGCTGGTTTTGTTTATGAAGACAAAACAAAGAGGGAGAGGGGCGAGACCCAGCGTGGGAGAAAGTGGCGGAGAGTATTGGTAAGCCGGTGGAATGGAGCAGGAAATGGGAAACCCGTGGGTGGCAGAAACCCTCACCGTTGTGAAGTGAGTAGAAAGCAAAGCCCTGGCTCTATAGTGCCAGCAGGAGATGGCTGCCAGCACTGAGCTGGCAAAGTCGGCTACCTGGTCGTCTCCCATCAGTATATCTTCCTTGTAACTCTCCCCCTCCTCCTCCTCCTCCTCCTCTTGCTCCTTTGCCTCCTCTGCCTTCTCCAGCCCCCCCTGACTGGGTGAAGAGCCCAGTTTCAGGTCATTGTCAGTAGGACTTAGCTGCTCCAGAGAGTCCCTTCTGGGAATCAGATCCTCCGCACACGGCCTCTCAGCCTGAGGCTCGCCTAGACTGGAGGCCAGCGTACTGACACTAGTGGCTGGCTGAAGGGAGCACCTCTCCCCCAGCAGTGCACCCTCACTGTCTGCATGCTGTAGCGTGAAGTCATAGACATGTGGTTTGTTATTGCAAGGCCAGTGCTAGAGCCATGATGTGATTGCAAGGCTGTAAATGGGATGGATCATAAAGCTGCTTTGGCTTGTGGTGAGATATGATTTTTGTATTCCAGGGCAAAGTCAGAGTATGTTCTGTGGAGATAAGGTTTCGTTTTGCATTAAGTCCATTTGCAATTAGTATAAAAAGTTTGAACTGCTGAGTCAAAACCATATCTCACCGAAGCACGCTGACCTACAAAACTACTTTCCTACAAAAGAATGAAAAAGCTTATCAAGGTTTATTAAAGACTACATTTATATTTCAGCACTTACCTTCAATACAGCTGCACAGAGGCCAAAGATAAAGAAAAAGAAGGAGAGAGAGATAAACACAAGAGAATGTCAATAACTCTGAAAAAGAGCATCTATTCAAGTCAAATATTACATGACAAAACAACCTGGGTGCCACATGCATCTTGTACAATCATGGTCAGGACACAATCTCATCCTCCACGAGCAAAGACTGACTGAGGCAGTAGCTAGTCTGGCCCAGACTTAAGGGAGGCCTTGTGATTAGATAAATACCAATTAGAAACATCTTCCTCTCAGAGGCTCAAACTGGACATGATGCAATTAGCCAGGATGTGATGACCCACTCCCTCACTCAGATGGGAAGGTTGACATGAAAATTGCTTCTTCATTACATTGGCTTGAAAAATTGATGCGGACTAGGAGCAAAGGAGAACTGAGGACAAGAATACAGAGGTTTTCTCTTTCATAACGGCCAATTACAGTAGAATAGATGAGAGCAGCGAGATGGGATCTGAAGGGAAGGCCGAAATTTGACTATTGAAAAGAGCTTGTGTATGACAAAGCCTTACACCAATGTGGCATATAATTAACTTTATTATGGGTGAGGTCGGTGAAGTGGGAGTGGGAGTGATTGTGTGTCTTTTGATCCATTTTCCAGGTGTCTTTGAGGGAGAACAAAGCAGAGGTGCAATGGGGATATGGGCAGTAACCCAGGTAGGGGGATGTGGGGCCACTGGGCAGCACCCAGAGTGTGAATCAAACAGACCCACAGTTAAGAAATCTGCCCTTTTGGCTCCCAAAATCTTACTGAACATATATTAAACAAACCCCCCACAATGTACCAACCTCTTGTGCTCCTTATGATTTGTTTTGCAGGCTCTAAAAAGACAGAAAATTGAAAAAGATCACAGTGTAAGTGAGAATTATAAATATTAATACAGAGCAAATATGCACAAGTAGATTGATGGAGTAGGTCTTGTTATTAACCTGATCTCCTTCTCCCATTCCGCCCTCCAAAATGGAAGTCGTCAGCCTGGCAGGACTCGGCTTTCTTCATCCTCTCAGGACTATAGTGGTACTTCCCTGGATCTGAGCAGCAGAGGGATACGTCACCTCACTCAGAGAAGCAATTACAAGAACAATTTTCTCCACATAGATAAGATAGATAGATAGATTATTGTCTACGCCTTCCTGGTAAATTCAACCACATTCCTCATTTTCCACTGAAAATTAACCACCCTCCTCTTTTGTGAACAGCATCTTTGGTCGCTATGGAAACAGTTAAATTAGTCTTAGCATAACAAAAGTGAGTCTATTTGTTACACTTACAGTTGGAATTGTCCAGGAGGGCTTCTTTTGCCTTGAAAGAAAAAGACGGCGTGTTTAAATGCAAGGCGGTTGTTGAGAGAAGAATGAATGTCACAAGTGAGGGACGGTGTTGTTTACCTTCTGCGGGACGATGGTGTTGTGGTTCTCAAGGATGAGCCTCTTAATGTGATGGGCCCAGAGACGCTTCTCTTCGACTGACTTGGCCTAGAACAACAAGCACTTGTCATTTAGGAGAGAGTCATTGACGTTAATAAAGATACACCACATGCACACACACACATCAGAGACATACAGACAGTGTGAACCACTGGCTCTTAAGTATTGAGGAAAAAAGTTTTGTTAACACAGAAAAATGATATTAGGAGATTCAGTTATCTAAATAACAATTCAAAAACAAGATAACCACAGCAGGAGGTTTGTGATACTGCTGCACAGTTGATTATATACAATATTGTGTGTTCTGTAACTGTGTAGCAGAAGGAAAACAATTGACAGTGTTCACTGGTGTTACCTGCACTGTATGGGGCTGCTTGGGATGCTTGAAATGGATGACACTGAAGAGAAGGGGATCCTTGGCACTGTCAAGTAGCATTAGGGTGGAGCACTGCAACCACAATGAATAAAGTGATGGAGCTGAGGCTTAACTCAATTGAGTTGGTGACATTTGCTTTTTGTGTAATTTAACAGAAAATATGCTCTTTCTGTTTTACGCCAGTATCATTCTCCTAACCTACATTTTTAAAACTGTTAAATCACAAATCAATGAATAAAAAAAAAAAAAAAAAAAAAAAAAAAAAATCAAAAAATGTACCGAAATGTGGATCTTGTAGACATAGTGTTCCCCTCTTTTCTTGGTTATGAGGAGCATCTTTTCAAAGAGGAAGAGCGTACGCGTGTTCTTCGCCCGCAGGACATGAAAGGTGCCCTCCAGGACCAGCTCTCCATACGTGGTCAGGTCAGAACCCTTCCAGTTGATCAGAAGAGACTGTATCTCCTGCAGATGCAGATTAAAGCACAACCCCCCCCCACACACTCTCAGCTATGTGCCTTCAGCATGAAAGATAATAAATGCCAGCCGTGTGTCAGCTTTCATTTGTAACCCTTATAAAAGACTTATAGAAAGAAAAAAACAGGAGGGTGAACCAGCCACATAATCAATGATTTAAACCAAGGAAAAGATTTAAAAGCTGTAGCCCTCACTTAATCACTCAACTAAACTAAGAAGAAGGGTAAAGGTCAATACCAAATTGTGAGGGTTCATGGATTTGCTTTGGACACTATCTGCTTGGAAACACTTGTAGATTTTGACTTTTTAAATACATCTTCATCAGGAAATGGAGGCAAATATGTGGAATAAAAGGATGAAAAAAAAATTTGGGTCCTCCACACCCCCCATAAGCAAAAAGAGGTAAGGCTTTGAGATTCTTTCCACATTCCACATCAACAGACAGCTGCAAACTTGTACCAGTCGTGTGGACGTGCAAGCAATTCCATTCATACTACAATTACGGGACACGTTGGTCTGGGGTTTCATGCATGCGCATTTCCCGCAGTCCATTCAAGTTGGTGGCAATAATGCACCATAACTTTCCTTGTCAACCGCCATAAAAACCAAGGAGAAGACGAAGCTTGCGCATTAGGAAAGAAAATAATGACCACGTGTTTGTTGTTTTTGGCTGAACAGCAAGGAAAACAGAAAGATAGAAAATACAATGTGTGACTACTTTAAAAGAACAACACCAGGGATGGGGAATACAGCACATTGGTGAATGAGATGAAAATATTTTGTAACTGGAACATGCTCAGTTGACACGCTTGCTAAGCATACAGTCCCTGTGGTCAGTGGTCACCCATTTTGGGCTATGTGTGGACATCCATATAGAGGTCTGTGTAGACCCTCACGGACATACGTGGATGATGACATATACGTCACACGGTTCAAAGCAGACCCATGCCTACACATAAAGTATGAATTGGCCTTTGCAGTAGCACTAGACAACATGAGAAAATCAGAAAGTCTATGAAGAGAGGAAGAAAAAAGGACAGGGTATGACAGCTGCTGATTTTGCAAATACACCTTGGCTGAGTACATTTTATGCTCTCTGTAAGCACCGTGTGACAATAAAATACATACAAAATTTCAAGAGGATGTTGGCATGCATGCATTGTAATTCCATCTGACCTGCACTCTGACAGCATGTTCGTGTTTCCTCTTCATATCGTTGATGTACCAGGCCACTCCAGTCATGGTGTCTATGGCCTCCTGGATGACCTCATAGCCCTCCTCATCCTGGTCAAAGTGCTTTGCAATTTCCTTTTAAAAGAGATCAAGGACACATTACAACAGTTACTCTGACAGTAAGCTAGCCTTGTTGTGATTTTTCTGTTGTTTGCAGCCTTTCTTAAAAAACAACCAGATAAGAGAAAATCACTCTTTGGTTGAACTGCTCACCAGTCACAGGCAACTTGTGGCACAATAAAAAACTACAACAGTTGAAAACTACTCATTAATAGTTGATAAATAACAAAACCTTCAGGCTGACATTTTGAAAAAAAAATTGTGTTCAAACAAAATAACCATTGAGGACACTGTACCTGAAGCAGCAGGTGATACTTCAGGATTCTCTGGACTGGTTTTAGCAGATATGAGCCCAAAGGTAGGGAGCGCTTCAGAGCAGCCTGTCGGTCCCTGAAGAACTTAGCCAAGGTTTTACTCCTCATGCAGTCGGTCAGTGCTGCCACCGAGCTGGAGGACAGCAGATCATTGTATTAACAGTAAAAGACAACACTACAGCAAAAGTCTGATCAAAAAGAAAATGTTCTAGCTACTTACTTAGGGTAGTTGGTGCAATACTGTGTGTATATTTCAAAGTATTCACTCTGGGGAGACAAAAGCCAGACAAACACATCACTATTGTTTTTTTTCTTGGGTTTTATCACAGTAAATCAGCATGAGCAAGACGGTTCCTCTCACCTTATGTACAAAGCATCGAGCAATGGCTACAGGGTCGTTCTCGCACATGTCTAAGGACTGCAGCAGTTCACTGAAATGCAGAACACAACAGACAGAGAGTTAAGTGTTAATGCACTTGCTAACCTAATTTTATTGCCTGGGAAAGAATATAAAACGCAAGAGAACCGCAAAGGAAGGAACAACAATGAGTGTCAAAGTAAATCCTTTTCTGTTAGATTTGACCTTTGTTATAAAAAATCTCCACTAGATGGCAGCATCCACCGATAAACATGAACCATGTTGCATGTTCAGACTGAGCGTGAGAGAACATGCATTTGATGTGGAATTCTCCATGCCCACTGCCCCATCAAAAACAAGCTTTATCCAGAGCTTGGGAAACCAAAACCTGAGAGCTTTGAGGTATTTTAATGCTTTACATGGGGTGACATCATCTCAAGAAAACGCGCATGACCGAGGGAGGATACATGAAGGGAGGGTCACTGTGGAAAAAAACAACTGCTCAAAAAAAACCACCCAACCCAACATTATCAATCATCACAAGTACTCTGCATGACATAAAAATATGAAAATCAAACACAATTCCTAACACAGCATTCCATAACTTAGATCAAAGATGATGTGGCTTTACTGAAACCGACAAGAAGCAAATGTGTCAACATGTTACAATGAGAAAATCGTTGCGTTGAGATTTGTTTCGGACACAGTATCAATATTTGGTCATACCCCATGATTGCTTTGTCAATATTTAAAGTTGGAGGATGGTTACTTGTTCCAAAGAAATTAAAATTCCTGAGTAAAATACAGGACATTTGTCAGTTAATCAATTCATGCTCATGTCAAATGTGACTTAATGACACACAAAGCAAGGCAAAGCCAACCAAGGGTTTGAATTACAGCAAAGAAACCAACTGTTATCAAGACATCTACTGTACATACTGTACTGTACAGTAAGTATAGTAAGTGGTTTGTCCTTGCCAATGTGTGATCCCTGGACGGTGAACAAACTGGAATCGGGATATTTATTTTATTTTTTTTTACTTCCCCAAAGAGACACTGAAGGAAATAAAATCTCTGTTGCAACAAAAACTGGTTTCTCTTTGGCAGCCTCCTGCAAATTGGTACAACTCTGTTGCAATGTTAAGTAAACATGTAGCACCTGCTCACAGGCTGACACAAGCATTTCTGTACCTAAAAAATGCTGTGATAAAAGACACTATCACCATCTTCTTTGCTAACCTAAAGGAAAACACAGCCTCGCAGTGCAATGAGATGAGACGAGACGAAAGGATTAATCTCTCAGTGAAGGTCAACACATGGCTGTTGGGATCCAAAATTTGTCAGAATCTGTCCTGTACAGCTGGTTAGACTTTCATTAGAGAGTAATAAGAATCAAATCATCCCCATTTGTGGTTCAGGGCTGTACAATAGCCTTGGCATTACCGGGGAGGCTCCTCACTGTGAGGGGAGGCAGGAATGTTAATGTGTGTTTTGGCAGGCAATGTGGTCAGCAATAAGTACTTGCCGACATAAATGTAGCTGCACCACCATTTCCCTGGCTTTCTGATATCTGCAGAAGTGTGTTTAGTGTAGAGTGTTTCACTCCTTTGTCTCTCATTACATCCGTTTTGTGTCAGTGAAAGACATATCAGCAGCAAGTGAAATAACAGCAGGCATTCTTGACATTCTTCCATTTTCTTACAATTGACTATCATATTACAGACATATGAAAGTATATGAAAACATTCCTCAATTAAAAGAAGTGGACTGGACACAAATGGAGTAATTTCCCTGTGACTGATCACAGTCTTTTGAGCTTTGCCAGGCAACCATGAATACAAATAGTGTTTCATTTTTCCCTGACTACCATGCATATTCAACTGTTGTGGCCATTAGTAACTATAGTATACTTCATAAAAAAGTTGAATAAAGATTATAGTTTGCATTACTGTAGAAACACTGCCATGTTTCTACACTAGCCCACAATGGACAGATCAAACACTGGCTCTAGATAGAGCCATTCGTGTTTTCATGTCGGCCACCATCGTTAGCAACCCGCCCGTGACGAGTGTTGGAAAAACACAGATTTTATTTAATGTGAAACGGCTTTATTTAGTGTTACTACTGGTTTAAATCACCGGGTAAGTTTGTTTTGGAGAGGAAGTGATCTCTCCTGATAATTCTGCTCCTGGTATAAACCTCCTGCATGCCTGGATCTTAAGTTATCAGAGAAATGAAGTGAACACACATTAAGTTATGACAGAAAAATGCTGAGCACAGATTAGCAGGTGCTGGGCCCTCGGACGGTCTCCAACATGCCAAACAGCTTTGGAGAAACACTGATTTGTCATGTGAAACTGCCTTATTCTGTGTTTCTACTGGTTTAAAATTCCCAGGTCAGGAGGAGACTTCTGTTGATAATTCAGCTTTTGTGGATAAGTGGATAACTTACTGAACATCTGGATCAGAAATCAGGTGAGCACACATAAGCAGGTGGGCTAGCTGCCTGCCTGTGATGTGCCAAACAGCATAGGAGAAACACTGATTTGAAACGGTGAAACTGCTTTAATCAGTGCTTTTACTGGTTTCAATCACCTGGTCCATTTGTTTTAGACACGAGGAGACCTCTGCAGGTACTTTGTCTACTGGTAAAAACCTCTTGAACAATAAACACTGAGGGAATTCAACTCACCTGTTGAACTCATAGATGTCCTCTATGTTTCCAAACAGGGCACACACTTGTTCCGGTCGTATGGGAAGGTTACTCATATCAATAATGTGAGCCAAGTAATCCTGGAAAGACAGTAGAGATGGAGTTACACATAAAAGATGGAGTCACATATAAAAGGTCATATTAATATTTGTTGAATGCTTAGTCAAATGTCATACAGGCACTTCCAAATTCTTACCAGTAGAGGGAGCATGCATGTAGAAAACAATTCGCTCCTTGTGTTCCTGTTATGTCCTCTGTGATGTTTTCACATGACATTTGGTTTGACTAAGTGATTGCTACAGCTGTTCAGCTACAGTGAATGGCATGCCATCTCAAGTACAAATACAGAGAAGTGTTGCATCGTAATTTCAAAAAAAAAGCAGGATCATTACAGCAATTCACATACAGCTGATGTGATCTTTAAAGGATCCTTTTAAGGATTTGTTCCACTAGACAAGAAGCCAGTGTGACTGTCTGGAAAGGCTCTGTGATACCCAGACCATAAACATCAGCACAGCTTGTTCCCCTGCCCGGATCAGATTCCCCCTGGACCTCAGGAGTACTCAGAAGTTGATAAAAATATCTAAAAAAACACAGCAATATGCCAACATCTGGATGATTACCCTCCCTCTCGGTCAATAACACACTCATGTGGCATACAAACAGCTTCAAACAAATGGAGGAGAGCGTTGACGAGAGACAAACACGCACACATGCGGCGGCTATATAAAGAGCATACCAGTAAACAGCTTGTACACACGCCCAGCCTCCCAGACGATGTGGTGCAAATACACACACAGATGCACACTTCGCAGTCCTGCCGGGCGGCCCAGATTAAGAGTAGAGTCATCACTTCACACTACTGAATGAACTGCAGCCGGTCATGGATGGAGAATTCCAGTGCAGTGAGAGCAATGCTGACTTGCAGTCAGCAGGGCGTCTCATAGTCTCCTATAGAAAAACTCGCCACTAGTGTTAATACCATAAACACGTGACCTTTAGCATGGTGTGGGAGATTTAATGCTTTGTACAGGGTCCCTACAGAGCATGGCTAGTTGGATTTAAGACTGTTTTTAAAATGTCACTCAATGGAATTAAAGATTTTACAATAACTAAAATTAAGACCAACAAAAAACAGCAACCATGAATCAACACCAATACCAGGGGGCAAGGGACAGTTTTGTCCAAATATTTACTGTAACATAAAACAATAAAAAAGTAAGATGATGTACTTATACCTTCTGGGCTTGGCAGAGACAAGGGTGGTGATTGTGTGTTTCTCACTCTGCACGTGTGATTCAACTGCCTTGATTCCCATCATGCCGAGTTTGAAAAACATTTGGCAAAAATACACTAAGCCTTGGATGCATTGCTTTGTACTGGTTTCAGCCATGCCGTGAAATCTTGATTCTCTGCTCTGGGCATCCCGGCCTGAAATAGAATATGTGTGCTGCTGGTTCTGCTATCCTGATCTATGTCACGCTGATGCATTAATACGCATTCTTGAAATTATTTATGATGCGTAGATGTTATTTTGAGATTTATATATCAACAGCAGAAAAAAACAATTCATAAAATCCTACTTCCCATGTCTTAGCATTCTTAAGACTTTTGAAGAATTAATTTAGGACATTTTAATACCACTTAAGGCCTTATTTTTAGATCAATAAATTCAATGCCTTTTATGACTTTATAAGGATCTGCGGGGACCGCATGTGTACGTGAACATCTTGTCAAAAAGTGCTACAAGCTGTGCTTTATTGAAGAATAAGAAGGGCTGTTTTGTCCTTGCAATACTGTTAAAATCCTTATCAAGTGTATCAAGCAAGAACTACACTGAAAAATATGTCAGACCTGGTCTTTCTGAATCCCAAATGCAGTGACCGCATTCTTGCTGAGTATGATTATTCTGGGTGTGTTCAGGCCAGGTGTCACGGATGAATTTACACATGCCAGACCAGCTGGGTCAAACAGCTGTTGTCAGAACTTTATTTAATGGATGAATAGTTGAGAGTGAGATCTGAGAGTGAGCGACAGACGAGATCTAAAGGCAGAGTGGACTCTGCTTCAACAGCTGCCCGTGAGTTCAGTGTTAATATCAAGTGGAAGCTTTGACTTATTTGCTGAGGAAACAATGCCAAAATGAAGTAAGAGTTTCACAAGTCTCTGTCGCATTCGAGGCCTGGTGTGAAATTAAAATGAGCTGCATGGGATGGAGGCCATATTGTGAACATAAAAGAATCGAGGACACATTTGTATTAAACTGTGTTCCCACACTGTAGCCTATGGAAAAACCAATTGCTCTCCCTTTCATCTGTGTTATGTCTCCCGTTGGCGTAAAGATGGAGATGTTTGTATTGGCTGGCAAGGCCTGAGAGCTCAGGCTAGGCTGGAGCTTGCTGCAGGGCCTGTGTGACCGGGGCCAGAGCAGGCTGTTTGATGGGCTGCTGCTCCTGTCAGCTGAAACACTTAGAAGTCCTGGACGTGTTTGTCAGGAGCAAGTCATTACTCAAGCTGCGACGAGGGCAGTGCTCCCTCCCACAGCAACTGCCAGACGCCAGCACCGTCTGAGACAAGGTGAGGAGAGGTGATCGCTAGTTTACTGCAAGTCAGTCTCAGAAATGCCTCACGTGTTAAAGACATTACCATCAGTGCAGCGGAGACCGTTTGACAACAGACCGCTCCTGTTTCTATGTACCACGGAGGAAAGATGAAAAGCCAGCGAAGTCTCTTTGTCTGGAAGTCGTTTACAGACTACAAAAGGTTGAAGATGTGATAAGGTGTAAGTGGTATGTTGAGTGGAGAAATCATCCCTGGCTCATTTTCCATGCTTCACATCTCTGAGATGAGGTTTCTGCTATCTTTGACCAAGATCATAAAGCCCATGATTTCTGTCATGAAAGACCTGCACTGTGTCCTAGTTTTGACTCTGTGTTTGAACTCCAGATACGAGTCCATAGTCCCAGGCTACAGGCTGGAAACTTCCACTGCACTGTGAATATATACAGAATGATTTACATACAACACAATGACCAGATCATAAACTGCTCCACAGGCTCCATCTCTACGAACTCGGGGTCTCTAAACAAAGCACACAACTGCCAGATGTCAGGCATGCATTTTTGTCAACTGACCGGTTTGTTTAGAAAGCAGGGAATCAGACTGAATCCTGGTTAATGAAAAGAAAAGAAAAATCCAATGGATGTTTTACTTGTTTGAGGCCACAAACAGCTGCTTGGAACACAGTAGACATTATTTGTTCTCAACAGCCGTTGAGTCCAATTCCCCCAATTTTTGCTCCTCGCTGGCCAAATTCAGTAAATCACCTACAACGAGTGCTGCAGACATTTAGTCATAGCTGCATGTTAATCCAAGCCAAACATGTGCTTTAAATACACAGAATGCTGATGATTTACTCCCTATAATATCAAATGGTTGGCTCACAGTGAATACTTGGCTGAAAGTTTAAAAAAAAAAAAAACACTAACTGTAACGGAAAATTAACTTTCAGTACAGTCAGCATAACCCTGACATCCACTCACCTCCACGATGCTGCGCAGGTCCTTGACGTACATGCGCTCTGTCTCAATGATCTCCATGACAACACGGTCCACGTAGGTCAGCTTTGGGTTGGGCGCCATGGCGTGTGTGACGACAGGCGAGTCAGGGATGTGAGATATATCGCCACTTGCCTTCCTGTTGGATGTGGCGTTGTTATTCCACTGCCTGCTGATCACCCTGGGTTCCAGCCGTTCCCGCCAGCCGCCCCTGGAACCCGTGAGGGTGGGACTCCGGTCCCCTGCCTGCTCTCCGGTGCCTTCGGCTGGGCTCAGGTCCAAGTCAATGTCCTCCTCGCTTTGCACGGGTGGAGTGGTTGAGGAAGGAAGGGCTACGGTGCTCCCAAAAAGGCTGTGACTATCGCGGGATGAACCAGAGGACAGGGTGGACACCAGGCTCACTGGACGTTCACCCTCTCCATCCAGCGGCTCCACACATAGCCGGCTGTAACAGTCTGGGCCCAGGTCAACGTTTGCATGGTCATGTTCACTGGTGGAGAGGGGCGAAGACAAGTGAGGAGATTCTGGGACAGGTGAGAGAAACACAGACAGTAGGTAAGTGTCAAGATATGAGAGGCAGACCTTTTTTTTTTTTTTTTCCCTCATTTGAAGCCTCTATTAAGGTTTTCGGACAGAGCTTTGAAATGCTGTTGTCATATTTAAAAGTGTCATCAGCCCCCCAAATTTTTTTTAATCGCTTTAGCAAAATCCTTAATCTGAATAAACATTCATCATATTAAATGTCTTTTCTTGAACTTTTATTAATGGAGAAATCAAATTCATGGTGCTACTGGATAGCTACTAGACAAGTGCGTGCCTCCCTTTGTGTGCAGCAAGCCAGAGGGGAAACTGCTTTTTAACCACAGTGAAAATGTTGTTTTTAAAAGGCTAAATGCCAACAAAAATGGATTGAAGCAGATCGAAGCATTAGATTAAAACATGCTGTGAATTATGGAAGTTTTCTTTCAATAAATTTTGACTTTAACATGTTACAACACTCCAGAGTTTTTGGAAATGTCTGGATTACATGATCACATTAGCTGCAGCTGTGTATACCAGGTTTAAAGGCAAACTATGCGGGATTTTTCTAAAAACAAAACAAAACAAAACACCACAATATAAAGACTTACACAAAGGTAATCCCTCTACATCATCACGTACGACACACTAGCAGTGTGTGGCAGTGCCTGTATCTGCAGAGAACCTGCCCTCTGACTGTATTTTCTTCTTGTTTCTGTTTGGCAGTCTGGGCAGTCATGTGTATCCCCCAGCCAGTAGCAGCACATGGTTTGGACTCTATAAAAACATAGTGACCAGCCGTTTCTCCTCTGCTCTGTGGATGCAGGCTGCAGGTCTGTGTGTCTGTTTGATTGAGAACACACTTGAGCCACACACACAAGCATGCACTTCAGCTGAATTCACACATAATTCACTAGCAATGCAGCACCTTCCTGAAGGTCCTGCAGGACTGAAGGTGTGGGTGTTTATATTTGTGCTTCAGAGAGTAACCTCCATGTAACAATCAGAAAATAACGTTTTATTATAACGATTAAATGCTTTGTTCATGCCAACACCAATCTCTTCATTCACTGTCCAGCTCACTTGACCACCACTGCTCTCTGAGTCTTGTTGTGCCAAGGAGAAAGGGCCAAGTTTAAATGTTGTGTATCAAACAGCGAGCATTAAATCCTGCATAGCATGCCTTTAAACAGAATGTACAGACATGCTGAGAAAAAGCTGTGCAGCATTCAAATGCTGATTTAGAATCTGAATGTCAATGTTGGAGGCAAACTCTCCAAACTACAATAATATCAAGGGTGCCTTTCAAGCCGTAAAAAGTTGAGTGATTCATATTTCAAAAGACACATTTATTTTGGGTATCACATTAAAAACACCTGCTCTTTTATGGGTTTGCTTCAGTTTTATACTTTACAGTAAAAAGCTCATTATGCCTGCTCTTTTGCAGCAATGTAATAAATAATATTTCCAACTGTGCAAACCCGGCAGCTGCCCTGTACCCAGTCTTTTACCCATAGCATCTGTGCAGCTGCACTAAGGTATTAAGTTCACTTCAGAGGATGAGATGTAAATGGCGATGGTAAACAGCCCAATTTAACATTTGCAATGCTCAGCTATTATTTCATTTAGAAAAAACTCAGTGCGTTCAGTATCTTCCTAGTACTTCCTGGTTTGCAAAGGCATTCAACACATTTACATTTCTGTTGCTGGCATTAAGTTATATAATGCTGTTCGAAGCCAGATGCACTCTAAATTGTCTTTCATGATCACGTCTCCCACCAAATGGATACATAACAGAAAGGCTACGACTGCATTAAAACACCGTCTGGGGACAACTTCAGATCATTTTAACTTGAGCTACACTGAGCAGACTGCAATCCACAAATCAATAAAAGACAGCTCGGAGCTCTGTGTTTCTACTCCCAGACTGAGACACAGAGGAGTGGTTTACAGTAAAAGGCCTCACTCAAATCATTACTGACATGGCCTAATTTCAACACAGCATATTCTATGGAAAACCCAGCCATTTCCTCTTGTTCTCCTGACTGCTGAAGACTGAACCTTGGAAAAACAGAGAGGGGGGAAAACTGATGGGACAAAAAAAAAAAAAAAAAAAAGTGGGGAAGGGGACCAGCTGCTTTGTTTATATGTCTTTCTTGAACTGCGTTTGAATTTAAGAGAAATGGAATCCATATTCAGTTTCACATCCTTCCTGGCCAAATGGGGAATTTTCCTCATAAATGTTTCCTAAATATATGAAGTCATGGCGGTGTGAGAATGGAGCACTGAGAAGCCACTGTGCAGAGAGCTCCATTTCCTTAAATATTTGCGGGGCAAAGAGGTCAAAACCATTTTGCCAAGCTAAAGAAATGAAGCTTTGTTGTGTAATTTTACTTCAGGCTAACAAACGGAAATCTACACGGCACAAACCATCATTAAGCAAAACATTAAGTGATATTGCCAAGTGGGGATGGAGAGCATAATTTGGTGTTGATGGCCAACAGATGTAGCTTATGTCATGGGGCTAAAATACACTCTCTTTTAACAGTGTTGACAAGCTTATAGCGTAAATGTGTTCATCATTACATGTGCATCATTGGTCAGCCAACCACAGCTGATAACACAAACCTGATGTTGAAAGGAAAAGGTACTTTGTCAGTCTGCAAGAGGCTTGATCACTTGACTTATCTCCAGTATAGTTTTATAGAGAACATACAGTACAACCCTTTACAGCTCTCTGGAATGAATTACACTAAACAAGAGAGATTTTTCACATGAGAGCATGGGAAGTGCCTGAAGAAAATGATTTATGAAGTCTTGCGAAAAAATGTGATACGCAGCTGTATGATGGGAATCAAAAAAGCCTTTCAGTTCATTCAGACACACACTCACACACATACACACCTTTTGGCACCCTCAAACTTTCCATGAGTCAATACTGAGCCCAGTCTCGTTCACACTGCACAACTTGCTTCACAATCCAAGCCATCCCAACGACATAGTTCCCATGCAAAACCTCACTGGGAGAAACAGATGAGCTGGCAAGCAGAAGCTGACCGCTAGAGAAAACTCTGTTTACGCTCTGTGACAAATCACAGGGTTGATGGTGTAAAGGGAGTGTAGCGGTGAGCTATTACACCCACTACGCCACTACGAATTAGAAAGAGGCATCTGCCTTCTTTGCTCTGCTTCTGTCTGTACATTTGGTTTTAAGCTTTGCAGTGTCTGGCATGTGAAACCTTCCTCCTTTCCTTCTCTTCCTCACACCGAATATTCCCCTATAATAAAGCTGCTGTACTGCAGACTGCAGTCAATGCCAAGTTGAAGGGAGGGGGAAGGAACAGCACAAATCAACACCATGTTTGCAGAGTTTCCACACTCTCTTTAGCTGATATATTGCTCCGAATCATAATCTATCAGTTCTCAAGTACATCCTTAGCACCAAAACAAGACAAGTCTGAATGAACTGTATTGAAAAGAAGACAGTGGTAGTGTAGGGATACTATCTGACTTATCTTAGACTTCAGCACACACTTGACTCCAGCACCAGCTTCAGACACTGACTCCACAGGCAGGCATTATCTGTGGCTGATACCACACGCCGCAGGTTTCAGGGGAAAACAGCACTGGAGGACCACTCACTAACTTTGTTTGAACATGCCGTGCAGAAGAATGCAAATGATCTGGTCAACATACAGGTCTAAGATAAGCAGAGTACCTAGTCCTGCACCATGTAGTGCAAAGTGTTTCCATTCTGCCTGTCGCTCTGGACAAAGACAACTCATGATCTGCAGCATGGTTTGCATCCCCTGGGACCCATCAACTTCATCCAGCATGTGCGGACAGTTAGGAACACGCATCTATGTTGTTGTTTTTCACCAGTTATGATGCAGTTATACTAACAAGCAACCATTGTCATACAGACAGTGTAAAAGCAGAGTGTCTGGTTGTGCTTGGAGCCACAGAGTCTCTTCAGCATCTGCAAACATTTATCACTAATCTCTGAGGGATCCGTAGCCACAGTGGCAAGGCTGTGCCTATTGCTGTGCCACCCTGTTGTCAGATGTGGGGAGTGTAAAGTTATTGGCATCAAATTTAGCCTTTTAAAGGCATATACTCAACTTTTACTCAAATAAAGCATGATTTGGCTGTTTTTACATGTTATATGTTAGTGTGGTGCTATATTATAGTGCGATCTATGTATGCAGGTATCAATAATGTACATTTGTGTGTGTGAGCCGTGTTATGGCTTGTTTGCATTTGTTGACTGTCCATTTGTTGAAGGCTTTGCAGTGTTAAAGCCATTGCATTGATGTTAACAATGGGAAAATGTATATACATACTTAACATTCAAGCATTTTTCCCTTCAGCAACTGAGACTGATCAAAGATAAGCACGGCCTTCTGCCTGCTTTAAGGCAACATTTGTTACCATCAACTTTATTGGTAGGAAAAACAGTTTTTGGAATTGATCCTAAACTCAAATGCCAACGATGTTTTGGCAACAACTGCAGGGAAAGGTCTATAAAAAGAAACCACTGTAGCAGGGGCAGTGAGCAGCGCACACTAGTTCAAACCATCTGTTTTGTACAAAACTACCAATTGGCGAAGGCGGTCAGATATAACATCTGTACACAAACATAGACTTTTGAACACGTTTTTACAATTCACCTGTCAGCATAAAATTAGGGTTAACTATGCGTGTAGGTGAGAACTGTTATTTAAACACTTAAAGGAGGAGACATTTTGGAAAATGCATAATGTAGCACACTGATCACAGCAACAACAGCAGCTGAAACATGTGCAAGTACAGGTCAGGTTCGGCTTTGAGGAAGGTCGGCGCTACAGGTTTGTAATTGTTCACACAGGTCACGTGAGGGAATGATTGCTTCATATCTACATAGTAAAAAAGGGAGTGTTAGATCTATTTCTAGCAAGTCTTAGTTTATTATTATTTTTGAGTCATTTCAATGCACCACCTGACCTGGCATCTTGGGAACTTTTAATTACAGGCAGATATGCGCAAGTGAGTGTGGAGCGTGGAAGACGCCACGGGGTGGCAGTCTTTAACCGCTGCGTTTTTGGTTTATCTTAATTTTTTGTATCGTTTGATAAAGTTGTTTAATACCCCATTGATTTGAATTTTGTTTTTGTAAAGGCTTGTTCATTTGGGGAATGTTTGTTTGGGGATTTTGTTTTTGAACGTGACAGTCAAGACAATCAGTTAGCGTCAACTTGCAACTCTCCACACGTCCTGCAAATCTGTCAACTCTAAAATCAACCGAAGCACCTGGATCGCCAAACAGTGAGTATAACTAAACCACAGACAGTGAGTTCATCATATCTCCTATTATGGCGTCTGAGGGTGGCTATTCTTGAATTTATTTGGAAGCCGCAATAGGGAGGGTTCATCCCCAAATCAAAAATACATATATTCCTCTTACCTGTAGTGCTGTTTATCAATCTAGATTGTTTTGGTGTGAGTTGCAGAGTGTTGAAGACATTGGCCGCAGAAATGTCTGCCTTCTCTTGAAAATAATGGAACTAGATGGCACTTGGCTTGTGGTGCTCAACAGCACTGTCTATTTCCATGGCTCCGTTACTCAAGATAATCCACAGACCCTTTGAACGTTCTTTCTACCGAACTCAACCCAGCAACCGAATCATTGCACAGGAGGAAGTGTGCATCTGCTGCTAGTTCACCATGTACCACTGAGCTAGCTAGCTAGCTAGCTAATGTTACAGCTCAGCAGAGGAGGATGCCATCAATGTTTACATCTTGCGCTGTCATGAGCACAAGCCTCTTATACCTGAGTGGATGCATGCTTCTGTCTGTATGGTGTTACGGTTGATGGGTGTAGTTTGGCAGAAAGAAATAGTTCCTATATGAAGCTGCTCACAGCGAGGTCTGTGCATCTTGAGTAACTGGGTCAAGATTTCTGGAAAAAGACATTGAGTTTTTCAAATGTAGTTTTTATTGGTGCTTGAGCACCACAAACTTAGTGCCATCTAGTTCCATTATATTCAAGAGAAGGCAGACATCTCTACTGCCAATATTTCCAATATTTCTCAACTCACAGGAATAAAACAATCTAGATCAATAAATAGCACTATGGGTAAGAGGAAAAATATGTTTTTGTTTTGGGTTTGAACTGTCACTTTAAAACCCATTCCTCTGAACCCATTTGTAAGCAGCATATTTGTATCTATTTACAAAAAATTCCAACCACTTCTTTCTCAACAGCTCAGTGGACAGACCTGTTAAATCGTAACTTACTCTGACAAGTTGCACAGTTACGTACATAGTCCAGAGCAACATTTTCATTCCAGCCAAGCCAAAGATTTTCCCATTCACACGCCACAATTTCACTAAGTACACCACCTCAACAAAACACAACACTCCTTTGTTTCAGTGCCGCATCAATACAGCTGTTAACTCACAGACATAACCATTAACCAAGTCAAGGCTAGAGAGATAGTATAGTATTTGGACTACACTTCAGGCACCTCAGTAACTCACAGCAGTTTTTTCAAAGTCCACTTGGTCTCAACAAAGTTGCCAGCAAAACAAGTGTGGTGAAACTGTGTGATCATTAATGGATCACACTATATCAGCTGCACGTGGACAGATTACTAACGCTGTTGCTAAAGGAAAAATGGTTGGAATGGCAGAAGCAAAAAAAACTTCCAGCCCCTCATTGTAATTCTTTGAATTCCAGTTTCCTGGCTGTTAAGCCGAGGTTAACGTTTACAGACAAAGGTGTGTTAATGCTACAAGCATGACCTTCCCTTCTCTTTTGTTGCTTCCCTGAATCCAAATCCCCTGGACGGTGATTCATTTTAATGCAGCGCTGGTGTACGCAAATACAGCATGTTACCAAATAACCATGTCAAGTTAATGTAGTTGTAAATTGATTTTAGATGTTACGAAAAAGCAAATAAAATAGCTTACCAGTCTAGGACCCTTTCCTTGATTATAAAACCAGTGAGTTTGAGGGGTCTGACTGATAAAGACATGGGTTTCAGGGATATGACAGGTGATTTAGGGTAAATGCTTCTGTTTCATCGCTGAAAGCAGACAGAACATTCGCTCACCGAGGGGCTCGATGACTAATCAGTCTAGAACTAATAATGTGAAGTCTACACTTGTTTCCATTTCAGTCTGAGCTTATCATGCAGTGAACAAAGCAGACAGTTCATAAAGTTGTCTGCCTCTGACATCATGGTTACATGATTGACACGCAGTGCCTAATAAGGTGGTGCAGGAGGTGTATAGAAACACTGAAATGAAAACCCCAGCACCTGGTTATTAACTTTTGTAAAAGGCTTCAGACACAAGTACAACAAAGATGATCTGTATCTGTCTGGAGCCGTTGGTGTTTGGGACACAAAGCATTCTTTCACAAAGAAAATTCTCTGGTTTGCGTAAAACTAATCTCAGCGTGCTTGGTTAATGACAGACACATCTAAGAAACAGACACTAATGTTCCTATAACCTCCACTGACGTGATTATATCAGAGCAACACATTTCCTGCTGAATATTACCACCTTCTCAGAGAACATGATAAGCCACAGCATGTAGCTGTGACGTTGGTTTGTTGCAAAACCGCTGTGATGATATGACTCGCATTTCATCAGTTCATGCAAACCAGCCTCCATGCAAATTATATCCATAACAAGCTATAGTTCTCTTTCCTCTATCATCTAAAACTGCCCTGTCCACCTTCCTGGCTTGTCCAACTGCTGTTTTGCACTCATGACAGGATGACAGTAAAAAGATGTGTGTGTGCAGAGGATTACATAACAGTAAAATAATATCTACCTGGGTTACGGTATTAGGAAACAAACTCGACAACAGTAAAACAACGGTAATAACAATGTCAGTCAAAAAATTATGGTGCGTGATGGAAAATGCTGCAAGCCTCAACAACAGATATTAACAATTCCTGTAAAGTTGAATGATTATATGTTTAAAATATTCCGATAGAGCATAGCTATATGCAAATGCACCGTAATTCCTGCAAGTTCAAATCCTCACATACCTTTATGTGTATGAGGGATGAGATTCGCCCACCCAAGCAAAACCCTGAGTAGCCAAGGTGTCAAAGTCCTGGATAATGTCTAAATCACCTTCTCCAATTCCTCCTACTCCTCTGACCAGACTTTTATTATGATGAATGATGAGTGTGCACTGAAAAGTTAAAAGAGGAGCAGTGTCAGAGAAAGACACACCTATATGAGTATTTCAGATGAACTTACTGGAAACCTCAACTTAAACTTCTTTCTAAATTTGCCTATGAGACTCCAAAAATAACCCAGAGTTGGTGCTAAAGCTCTTTCTACCGTGTATGGTCTGCTTTGTGGTCTTTTGTTTTCTAACCAAATCAGGAGCAAACAAACAGGAACAACGTGGACTATGTGTGTGTTCATCATGCAAATGCTTATCCCAAAGCTGCTGGCACACTTCGTGTCAGAAAAGGACTTTATCTTTCCACTGGAGAACTGATAGGAGGTAACAGTGTTAAGCCTTTTTCAGAAAGAGTGACAGCACTGTGGACAGAACATCCCACTGAAAGCAACAAGCCCCTGCCTGCTCTGTTAGCAATACCTCACATAGCCGCTCCTGCTTGATTCACACTGACTCATGTATCAAAAGGTGATGAATTTGAACCCAGCGAACAATGAATCACACCTTACGCCCTCTTGCCATATTCCTCTAGACGCTAGCTTTATGGTACCTGTAACTTCTTGAGCAATGATGATAAATAAATCTGGGAAATACTGTGCTCCATTTCATCACCTGGAGTCATCCGGGGAGAGCATTCCTTGTTTCCTGGGTGCCAGGCACTGTCTTGGCAGCTGTGTACATTACTTCAATCCCCTCAGGACAAAAGGTGTTTTTATTTTCTAGAAATGCTCGTAATCTACACCAACTTAAAGGAATACTTCACCCACAAAATGATCATTGTATATCAGTTACTCGCCTCATGTTACCTTGAATTCAGGAAGAAAACCTTGTGTTTCTCGTACGAAAAATCAAAAACGGCAAACATTCCTGTTGAATTACAGTAAAGAGGGACGAGGTTTAACAACAACAAGACTATAAAAACATCCTTTAACAATCTCTCACACAATTTGCACAGTATAATCAAAGTCTCATTTACCCAGTTGTATGCTCAGTACTTCCCAAACATATGCATTTTTAGTAAAACCTTACTGTTTGAAACACTTCCTTATAAACAGTCTCGTGTATGGACGGTAGCACGGCTGGGCAATTTGATATATGCACAGTTCAAACACAAAATAAGGTTTTAGCAAAAATGCATGTGTGTTAAGTACTGAGCACAGGACTGGATAAATGAGACTTGAGACAACTGCATGAGGTTTGTGAGTTTGTAAATGGATGTTTGTAAGAAGGATATTTCAGTTAAGTTTTGTTGTTGTGAAACATAGACCCCTTTACTCCAATTTAACAAGAACATTAGCCGTTTTTGGATTCTTTGTTCAGCATTGAGGCATGCGAGAAAAACGTTTTCTTCAGGAATTCAACGTAACACAGGGTCAGCAATAGATATACAAATGGCCATTTTATGAATGAAGTACTCCTGTAAGTCTGAAGTTTACAGTTTTCTTGAAACATACCCCTTATCTTTCTTGACATAAAACATTGTTTAAAACTGTTGTCTGTTCACCTCCTGTTTGTCTTTACTGTGCTAGCACAGATTAACTACTTTGTGGAGATTCCCACTGGCCACAAAGACAACTTTCAGCACCCACATTAAAGCATGTAACAAGGTGGAAAATCTTTATTCCTAATTGGCTGATTAGTATGTCCACTCACAAGCAAAGAAAAAAAACACAACAACTTCAAACCGGCTCTTGAGGCGACAGCTAATCTGCTAGCTCTTTGAGGTCCAAGTGCACAGTGTATGACCCTGTCTCCCTTCCAGGAATAAAGAGGGAATCGTGTTTTGCTACAGGCCTACATCTTAATAAAGCCCTTCCGCTCCTCAAGATCCACTCTGCACTTCCATCTTTAACACCCATCCACAACCTCTGGCACTCAACTCCTCCCCCGGTGGCTGTTGGGAGACAGGGAGGTAGTCTTACACTGATCCCCTTGGGAAAAACTCCTCCCCACCTAGCAACGGTGAATGGCTGCCCCTCAGGAGAGCAGGAGGCGCAAGCACATAGGGTGCCTCCAAGGATTAGGCCCAGAGTCTTCGCAGACCATTATCAAACAGCATGAGTCAGAACACTGGTGATTAGACGCTGAGATGGATGGCCTGGATTGATTTCTTATCCCTTGATGGAGGAAAGAATTTAGGTCACTTCAAGTGTTTTTTATTTGAAATAGTCCTTTATACATGGCTTGATTTACAGCTGCCTTTGGCCTCACAAGGAGCTTTTAATGCTGTGTTAATAATTAGCCTGAAGGTTGGTAAATAAAGCACAGTGGACAACAGAGGCTGAGTACACACACGCTCAAATTGAACCTGCATTCCACACCGTCAGTCAAGGTCAAAACATTATGCTGGGAAGTTTTGGGGGGAATTCTGTATTTAAAAGTGAAACTAACTGTGCTTTGTGTAGTCTAGAAATTGTACTCATTTACAGAGCATAATTTAACACCTGAATGCTTTTGTTGGATTTTTTAGATTCCTGAAATGCTTGAGTAAAAATGCCATCCTGGATCAGGAAATCCACTATGGCAAAATACCCAGACAAGCTAGTACACGAGTCAATATTTTTATATTTGTGGATTCAATCTTACAACACACACAAATATAAAGCAGGATGGGAGGAAGGATAATACACTTCATCAGCAGCATTTAGGAGTGACATGCTTCAGAAAGGCTGGATTCCCAAATTACCAAAAGGACAAAACTCTTCAAAAAGCTTTATTTTAATCCTGTAAACCTCGCCTGTGTTGGATCCTGGCTCCTGAAGGATCCAGCTGTGCCAGCTAACCTCAGTGCACAGGCATGTGATGATCCACTTAGGAAACTCCTCCATCAACAAGCCCCCCCTCTAAGAGCCCTTCAGGCCACTAACACACAACCAGCTTTGGATCCATTCAAAACCCACATTTCCTACAGACAACACCCACACACCATCTGGGTCCTGAGGTGTGAGCCCATTGTAAACTTTACCACCAATTTGATAGTCTACAACCAAGCTGCTGTCCTGTTAGCGCCTCTCTGCAGAGTCCACACAGGCTGGTGGCGGAGCAGCTGTGTCAAGTGTGGAGGGGAGAAGGTCAGGGTGGGACACTTCATTTCATTCACATCAAGCTGTTTATCACATGAGGCACAATAAAGGGTGTGATGCTGTTTCTCCTGTAGTTCAAACCTTTAGTAAGAGATTCTGTACACAGCAGTCAAATGAGGAATTAAACAACTTGCTTTGGCACTTACGTTCTTGTCTGTTGTGTGCATCACTAAACTGAAAACTGACATGTTTTTGTTTTACAATGATAAATTATAATAAACAGCATTAATGACACAAACCATCTCCTACAATAACATGTAATTAACATACGCCATTATTGTGTTTGGCATCACTTCTGAAGTGTCACTAAAATATTCGGAGGCACTGCATGGCTGCTTACAAAATGTCAGCTGAATGTGAAGTGCTATGGAGGAAGCTGATAGAGTTTTATGGATTCAAATGAGTTCCTAAGAGGCCATCTGACAGGGACATGCAAAGTTGAGAGCCTGTAACTAATGTGGGTAATCCACCGGAAGAACTCTATAGAAGGAATGTCATTGTAAGAGGCTGTAAAATCATTTACATTGAAATAAATTCTTTTGTTAGGACCACGGGAGTCTGAGCCAAACAATGATATGAAATACAGTGAATGTGGATTACAATAGTGGCTGTGTTGCATAATGATTTAAATAAATCTTACGTAACACTAGCAAGATGTTGTGGACATTCAGGGTAAATGGGGCTATCAGGAGTTTTAGTGAGTGTCAGTGCATGACTGCAGAACTTGAACAGGAGTTGCTGCAGGCTCACCTGCCTGTGATTAATGCTACAGGCGATTAAGCAGGAAAAAAGTTCCAGTCCAGGAGCTCCATTGACAAGCCCACTCAGAGACGCAGCCATCCCTGCCATCATACATCTATATCCACAACCCTATGCCCACTGGTCTGGAAAAGCTGCAGTGAATGGAGATGATCCGTCCGTCCCCCCAGAATCCTTTTAAAGCTGTACATTCTGCATACACAGCTACATTCCTGCCTGGGGTTAAGTAGGTCAGAGGGAACTCTTATCTTTGAAAGAGATGCTTCATGCTGCCTTGGGTCTGTTGATGCCTGACTGAGCCACTGTCACTGGATTGATAGGCGAGATGTACATTAGCTTTTTAACCTGATATATTTCCCATGTCGTCATGACAGTTTAGCTTAGGTGGAAATCATGAGGGGTCTTATGTAGCTATCTGTCATCAGATTCGTTTGGAAAAAGGAATTCAAAGTGAAGAATAACAAAAAACCTCTCAACAGCTGAAAATAACTTTTGAATACATCCCGAAGAAGAACTATGATTGACGGTTAACTGTGGTGAATATTTCTAATGGGTTACGGATGTTGGTCTATAGATCAATCTTGCTGCTTTTTATTTTACTACACTATGCAGAACCCGGGTCTGGTGGGAGCTAGCCAGCAGCATCACTCATTTCGAAATTATCACTTGTAATGCCATTCTGACCCAACAGTGTTGCTGTGGAAACACTGTGCCCACCCTCCAGTCTTTTCCCAGGTTGCCCCAGTGAGACAGCGCCTCAGTTTTGAGCCACAAACCCCCTTTTAGCATTTACTATTTTACCTTTATTAGCTCTGCTAGCACTGTTAGCAGTGTCAGCATGGCTAGTGGTGCTAACACAGTTAACAATGCTTAAGAGGTTTTGCCGCTCAATTCGAAGCCACTTATTCAACCTGGGGGAAGACAGGAGAGTGGCCACCATATTTCCGCAGCAACACTGTCCCCCCACTGGGATGGTATTACCAGCAGCAATCACGAATGAGCAGCACCACTGGCTAGCTCCCACCCAACCGAGGTGCTGCGCCTTTTTTGGGGCAATGGGGGGGCGTGAGCAAGTAACAAAACGTGTAGCTCCACCCTTCGGCGATTCTCTCGTAAGTCGGCCCGTCCTTCACTGTCCCTGTCATTTGACAGTTAATGGCGTAAATTCGTTTGCGAGGTCAAGGAAGGCTATGAGAACCTATGAGGTGGGAAAATGGGCACCTCGGATCTGTGTGTCTAAACGCTTGCAGGTGGCCGACAAAACGGCCCAACATTCACCGAAAATCTGGCAGTGTAAAAGGGGCTAGTGAAGACCAGAGGGTGGGCAGTGGACATTATGTTTCTGCATGTTATGTAGCTAGCCAGCTGTCAGCAAGACCAATAGAAAATAAAATAAAGGCAAGAAATTAACAAAACATTAAAATTTCACCACCTCTAAATGGATATCACTTTGAAATGTGGCACTAAAGCTCACTGAGGCAACTGAGCGTGAGACTAAAAGAAAAGACCTCTTGGATTTCACTTTAAAAAAAAAAAAAAAAAAGATCAGTTAGTTACTGGTTAATGAGTGTCGGGCTACTGAAAGCAAAATTAACCAAAACTCACATCCCTTAGCAGAACCAAACCTTAGCATTTTCCTTTGTGCTGATTTTGTCCTATAATACATGGCACTGTCTGAAGCATACTGATGGAGAAAATTATCAACATAGCTTCTTTCCACTTAAAAACTCTTAAGAGGAATTGGAGCTAGATAGGCATCACAACCTTTTTATTGTTTACCCTGACCAGACAGGGGGGCTTCCTGTGACCATGTGCATTCCTCCTGCCTGTTAACCACATCCACTCATCACCTCACACAGATTACCAGCAGCCCTGCCCCTTCATTACCATCCATCCATCCTCAGCAGGAAGGGGGGAATAGGTCAGTCACACTTTAACTCAAACAAAATGAATCTGAAAATGTTTCAACTGCAAATGGTTATTCTGTCATGCCAAAGTGATTTCGCACTGGCTATCTGAGCTGCAAAATGAGCTGTGAGAACGTGTAGTCTGTGCAGAGTGGCCTTTTGAGGAAACAGAGACACAAATTTTCATGAGGGCGGCACACGTCTACCCCAGCCAAATGCCTCCCCTAGCCAAAGCTGAACCAAAGGGACAGGCGCAGAAGAGAAAGGGAACCATTGACACACTGGTATTCTTCAGCCAAAGTGGAAGCCCGGAGCTAAACGTGTTCAGTAGAGAAGAGCGGAGGAGTGGAGGGGCGGAGGGGGTTTGAGGGACAGAGCAGGCAAACAGATACAAAGAGGCCCTGTGTCAATGCTGTGGCTCTGCAACTGAAGATAATCAACACTAAAATAATATGTAATTTGAGTGGCCCCCAGCATACCAGGTCAGCACCGCTGGCTAGGCTGACCATCTTGGCTGCTGCCGATTCTGACACATTCTGGTTTGATGTGCGAGTGTTCAGGGGTTTCGGCTGTATGAAAGGGGTTGGCCGAGCTCCACAGCCACACAAAGAGCCTCTCTGCTGCTTTGGACTGTAGGAGGGGAGTTCATTGCTCTCTGAGCTCATGCCTCTACATTTCCTCTATTCCTCCATTTCCAGCATTTTTCCACTTACCTCTGCTGTACTTCTGCTGCTGTTATGTTAGTACACTGTCCTGGGTAACCAGATATACCATTAGGAATAACCCAACTTATTAAAATTCAATGTTATAAGACTGCTGAATTCATGTGCAGCAATTACCAGAGCATGGTTAACACTCAGTACAATTGCATTGATCTTACCTTCCCCCATTGGGCCCTGGTGGAGAGCAGAATGGGACCCCTCTGGCATGGCACTCAGGCCTCTGGAGCTGACAACACAAAACATGAAGGGTCAAACAGAATTTAAGCACTTCATTTCAGGACTTACAGTACAACCACACAGCAGTTGTTATCATTCTTGGTGGAATGCCATTAAAAAATGTTTCTTTACATTTATTAATGTTTTGGTCAGACATCTACACTGAAATAAGAACTACATTTTTAATTGCACGCAGTCCAGCGACAAAATTCAAATCTATCCAGATAACCAGCACAAAACACAGAACATCAAGAACAAATAAAGTCAAACAAACAAACAAACGAACAAAGAGATCTCACAACATCCTAAGAGCTCTACATAGCACTAACATGACGTAGCTTACCTATTTCAAATACACATTGTGCTCAGATAAGTAGCATCAACCCTTTAGATCCAACAATTAAGCAAGGAGTGGGCCCCATATTTCATTGAACAGATCTTCCCACCCAGCCATTCTATAAGTAACCCACTCATAACTTGCCATTGTGCTTTAAACCTCTTAAGGTCCTGACACAGCAAACCGACATCAAGAATCTCGGCTTAAAAGTTGCACTTGAACACACACCAAAAACGACAGCTAATGGCTAATTAGCACGTACATTCTGCACCTGCATGAAAGGATATAACTCTCCATACCAATAGGGGGTGATACTCTGTATTCGTCATTCAAGGAGGCAAACCGGAAGACTGACCAAACGGATTCAAGAAGCTAGCTAGCCAGTTATCACATGAACAACACACCCTGATGTTGACAGAACAAAAGAGATTTACAGTGAGCTAAAGAACAATAACACAAACAATTACAAACTGTTTCTGCTAGAGAGTTCAATGGGTAAAAAAAAACAAAAACTTTCCCAATATAACAAGTTTGTTTTGATCTCACAATCTCTTGACTGAAGTTGTTTACTTTCCTCATTTCCACTGCTTTTTTTGTCCATTGAGTTGAACTGCCAGTCAAAGTTATTTCAATCACTGATGGGCTTCACCATCTCCGATGCCGATTCAACTCGCTGAATCGGCGGAGAAAAAAAGCCAACAGGGGCCAACTAGAGTCACTGGTGTGAGACACTCACCAAAAACTAGGGCGACAGACGCTCAACAAGGTAACGACAGCCGACCGTTGGCTTCCTGTGTCAGGGCCCTAAAAGTGGATAAAGTGGAGGGTTTCCAGTGGTGTAGAGTTATCCTTCATCCTGTTACCATGGCTACATGGCACCATGTCTTCTGATGTTTTGACATTTCAACATCACATGGTAGTATTCCCAAGAGACATAATTTTGATCAAGTGCATTCCAAACATCTCATTCAGGAGAGAAATGATTTCATCCAACACGCAGTCCATTTTGTCAAACACTCCTTATATTTCTTCACTTCATGTTAGTCTTTTTAAGTTTTTATTTTTTTTGTCATGTGAGTTATGGTGTCTCACTGAAGTCTATTCAGGTCTCAGTATATGAAAAGGAAATTCTTCCCATTCCCGTGCTCACTGCTCACTGCTCTGCTTTAGCTCATACCAGCCACTTGCTAATATATGGCGAAGCTGGGGCTGAGGTATGCACAGTAGACGCAACTGTGATATGAGCTCATGGTAATCAGTAAGGAAAGGGCAGGAGGTTAGACAACAGTCTAACTTAACATGAATGCTTAGGAGATTTGGCAGCTGCAAAGTAAATGTTAAAGGGCTTGACATTTGAGAGCCTCTGTGAATGCCCAATGTCACTACTATAACTATAAATGTTTGCTTCATAAAATATCTGAAAAATTAAACAAGCACACCCCACAAAATCTTACATAAACCCTCCATGTTTTGTTTGATAACTGTTACAAATAAGTCAGTGTCACATCAAAACAAGTCTCTCATTATCAATGTAACTGTCCAGTGAGATTACAGGTTCACCCCTGGTGGCATGTATTTTTCTAATCCCTCATGCCAGGCTGCGGGGCTGTTAATGATGAGGTGTGTCCCCTCAGAGCCACTGTGCTGCCAGTTTCTCACATCACTGCCTCTCCAGCTCCTTACAACAAATTAAAATGGACGACTGTGCATGAGAACTCGTCTCCCTGTGATTCCTGGTGAGCCTCCGGCCTTTTAAACATCGCATTCTTGGGCCAGCTAGATCAGAGGAGCAGGAATTCTTCGGGGATTAGGATGGGCATTGTTCGTAGTGCGCTCACTGGCCACTGTGCCGAGCTGACAGCCAGGCCAGCCGAGGCCAAACCGAGACCACTGCCAGGAGGTTCGCCAATTAAGATGTGCAGGAATGCAAGGAGGAAAGTCACAGAGCTGGATCCACACATTAGGATCACTGCTTCACTGTAGGGTCCCTGCAGCTGCAGCCTGGACTCAAGTAGAGCTTGTTTACTGCACAAGAAATTCAGCAGCCATAAAACTATTCTTTTTGTTCGTCACACCAAAGCACAACAAAGGAACAGAGCAAACAATCATATCCACCCTATGAAAATTAAATGAAGGCTCCTTTTTTGGACTCAAAGCCAAATATGGTATGGTAGAGTTTTAACCATTAGCACTATGAGGCACTGTTCTTGCACGTGGGTCCTCATTTGTTTGCTTCTCATGTTATGCTCATGCACATGGACACACATGCAAACACGTAGGTAAATGGTACAGGGATACACATTCACTTTGATGGTTTCATGATATTCCACTGAAAAATGCAAACCATTCCAGCCTATATCTTCAATTTAATCTGTTGTGCCTTTAACATGAATCTGAATCCGACTGAAATCAATAATCTTGTTTATCTTTGCGAGCAAAGGGTAACAAATACTGGAGGACACGCAGATTTATGCTCAGTCTGTGCAACACTGCTACAATGACAGTTTTCAAGAATGAGGTCTCCTGAAACAGCCTTTGACCAATTGATTTTCAAGTGGTGGGTTAGTTTGTGTAACCTGCAGGAGCAGTATTCATGTCGAGGGTCAGGCTTTGAACTCAGTCTCAGTGAGCAGTGAGCTAATAAAATCCTCTGTTGATCCCACCTACCATGACCTCTGAGCTAACCCTGCTTAATGAGCAGACTAAAACTATGCTAATCTGTCTTTGGTCAATGAGAGGCTAGACTAGGAATAATGGGCTCAAAACCTACACGCTGTAGACGTCTGGGTCTTAAACGCGGTTTTCCAGTGTCTTATCAATGGCTGTTGGGGGGTGTAGAGAGTGGTTTGAGTGGAGAAAGTGAAAATGTTTGAAAATGTCAAGCAGAAGCAGTGTTGCTCATAATCTTAACACATCTGGACAAAATTCAACAATCATAACTCATTAACTTTCACCTCCCGTTTGCTGACATATGGCAATTCCAAATCCTTGTTTTCCTAGGGAGGGGGCATGGCCAGATTTCAAATCCTAAAGAAAACACTACATACAGGCTAACATTCATGCCAGGCTGGCCACCTGTGCTTGAACTAGCTGCCATTTCACACAAATGGAGAGCATTTGGTTCCCACAGCTGATGACTGCATTACCCGCAGCATGAACCTCTCGCATGGGAATCTGCAACTTGCCCCTTAATTGAAGACAGATGCTCGAAGAGCCAATCTGATGGTTATTAAAAGAAAGACCTGCAATGGATCACTTCTTCAGATTGGCTGATAAACATCCTTGTTTCTCTAATCGCCAGGCTTTACACTGATCCAGGCAGTCAAAGCCTGAATTCCTTTCTTTAAAAAACAGCAAACAGATAATTAAGGGGGACAGATGCTGGCCAAGACACAGCACTCATGCAAATAAAGAGGAAATTTATACTGAGTCATCCCCACAAATGTGTTAAAAGCCTCACTCTGAGAAAACACAGACAGACAAACATACACCTTGAACCAAGACCTCAGGTCTTACATGTTAATGAAAAAGGATCCTCAGGGGAGAGATGACTATCTGGAGCATGTTTCCACCATTGACCGCCTGTCAGGGTTGTAAGAGAAGTGAAACCACTGAACATGTCTACAGAGGAAACCGGAGGGAAACAAGACTTCTGCTCTGAGGGAGACAAGCCACTTTCTCTGTCTCTCCAGGAAGGACTATAGGGGGGCACAGACCAGCCCTGTCTCCTGGAAAATACATTTGTTTATAACTAATTTGAAACAGCCAACACGTGTTTGAGGGAAATGTAATGCCAAGCGAATCAAATTTTCTGTTAACAACATTATGAGGACATTTTGCTAATTAATGACGCCTACCCTGCAAGTTGCAAAATGTTCACTAACAATATTTGTTTCCACCAAAACAGGCAATCTTGCAATACTCTATCTACTCATAGTGACTACAGCATTACTTTTGTCTATAGTTATGTCTCTTTATTAACATTTTAGCAAAATCACAATCTTTCATTAACCGCAACCTTAAGGAGTGTGGACGCTAAACCAGGATTCTGGTGTTACAGTCTTACAATTGCTATGTCTGCCATCCGCCCTGAACACCTTCTTGCAAATCCAGTGTGGTCCATAAATTTAGTGTCTTATTTAAGAAATACTTCACCTTCAAAATGGTCACTTGAATATCAATTACTCACTCCATGTTACCTTGATTCAGTCAAGTAAAAATGTTTTTCTTGCATGCCTCCACGGTAAAAGAAGAATCCAAAAAATGACAAACATCCATTTACAAACTCTCACACGACTTATGCAGTATAATCCTAGTCTCATTTATTCATTCGTATGCTCAGTACTTCGCAAACACATGATTTTTTTTTGCTAAAACCTTACTGTTTTAAACATTTCTGAATTTTTAAACACTTTGAAATGCATGTGTTTGTGAAGTACTGAGCATTCAACTAGATGAATGAGACTTGGATTACACTGCATGACTTCTGCAAGAGTTTGTAAATGGATATTTTGATATAGTTTTGCCCCTTTACCTCAATTCATCAAGAATTTTTTCTGCTTTAGGATTCTTCGTTCACAGTGGAGGCATGTGATAAGAACACATCATGAATTCAAGGTAATATGGGATGAGTAACGGATAAAAAAAAAGATAATTTTGGGGGTGATATATTCCTTTAACTCAGAGAAACACTGTTGCCAAACATAATCCAGGCTGTTAAATTCTCACCTTTAATATGGAAACAATTTAGTAATATAGAAATGTAATTTCTAGGTGACAGGGTTGCAGACAAATCAGTGGGGATGTGAAATCATACTTAAACAGAAAAAGCTTTATTGGATGCCAAGACTGTTGCCAATTAATGGACTGTGTTTACATTTCAATCTCAGTAGTCTCCAAAGAAAACTCCCATCCAACAGCTGCCCTCCTGCCAACTGATGATGCGCACAACTAATTACATACAGTTTTGGTCCAGCATCTGAATCTAAAATGAGAACTTAATCAGCCTTTTGTGCAACAATTAACAGCACTAATTGATTTCTCCTCATGCGGAGCAAACTGATGGGAGGAAAAGCTAAATATAGTCTAGAGAATTCCGGCTGCACTTCTCTCTCACAGTCGCAGACCTACTGGATCACGTTGCATTCACCGTCTGCCCCAACTAGGCCCACGGGAATCTGGAAGTATGACATAAGCCCCCTGGGATGCCTCTAGTCAGACATGGTGGTGCAGATTTCTTTGAGACACCATCAGTCAGGACGGATGTTTACGTTCAGAACAAATAAAACTCAAACCTGGCACGGCAGGCAGAGGTACAAGGTCCTACAGGCTGACTGAGACAGAAAGTCTTTATTGTTTTAGCATTGGTGCCATGTTTATCTTGCAAGACCTCTCTCTCACCCTCTGACCCCGTCTACCCCTGCAGAAAATATCCCCTGACAAACAGCCTTTCTGTTAGCGCCCTCTTTCCCACATTACTCCTGCAGTTTGTCCCCTGACACACAAACCTTAAGAGACTAACAGCTTTTCATTCACTGGGGAAAACAATAAACCCTTACGGTCTCTCTTCACCTCAATCAAATCCACAGCGTCCACAAAAGCGCTGCTCTAACCCATGACTTCCCACAGACACACAACATATGAGGCTCTCATTTTAGTCCACTGCATTTTTGAGCATGCTGCTTGCTTAGATGTGGCGATAAGTGATCCATCCCAATGAACACCCACAGGGCACTTGTGAGGAGTTTTGCCCATATGGTGCACGTACAGCTTGGCCAAAATAGCCCTTAATGGGAGAATAATCATTCCCTGCTGTGCTTAAAAAAGGAGAAACAGCAATTTTCACCTCCTCATCAATGACCTATAACCAAAGAATGCATACCTGGCAAGTGAAGTTGGCAAGTGCCATCTTAATTGGCAAACGACAAGTGAAGATTTCCAGTTTTTTAAAATTATAAATGGTAGACAACCAGAGGGTAAGTAGTCCTCCATAATGCCCTGTAGCATTTGGAGGGCAGAGCAGAAGGCTGCTGGGTAAAACTAGACGGAGAGTCTTTAAAATAGAATTGGAGTGTAAGCATTTAAAGGTGCAATGCACCACATCTGCAGGCAAACAACTCCCTTGTGTCTTCGTGGGGGCTTGCCAACACCGTAATAACAAAAACACAGTGTCTAGCTTCCCTTGGGTGTCTGGAATGCTAAATCACTTATGGCTCTTCACTTTCAAAAAACACAGCGCTGTCAGGTCTTGTTTTAATGTCGACCTTTACCTCTCACAATGTAATCCTAGCTGTAACTTGCAAAAGCTGGAACTTTACGGTCTCGTGAGATCCAGGTCTTTTCTAGGCAGCATCAATTAAGCTCTCAACCACTAAATGACAACGGAGGAGACTGATGAAGAGCTCAGAGACAGATTTTTTTTAAAGTTATAATGCCTCCAAAACCACCAGTGCATTCTGCAGCTCTGGTAATTTTATCACAGCTGCAGCATACCAAGACTAGGGAGGAAGGAATAAAGTGCCAACTCCGAGATCCAAGACACACTTGCACAGTTTCCTGTCTGGACCACCTGGAAGAGAGCGCTTTTCATCGCACTGAGGCAACATTTATCTGAGATGATGTTGAGACGTTATTGTGTGAAAGGTCAAGTGAGGTCAAAGGGATAGAAGATGGAACTTTTCACTGGTAACTGATTGATTTTGTCCCATTCTTCCTCAGCTGCTGGTGGGGAAAGTCATTGACCTATGAACAGCCTGCATTTGAAACCTCAATGTGTCTCACTGGGGTGCTCATTAGAAAGAACAATTAGGATTGCTGGGGCCAAGTATGGGCACCTTAGGGGGAAAGAGGAAATGACAAATGATTCAGCTGCAGCATGGAAGTTAGTTTCTCTCACAAGTTTAACCTGACACCAGTGCTTATGTGGAAAAACCTCTATAAAAGAAAGAAGGGAAGAAAACACAATCTCCAACAGCTGATCAAAGTTCACTCAACTGAGAGTATTTTGTGTCAAAGACAAACACTACTTATCTGACTGAAACTCCTACTCCTGCCCCCACCAGGGCTTACAGTATAGTTTGGAGGTTGTGAAATTATATGAAGCAAAAATGCACCTAAAAAATGTGTGTAATACCTGGAAGCAAAAGAGGTCAAAGAAATCCATCATTAAGAATTAGCTTAAATGTTTTACATAACTTTAAAACGGACTACTGATTGAAACCATAAGCACAAATACACCCATGCAGATGTTTAATAGCTTTAACACACTGTGGCAGTCTGATTTGTTTATTTAGTAACGTTAAAATGGTCAACTCAGTCTTTTTTCCTTTTTTAAACAACAGCTCAAGACCCGACTGACAAAGCTAGTAACACGTCCAGGATTTCTGAACAGCCTTCAAAACCACACAATAAATGTCGACACAGTATCCACAGAGGAAATATCCCTTTGACATGAAGCTTCAGTGGCATCACAGCTAACACTGAGTTAGCTAAGATTTGGTAAAGTTCTCAAAAGCGGTTCACGTACCAAATTCGCCAACGTCTTTCCTCCCGACGGCTTTTGTCCTCAGTAAAACTTTTCTCGGCACTTTCTTGGACAAAATCTTCAAGTTATTCCGGTGATATCTTCTTTTCACATGTTACCAGCCGCTCAGAAACACACGTCCCACCGCAGGTCATCAGCTTGTACCAAACACTGCTGCATCTCTGAAGAAGAACGGCTAAGCACTGATGCTGCATTCACGCTCCGTCGGAAATGTAGTCACTACAAATTGTTGCGTTCACAGCATCACAGCAATAATGTGAATCTCACCCGTTTCTGGCTCATAACGACTGCAGATGGTAAATGAACATGTACTTATATTGCTCCATGTTATTGCTTGACCCTCTGAGCGAATTGATAATATTGGTCACAAAATATCTGCTATTGCTGTTTTGTCGTTTTCTTAACAGGTGTCACTTCACAACAAAAAATACACGAATATGCTCATTAAAGTAAATTCATACTCAAGTCGTATTCAAATTAAAAAAAATCTAAAAAAGAAGCACATGAATAACTATGATTGGACATCGTTTTTAGGAGTTTCTACTTTACGAGGAGCTCTGAATGTAACAAAGGACCGCCTGTTTTTGACAGGCCAGTGTCTGTTGATGAGTGTCAGAGGTGCTCCCACATGTGAACATCTGGCCTGCATAGTTTGGTAATTTCTCTCAGTCTGAGATAGTTTAAACTGGGGCAAACAAACAGAATATTTTTCCTATTAAAGTATCTTAATTTGCACTGGTGCAAAAATGTAAATAAGCTATGCAACCAATGACAGGCTTGTGAAAAGGACATAACAAATTGTAACCCTGCCAATTACATTTATGACGGTCAGGTCAGTTGGCTTGGGGGGCTCACAAAGGATGGCTTCAGTGAATCAATTGGCTGGGTGTTAATTTATGTGAGGCTGATTAAATAGAGAGGGGCGCTCTTGCTTTGCACAACCCCCTCTGCGCCATATGCAGGCTGTGAAGAAAGCAATATGACTTCACAACAAAAAGTCAGCACAATGTGGAAATGTAGCTCTTAATGTCGCATAAACAGATGTCTTATAGACTGAACTTCCTCCAGCACAATGTGCAGCTTTACTGCCTTAAATTGTCTTAAATTATTCTCAATGAAACAATGATTTTAAATCAAGAAATAAAGTTGGTGTAGCCAATATTAACATGACTAAATTTAACAATGCTGCAGTTGAATATCTAATGAGCCAATGTCGCCATCTGCTGGTCATAAAGAGCAACGTCTCTTTCAAACGTGTAGATACATGTGGATTATAAAGGTAGAGAATTATTACAGTGTATCCTCATTTATCTGATAAATATTTGGAAAAATATCACTAACTGTGTTGTCAAAACTTTAAGATAAAGTACAGTGCATAACTATGTTCTACTCAGGGACAATAAAACTTCATAATGTGCAGTTGGAATATGTTGTATTGATGTAACACATCATAATGCAAGACCACAGTGAATATAGTCACTATATGACTGCAGTCTGAGGTTTAAAAAAGGTTATACTTGTGTTATCTGGAATAAACTCACATCTTAGACCCCACTGTAGAGTTGGTTTCTGCGTAATCCAGTTGCTGCGTTTTGTAGGGAACAACTAAATGCCACTAGATGTCAGTGTATTTAAGGTTAACTTACATGACATCCTCTACATGAGAGGTGTCAAACTCATTTTAGTTCATGGGCCACAAACAGCTAAATTTGTTCTCAGACCAACCAGTAAAACCATCACACAATAACCAGTAACATCAACTCCAATATTTTCCCTCTATTGTTTCAAGAATTACATTCTGAAGATGTTCATCCTTTTACAAAACAGATGAACAGCCTGAGAAGTCTTTAGAAAAATGAATGCAATTTCAACAGTATGTCTTTTCACTGTCATTACATATGCATTTTAGTCACAGTTAGTATTCATTGTTATATCAGAGAACTGTATTCTGGTCGGGTGAGAAAGCCTCTGAAGTAGAATTTTACATGAAATCGGCAATGCATTGTTTAACTTGTGCCTGAAACCTGGCATCCGTTTGTCTTCTCATCTAGAGCAGCGGTCAAAAAGGGGGTCGTGGGTACATTCTGGCCGAAAGTGACTTTTTATTTTTAAGCACAGTGAATTTCTGGTAAAAAGCTTTCATTTTAAAGTACCTGTACATTCCCGCTGAAGAGTGAGTGACTAATGGAAAGTTACTTAACAGAGACAGCAAACTAGCTTGATGACATGGCCAAACAATGTATTTAACTGTATGGACTTTAAACTAATGACTAAGGAAAAATCTGGACTCCAGAGCTGGACCAGTTGGGAACCACTGACCTTGTGGGTTGGATTGGACCCTTTGTCTGGCTGGTTCTGGCCCACAGGCTGGATGTTTGACACCTCTGCTCTATATGATCATAGGGTTCAGTACAAAGGGAGATTAATCTTTTACTTCAGGGAGGTTACTGATCATCTGGCAGACTCAAGGGTTGACTTCATAGCAACCATGTGTCAATCAAGTCCAGTACCTGCAGACATGTTGTAATGTAGGCAGCTATTTAGTCACCTGAGGCTATACCTCTGTTTCTTTATGTAAGCTAATATACTTTACAGATTACTGATAATGCAGCAGACTGCAAATAAATATAATTATAATTATGGGGACAGAATGTTCGATGATACAATGTATCGTTGATGTAAATTATATTTAGTGTATACTCACAAAACCCGAGCAACTGGATCCATACATGATAAAACATGCAGTGTATCAGTGTCCTATATAGGCTGTTCCAGTGTTACATCTAAAATTCTTCAGACCTTTTTTTATTGGTTAGTCACACCAGTGTTAGTGTGTCGCATGTAGGCATACTGGAAAAGCTACACCTGAAATGACAACCTGTAATTATGGCCTATATGGTGCTTGGATAGTATGTGCTACAGTGAGGGCCTCTGAGGGAGGTTGCTTGAAAGTCAAGACAAAAAACATACCCAAGTACATTTTGAGTTAATGTATTTATTAAGTACAAACATCACGATACTGCAAAAGTCACAGAAACCTATGTGAGGTCATATGTACAAACATTTGAAGTTGAAAATATTGAATATTCATCAGTGAGGCTGCTTCAACACGTCAACACGTCAGTGAGCATTGTTTAATGTATATGCATTATGCTTGTTCTAAAAACACTTTTAAAAAAAAATCAGAGAAAAATAACTTTGTCAAGTAAAATATTACTTTTTCAATATTCTAAGATTATATACAACATTATGCACACACTGTGAGTGTATTCCAGTGTAACAAGGGTTTATTAACGGCATAAAAATAAATCTGGCAGAGCAAAGATGCTGGTGTGGCAGGACTTTGGGAAGCTGAGGGGATCACCATATGGCATTACATTCAGTTTCCCGGCTCAGTTTTAAGACTTAAGGGAATTTAGACTTTTATTTTGAAGTAACAGACCATGGTGAACCAAGGGACCATTCAGGATCTGACTTTATTTTGAAAAGAGCTGTTCACTAAGAACTCTCAGATTGTTTGATGGAAGCAAAGATCTAACCTGATCTAATGGGGAACAACCTGAATGTTATCCAGTGGTGATGTACCGCCAGACTAATTAAAATCCTTGCCTGTTAAACTGAGAACAAAGTGACATCCAACAATTCATTTTAACAGGCCACTGCATTACAAACAAGCTAAAAATCAAAACATCACATTTCATCAGATTCTGCCTACTATGTACATCACCCTTACAAAACACATCCATCTGTGGACAAAATAAAAAATAATCCCTTCCAGCATTCAAACTTCCTCTCTCATCAATCTGAGTTTATTCAGTGTGTGACACAGCTCTGGCAACCGGTGTCATTCACCACCAGGACGGGGGTCAAAGGTGGGGGCAAAGGGGTCAGATGGGCTTGGTGGTGCTGTTGTAGACCAGACGATCTCTGTCCTCATAGCTGACCGGGGCGTTGTTGACGGGCACGCGGTGGTGCTGTGAAGACTTCTTCTTACCCTTGCAGATACAGAACACCAGGACGCCTAGAAGAATGAGGATAGCTAGACCCAGAAGGACAGCTGCCGCTATAATACCTGTTAAAGTAATTAGAATACATTTTTAAAAAGAGACGACACAACAGGATTCAAAGCTGAAACGGTAGATCATAAAATCAAAGGCTGCTCTCAGCAACTCAGTGAACTGGATAAGTGCACTGGAGAGGAAAGAAGCTTCGACAACATTACCAAACAGCCAGGAACAGGAAGTTTTGGGTTTTTTTTTTACGTTGATACAATTTGTACTTTTTTTTTTAACATAGACAAAAAAGATAGGGGGTAACATACCTGTATGGCTTTCAGACACTCTGCGTTCATGTTCATTATTTCTTGCAAACACATCCTTTTCTGAAATGAAGAAAAGACATGATACAGTTTTATTCTTTTTTATGTGGTACGTGACATATACAAAACATGTAAAGAGTGCACTCTGCTTTGATGGGAAATTAAACCTGCAATAATAGATTTTTTGGGCCACTTGAAGGCAGCAGAAACAAGCTGTGAACACAACCGTGACATCACTTTTCAAAGAGTGCTCCACCAATTTAGCGTTATACTCAAATGACAATAAAGTGTCAAAATTAATGCAGCAGAACAAGAGATGTACTATTTTATTCCTTTTATACAAATATTTTATTCTGCTTCCTTGACAAAACTTGCCTACTTTACTCACAATGCAACGTGACCACAGACAGTTTGTTTAGTGATTCGGGTGTGTTATGCTAGTAGCGGCTAATGTCAAGCCGCTAGCCTCAAACAGAGATGAGGTGCAGGCTACAGACGTCTGGTAATCTCACTTCTCTTTTCTTATTTTTTCCAATTTCAAACTTGTAGTCCCAAACTGCAGGAGACACAAAAGGATTTATACAACTTTTTTCACCTACGTAGTTAGCAGCAGTTGTAGTATTAGCACTCCTCTTGACCTATAAACAGACTTTGATGCGTATACTTGAGAGTGGTGATAGTGAACCAAATAGTTAAAGGAGCAGTGTGTAGGATTCACAGGATTTAGTGGCATCTAGTGGTAAGGTTCGCAGATTATAACCAGTTGAAACTTCTCCCATGTAAACTCCGGATTAAAATTCCTTGGGTGTTCATTGTTCAGGAGGTTTATACAGGAAGCCGAATTATTGGCAGATGTCTCTTCCTCTACAAAACAAACAACAGACCCCACGATTTAAACCGGTAAAATCACTGATTAAGACAGTTTCATGTTTTAAAAAAAAATCTGTTTTTCCATTACGAATGGGCTGATAACTACTGTGGCAGACATGAAAAATGTAAAAATGCAAAAACGATCTCTAGAGCCAGCGTTTGATTTGTCTGCTCTGGGCTACTACAGAAACATGGCGGTTCAACATAGCGGACTCTGTGGATGAGGACTTGCTACCTATGTAGATATCAACAGCTCATTCTAAGGTAATGAAAACAAAATGATTCTTACTTTGAGGTGATTCTAGAGTGAATAAGACATACTAAAAATGTATATTCCATTTCTACCAATATATCCTTCTAAATCCTACACGCTGGACCTTGGGGTTGTCGGCCATTAAACCAAAACAATAAGTTAAAAGGTGCTAGAAGTTTCAATAGAGCTGTGGGGTTTTCATTTTTCTGTGTGGTTATCACTACAAGCGACTCATTTCCTATTATATGTATTACATATATTGATTCCATTCATTAAAGCAGTTTAGGCAGTTTTGTCATATCATCTCCTTGAAAAATAACTTCATTTTCACACACATTTAAAAACGTAGTAGTTTCACATCAGTTTTGGATATAACAAAGAGGCAGAACTTCCTGAAAATTTAGTAATTCAGAGTTTACATTTCACCCTGTTCAGTTTTTTTGTATGTCACAGCTGACAACTGTTCCCCCAGGGCCACCACAGGTGACACTTGATTAGATAACAGTCTGTAAGACAGCCTGAGGCAGTAGAAAGTGCTGGACCACTTAGACAGCAATAGAAGGCAATGACAACCCAAACAAAACCACTGCATCAACAAAAAATAAAATACCATAAAAAATTCATGTGTGGAGAATGCACTGGTGGGAGAGTGGGTGTGGGCAAATGATACTATCTTCATACGTGGGGCCTTTCACCAGTGTGTATGTGTGAAAGATGTGTGGATGTGTGGTGTCCTGTAGTTTTGTACAATGTGTATCTTAGTGGCACAAATATGATGTTTATTTGCCAGGATGTACATATTTGTACAATACAAAATAAGAAACAACCCACCTGTTACCCCACGGCAAACTTTCATACAGCTGTCCTCATTGTCAAATCTGTTGTCGTTTCCATAGCAGCCACCGTAGTTGAAGCGGAGGCATTTCAGAGTGTAGGGGTCGTAGTACCACTTGGTGATACTGTCCCTGCAGCTTCCTGTGTCAGGAACCTCTGTGCAGCGCACTGTGAATGACAGTAAATGAGCAGGTGAGGTGAGATTGTAGATAGTCGAGTATTAATAGACGGCGAGAGCATGTTTTACAATAGTACATATCAAAAGCAACAAAAACCACTAAAAATTCACATCACCTTTTTGTTCGTCCAGTGGAATCTGCAGCAGAATCCGAAACTTGTTGGTCACTGATAAGCACACGAATAATAATTCAAGTTAGCAAGTCTTTCAAGGAAACATGTTATCGGTCATACCAATGCTGTATTTAAATTTCCATGAGCCTGTATGAAAATGAAGCCTAGTTTGCATAGTCAGTGCTCACAGTCTTCGCAGTTCTTCTCATCTGAACTGTCACGACACTGTGGGGACGAGTCACACTCCAGACCAGGATCCAAGCAGCAGCCGTCTGCACAGGTGAATTCCTCCGTTGTACAGGGAGCATCACATCTTAGCACTGCGGCACATAAACAGAGAGAACTGTCACTTGTGATATCAACTGCTTAATGGAGTAGAGGAAATGTGTATGAGGTATATTATATGTATAATATTTACTATTTCCATCACTATCCATCAGAATTCACTGACCTTGAGATGGGGTAACTGAGATACCTCTTCCACTTTTAGAAGTTTTTTCTGAAAGAAAAGAAAAAAATAGATTAAAATTCAATAATCGGTTAAAAAAGGCAACTTTACCAGGCAAAAGTATTGTTTACCAAGCAACTAGTGGAGACGCTAGGAAGTTACTGACCCAACAAAGAGGACGTTCTGTAAATAACACCCCACAAAACCAAAATATGACACGTTTACACTTCAGTGCATGTGGTCATTTGTGGCCTTTAGCAGTGCGGTAGTACTCTGGTAGCCCCAGTGGTATTACTATTATCATTATTACTAACAAGAACAAGAGCTAGTGAGAAATCAGCACAATAACAGCCACCTGGAGGGAATTAGATTACATTTTACGCTAACCTATGCTGACTGTCTCCTAGTTATATTTACTGTACAGACATGAGAGTGGTGTAGATTTTTTCTTCAATTCTTTCAAGAAACCAAATGAGCAAATTTTCCAAAATGTCAATCTGCTCCTTTAACTACTAGTCATTTTTATTGTTTCCATTCCAGCTATTTCAACAAAAGTTTCACTGGCCTCTTTCAGGTCTTCATTAAAAAAAAACTACAACAGAAAATTGAAGTATAAAAGCGCAAAGCACAGATACCTGATCCGTAGCAGGCCTTGGTGCACTCATCCTCGGAGAGATAGTTGTTGAGATTCTCCCTGCAGCCCCCGAACGTAAACAGCTGACACTCCTCTGAGGCGGCATTGTAATGCCAACGAGGGAAGGAACCGCGACACGGCCCAACCTTCTTTGGAGCCATGCAGTGGTCTGGTGGGACACAAAATAAAGGATTAGGTTTGATTCACAATAAATAGTTGTAGTTTGACTTTTAGTCAGTAAAAAAAGTTTATTGTGAGGAGTCTAGTCTGAGATGAAGGTTTCCCCCACACTGATATCATGTACATGGTTCACTTAGAAGCAAGGGTGTGGACTCAAATCACAAATTTGATTACTTTAGACTTGAAAAAAAAAAATCAAGAAAAGACTTGCAACTTGATTTGGACTTAAACATAAATGAGTCATGACTTCTAGGCGTTTTGACTTGAAAATACTTGACACCTTCCCCAAAGCCCAAAGACTTAAAGTATGTCATTTAAAAAATGTGTCACAAATAAATTAATTTACCTACATGTCCTGAATCATCTAACATCAACGCTACTCATTCCCAGGAAATCAACACTTAACCAACCCAACAGCATCCGGAACCATGAAGAACTAACGTTATATTAGTGAGTATAATTTCGTTCACATACAAAAACTGCACAGGGGTCAACAACAAGAAATTACAGCACGCAAAAAGTGCAGGATGGAAATTACAAACTGAGACACAACAACTTCCAACTTTGTTCAACATTTAAAGCTGCAGAAAGAATGTTAAGTCAAGGCTAATGCTAACATAGCGAGCTAATGCTAAGCTGTCGTTTTTATGCCGTTGTTAAAATGGCATTACATTTGGTAAAAAGTGTATTGTGACTTATTTGGGCGTCGAATTCTATACTTGACTTGGAACTTGAGTGCAAAGACTTAAGACTTGCAAAACAGTGACTTGGTCCCACCTCTGTTAACAGTGCAACAAATACAGTTCAGTGAAGTGAGAGACAGGACTGACACTCTCACCAGTGTTTACTGAAGTGTAATATATAGTTATAAGTAATCAAAGTTGCCTTATGTAGCTACTCAGCACACTGGTCAATCCAAAGGCTGGACAACATTGATTTAATGTGCACAGATGACCTCACTAGACACTTGACAATGTAACACTTCTAGTTTGAAATCCACAAACCAGTTTCACTAAAGGTCAATAGTTTTGTCTCACGTCTGATAGCAGATGTGGTGGGATTTGCTGCTGTAGTTTGTCTTCACTTCCTTCTTTTGGTGTCTGTCTGCTCACAAGACAGACACATAATTACAAATTCGGTTGTCTTCTATGGAGAAATGCAACTCAGAAGAACAGGTGGTGTTGTGTCAAATAGACAATGAGGTTAGAGAAGGCGATGTAGGTTGTCTGCATGTGGTTGATGATACATATGTAAAGTATCAGTTTCAGAACACTACATGCTGACTTCACAACTATACAAGGAACTGTAAGCTACACTTTGATTCCCAAATGTTATAATGTCTGATTGTCATTCATGACTGGGTTTAGCTGCTATTCAAACCACTCATTATTGTGGTGTAAATGCTGCAGCATTGACATGTAGAGTCATTGTCATGCCCATGCATATTCCACTGAAGCACATTCCTCACACTGTTCGGGACACAAGCTGTTAATCAGTAACTCAGCAACTGAATGGTTAAAAGTCTTTTTCTTGTCCTTCAGTCTACAATCAACCAACAAGCTGCAAATACAGCCACCAGTCTAAAGTACTTTTAAATGATAAGACTTTTAATCCATACTGAAGAGGGTTGCGATGCTGGCTGTTGTTTGTGTAACCCAAGCTGAAACCAGACTGACAGGTTTCGTTGAGTCGGGGGTGGAGAGAGTGGGGTGGTACTAGGGGAGCAGTAAAGCACACAAGCCACACTACTAACTTCCGTTTTCTGAAGCAAGAAAATGTGCCAAGAGAGCTACTCTGTGGCTTTCTCTTTCTCCCACTGAAGGGAAGTGACGCTAGATAAAACGTGATATCATCAACCAAATAGTTGTTCGACAACAAACACCACTAGTTATATATATATATATATATATATATATATATATATATATATATATATATATATATGTGTGTGTGTGTGTGTGTGTGTGTGTGTGTGTATATGTGTATGTATATACATATACACATATACATATATATCAAGCTTTTTCTACCAACAGTTTTGCCCTTACAAGAGCCAAATTAGGTTTGATCTTATCGTGAGCATGAGCTTTTATCTTTGTATCTTCACGCTATTTCATCATTCAGTCCACAGGAATTGGGCGAGCATGCCTTGACAAGTTTGATTAGCAACTAACACACAACGGCTTGTGACGAATGCCAAACAATGGGTTGAGTTTCTTGGGAAAAACTCTAAACCCCCTTACCTGAAAACAAAAGGAAACGCAGCACTGAAGTAGCAAAAACACCAGTCACAACCTGCTCTGATATCAATATTTTGAGGACGGTATCACCATATCAATCACACACTGCCTATGGATACCAAGGAAGACAGCTCGATGGATATATTTACAAAAAAACTAAGCTAAGCTAAAACTTATTTCTTCACTTTAATTGGCTATGACTTGCCTGATACAGGCCTGAAACTCTTTCTTTTCGCACTCCACCTGCTGCATTTCTTTTAAAAGTTCGTAATTTTACTTGATTATATGATAAACAATTTTATGATAATTTTGATTTGTATGGTTCTGCTGACAGTGAGCTATGATGCCTACTGTGTCCATTCTGTCTATTTTCATGTGGAGACAGTGGGATGGTAGGGCTCAGTGAAGCACTCAATCAATGTACTTCCCTTATTGTAAAGCAATTCTGCTGCATTTCTTGTATGAAGGTGCTAGGTACATATAAAAAGTTTATCACTATGATTATTATGTGACTAAAGGGGAAAGACTTATGGACTTTAGGAATGTGTTTAGTAAAGTTGAGTACTAAAAGGCATAATCCTCTCTTAACTATGTCCCAACATTAAACACAAAGCATGTGACTCTGAATAAGCCAAAGATAGGTCAACAAATACAGGTAAAAACATGACTCACGTTTACCACTGAAACTCAACCATTCATTCTGCAGACTGGATCTGCATTTTCTGAGGAACTAACGAAGCTACAGCGGCCAACTGTCACACAGAGTGGACACATTTTTACATACATTCCAAGAGAACCTGAAGAAAGCAGTTGTCCTTTGTAAAAGACTCTGTTAAGATCATTTAGGCAAAATACTCACGCTCAGACTGCTCAGGAGTCAGGACAAGGACGGTGACCGTGGTTGAGTCTGACTGGCCGATAGTGTCTGTGACGGTCAGCTGGAACTTGTACACTCCAGATGTCAGATTGGACACAACAATCTGGTCTTCAAAGTTGGTTTTCTACAAGCCATTGTAAGACAGTGTTTGCTTATTATCCACAAATATGACCAGTAGATTTTCAGTTAAATGTTGGGCACAAATAAAGAACAATACAGTGGACATTTAAAATGACTATCAGATATGCAGACACAGGATTATTAAAAGCTCAAGTGTAACCCTCAGAAAGAGCTCTGGCAGGATCAGCTTTGCATAGCAGTGTCTTTACTCACCTCAATGACAGCATAGGGGTATCCAGTGAGCATTTGCCACTGGTAGGACACAATCTTATCATCATCTTTGCTCTCTATGCCGTTCAGTGTCACAGAGTCCTGAGGCTGGACCACCCGGTCCTGGCCTCCAATGGCAATTGGCGGTTGGTTGGTGTCAGCTGGAGAGAGACCATGGGATATGGGTGAGCAAAAATTACAAAGCCAAATACAGCAGGAGTTCCACCAGGAAACCTGAGCCTGTAGCAGGGGTCATAATGACTTGGCACGTGTGGACATGCTGGATTGGGGGTGTCTGCTCCAAGCCTGTGGCCTCACACAACCTCATTAGGAACAGTGTTTTAACAAAAACCATTCAAATAATTAACAGAAATTATTTATAGGTACTTAATTTGATTTAACTGAGTACATGAGCCAAAAAATATTAATTTGACTGCTATGTCAAGGGAAACTTGCACTTAAAAGCCCAAAGAATGTAAATCATAAAGGCAATTTCCATCATGTGATGTAAAATGTTAATCTGCAATCAGTCAGTTCTACAGAAACACAACATAAAAGTATGACTAACCAGTGATCCTAAAGATAAAGGATCCCTGGTGCTATTCTCCTCAACAGAGGGCCCAAACTCTGATATGCATCTTTACCTGGAGCCTCACATAGAAACACTGCAATGCAAATTAAACATTGAAAGTGTGTTTAAAGAGTTTTGGTCTTACTTGCGGGGACATCCAATTCAAGATAGCTCTCATAAACAGAGTCCAAGATGTAACTCATGTATCCTTTCTTCCTGACAAAGCGGCAGGCATATTTCTTCTTGTACAGGCAATCAAAGAGAAAGCAGGAGCTGACCAAGCCCTGCTCGGATCCCTTCTGCATGAGGGCCAGATTGCACCTCGGCTCTTTGCAGCAGGCGCTCACACAGTCCCTGTATCGGTCCAGTTTCGGCGACGAAATGAACGTGGCCCCGTCTTTCACTGATTCATCGGTGTCGAGGACAAAATCCTCCCGACCTTCCTTGAATTGGGCCAAGCATGCCTCACCAGTCGCCTGGCCACAAGCGCAGTCTAGTAGAAACACCAGGAGCAGGAGCGCACACGATCCTAGTTGTCCTTTAAGGAGTGGATTCATTTTCAAAACTCCTGTAAAGATCCCCACACGAATAAAATCCACACCAGTGCGACAGAAGCGAATAAAAATACCACTTATTCTTAAAAAAAGGCAATGTCTTTACGGAGTGTTTAGGCCTCACAGGGGTAAAACACTTTGCGTCCTCTCACAAATCAACCTTCAGCTTCTGACTTCCTCCTATGCAGCCACAAAATCGTTTCAAAACCTCCGCAAACGCTCTCCAGACAGATGTGATCTTCTGATCCTCCCCGAGTCTGAAACTCTCACGAAAGATTCACCTGTTTAATGTCACCAAAAACCCGAGCAGTCGACGACATTACCCAGGTGACTCACCTGGGGAGATACAGGAAGTGAAATTCCACTCCTGAGATGCCACTCCCTTTAGGCTGCTATATGACGGGGGCTCCAAACAAAACGAGGACAGAGGTCTGTGCCTGTGTGTGTGTGTGTGTGTGTGTGTGTGTGTGTGTGTGTGTGTGTGTGTGTGTGTGTGTGTGAATGTAAAGCATCACTGTAAACACAAGGACACATGTAGGTCAACAGCATGGTTTCATGTTGTGACTTGGGGGATAGGGGCTCTAATATAGAGTGAGCTGCTTTCACATTTTATTTTCCTTTATTTTATTACTTTTTGGTTCTATTTACTGACAAATTCAAAATATGTAGACCATAGCATATGGCATGCTTTTTGTTGTTGTTTTTCTCTGGTATGAACTTATATTTCTGTCACTTGTAACCATTTTGAGAAGTGCTGTATAAATATTTTAATATATTTTATTTATCAGTTAAAACAGTTATCATAACAATATTGTTTTTATTTATTAATTTATACATTTAGTAATTTATTTAATTTAATTTAATTTATTTTTATTTTGTCCATATTGGTGGTTTACCTTGAACCGTGAACCTTTTATTTGTGTGCCCCTCAAACTTTAACTTTTTCAGGGCGTGGACTGAAGGAAATTCACCAACATCTACAATGAGCAATGGACCCTTTAAAGTTTGATTTAGTCATAATGGATTTTCCCATGAAAATTTTTTTATTTTAAGTCCTACGCAAACAGTATAATTAACACAACGAACAGTCACACAGCAAGAGGACAATGCAAGTCTTTTACCAAATAGGATAGGTGATTAAAAACATAATGTGCACAAAGTTTACAACATACAATGCACTCATGTTGAATTTAAAAGGCAAAATAAAGTTTAAAAGAAAATGACTACTTACTGTGGTATTCCCGATATAGAATAAATTGTCTATTATGTCATAACCCTTTTTTAAAAAAAGTTTAAAAAATATTAGGAAAAAAAACCTCTATTTTTGTAGTTTCTTTTAAGCAGTGAACATAAAATGTCTTCTAATGCAAGGTGACAAGAAAATACACACATGTAAAAAACATAAAACCACCAATATGGTTAAAATCAAATAATTATAGAAATGTAGCGCATAAACAAAAAGAAAGGAGCAGAGAAACAAAACAAGGACACAAAACAAAAGATATGTCTGGTGGTCAGACAAGAAAGTATCTGTAAAAGTATAAGATTTACTTTGTCCCAGCTCACTTGACTTCCTCTTTTAAACTCACTAATCCAGGAGGTGGCAGTATGATCCCATCTTCAGCTGAAGAAGCAGTGAAGGGTGAGCACTTTATTTTTAAATAAGAGGATTGTAAAACGTGTTTTTTTGGGCAGATTTCTTTTCTCATGTACTATAAAATCATTAACACAAATCATCATTTAAAATCACAGGACCCCCAGTAGTCTTTTCGCAACTGTAGTGATACTGATGATTCACACACTGAGTCATCCAATTACAGTGTGTGATGAGTCATGAAGCCGCTCGGGAAGTAATCCACAACCTGTTCTAGAGGTAGCAGGAAGTGGTTGCTGGAATTAGGCAATGTGGATGAATTCGTTTCATCATTTAGACTGAATCATAAATCCAGACAAGTTTGGCAAAAGGATAATTGGGTTTTGGGAAAACAAAAGCAGTGCCCACAAACTCTACAGCTTCCTGATGCAATACGATTTTACATCAGTGATAAAGCAGTAGAGGTCAAACTCATTTGCTGCCCCTGCTTTCCTTAACTTCCACCTAGAATGTGTCACCTGTCCGAGGTGAGACAGCCTAACATGGGTCTCTGGTGCACGTCCCCTTTTTTTAACCTGACGGTGCAGAACCAAGTAGCATAAGACGAGATGAATGAATTTGTTTGCCTGGAAAGGTGAGCTGCTGGAGGCACTCAATAATTCAGTGTTTGTAACAGACGGTGCATCAGTGGGTGAACACGCGCGGCTATGCCTGATTGATAGTCCCTGCCAAAACAAAAAACTGAACCCCATTATTCATATCGTAATAGGATCCGTGGAAACTCTGCGGCCCGTTGTCTCTGTTGTCTCAACTGTAATAATTTGGCAGCGGGAGGTACAACTATGAATTTCTGACCTTGGGTTTACGTGCTGCGTGTTGATATTTGACTTCGCAAACATTGATGGTTTCAAGGCTTTTATTTGACATTTGACTTCTGAAGAGCCATAAATAGTGCTCTCCTATTCATCCATTATTCATGGGTGCGTAACTGAGGATGCCAATTTGACTTCAAGGCTTATTAAACGTACACCTGATAATGCCTGTTATAAAGGGCAGGGCAGCTATCACACTAGAGGAACCCTGGCTCACCTGTCAGGGGGACCCAGCTATTGTTGGAAGTGTTTGTGAACACAAGAGCCCTTAGCATGCCAAACCCCTTCAAGTCTGTGAGCAGGCAAACACCTTCGATCCTCTTACTGAGGGAATATTTGAAAATATGGGTGGTGTGTTGGTATGTAGATGTTTTTGATGACAGGTATGTCTACAAATCATATGATCAGAGATAAAAGAAGACACATATTTCTCTATTTTATGGTGTTAGTACACATTTTGGCATCTTTTCAGCCAGAGTAATCTCCCAACTTGATTGCCGTGGTTGCCCTCTAACCCTTTCTGCAGTTTTTATCACTGCAATTGAACTCTGCTCTCCCACCAGCTATAACACAGAGCAAAAAGCAAACACACACCCTATAAGGTGCATGTGCACATACAAATGCATGCAAAGACACACACATGCGCGCAGAGGCATATCTCATTACCATCCTCCTGATAGTGCAGCCAGTGGGTGTTGCAAGAGGAGGAGGGAAGGAGAGCAAGACAGTGAGCTTGAGAGAGAGAGGGAGAGAGGACGAGGACAGGCAGAGAACCAGAGCTATAGAGAAGGAGAGCACGAACACTCAACAAGATAACAGGAGATACGCGTGGGAACAGCTGCCCACTGGAAGAAGAGATATAGACAGAGCTGGGTGTGTGTGTGTGTGTGTGTGTGTGTGTGTGCGTGTGTGTGAGCGAGCTCCGTGTGTTTCCACGGTTCTCCTGAGGCCGTGGCAGCCATGGCGTCAGAGCCTAGCACCCAGTCCAGGGTGATGTTCCAGGCGACGGACAAAACAGAGGAGCCGGCGCATCGCAAGCTGGGCAAGCTGACAGTCAAATACAACCGCAAGGACCTGCAGAGGAGGCTGGATATCGAGGAGTGGATCGACGGGCAGCTGCACCTGCTGTTTGACTGTGAGGTACGGGGTAGGGTGGCTCACACTGACACACACACTTGCACTGTGGTGTATGCCTGAGGAGGAGGTGAGGGGAAGGAGCAAGGGAGTCACTGAGCTGCTCAAAGGTGGCTGTGGCCGGGGCTATCCATCATGTTTAAGAGATTACAGCGACCTAAAAGAGGAGTGGGAGGCGAGGAGCTTTGCTTGAAGGCTGCGATTTTTGGCACACAAGCCCTCATGTGTCATCAACCTGACTGCGGTATCAGCTGTGCGGTGTACTCCGTGGTGTTCTACCATCACGATAGGATAATTTTTCCAAGATAGGATGTCTTATTTACGTCAAAAGGAGGCTAGGTCGCAACCCTGATAATGCTTGATTACTGTAAAAAATAAGGCTGCCATATGGCCACGATTAAGTTGGTTTCACACTGTAGGAAGTTAAATACATTCTAGGATCAGCAACATAGGAGGCAAACAATATTAAGAAGGAAGTCAAAGCACCAAAATGTTTATAACTGCAATAAAATAATAAAAACGGTGCCAGAGAAAGTAATAAAATATAAAAGCTAAAGAGCAGGATAGAAAGGGTATTTTATTTTGCAGTTTATATGTCTAGCTATTATGGTGGCATCCAGGACATTATGTCATCATTCTAGTGTGTGTGTATGTGTGTGTGTGTGTGTGTGTGTGTCCTGTCTCTCCATCTGCAGACACATTCTTGTGGACACAGTCACTCAGTGTTTATGCATGATAAAAACTACACACTCAGATCCTCCCAATATGGATGATGATTAATAATGACAGTGATTAGATGTTGGGGAAACTTGCTGTATAAACAAACACGCAGAAAAAAAAATTCAAGATATGCAGTTCTATTAACACAGTGCATGTCAAATGTAAAAACAAGAGTTGTAATGTGGCAATGAGAGCTCATTATTCCCACACTGTGCCTAATTAATGGCCTCATTGCATAGATGGTAAAGTTTAATATGTGCAGGGGATTGTGTCGAGACACTGGCCAGCTCGGTCTCTCACACAACCTTCATAACTCCGCTCCTGTACAGTGGGATACAATCCAATTATGTCAGAGGCTCCATATTGATTTGCTTGGCATTCTCTGAGGGGAAACCATGGCAACAGATGTCTCATCGCCCACATGAGGCAGCATGGTACAGTGGAATTAGGGGTGTCTGTTGAGGAGCATGAGCTTCCTAATGACGACGCAGATCAGATGACAATGCTGCCGCCGCCGTTTCATGGCAGAGATGGCAGAGACAAACTGCTTCTTATTTAATTCTCCATCGACACAGAGACCCCTTGGCTGCAGATTTCCTGTAGCCGCCACTCTGTTTGGCATCCCCTTACACTGCCAGGGTGCCCTTTGCATATGGCATACACTTACGCTGCAGAACGTGAGCATGCATTCCTATCCATCTGACTGGCTGCCTGACACAGAAGTTTACAGCACATCTAATGTTAGACAACTAGCCTCTCTTTTTCTAGACCAGCAGATAGTAAGGGTTAAGTCTGGTTAGCTAAAGTCACAGCTAATTGCCAGGCATTTTTAATACTGTGCTACTATATTTCTCATCCCACTTCTTATTTTATGAGCTTTATTCCATTCACATCCCAAGCCCTCTTCCCTGTGGTAATATATGATAATATGCTTGCACAGCTGAGGGTGGAATAAATTACATTAGTGGAAACCAGGACGTGTGAAAACAGATCTGAAGTCTTTCCCTGTGTACTCTTTTGATCTTGTCCCAGAAACAGACATTTATTTCACATTTCCAGCACTTGGTCTCTCATGTTTATGAAAGATAGCAATAACAGTAGAAATGTCTTTGATTCAATCATGATAGTGCCTGACCTCATGAATATATATGTTAACAAGAGGACCTCCTCTATAAAGTCTATATCCTTGCTATATGAAAATGAATGCTTTGCTCTCTACCCGGGATAGACTGGATATTTGCATTAGCCACTTGTATGGAATTAGTTGTGGCTTGTCCATGTGCACTGGCCAGTGTAATGAATTTTGCATGGGGCTCAGGGGAAGGTTACTCTGTTGGTTCTCTGAGTCTTCCGCGTGGAAGCATTTACCATCAGTCCCCTGTGTCACCACCTAAATTATTTAGACGCATCTCTAATTCATACAAGTGCTGCCTCAGTCTGGAGTGGCCGCCTTCTTTGCAAACTTCACACCTTTTGAGAAATGATAACCTAAAAAAAGGTGTGAAAAACAGCTCTTGGATGGACTTGAAAATGTTGAGCAATGTTTACGCAGGTGTGTGTACAGTAAACCAGATCATTGTTTTCCCAACTGACTCAAAGCTATTAGGACTTTCCATTAAATGCCTGCTTTATGTAAGTTAAAGGGATACTTCTCCTGCAAAAGGACGATTTATATATCAGTTAATCACTGTGTGTTACCTTAAATTTGTGAAGAAAATTTTGGTTTTTATGCATGCTTCTATGGTGAATGGAGAATCCAAATAAGACAAACATTCTCCATGAATAAAATAAATGGGGTCCACCTTTAACAAAAGCAAAACTTTATCAAAACATCTGTTTACAAACTCTAAAACAACTCATGCAGTATTACCCAAGTCTCACTTATCCAGCTGTATCCTCAGCACTTCTCAAACACATGCATTTTTGCTAAAACCTTACTATTCAAAACATGTCAGTACAAACAGTCTCATGCATGGCAGAGTAGTGTGCCTGCACACGCATGTGTTTAGATTTTGTGGAGCTCATATACACATGCATGCCCATACATGGTCAGGGCATGCTCTTTGTAGGCGGAAATGTTTTAATCACGATGTTTTAGTGAAAATGCATGTGTTTGGGAATTCCTGAGCATACGACTGCATCACTGAGACTTGGATTATACTGTGAGCAGCTGTAAACAAATGTTTTTTGGATTCTCTGATCACTGTGGAGGCATGCGAGAAAAACAAAGTTTTCTTCATCAATTAAACGTAACGCTAGGTGAGTTATTTATGTACGAATGGTTAATTTGCGGGTAAAGATAGAGACTACAGGGCGGTGATTGAAGTCGAGATGTACTATAGACTCAGATTAACCACATCATGTTGTCATAAGTTTTAATTCTCATTCAAAAAATTACCCCGCTCTTTTATAACTGGGCACCAGGATTGGATCTTTACACTCTTGTTTTCCCTCATTAAACTGTGTCATCACTCATTCTGTACAGTTATTACAGGATATTTTGATGTACGTGCAGCTCATGCCTCTGGCAGGAAAAGGGAAGGGTCTGATAAGTTGAACATGCACTGGCATCTTCTCCAAAACAGCTGGGTTTCCTGGGCATGGCTTCCTTTACATTATCATAGCAAACACATAGTGTGTGTAATGGAAACACAGATGTTTTGTTGTAGTATTTCCCAACATCATCAGTCAGTGAATATCATTACCTAACACTTAACATGTAAAGAGCGTCTCTACTATAGCTGTTAACACAAATCTTTAAAGGAATAGGTCCACATTTTGGGAAATATGCTCTGGTTGAGAGTTAGATGAGAAAACAGACAAATGTTATATCTGTCTGTTCAATATGAAACTACATCCAGCAGCTGGTTACGAGGGGTGACTGAAAAGTTTTGAGCCTAACCCAGAGACTAGGTAGATATGCAAGCCAAATTCTATTTTTTATAATCTACCACCTTCCTTATTATCATTAACCAAGTTCATGTTTCAAACTCTTTTTGTTTTTGTCTTTGAAGATTCTTGAATTGAATAGTGGTCAGTGATTTGAAAAAAATGGAGAAACTGTAGTATCGCGCTGTGATCAAATATCTTCATCTCCAAGGAATGTCACCATCTGAAATCCACCAAGGATCTCAATACTTTACATGACATTGCCCCTTCATATGCCACAGTCAAACGCGGGGTACGCTGGGATAAAGGCTCTTTAGCACTGCTGGAGCAAGTGTGTTGCCCTTGAGGGGGTTATGTTAAAAAATAAAAGCACTGAAAATTCTGTATTTTGTTTCCTTGAGGCTCAAATCTTTTCAGTCATCCCTCGTACATAATGAGTAAATGGACTGAAATCCTTTCATGGGGAGCGTGTTCAGTAAACATCCTGATAATATGTCCATTATAATTTAAAATATGTTATGTGCTGAGTGAAAACTGTAACCTGATGAAGGTGACAGAGTAAAGATCAATGGGTCACCACAATAACTACGGGTCGTCTCCTGAGGAGCTTAAAGGCGCTGAGTAAACTATTATGATAACCTGTTTCATAAATTTTGTACTGGGCTTTGAACTGGAACACAAGCCTCCGGTATATCCTGAAATGTCATGGAAATTCTGGCTTTCAGTCTGTTTTTTTGCAGAAGGGCAAATTTTTGACCTGAGGGTTGCCCTAGATTATGGGTCAGAGGGGACACTAAAATCATTAGGAACTGTTCACTGGGGGCCATTAATATCAATATCAATTTCATGACAGTCTTGCCAGTAGTTTAAAAAGTGTTAAATAGGTTGATCGATCAATATCATCATTCTTAAGTCAGTTTAAGTAAATTCTATTTATATAGCACAACCCTAAGCAAAGTAAATAAGTGATTCTCAGAAAAACATGTTAAAAAGGAAAAAATAATTTTAATGATCAATCTGCAACTTACTCAAATTTCGGTTCCAAACCTAAGGCGCTCTGACAGGAAAAACCCGGTCAGCTCATGATAATGATGCAACTTCCCTGATTCTGAATTAAAAATTCAAGTGGAGGTCATCTTATCTCAACAAAATCCAACTGCCTTTTGAGACTGCATCTGTACAGCCCGTCTTAAACTGCTCTCCTCCGAGAACCACTTTGATATTCATGAATTCCAATATTAGTGCCAACATTCATTTTAGCTTCAGTCCATTGCTTTTAAACTTTAAAAAGTGCTGCTGAGACATTTCTGCCCCGAGGCCTCATTAAAATGCTGTTTTCCTCTGACAATGAGGGTAACTCTCGACAAGCTGAAAATTGCTACTGCGTATGATATGCCATACTAAAATGTTACTGGAAGGGTCATCGTGTTTTTTTGTGTTAAATGCACACGTTCCTCTCATTGATATTCAGTGGTGCTCTGCATGGTCCTGCTGTCACAGACATACAGAGAGAACTTTAACCTCAAAAAGGAATAAAGGAGTATACCCATGTTCACACTCATCACTGATGTAGCACTTGGGTAGGCTTCACTTTCACATTCATCCTTTACTTACTGAATATGCCTCTCTAGATATCCATTTAGAGTTCAGTGCAATTAATGTGCATATATTATCAATCCTTGTTCTAGCTACATCTAGAAGCAAATATGGTTGTCCCTAAAATTTATAGTTGGATGCCAAAAAGGTAAATAGAATATACTTAATTTGACGGCAGAAACAACATTAATTACAACTCACATTCTTTAGGTGGGCTGCTCTAGCATCACCTTGGGTCTAGACCCAATGGAGAGTAGATGGCAAGCAAATTCTGCATGTTAAGTAAATAAAAAAACAATCGATTACGGCAGAAATGTATCTCTCTCTTCATATAGATTGATCAGCCAAAACATTGAAACCACTGACAGGTGAAGCGATGAGCTCATTACACTACATTGTTCTGCTGGGAAACCTTGGGTTCTGACATTCATGTGGACGCCACTTGACACAAGTTACCCACCCAAACACCGCTGCAGACCAAGTACACCCCTCATGGCAACAGCACTCTTTGATGGCAGTGGCCTCCCCAGCAGGACAATGTACCATGCCACACAGCAAAAACTGCTTGAGAATGTCCAGAGGAACAGGACATATAGTTCAAGGTGCTGATATGGCTTTCAGATGATCGATGTTCATATTCATTTCATCTTTCAGTGGTTTTAAAGTTGTGGCTGATCGGTGTATGTCAATATATCTATAAATATATCCTACATGAGCAGTGACTGTTCGAGATATTCGGACGATTTCATTTACACCAAACAGTTTAAATCTGCGACCTAACCAACTAAAACACAAAGAGCACAACATAACCATCCACAGCCAGTAATAACCGAGGTAACTGAGTGAAGCAAAGCCCACACAGAACAGAAAAGTACAGCATGGACCAAAAAAAGACAAGCTTTCAGCCCTGCCTGTGTCCTGCAGACGTCAGCAGAATCACACAGGGTCCAAACCGGCAGCATGTATCAATTAGAGAGGGGGGCACAGGGGATTCTGAAGGTGGGCCCATCTATTCCGCCACTCAGCACTTCCACATTGATTAGCTCTCTCCTCATCCAGAAAGCAGTGCAAGCCCCATCCTCACCAGCCATGAAAACTCCCCAACCGGAAAATATTCCTCTTAAAAAGAAGCCCCACTTGTCAAAAATGAGTGTACGACTGCTGACTCTGGATATCTCAGGATTCCTCCAGTAAGCACTGTTCAGTCCTTCTGAAAATGTGGTTAAAGGTGTGGATAAGAGCTTGTGATGAATTGATTACTTTGCTTTTTATAAGTGGAGACTCAGTACCCTTCTTTACAGTCTTTACATGATGTTGGCATTAACCTTTCAATGGGCTGCCAGCTATTATTTAGTTAAGGCTAACATTTAAGAAAAAGGGGTTTGTATGGGTTTAGTATTACAGTCAATGCTGCCCTTGGGTTTGTATTTTAACTCTCAATATGGGACAACAGAGCTGAGATGAAGATATCCTTTAGAGAACATTTATACTGGAAATAATCTCTCAGTAATGGCCGGGCTAAATGCTAGCTGGGTAAACCATCCATGAAATCTGATGGTGTCATGTGGCAAGTATGGCCCCCTGGAGCCTTTTTGCTCTCATGCCTCAGTGCTCTTCAGCTTTGCCTATGCACGGAGCCCATCATTAATCATATCATTGTTATGAGAAATTATTAAAGAAAAAAAGTTTGTTGTTATTGCTACAATGCAGCCAACGCTATTAACTAGGGTGATAAAAGTACAGTGCCAACTCTTTAAAATGTGACCTTCCAACGGCTTATATAGTACTATGCTGCTATGAAACCCTTGCTATGCTGCATCACATCTTGGATCACATCTTACACTCTCTTCTCCCTCTGAATGACTCTGCTCAGTGGTGTGGAAAGTCTTACCACTGCGAGTAAAAGGATGGCAAGGAGCCCACATTATACATTTGCAAGAGCTCATGTAGCATGCAGAGATACAGCATTTTAGCATTAGAGGAATATTGCCTTTAACATTTGTTTCTCTCTGCTTTTACAGGAGGAAGAGATTCCAGAGTTAGAGATCGACATAGATGAGCTCCTGGAGCTGACAGATGAGGGGCAAAGAACCCGTCTGCATGTAAGAATGCTCAAATGCACTTGAAACGATGACATTCGCTTTGTCTGTATATGTTTAAATTGAACTAGTTACTCAATCTATGCAGCATAGGTTGAGTAAATAGTTCAAGTTAAACTAAATCATTGTGAGAATACGTAGGCATGTTCGTGACTGTCACGTATACTCAATGGAAGATCTGTTGAACATCTACAGAACAAAACTGCAGTTCATCAAAGGGCATCTTGAGTCGCAAGAGTCCAACATTCAGGCTAAAGACTTTGAACATTTCAACACCCTGACACCTGGGTACATACCTAACTATTTGCAATGTAGGGTAATGGCTTAACAAGCACTCGACCCTTGCTGGAATCCAATGTTGCAATGTTTGCAGTGAAAAATCAATGTCCAATGTTGTTAGTGAGCCTATATGTGTTTGTTTTCTTTGTCAGGAGCTGTTGCAGGAATGCGGAAAGCCAAAAGAGGTGAGACAAAGAAAACTTTTAAGAAACTGCGCACAAGAATATCAAGATTCCAATAATTATTTAAAGGTCTAGTGTGTAGGATTTAGTGGGATATGGCAGCAAGGTTGCAGAATTGAAACTTCTCCTGTGTTCCAAGTGTGTAAGAGAACTGAAGCGGCCATTGGAATATTTTAACGGCCCCAGTGTTTCATTTGTTTGCTTTGGGCTACTGAAGAACAACATGGTCTTCTGCCAACAAATGCTCCTAAATCCTACACACTGGACCTTTAACAGAGTAGACTATTGCTTGTCTATGCTAAAGGCTGTCGTGTGTGGCATGTAAAAGTTACACGCAGGAAATAAAACCTATTTTCTCCATGTCCCCTACAGGATTTTATCAACGGGCTGCTCTACAGGATAAAGGGTCTACGCAAAATGTCAGGTCCCTTGAAGAAATAATCATAGGTCAAATAAAAAAAATCAAGACAATGTGGAGCCTCTTATCTTCCCACCTCCCTCCCGTTAGGGTTAGGGTTGACTGTAACATGTCAGCGGGACTCTCTTCCTACCCTCTCCTTCCCCCACCCCACCCCCACCCGCTCGTCCTGGGTCAGCATCAGTCTTAACACCAGAGCAGTCGGGTTTTGAATGGAGTTTTTTTTTTTTTGTATTATTTCACTTTAATTTATGGACTGCTGTAACATTTTGTCTCCCATAAACATATAAATAATGCACATGTGATAAAAGTTGTACTGACTATTACTCAGACGGACCTTTTTTTTTGTGTACATTTTCGGTTGCCTATTTATGTACATAAATATTTTTGTTCTGATAACAGTGTTGTATGTCGAAATAAAATCGAACATTTTCAAGACAAGGCTGCTGATGAATTCTCAAAAAAAGTCACAGTATGCTGTCATCAGGTATTATTCATTCAACACACACAAATGAATATTGACATGTCCATTACAACCATCAATTTAAGAGTACCAATGAAACAACCCTGTTGCCACAGTTGCTCTTTATTACTGCTTTAAAAGACAAAGAATGATTCTGTCCTACTGTCCGGAGACAACTGTGAGACTTTTCTCATTCCCAGAATATAAGCTTCTGTTTTCTGGCGTAAATCTTTCAACACAGTGATGGAAACAAAGGAGACGTTGACATGTCAAGTCTAGGAGTAAACACAGTGAAATCAGCAGCAGGAAGGTCCATTAAGTATGGATCCATTATCCTAGTCCATTTCCTGTCTGTGGTGCGTGTATGACATGGCCAGACAAGGGAAACACAGTAACGGCCTCCATGCAAACCTTAATGGAGCAAGCCCCCAGAGGAAAGTGTAATTATGGTTTCTCCTCAGTTAGCTTGACAGTAATGCACACTGATGAAACTGCACTCTGGCCTTCTCTCTGTCATACACGGAGGGTCTTTCGGCTGAGGGCTACATTATAGTAATTTGCTTGGTTCATCCCCCCACTTCCACTCTCTGACACAGAGGCCATCCATACTGTTAAGACTACACTTCTGACAAGGCCTGCCAACCTAGGACAATTTTATCAAGTGATGATATCAGTGGTTGGAAAAAAAAGGCTTCAGTGTTAAAAATATACCTAAAGAGATGAAGTGACACAGCGCCTCACACTTTTGCATCCTTTATAATAGAATTACACACAAGGACAAGAAAGGCAACGCTCATGTCACACTTGCAGCCAAACATAGATTACAAGAGTGACTGCAGCGCCTGCCAAAAGCAAACAAAGCCCTCAGTAATCCTTTTATACTGACTCCTCTGTACTTCCTCAGTCCAGAGCTGACAGTAGTCTGGGACTGTACATCTTCCCAGATGAGCTCACGATGTGGCTGCTTTCTGTCTGTGCTGTCATTTTTTTTTTAAATAATCAAATGGTGAGAAGTGCAAAGTGCATCTAAAATGAGCCTTTGTTGCCTTTCGGAAGTAGGACGACCGACATAAGAAAAACACTTCAAGCTTCTTATTCGGTTCGACACTTTAAAACTTTTTTGTATGCAGAAGCACTGCAGTTTTGCTAAAATACCAACAATGTCAAGCAGCATCTGCAAGATTCACTTACCTAAAAGCTAATTATTGATCCCCAACAGGGTCATTCAGAAGTTAAGTTAGGAGTTTTCATATCATACATATTGCATTACATTTACATTAGAGTGTATGTCTATGTCTTCTCTTAGCTTTGCCATAAATCTGCTATTATATCTTATTTGTTTAGTTAATCTAGATCTCCGTTAGCTATTACAGAAAGCAGATGCTGCTCCTCCTGTGGTCTACACAGATGCATGTGTAAAGCCACTTTGGGCATACTGGATAAGTATTAGAGCTGCACCGAATAGTTCGAAGCTTCATTCATATTGTTGAAATTTGAATTCTTAGTCAGCATTTGAATAGTGCACAGCCATTTTTTTCTGCATGTCTATTCATTCCATTTAAATGCGGTATTCTTGCACAGTTGTGGATATAGATGAGGCTACACTCATATTACGTCTGTAAGATTAGCTTCCAGTGGTGGCTGCACACAAGGTTTCCAACTTGTGTGATCCAAAATTTTCCAGTAACTCCAGAGTGCTGCAGAGTCCAAAGGTCAATTCCCAACAACAACAAAAACATGTTTTCATCTCACAAAATACTCTGCCTCAATCCATATTTGTCAAACTTTAGCCTTTCAAAAACAGCATTTACACTGTGGTCAAAAAACAGTCTGCTCACCCACTTGCTGCAATCAGACAAAACTGACGAATTAAATTCATCAGAGGAAGTTAACTCATTTAATCCATTGGATCACTGCATTAAAATTGAGGTTGTTTAAGAGTTGTTTTTTGAGGTTGATATCATCATGAAATATGGTGACGGACATTCGAAGCTTCATTCAAAAACCCCAATACAAGCTTTGAATGTAAATTTTAGAAATTACATTCGGCACAGCCCTAATAAACTGGTGTTAAAACAATGTGTCATGGCTTGTTTTAGATGATGAGTAGTGTTCAATCCTGTGAGACACTGTTTGTGTAACAATTAATAGGTCACTTAAGTCTAAAGCACAAGTCTAACAGTGATGACTGACCAGAGCCTGATAAGGCAAACACCTGCTGCACTGTCTCCCTATCATGTCTTCCTCTTCTTCTTCGGCGCGGTGTAGTTACTGGTGCGATGCTCCTTCCTGTCATATTTATCATGGCCTTCCCTGGGGAGATAATGGAGAGTGGATTGATAATTCATCACAATAAATACTTTATATTCATGCTGCTTAACAGTATGGCAACAGCCTGTCTACGGTTTATCTGGGTCATGGTATGCATTCCAAATCACAGCCATCTTTCTTGGGCATCAGAGCAAAGACTTCCACGCAAAGCTCTGCTCTGAAGCAAAACCAGAAATAATATTGCTCTTATTACAATGAATGTATGTTGGGCTACCTGAAGCAGCGGTTGCAGTATAGGTCTCCATCACAAGTATGACAGCGAAGGGTGGCGTCGTGGTTACAGATGCAGCACCATGGTAGCTCCTCCTCATCACTGTCTGATGGCTGATGTGCGACAGCGGCGGGTGGAATCCTACTCTTGGGGGCTGGAGCCTGGGTCTGTAAAACAGACCACAAGGGATTAAATGTTACTATCTCTAATACCTAAAAAATTTGGAATTTATATTTTGATGTTCTTTAAGTACCGGTTTCTTTGAAGCTTTTTTCTTTTCTGTGTTCTTTGGTCCACTTTGTTCTAAAGGTATGTTGTAGCCACTGGCCTCATCCAGTGCAGCTTCTTCAGAGAGCTAGAACAAAAGTCAGAAATACAAAAAAAATTAAAAACAAATCCTCCTATTCACATTACAAATAATTAAAATGGCAAAATAGCAGCCCCTTGTGGCTACTGAAACCAGCCCAGATAAGCTCAAAGTCATCTTTCAGGGTGTGATATGCACTCCGTGATGTTATCAAGCACCATGTACAGTAATATAATCTCAAATAAGACCCAGACCTGTTTTAGCACTCTCATCACAGCCTCTTCCTCAGTCTCCTCTTCACTGTCAGGGTGCTGAAAGTCCTCCATAGTAACTAGAAGTGACATGACAAGTACAATAATGACATTCACACTTCTGTCATAGCCACAATGATTACAGATAGAGCTTGTCGTATTTTCTGACATTGTGATGGGAAAGTAAAGATAACCAAGATCTTTGTGCCTGATGTACCTTTGTCTGGGTCCTGCCCCTTCAGCCGCGCCATCCTCTTGGCCATTTGGAGGATCTGATCTTGAGTATGGTGCTCCTTCCTCAGCTCCTCCATAGCCTCCTCCAGGACACGGGCCTTCTCAGCTTCCAGCTGCTTGTCCACTTCCTGGTTCTCCTCCAAATTCTCATCCCATGCCCCTCCCTCGCCCTTGTTGAGATCATTCATAGCGCTATCTGCACCTGCAGAGGGATTAATAAGTTTGGACATATTTGTATCTGACCACAGTCAGCTTTTAGTTTCAGAGTGCAGTCAGGATGTAATTATTATAACTGCGTAAGACAATGATATGACTGAATCTTTAATTATTAATTGAATCTGGGAGAAATCAATGAGTGGGATAATTACTGCATTCAGGATTTGATTGCTGGTCGTCTATGGCGACTTCCTCTGTCATCTGAGTAATCAGATCATTGGCTTGTTCTGTCTGAGTGCGGTTATCAGGAGGCCGGTGTACCTGTACAGGTGAGCACACAAGTCCATACTGGTAAGCAATTATAGCAAAATATAAATACTTCTAAACTGAATACTTTAAGATGTCCAGGAGCCAACTATATGCCCAAGATGTTAGAAACAAGTGGAAAGAGGCTTAGCTCACAGGTGGAGGAGCTTGAGATGGTGGATTCTGACCCCGTAGAGCTGCCAGGCGGTCCTCCATCTCTGCTGCAGAAGGCACTGGCTGGCTGGGAACTTTCAGAGCAGCAAGGCGAGACTCAAGCTCTTTTTCAGAGGGGACGGACTCTGAAAAAGATGTAAAAGGCTTACGATGGCTTTAGTCAAGAGAAAAGATATTGTTACTATGTGTGTGAGATTAAGTTAAAAAATGGTGGCTGCTAAAAATCTAATTTCATTACTTGGTGTGGTGTCCTCCTTCAGCTTTTGAAGTCTCTCAACGATAGCCTGATCTTCTTTACTCAGGCCTTTGGTTGGTAGATGGCCTGCCTTACTGCTTCTATTGTTTCCTTGTGGAAGAGGTTTTGCCGCCTGTTGCTGTTGCTTGGCCTCAAATGCAGCGACTCGTCTGGGACAGAAACATGAACTTAAGATATCATGAAAGTGCTGTAATTTTATTTTCAAATATGACTATATAACTTACTGACTTTTTGTAATTTTCAGGGGGAGACCATCTTCCAGCACTGTTTGAGGATTCTCCACTAAAAATGAAGACATGAAGATGAGCAACAAAGCTTGCTTATTAATACTAATTAATAATCACATTTAAATTCCTTTGCACGGTTTGACCTTTACCTTGTCAGATTACCATGGCACTGTTTGCAGACCTTCTGCTGGGTGTTGCCACAGCGAGGCACCACAGCACTGAAAGTCAAACAGCTGGAGCAGAAGGAGCGGCCGCAGCCCTTACAGCCCAGCTGAGAGGATATAGCAACATAAATAACAGATCACCTTCCATTAAACGTTTAATGTGTATGGCTATGTGATTGATATTAGCCAGCAAGCTCTTACCTCCTTCTTGAAGAGACTGAACTTTGATGCACAACAATAACAACGGTTGTCCATGCCGACACGTGCACAAAGTCATGAGACAGGCAATTATAATCTGACTGATATTGCTCTAGCAGGTAAATACGTAAAGAAAACGGAGTCTACTAATAATAATTTGGCAGCTAGCTATCCATTTTTAACCTTTCAACGTTGCTGTAATCTAAACAGGAACCAATCCGGAAGATGCTACGTGACGTCAACCTGCGTTTTCCTGTTTCTGGTTCCTCCAATCAGCTTTCTCCAAATCCTCTCGCGGTCCTTGTTCAAAACACAGAACCGACCGCTGAGTAGCGTTCCTGCTACAACGGTATCGCTGCAATAATCTGGAAAAGACACAAAGAAGGCCTGTAAACGGTATGAAAAAAACACCGTTTTGTGGATTATCAGTTTTGTTGTCATTCGTGACTGTTAAATTCCGCCAATTTTGCGAACAACGACACAAAACGACCGAGCCAAGGCTGGCGTTAACTAGCTAGCTAGCATTAGCCACCTCCCCACGCTATGCATTCAAACGTTAGCAAGGAACTACGACACTGGAAACATGACAGCCGTCCTGCAAATATGGGTGCAAGATGATAGCTAACGTTACAGTTAGTTACAGGTAGGGTTAGGTGTGTTAGATATTATGTTGCATTAGATATTGATATTACAAACGTTGCGTGTGATTGTAATTGTTAATCCATAGGTACTCATTAACTGTGATTGCTAAATTAGATGTCAAATTATTTTCGTAACGTTTTATAACGTGAGATCAAAGTCCTGTGTCGTCATTGGAGGAAGAAGTATTTAGATATTTAACTCAAGTAAAAGAAGCAATACAACAGTGTAGAAACACTTTATTAAAATAAAAGTCCAGCATTCAAAATCTTGCTTAAAGGGATAGTTTGGTTTTTTGACGTGGGGTTGTATGGGGTACTTATCTGTAGACAGTATGTTACACAAGGTAAATGTCAGTCGACACGCCCCCAGTTTGGAAAAGTAGGTTAAAGTCTGACACAGAAGCAATGCACTGCTGCGGATGGGGGTCAGCAACAAAACATCTTTCAGCCACCTAAAAAAAGTCCCACCTGAAAAACTTAGTTACTTAGAAAAACCTAGTAGTATTTCACTGCTGTGTGTCAATAAGATATGTTGACATTTCCTTTACGCTAATATTTTGTTGCTCTCGTAAAATGATTCCCATATCTTTAATTATTTTCCTGTTTGAACACTTAAGCACCAATTTAAGCCATAAATGATAGTTGAAGTTGAATAACGTTATTGACATGAATGTGTATTAAGTGGGAAAGCTTAAAGTCAATGGACAAGATTACAATGGAGGAAATATTGTCAAAGCCTAACATTATTAAAACTTTTTAAGCTGGCTAGCCTAAAAACTCTGTCTGAATAATTATGTTACTTTATAAGCCTTTGAATATATAGAGAGGCTACACCAAGTTTTAGGGAATTAAGTGTAAAACAGTTTAAGCTGTAATGAGTAACAATCATGTTAATTCTGAAATAATCTGTAAATTATGTGCTATTGATATGTCAACCATACTACAATGTGTCACAAAACAGAAAAAAAGCCCATGGTGACATCTTTAAATGTATTGTTTTGTCAGACTAACAGTCCAAAATAAAAAAAAAAATCCAGTCTACAATTGTAAAACAGAGAAAAGCTGCAAATATTTAAATTGGAAAGGGTGGAACCATAGAGTTATTGGCATGTTTCCTTGATAAAAGTCTTAACTTATTGATCTAATATTAGTAGTAATAGATTATTATCAGTATTATCAAAGGATATAAGCCTTCTACGCAAATTATACTTAGTGAAAAGATCATCAGACAGTTGCAATAAATGAGAGCATTTGAGAAAAATTTACTACAGGTAACTGATAAGTTTGAGTCTTTATGTGTGTCTGTTTGTCTTTAGGCATCCAGTTCTTATAACTTCCACAATGGCAGAAGGAGGAGATGTGGAGTGGGAGCTAAGCAAGGAAAACATCCAGCCACTGCGTCGCGGCAGAGCCATATCAGCCTTACATCAGGCGCTCAGTCAACAACAGGATGGACTCAGCTCTGCAATCAACCAGCAGCGACAGTAAGGATGATCTTTAAAACACTGTGTTTGAATGGGGCAATTTTTTAAACACTTTCTTTTCCAGCAGTTTTCACATGATGATGGAAGTTTTGTGGCTTTTTGTTTCTTCAGGGCCTTTGAGTCTGAATTGCGGATGTATGAGGGAGATGATCCACTTGATGTTTGGGATCGGTACGTCAAATATGTAAACAGTAAAGTGTTTTCATATGTGCTGATCTTAAATCTAAAAGGTTTCAGTTTTAATTCACACATGGCTCTGTCTTTTTCAGGTATATTAAGTGGACAGAGCAGACCTTCCCTCAGGGGGGCAAGGAGAGCAACCTCTTCACACTGTTGGAACGAGTCGTGACCAGATTCACAGAGGAAAAGAAATATCACGACGACCCTCGCTATGTTGACCTCTGGATCAAATTTGTACGTGTAACATATTAACCTCTGATTATTTTTGCTACTTTGACAAACTAATACAGAAGTAGTAACCTTTGCCATACGTGTTTTGTGTGCCATCAGGCAGAAAATTGCCCAGAGCCCTTGGACATTTACAGGTACATGCAAGCACAGGGAATAGGAGTGAAACATGCATCCCTCTACATTGCTTGGTCTGAAGAATATGAGAATCAGGGCAACTGTCGCAAAGCAGATCTGGTTTACCAAGAGGGATTCAAGAAATGCGCAGAGCCCCATGATAAGCTCCTGCAGTTTCACAAGTATGGATTTATCCATTAAAGTTTGAGATTAATAATTTGAAAATGCAAGATATTGGTGTAACCACAGTTTTCTTTGTTGTTTTTGTAGGGCTTTGCAGGCACGTGTGTCACGACAGGTGATGATGAATGTGGAGGAGGACGATAGTGACGATGAGCCTAAACAACCTGAGAGAGTTTCTTTAGCTGACCTCAAACATAGGGGGAAGAAAAAGGCCATCGCCCCCATCAACAGAGTTGGGTCTGCAATCAGAAGTAAGTGCCTGAATATACAAATAAAATAGTTGTGAAATTTTAAGCTGATATTACCAGTGTTCTAGCACCTGTAAATGCCAGCATTAAAAAGGTTTAGTTTTGATGTTTGATTGTTGTTGTTTTTTTAACAGGTATTTCTGGAGGCCTGCAGTCACACGGCGCACCTGTCCTTGGCAATGTTTCAAACAGTCGGTTGGTGATCTTTGACGAGAGCAAGGCTCAGAGTGCCGGCCCTTCAGAGCCTAGGTTGGAGTCCTGGGTGGCCCCTCCCACTTCCAGAGCAAAGGAGAATGAGCAGAAGACGGAAAAATGGTGTGATGTCAAGGTATGAGACAAGCAGGCATTGTGCTAGTTGATTTTTAAATGTGTGGAGTGTAGTTCTCTGATGTCAGTTTAATGTGTATGTACCACAGATGCCCCAGAAGACCAAATTCGGACATACTGTAATGGCCCCACCACCTCCCAAACCCACCTTCCAACCATTTGTTGAGGAGTCAGACCAGCCTCCAACAATGTGAGTGACATGAATCTTACATTTATCTAGTTTGGAATTATTGCTTTAATTTGAAACAAACAAATCAACAGTTTTGATAATGAAGTAAAGTACTTCCTGTTACAACCTCTCAATGGTGATGATGTGTGGTTTTTCTTTGTTTCATATCATTGTAAGGTCAATGAAATTCTAATTTTTTATAGGATGATAATAGTAAAAACAATCTGTACCACATTATGAGATGTCATTTTAATAGGCTATAACTGAAAGAATAATGAATATGCAAGTTAAAGCCATAAGTCTGTAATCTGAGTTTATCCACCTTGGATCATGTGAGTAAGATTTCTTTGATTTGATTTGGCATCCTCCTTCTACCCTCTCAGGACTCCTTGTAAGATCAACCCGGCCGTGAACACAGTTTTATCAGCACGTAAGCCCTGCAGAGAGGAAACTCCTCTAAAGAGACTACAGGAGCACCATCAGCAGCAGAAGGAAGCAGAGTCAGGAAAACTACAGGAGCAAAGCATGTACTGTAAAGAGCTGTTGCTCAGCGGCGCCACAGAATTCTGCTTTGAGGAGCTGCGCGCTGAACGCTACTTCAAAAAAATGACACAGGAGGTCAGAGGTCAAAAGGATCAAGCTAGTGCCAGTGTTTCAAACTGATGCAGTTGCACTGATGAAGAAGACTGACTTTTTGATTGCTCTTTTCTTTTTTTATATGAATTTCTACCTTAATTTTTTATCTGCAAGTATCATGTAGTTACTGCTATGTTTTGTTTGTTATCCTGCTGTAAATATTTTGCTTGTAGAGATCCAGTTACTCAGAAAGGTAAGAAGACAAGAGGGGTAAACCTTTTTAGAAACGCTTATTTTTGTTGTGTTGGATTCATTATAATAGTGCAGGGGGACCAAATAACACCCGTACAATTTAATTTAATCCAGTACAAAATACCACAAAATTGACAATAGTGTGGAATTAACATGTACACAAACAACAAAACAGGCTTCACAGCAGTTCTGAAAGACCTGCTGGATTGGATTTATACTGTTACGTGTCTACACCTTGTACTTTGTAAATACTAACACGTTTGATCACAACTCAAGTCTCTAGTGCAGAAATACGACTTACATTTATTACTAATTTCCTAATTACTCTGTTTATTTCTCTTAATTGCATTGTTCTTCAGAACAGTGTTTTTTTATGTGTGCTGTCTCTTTGAAACTACAGTTGGTAACTTTTATTAAAATAACTCATATTTGCTGAAATTGTCACTATATTCTGAAAGAAGTACATGAGACGGATAGTATATGAAAACAGATGTGCCTCCTTCTTTTCCTACTGCTTCTAATGGCATTCACTATAATCTACACATCTGTCGGGACACACCGAAAACCAGCCAGAGCTGAGGAGTTTCTAACGGAGCTGTTAGTCCTGTCAATCACTGCTCGAGAACTTGTGTCAAACCAACTACTATTTCTTCCCTCAAATGTTTTCAGAAAACATATTTTAGTGCACTGTGTAGCTGTAAAATGAGAACATTTGTGACCCAGATGAAAGCAATTGACCAGAGTACCAAGCACTGCCACTAGCCAGACCAACTTTCTTGTTTTACAACTAAACAGTGCACTGAAATATGTTTCTGAAAACATTTGAGGTGAGAAATAGGCAATGCAGGTACAAAATCTTGATTCATATTTGATCAGCGCTGCCCAGGTTAGCAGTTTGACCGCAGTTGTTGACAGCTGCGTTAGACCCTCCGCAGCTGTAATTAGTTACTTTTAATTCACATGCAGTAAGACCATCCTAATGATGTGAGCTCAACATTCTGTTTTGCTGTCTGTATCAGTCTGGATTCAGTACTCCCCCAACACTTTCCAAAAATTAAAATTAAATCGGAGCCAATCAGGGATTTGCACCGTAGTTGACAATGTAAGCAGCCAATCAGGGACTGCGTCGTAGTTGACAAACTGATACAGAGAGCGAAACAGAATGTTGAGCTCATGTCATCAGGATGGTCTAATCACGCTACATTAGAAGTGCTACAAGGCAATCGAGTATGATTTTTTTCACTTATTTGTCTCATTTATTGCTGTGTAAATATAGTTTCAGCAAATGTGACGAGTTTGGGTTTTTTTAAAATAAAAGTTACCAACTGCAGCTTTAATTTGATCTATTTTGTCCACTATTTCTTTAACAGATGCCTCAGTACATTCTGATTGTCCCAGTCTGACTGAAAAGTTGCTTTTTGGCCATGTGACACTGGTGTTCAATAAACGTGTTAAATGTCTGGCTAATGACTATGGAAGCACTGTGTTGGGGTGGGGTTTTTTTAGACAGAGGGGGATTGTAATAATGCACTGTCAGCAGGGGGCATGCGAGGGAAAGCATAGATTATACTGTTGGTAATGGTATCTGCTTTACAAATGGGCCACAAGAACAATTTAATGCTGACTGTAATCTGTAACACTGGTGGGCATGAGTAAAAACAGGAACAATCTGCATTTAAATAGTCATAAATGTCATCCTTATTGCTGCTTATTCTAATGAAGTGACTTAATTTAACCTCCTTATTTGTGCTTTTCAGGGAATTACAACACCAGGCATAAGACTTTTATGAGCAAATCATGCATTCAGCGGACCAAATGTTAATCATTGTCCAGGAGAGGTTACCCAGAAGCCCGCTGACTAAAGTGGTGGGAGTAAACCTAATCTACTGTGATGATGGGATGCACTTCACACACAGACAGCTCGCGGGGCAGCCTCTGATGAATGGCTGGAAGATAGGTGGTTGGCTCATTAGCAAGTGAAATCCACCCTTTGCAGTTGCGGGCAGAGCAGGCCTCAGCTATCCCCAAGAGGTCACTACCCTGATGTACTGTGGCACAGAGTGTTGCTGCTTTTACATGCACACGGAGCACTGGAGGAACAGACTTTAATCTCATTCTGGAAATATGACACTGCCAGCTAAGATCCTCTCGACTGGTGAGTTCCCAAAACTGTCTACTTTAAAATTTGGCTTAGCAATGAGAGCAGCTGAGATTCAGTGATAAATGATAGGCAACATGATGCACTCCCATCATAATAACACAGCATAACCACATCATAATGCATCCTCTATGGCTCGCTGTTCGGCAGGACTTATTAAAAGCTCATCCCATGAAAGCAAGCAGCCAGTGACTCCGATAGCGTCTCAGACAGAAAATCCATAGCTCTCCCTTACTGCAGTGGACAGATGGTACAAGCAAGCTACCTTTCCTTAATGTGCTTTGGACAGGCCCTCAGAGAAGAGCTTTTGTCCAGCACTGTTACTTTGATAGACAAGAACACTCAGCCTCTGTATGCTCCATGTTTTACAGTACAGAGCTCTTAACCTATTTGTAAGGTTTGTCTTTGCATGCACCAGTTCACAGAAGGTTTATCCAGCAGCAATAGTCAGTAGACATTTTGCATCAAGGTGAACTGCACTTGGCCAGCCAGGCATGGAGAGGGAAGAGCCTTTGAAAGTGCAGCAGCAAATCATGAAACCAATTTCTTTAGAAAAAAAAATTATGGGAGCCCATTCAAGCCAGGAAAAGGAAAAAAGATGAAGCTAGTTGTGATAAAAATAACTTCACCCTAACTCATATTTGTGACTTACTATCTCTTGAGTTTGACTTCTTAGCCCTTTTTACACAGAGGTCATGCTATTTATATACTACAAAATCCCTTCTTTATGCATCCTTTGCATTTTTACCAAGAACCAAACAACAAGGGCATCATGCCGCACCAGTGTGAGATTTAACACAACAGCATTGGCCTCTAGTGTGACATAAAGCATATGCGTCATAAACAGTAACAATCATTTACGGTTTCTGTTATATAGTGTCTGATCTCGTCCTCTGCTCAGAGGGTAAAGAACTCCCAGGCGTCTTTGTTTTTCCAATTTGCAGACGATTTTGGATACTGATCTTTTTTTTTTTAAGCTAGCCACTAACTGCTAACGGCTTTTTAAATCTCCCGTGGTGGGTTGCATGCATAACACGTCATCAAAACATCACAACCGTGCCACCCATGATCCCATCCTGCCCAGATGTCCTTTATACCGTTTCAGCACTGTTACTACCTCTCATGGTGGATTAAAGGCGAGAACACTTTGTGATCTTATATACAGAACAGTGAGGTGGCAGAATGGTGAAATACTCCCGGGCAGCATAAAACAGGGCTAGTTATTTCTATTTTGACATTATCTCATGATGTTAATGCACTATATCAGAATTTTCAACTTAAAGGTCCAGTATGTAGGATTTAGGGAGATTTATTGGCAGAAATGGAATATTGTACTCACAACTATGTTTTCATTTGTTTATAAAAGCCTGAAACTGTTTCCGTTAGCTTTGAGTGAACCATTTATATCTAGGTATGGAGCAGGTCCTCTTCCCTTGAACACACCATGTTCCACCACCATGTTTCTATAGTAGACCAGAACTGACAACCCAAACACTGGCTCTAGAGAGGGCCTTTGGTGCTTTTATTTTAAAGTGAAGGCTACTGCTGTCTCAACACTAGATGCCACTAATTCCTACACAGTGGTTCTTTAAGTAAAAATTATATCAAAGTTATAACTTACTATCTCATAATCTTGACTTAGTATGTCATAATTGTGCCTTTAACCTTAGAGTTGTGGCTCACAGTACCTTGAGTAAAGGGATGGGAACTGATGAGATTTTATTAATATCAGTGCTTTTAGAAATTCTGTTTATTGGTCAGATTGAATGCAGTGTAACCTGAGAGCTAGCTACAGAAATAATGTGTCTGTCATCAGCTAAAGTGGATGAAATGAGAAAATATTTGTACAGCATTTGTTTTCATTTAGGGCGTCTTAGTCAAAGGAAAGATCTGCTAGTCCTGTTTCCGTGGTGCTAATATTATTATAATATAGGGTAGGATTATTTACACTTGGGAACGGGCGTGCTACACGGCTGGCAAGCAGTGGCACTCCTGCACAGGTTTTGGATACAAGGCATTCCTGGAAATATAAGACCATGCTATGTAGAAAGCAAGCAGCAACCTCCATGTCTGAAAAATAAAGCTAACACAGAAGGCCAAAAACTGACACTCTTTGAATGGCCACTTGAGGCTGGTGCCAGAAGCAGCCCAGATGGCAATGGACGTCAATATGACGTTGACGAGATATTGGACCCTTATATCAGACAGACGTTAAATTTTGGTTGGAATGGAAATCAAGTTGACAATATTTTAAACCTCTAATGATATAAGAATTTCACATTGTGTGGACGCTGACATTATGACCTTTGGCAGACGTCGTTTTTTTGTTCTCCATACCTCACAACTAAATGTTGTTATTTTCTGTTGAGATGATGTTGGCATGAGACACTTGCAAGACGTTGCATTCTGGTTAACAATACAACTTAAAACTGTCAATGTCATTTGTCGTCAGTATTCTGCGTGAACCAAATTTGGTTACTGGGTCCAAAAACTAAGATGGCAATGGCCAAAATGTCAAACTTGGGGCACCCAGTAGCTCACCAGGTGGTGTGGGTGTCCCACGTACAAAGGCTGTGTCCTTGCCACAGCGGCCGTGGGTTCGTTTCCAGCCCTTGGTCCTTTGCTGCATGTCATTCCCTCCTTCTTTCCCCCTTTCACGCTTAAACTGTCCTGACAATTAAAGGCAAAAAAGACATTAAGTAATCCAAAAAGCCAAACCCAAGGCTTCGAAACAAGAGTCCATAAAGCAGTGGGTGACGTCCATTATTTTATGGATGTTAGACAGATGTTTTAACATATTGCTGGTACTGGGTAGACACATGAGTTTGATGTCATTGTTTGCTACGCCTAACTTTCAGAGAAACATGTTGGCATCCATAAAAGGAATTAATAAGGTTGGACCCAAATAACTGGAATAGTTCAGGCAATTTGGAAACGGTCCTTTTTTTCCATCGCTGCTTGAGTCTTTTTGTTTTTAGTATGACTAACTTGCTTTTGAGTTCTTTCCTCTCTGAGTAGAAATGGGCTTCCATATATGACACTATTGTTGAGCAAGCAGGAGAATGACACAAGCTTTGTCTTAATTTCTACTGTAGTCACCTCACTCTTACAGAATTAAAATGGATTTATAGGTCATCTGGAAATGTCAGTGGATTTTGACAAGAAATTACATTAGCTTCAGATGTATAGGCTGAACCCTGATAAACCCCAGTGTAATCCTTACAGATTCATCCTAAACAATAGAGTGAATTGAAATGCAAACAATTAAGGCAGTATCACTTATACGGCCCCTGGGCTCTCATTTTAATGACACCGAGGTTTAACTGTAAGCCCCTTTTTTACATTACAAGCTGTTTTCCACTATTTCTCCTAATAGGGGGTCAATGTTTTAAGGAGATGCTTAACAAAGTCATGAAGTCTGACAGTGAGGCTGACAATTACATTTGAATAAACCCCTTTTAAGTCTTCTTTTAGTTTAAATAGAGCAGGAATCTTAGTTACCATTATAATGTCTCTCCATAGAGACAAGAAATCAAATAATCCTGTTATTGTAGAGACAATATACGTGTATTTTTTCTTGTAATCTTTAAATTTCACTTGCATATTTGCAGTTGTTCCTCTATAATAACACAAATGAACAAATGAAAAAGCACCAAAGTCAAATTTTCTTTTGTCTTCAAATCAAAAATGAATTTCTTGGCCAGTAGCACAACAGTATTCAGGACAAGAGGGACAAGAAACAACTCATTAATTTCTTATTATGCAGTTGCTTTATTTGTTAAAGAAATAGGTTCACCAAACGCTTTCATGTGTTTCATTAATTGACCTTTTGACCCATGCAGTTTTCCTTCTTACTGGCCAAGCAGAGATACGAGCAAGAGTACATAACTGACTTGGCAGATAATGTGAGCAAACAGGGCTGTTTTTTGTGACAACCACCATTTTTTTGGCATATAAAGACGCCTATTACAGCATCGTTTTATTGCTGTTCGCAGCTCTGAACCCAAAAGGAATCAGGAAAATAAGTCATGCGAGGCGGTAAAATATAGCCAAGCCAATAAATATCTGTGACAATAATGCTGACAAGTAAGAGTGAAGGAAAGGGAGGGGTCGTGTCTGCTATACCCCCCAACAGGCAAATCTGTCTTTGTTATGCAGATTGGTTCAGTGGAGCCTTTTTTCACTTGAGTTTATTTGATGTGTAAGGAGGAACATCATCATCATTTTAAGCTTGTTACAGTGCTTCTGCGAGTGTCTCATCATATCAAAACGCCATGTATAACATGTATGCCCCAAATCTGGCTCACTCTGCGAGCAATTTCTGCACGACTTGACCCTAATACATTTTCCTGCTTTGTGTCTGGTCTTAGCTGCTGTATAAATTATTCAGGAAATGATTGTGGTGGAAAGAGAGGGGAACATTTCAGTCAAATAATAAGGATGCTAGACTGGGGCTGTGTTGTAACTTCAAGTTTCCTCATCCACAAAGATTTTTTGGTCACAATGGACTCAAAGGAGATTGTGAGGATTGCACCCTCTACAGAAATAGCCCCACACTGTGGCCCCCCCCTTACTTTAGACACACAGATACAACAACCCCTCCCGCCATCTGCCATCCCTGACCCTGTCATTCCATGGATAATGCATTTGACTGAACAGCAGCACACTGGGCGAACGCAGCACCCTCGTGTTCTCATGTCACCCACATTATGTGCAAAGGAGACAGAGGGTGAGATGGGAGGCAGGGAGGGTGGGTGAAAGGTATCCCAGGTGATGAGGTGTAGCTGAGCTCTCCTCTCCTTACAGTCACTGGAAACCAGCTTAAACACACACACACACACACACACACACACACACACACACACAGACACACACACACACACACATGCACATGCTGCTATCAATTCTTTTGCAGCCCAATGAGGGAGTGGGAGGAGGCAGAGAAGGAGGGAAGTGATAAAGAGAGAGAGAGGGAGAGAGAGGGAAAGGGAGGGAGGTGGGAGGGAGTGTGTGTGAGTGTGTGTGTGTGTGTGTGTGTGAGAGAGAGAGAGACAGAGAGCCAGAGAAGGAGAGGGAGAGGGGGGGGGATGGAAGGAGCTGTATGGGACCGTGATATTCTCTCCTCCTGGATGCTTCCTTTCCTCTTCATGGCTTTGTCCCTCCTTTGTACAGTCACCGTGTGTCCCCAGGAGCAGGCACCGGTACACGGACCAGCACTCAGCCACGGAGCCGGGGATGAATCAGCCCCAACAAAGAGCCTTTGAGATGGCAGTGTGTGCTTCTGCCTGGAGGGAGGAACGCATCAGGCTTTCTCAGGCAAGCGGCAGCCTGCAGTGTAGGCTTGCTTGAGAGCCAGCACTCTTCGTCGTTGTGTGCATGACAGAGAGAGATGTCCGTGTGTGAGTGTATGCGTGCGTGAATGCAAGTGTGTAATAGTGTATGTGAGCGTGTATGTGCGCACTCTCGCTTCCAATCCTTCCTGGAGGAGAGAGGCTCTCCTCTTCACTAGACGGCAAGGTAAGGGGGATGAATGATCTTTTTTTATTTATTTTTTTTACCTCCTCTAACAATGATTTATCCCTCCAGAGCTCCTGTTTCCTCTCTCCACGGCGAGGAGAGTGGGGTAAAGAGGGGGGGATGGTGGGGAAAAAAGGAAAAGAGGCTTAACGTCATTGATAAAGAGCAGGCTAGTGTATGCCGTCGGTAGGCATCAGCCGTGGTGGAGGAAGAGAAGAAGGAGGTGGAGAGGCTGTGAGCAGAATGCAGTGCAGCCAGGTGCTGATGTGGGGGAGACAGGGAGAAGAAAAGGGGGGGATGCTGGATGTATTCAGTGATGGACTGCATCTCAAAAGAGCCTTCACCTTATGCTCACCCCTCCTCCTCAAAATCCCCACATTCCCTTTCTCCCTCCGTGTCTCCATCGCTTCTGTCCTCAACCTCTACTGCAAGAAAAGGATACAACATCCACTAAAATGTTTCCCTCAACGAGACAGATCACACTTGACAAATCCAGACTGTGCCATTGCTTTGGGCACTGTGGACAGAAGCTTCCTGTTTTTACCATTGTGTATTCTGGTGTGTGTGTGTGTATGTGTGTAGGCTGAGTTCTCAGGTGATCCTTCTTGTCCTACCAGTGCATTGGGATTTAAGCTGTTAGCGTATATAAACACACCTCAGTTAGATGGATGCTATGGGAGAAGAGGCTCAGGAGAGGAGATTGACATTTGACATATTTTATTAACAACATTTACATTCATACATAAATGTAATCATTAGAAAACCTGTTGTGCGAGAGCTTGCATGAACATGGGAGGCGATGTTTGAACTGTGCTCTTGTTTGACTCTGAATTTGAGGCATTAAGAAACAGGGGATCTGCACTGTATTGTTGAAAACAGGTTTGTAATGTCTCTCTTGTAGCCTCTCTATTAGATGCTAAATCCTCAGTGAAAATCAATAGAAGCTAAGGTGTTTTAAGGAAGTGTATAGATTTTAGTTTTCAGCCATTGCACTCATTCTTCTTGACAGAATCGTAACATTAATGCACTTAATTAAGAGTAGTGACTGCAGACATATACCGTAAGTGATCGACACAAAGGATCGACAGGATTTTGATCCATTCTGTTGTTTTTAGTAGTTCATTTCTTAAGTCGGGTAATGACGTAACTGAGACTCTGTAATTCTTACACTACCATGTGTTTGTGTCTCAGGTTACTCATTGATATTCAAGGAGGAGGAGGGAAAGGGTAGAGGAGGTGACAGAGAAGGTCTCTTTGGTGCATGCACACACACTAGTACACACACACACACAGCTGGACATCTGCTTCACTGAGGAGGATGTGTATGCTCCAAAGTCTAAAGTCGTTTCAGAGTTTTTTGGAAGCCGTCTCATGTCGCCCATCGTGCAACACAAACTGGCAGCACAGACTCTAGTCCATGCACTGGGACTCTGACAGGACAGGAAGCGATGGGGGCCTCACACATGAGCGCAACACGCAGGTTTAGGTGCTACATCATTTGCCATGTGCCCTGTTGTGTTTACGATTGTTTTCAGGAATGCTTGTGTCATGTTCATGTCAGCTGAAAGAGGGGACAGTGTGCATTAGCAGCTTAGTGTCGCCACCGGCCACAAGACGTCAAGCACTAAGGATTAAAACAGAGTCCAAATTAGGACAGTGTGACATGATTCTCCTCTCTGGGCTGAAACAGCACCCATGCTGGGTGACAGAGGAGGGCAGCAGAGTCGGCGCAGATTGATACCGTGAAGGAATCGGAGGTTAAAAATGGTTGGTGCTTTGTCCCTCGGAGAGACAAGATGAGGCCTGGGCTAAAAAAATATAAATCAGTGCTTTCATAAGCACATGCGCGTACAGTAAAGCTTGCACGAGGCCTGGCGCATCAATAAATTAGACCCAAGAGAGAAGAGTTGGGCTCGTACCATTGGTCCAGGCTGATCATACGTCTCTATCAGCACAGCGTCAAATTGTTCAAAGCACTTGTGAGAGCCAAGAGGATCTTTAATTAAACAGAGTGTTGGTCAGTGCTGCATTTTCTCCTGACTAGCCCTGAGTATACATATTGTTACCCTGCATGGAAAGGCCTACTTCTGAGTTAAGAGTGTGTTCTTCTCGTGATGTGTCAGCACCAATAGAACATCCCATAAAAGCCCCAGGACACTAGAAGTGTTGCTTTTACAATGTCATTATGTTAAGGTGTTTGGAGTACATTACAGCTTTTACTGTGCATTTATGTCCCAGCTCCTTACTGCGGGGCACAACAAACTAGTTTTCTTGTCCATTATCTCGTCCGGGAGAATCAGTGCCAATGCGTCAGGTGACAGAATGACATACGGTCTCTGTTGAGGCAACTGTCTTGTCCTCAGATCCCCTTTACTGTGTCTTGTTTACTGCAGACAAAGCTGCTCAAGATGACGGGGAAAAGAGGTTACATCTTCAGTACTGAGATTGCTGCGATCCACAGAACTGAGCCACTAAATTGGACAAAAAGAAAACATGTGAAGAGTAATTTTCAAGGCACTGACACTTCCAATCTATGTCCACTTATTCAGCATCTTTATTCTTTTCAGTTCTGTCCTCTCGCTTTCTTCCCTTCCATCTCTTTTTCTGTCATGACGTCTGAGTGTCCAGACTCTTGTTTCCTCCCCCACTCTTTTTCCTCCTGTCCTGACCTCTCATTTCTTGTTTCCTCCTGTCAATATTAACACAAGACTGATGTGCACTCCTGCGCAGATGTCTGCCCTTGAAGAACTGACAGTCCACATTGTTGGGAGCGGACATCACATTTTTTTATACTCTGTTCCAATCCTGAGGCCTTTTCTTAGTGCACAAGAAAATGACAGACAAGCTCTTTGATTGTTTACTTTCTCAGAATAGCGGTGCTCTGTGACTTTAGACTACAACTTGCTCTTCTTCATACAGAGGTTTTAGTGAGAGCCCACACATGACACATCGCTGTGAGTTATGTGACATTTGAAATACCCCATGATATGTCACTATCAATGAACTCTCTGTCTGAATATGGGTCATCTCTGCTTAATGCCCAAACTGAACTGTAAATGCAGAATATGCTTATAATTCCATTGAATATTATTTGCCTCTGACAAGTTTTTATTATGAACTGCACACTCTGCAGTGCACTTGAAATTCCTTCAGTGCTTCGCTTTTCATAAACTTAAACTAGTCCATAACATTCACTTCACATGCCCTTGGATACTCTCTACACCGTGTCCTTACCTCTGAGTGGAGCTTTTTATCAGAGATACAAATACTTCGAGGACTGAGAAAGTTGTTGAATGACGCTTTAGAAAAGACTGGCCACATATTCACCTTTATTTTCATTTGCTGCTTCGTCACCTCTAGTTATAAGTCCTCCTAGAATGCTTTCTTTTTACCTTGGAAGTCAAAGGTCAGAGCTGGGAATGGTCGTAATCCAGCACAATGAGACTGAAAACCAAGATGTTGTTAGCAAAACCAGTTCAAGCCAGGTTAGCCATTGTTAGCAATAACAGTTGATAACAACACAGTACGCATACAAACACCGTAGCAACCATATGCACAGAGAGAAGCTGGACAGGACTGTGTGTACGACTGTTTTAATGAGACACTAATAAGACAGACATTTTAATAAACAGTATATTACTAATGCTGTCACTACTGTTGATGCGCGTAGCAGCCATATTGGATTTTGAGGTTGGAGTTAGCGAGGTTCCTTTGACTTTCTGAATCGGAAATCCGACCTCAGGGGGCATTCCAGTTATTCCTGACTGGGAACTTGAAAATTCCAATCTAACCCTAACCCTAATAGACCAACAGTCTAAAGTCACGCTCGCAGCTCTGTGAGGCTATACTTAGGCACTGCAGTGTATTTTGGCGTTAAATGCTAAAGACAGCATGCTAACATGCCCACAAGGACAGCGCCAACATGCTGATGCTACTGTATGCTGGTGTCATATTCATTATCACTGTCTTAGTTCAGCATGTTAGCATGCTAACATTTGCTAATTAGCAGGAAACAAAGAGTGCAGCCGAGGCTCTAAATGTCTTCTTTTTTTTTTGCATTTATGTGGTGATAAACCAATGTTGAGGACAAATTGAAATTTGGACCTCATGAAAACACAGACCATCACCAAAACTATTACACAGCTGCGGCCCAGAAGGTAGAGCAGGTTGATCCCTGGCTCCTCCTCTTGGGCAAGAGACTGAACCCCAAATTGTGTGTGAGTGTATTTAAACTGAGTAGTGGGTGATGCCTTGTACGGTGGCTTCGGCCTCCAGTGTGTGAATGTGTATGTGAATTTGACATGTAGCCTTGTGTTAAAAGACTGAGTGGTTGGAAGATGAGATAGGCACTATACCAGTGCAGACCAGTTTACATCACCCTGAAGAAGACATGATTTCATTTAGTAAATTCAAGGCAGGCCACCCAATAAATGTTGCGATAAGTTATTTACAAATGCAAATTTGAACTTATATACCCATTTTCTGGCAAATTAGCTCTGGTTCTTCCATTTAGGTTTCTTGGAACCTTGGTGCTAGCAAACAAGCCCATATTTCCTCCGGTTCTGAGTGTAACCATTGTCATCAAGGATGTGTCATCTATGGAGGGCGTTGCACAACTTAAGTAAACAGCAGTAGCAAGATGGTGGATCACATTGATTAGCTGTGAGCTTTTGTTCTGTTATTACAGATAATTGTTTGCATTAAAAAAACAAGCATGGGCTCCATCCTCTCGTTCCAGCCTGTAGAATATGACACATTGATGTAATCATGGTTTCGCACTTCATGTCAAGGAAAATCTGTCAATCAGTTGTTTTAGCTGGGAACCAACTCTTTGGGGGTCCACCAGCAATTTATTTTTGGTCAAAATGCTGTGAATGGTTCAAAATTAGATGCGGCAACTGGAACAGAATTTGTGCCATGTTGGCGGAAAATGGGTAATAGGGGCGCTTAAGGAAAAGTCAGAGATCACCAAAGTCAGCGGAATTCAACCTCTGGAGTCTTCATAGCAATCCATGCCGTAGTTGCTTAGATATTTCAGTCTGGCCAAAAGTGGCAGACCAAACCACCAGCTAATTGACCAACCAACCGATAGGCTAACTGACCGACCAAGTGACTGACCATCCCTATCCGCTGGCATGGCTTAAGAAGCAAAACTGTGCTCACACCCAAAGCCACATTTTCACAATGGATGACTCTTCAGAGGCAGTAGATGTGTGCCATCCTCCATCATTCCTTGTATTCTGAGTGCTTTGTCGTGCATGATGTATCAGACCACTAGCATGAAATATGCATGACAGCAACGTGTTATTCCATGTCATTGAATGCAGCTTATTACATCACTTGTCGTCTCCTATTGACAATCCTTCCATGTCTGCAGAGGTGACTTCAAAGAGAAAGCAGACATCAACTTAAATCATAAACACTGCTATTGTACTGTCCGGTCACGTCTGGTGCTTGTGTACCTTTTTTATGTCCTTAGATGGTGTGTGTGTATGTTCTTGTGTGTGTGTGTTTTAAAAGGCACAAGGAAGGGAAGAGATGACCAACCAAACCCTCCCCTCCTCCTCTCCCCTCCCTCTTGAGAGGCAGTCTCATTACACTCAAAGGGCAGAACGGTCATCATAATGAAGCTGATAGAAGAGCAATCTCTAAGCCCCCCACACTGCACTGCAGACACCAAAAACAGCAGACCTTGATGCTATCTATGCCCCTATGAAATAGATGTAGCCCCCTGTAATTCAGCATAGCTGGATTATGCTTATACGTGCATTGACAGACACAAAAAGAGGATTACCTCATCGCCATCATCTCCCACCCTCACCTCACTATTTGACATGAATCCTGTGCAAAATAAACACGTGTCTGGTGCAAGAGAGGAGAGGATTGTGGGGGTGGGGGGTGGGTGGGGGGGAACATGATGTGTCCTAAAATTAGATCAGTGAAGGACTGAACACCATACTAATCCTGCGAGCACAGTCACCTGCACACTCACTACATTCCTGCATGCATGCCAACAAAAAAGATGGAAGCAGAAATCAGGGCAAATAGGAAAAAAAAATCATTCAACAGAGCTCGGAGCACTAACATCGAGCAAATCCAATATCTCTCTTATCTCCCGATCCCCTCCCACTCATCCCCAACTCCTGCTCGGGGTGGTTTGAACATGAGAGGAATGCGAGCATGCCCTCTCTTCTTCTGTCATGTTGTCTGTGAGAAACGTATGGATTGCCTGCTTGCATTTCTGCATAGCATGGAAGGCCCGGCCCTCTGTCAGGTGAAGAAGCCTTATTTGGTAGAGGGGGGTAAGGCTGTGATTCATTTCTGCCTGGAACGGGGATGTATTGCTTTGATAAAGTGGTGATTCTGCGGAGAAAATTGGATCTATTTGTGTGTTTTACACAATCTGCATGCTCCATCATCTTTCTTTAAAGGTTTGTGTTTAGTCAGACTTCACAAGCAGACTTGCTACAAACAGCTTCATGTGATTTTCTGTGAGTGAGATTTTACTGATTTGTGGATTTTCAGGTCACGCATTTGGATCTATTTAATTTTTTTTGCTCTTGCGCACAGTTGCAGAGATGGAAATATCTAATGTAGCACAATTTTTGAGTGACCTCATCCTCTTTGGCTGTTCATATCCCTGACAGCAGTAGGCTGAGTTTTTGCCTCAGAATTTTGATAGATTCAAGACAAGCCACTGAGGCATAGGGTCAAGTCCCTGCAGTTTACAGGGATGTGACCAGAAAGCGAGATTAAGCACTGTGCAAGTTCAGCTCTGTGCATACGTAATACACGGCCAGCTTAGAAATCAATAGCATATTGTTATCAAGACAGTCATAAGCTTGGCGGAGTAAGAGGGGTCAATATAAGGCCAGTTGCATGTGATTAAAGCTTGTAAATCAATACTTGCATCAACTTTTCAATTCCTTTTGCTCGGGCATGAATTAACAAAGTTGATGTGTGTGTTTCCACTTGCCTCTAATATCACAGTGGTTAGAAAAATGAGGATGAATAATGAATGCTGTGATATGTACTGTTCTCTGCCGCTTTGAACTGATGAGGCTCGATAAAGTGCCATGCAAAGCAGCCGTCCTATTTGTGCAGTTATCACCCCATTATTGCTGGCAGTGGAGGACTGTAGCAGTTTGCGTTTGACTCATGAGCAAATATTGATTGATCTGCTTGTAAAAAGATACATGAGTGCTATGTGTAAATATTTGTTCAGGCAATGCCAACATCTGCACGTCCAACAGCTATTTAAGCAGATAGTCTCTTGTGTAGTGGGGGAAAAAAAAACAGAGATCGCAATCTTGTGTTTTGCAGCTTGTTCTGTCGAGCGTTCGTTATTCAAAAAGCAGCCACAATTGGTGCTTAAAAGCCTTTCTGTGTCTGTAGCAAGGAAACTGGGTCCCTGTCTCTCTAATACATCCAGGTCTGACTGTAATCTTGGCCCCAACTCCTCTCTCCCCACCTCCTCCTGAGAGCCCTCACACCATAATGTCCCTGTCAGATGGAATTAAAGTCCTTCCCAGCACCACATTATGTACATAGGGAGAGCACAGAGTGATACGCTTATGCAACACTTAGCATATTAGCCTTGTGATTGAATTATCCTTGGAGGGTGACACCCCCCTTCCCATCCTTACCCCGCCTTCCTCTAATGATGCAGGTTTAGCTGATGTGACCAGTGGGTCTGACCTCCTTTTACCCTCTGGTGATGCAACGGGGCGAGTGGCGTGGGATAGTCACCGATACAGCTCATAACAGGCGTCGTTGATGCCGATTAGAGCCGTGCTGGTCTGAGGGCGGAGGTGGAGAGAGGAGAGGCTGCCAGCTTGATCGCCTGCTGAGCTGTGGACGACTGCAAAACTCATTTCCTCAACTCCCACCATTTCACAGTGCATGATGGGAGATTGTATCTGATATTCTAGGGGCACCTTGTAGGGCTCTGCATTGGGACATATACACCAGGGACTGTAAGTGCTACATTCTGCTAAAATAAACAAGACTAGCAGTCCGCACTCACGCTGGTGGCTCTGTGAGGCTGGAACACACAGCAGAGCTTTGGGCTTAATGGTCACACTAGCATGCTATCATCATGCACGTGCAATAACAGTAGCATCTTCATGCTAAGCAGGTATAATGTTGACCATGTCCACTAGCGTAGTGTAGCACGTTGGCATACTAACATTTGCTAATTAGCACCTCTAACTACAGATAGCCTCTGTCTTTGACTTTCCCCCCTGTGCTAATTTTGACATTGGAGCTAATTAAAAGGAACAATCTGAGGGCATTTTCATATTAGGTACGATTGATTTGTACTGTGCCCAAGTACTATTGCTCCCCCTCTCCACTCTCATGCAGCTCAGCTTTCACATTCGTCATATTGTTCCCCACCCAAGTACACTTGTGTCACCATTTGCGTGACATTTGTTTATGTAGTTGCTACAGTGTAGAAAAGATCCCAAACCTATACAGTTTTGCATTATCTCTACTATTGCTTATATTTGAGAGACAAAGTCAAGAACATCCCCGTCACCTGCCTTCTGACTTTATCACCCATGGCTGTGCAGTTCAGTGGATGAGAAAGGCGTGTGCTGGCGCAGATTTCAGAGAAGACTGGTGGTGCTGAGAAATGCCTTTGTAACTCTACTTGCTGACTGCTACTCATGTTAAATAGTAATCAACTTCGGTCCTTTGGTACAGTTGGTTTTCACACGTGATGTGAACCATACCTGAGCAAAGTATCCCGATACAACGGTTCATATCATATCTAACAAATTCATTATGTAGGTTTAGGAAAAGAAACATGGTGATGACTTACATTGAAATAACTCAGAGTTTTCTTGGTTTCACACAAGACATGAACACCAGTTTCCTGAGGGAAAGTCGTGTGTTTGTGTCTGTGTTTGTTTGAGCACTGGTCATGGGATCGCAGCCTTCCCAATTACTTGGGTTATATACAAATTACTATGTCATGACAACATTGGTTATATATGAATTCTGGTGCTTAACTTTTCATAGCCTGACCCGAGTACATATGAACCCTAGTTGAGACCACTTTTTCAAGTGGATTGAGGAACCTTGGCCATTTTCGGTACACAGTGTTCACACGGCTCAGACAAACTAGACTTTTGGGTCAAGTGTACTCTGATGCCCAGGTCCCTGATGTGACAGTCTCCTAATTTCTTCGGAAGTGCAAACCCTTCTGGTATTTCTTGACTTTGGCTTGACACACCCCAGCTCTCGATTTTTTGTCTATGGTTGAGTGCACTGGTTTTTTTTCTTCTACTTATACTGGACAAAGTTAAAATGTGACCTGAGGATGGTGTGTGTAAAAGATTGGGGGATCAAAGTGTCTTCACTAAATTTCATGACAATCTATCCAAGTGACGGACTGACCAACAGACTAGCCTTGCCATCCCTAGAGCCACACAGCTAGCGTGGCTTGCTGGAACGTCCTCCATTAAAGAGTATTAATACTAATCATGAGACTTAAATTTGAGTGATTATCTCCCAGTACAGCTGTGCTGCTGAGGAAATGAGATGTAATGTATTTAATTATTTCCCTACACTTGAATGGAAAATAAAGCTTAACATACAGTCAACCCGAGTTAGTGGCTCGCCAAACGCATGGCCATCCATCCAAGGATTAAGTGGTTACCCTCCCTGCAATCAAGGGCACACGAGCTAATAATTAGGACGGGATATGAAAGAGTTATAAAAGGTTTATGAAGGATAGCCTGCCATACTATATCTGAGTTTGTGTGTGTGCATGAGTGTGTCTGCGTGTTGTACCCGTCCTGCTAATGCACTGAAAGCCTGTGGGCGCTGGCCAGCCCGGCCGCGTGCTCATCAGTAAAATGGCACAGAGTATGAATAAGCCTTGATTGACCAGATATCCTTCATTACACATGTGCTTACAAATCCATCCCCTCTACTTGGAGCCATTCTCAGAGGCACAAGCTTGTGACAAGCCAGCAAGGCAACGTGCAGGGACATAGACATCCCAGACATGGAACGGCTTTTAGATGAGCCATTTGGATATTTTCTCCCACGTGGAACGATCCTCTGTTGTCAGATTTTATTTGAATACACTTGGTCAGAGAGACGATAACAAAGAAGAGTGGTCAGTCAGTGGCAACATCATTTTGATCACTGGGGCAGAAGAGATTTGCCTAAATTCAAATGTCAAGAATACAGTTACTTGAACATGTGCTGTCTGAAATATTGAGTGCAAATTATTAAAGGCTGAATACTTTCCCACACAGGGACATTTTGAAGCGGGCAAGCTGTCGCCCTCGTGGACCTGAGGATGTTTCGCAAGAAGAAAAAGAAGAGGCCTGAGATATCAGCGCCAAAGAACTTTGAGCACCGTGTCCACACCTCATTTGACTCCAAGCGCGGCTGCTTTGTGGGCCTGCCAACGCAATGGCAGAGCCTGATAGAGAACCTGCGCAGGCCCAAACCCATGGTGGACCCTTCCAGGATCACAGAGGTGGAGCTGAGGCCAAAGAAGGTACACCACACCTTTCATTCAGCTCTTTACGGATCCTCTGACCTCACCTTGAACTCATCACTAATGATTAGCACACCATTCAACCAGGCCCTCGTTAAGCTATCGTTAAAGCTGTCAACTGTGACTTACTGCATTTGATTACTTTTCTTATGTGACTGATAGCAGTTACATGAACTCACCTGATGTAAGATCTTTCCTCTGGTTTGACATCAAGCATTTTAGTGTTGACAGCATTTCCACTGCTGGTAAACAAGCTTTACACTGTGCAGTCAAGTCAGAGCCCATTGCTGATTTCAGAAGTTATATATTGTTGCCGCTCTTTTACAAAGACGTGGCCACCTGCCTTGGCGTGGTCAGCTGGTCGCAGGCATGGCAGACTCAGATTAGAGCGATGCACATGTATTTGATTGGCAGATGAGAGGCGGGGCAAAGTCAAACAAGAAAACCAGTCACAAACAACACAAAATTTGAGCACTTACTGCCAAATGAAAGGAGCCTCTCTGGACATAGAGACAGCTAAGCCATCCTATCCTTGAAGTTGTCACACTGAAATTTGTCCCAACTGCTTTGCCAGCCTAGGGGTGGCATGGTAGTGCAATGGTGGCCCTTCTGTGTGGAATTTGCATGTTGTCCCATGTGTCAGCGTAGGTTTTCTCCGGGTCCTCCGGCTTCCTCCCACAGTCCAGAAACATGTTGAAATTGCACATGGGTGTGAATATGTGTCAGCTCTGTGATAGTTTGGCAACCTGTCCAGGGTGTACCCCGCCTCTTGGCCAAGTCAGCTGGGACAGGCTCCAGCACCCCTGTGACCCTGTACCAGGATAAGTGGTTAGGGATAATGAATAATGAATGAATGAATGCTTTGCTGACCTTTGTTGTCCAAAAATATGCTGAAAGAAGGGATTCCTGCACTGCAAAAAGATGCAAAGCAAAAGAATGAATGTTATACATATAAGCTCATATTCAGCTGTAACCCCTTAGTGTAATTCAATTACATATTTTTCTCAGTAACTATTATTTTTTAATCTAATTATGTAACTCTGTAACATGTTACACAAACACTGAAGATATGCTGCCTGTTGTATTGATGCAAAAGTGTCCTTCAGTGCTGCAGTGCTGTCTCAGAGAATGCCATAATCCTCAGATGACAATGTGGAAAGAAGGCGTGCTCCCCTCCCCATCTTTTTGCTTTCTTATCTATCATGGGGCTAGGCTAATGACCCTGCTGTGTACACTGACTGTACAATGTTGAATACTCAGAGGGGCCACAAGATTTATTACTCCTTGCAGGCAATTAATAACAGTCCATGGTGCCTTCCCACAGATGTCAAACAGAAGGGGGAAAAAAGTGCAGGTACAGCAAAGGAAATGCCAGTTAGGGATAAAGCCTGCAAATCTCAGGATTTCTGCGCTTCATGTAGCATGCAGTTTTGACTCTGTTTGTGACCCTCCAGAAAAAAAATCAAGATAACACCAACATTTCATTAATTCCCTGATGTGATTAGTGCTTTTCAATATGAGAACCATCATGTCAGCATTTAGGTCAGATTTATGGTTTTAATGGCATCATCAAGATGAGTGTGGGGTTACTCAGAAGAGCCTCATAATGCAAAAAAATAAAACATATGCATGAAAATACAGTTCTGATTTTTACAGAGGAAAAGGTGATGTCATTTCAAACTATTTTTCCAGCATCTTCTAGAATAGGATATTGCACCAAGGCCATTATCACCTCCCATTTTCTCCTCCATGAGAGGTGCTACAGTAGGTGAGATGTCATCTGACCTCTACCCCCCGTGCAGATGTAATGGCATGGAACCAGGGAAACAGGAGAGGCTGTTGACTGGCTGTGAACTGAACATGACTCTACCCTGAGAGTGACTAATGAGACACCATGCACTCTCTCTTACAGTTGCAACAGTATCACCACTCTGGCAAAAGATCTTAAATTTGATCATTTTCTGTCAGGGCAAGTTTGCCTTTGCACGCCTGTTAAATATGCATACCATCTCCAATGTCAATAGGAACTGTTATGTTTGAATTTTGCAACATAGAAACAGTTGTAGAGGCTCTGACTTTGTGGTTTGTCTCTGGATGCATTTACTTGGTGTATTTGTCAGTGTATTGTCAGAAGCAGCCACTGGGGAAATGATTTAAGTCACTGTCTTTGAAGAATGACAAAGATGTCCTTTACACATTCTCAAGTCTAAATTTAACTCGCCTCTAAGCAATGATTATGTCACCCTCATTATTCCTTTCAGTGCAAAATCTTTCTATAATGTGATCATGGCAAACGCAATGTGATGGAGATAAACGCCTCTTCTCTTTCAGACCATAGTGCGGGGGAGCATGATCGGTCATGGAGACTACATAGCAGCCATGATCAATGACATGAACCGTCTGTCCGTGACCAGTTCTAACTCTCTGAGGAAGAGCAGCCCCTCAGCCAGGAAGAGGGCCCAGTCACTGGGAAGGCTGGGGGAAGTGAACGAGGGAGACACTTACCAGTATGAGGGCCTGACCCAGGATGATGAAGATGACGATGATGCGGGTCAAGAGTGGAGGGACAGGGCCAGGAACATCCACAGTGAGACTAACACCCCCTACCTGGGCATGAAGAAGAGCATCACTCTGCAGCCCAATGGGATCTTGCCAAAGGCCAAGTCCACCTACGAAGTCAGCGTCAGCTCCCTGGAGGGACCCTCGCAACCGGTTCCGTCCCAGAACATCCCGATGCTAAGTCATGGGGCTTATATGAGCGGTGAGGTTGGCAGCCCTCAGGAGAGAGTGATATGGAAGAGAGATTTCCAGCTGTCCAGGGGAGTGCCACCAAATCAAAGACCTATAGCTTGTTTTTACAGCCCAGCTATGACTGTACAGCAGCCCCTTAGTGATCAAGCAACAGTCACTGCGGAGCTCCGGCCCAACGTACCAATGTACATGCACCCCCAGAACAGCCCCGGGAGGCCGTTCTCCTCCTATGACCTGAAAGTAAGCCTGGCATTACAGCAGCTTCTTTGCACATCTCTGTGGTCATTAAGTGCACTGATAATACATTATTCATAGGATACACAATATATGCATATTTTTGCTAACGTTATGTACATCATATTACTAGTCCTCAACATGTTTTTGCATGAGCTCTGAATCCATTAAGTTTAAGTTTTTTTGTCAAGAAATCATTTTCATGCTTAGGGTTTGGAAACTTTAGCGAGGCAGCATATTGATTGGATTTGCACTAAAGGTGATTAAAGCTCCAGGGTTGACTATTTTATTTAATTCTAGACTTAAAATATGAAATGTGGGTTTAAAGTGCCAGTGGGGTTGTAAAAGTTGAGAGATGGTGTGTTTGGCAGGATCTCAACGGGACACTTGGGTCCATATAGCAACATCTTTACATGGGTCATATCAGGTGAAGTGGGTGCAGAGTGAGGGGAATGACTTGATTTACATTCAGTTTTAAAGCAGGTCTTGAGCGCCAGGCAGGCGGCCAAGTCTCTTTCAGCTCCCTCCCCTTAATGTTCTTCACCCTTCTCTCTTTTATCGTGCAGGCAGAGTCGGCAGTGAGGTACCACTCCGGCTTCCTGCCCACTGGCAACAGCAGTCCTCTTGCAGGCGGCATCAGACCCCAGCGAACTGTGCGCTCCTCGGCTAGCTACACATTAGGCCTATCCCCTAACATAGGGCTGAGGCCCAATGGGCCTGACCCCTTCCTCAGACACTCTGGATGCCCCAATCCTCCCTACCCCCGGCAAGACAGCCCCTCCCAGCCTCGACCCTCCCCTACAGGCTCACTAGCCACCAGTCCTCCAGGCACCTGCTCCCCTGCTTTCAGGCCCCCACAACATCCTTCACCCAGACCGCCGCCAGACCCACCTAAGGTGACCCATGAACAGTTCAAGGCAGCCCTGCAGATGGTGGTAGACAAGGGCGATCCACGGTCTTACCTGGAGAACTTTGTGAAGATCGGCGAGGGTTCGACAGGGGTGGTGTGTATCGCTTCAGAGAAGCACAGCGGCAGGCAGGTGGCGGTAAAGATGATGGACTTGCGGCGGCAGCAGAGGAGAGAGTTGCTCTTTAATGAGGTACAATATCCAACTATGTACGAAGATTCCAACAAACACAACACAAACCTCCAACACACAGTGCATTCAAAATTACAACGACAAATTGGAGGATTTGGGCCTGCTGTTGTTTGCGGTCTTTCATTTAATGGATACTTGTGGTTTATTTCAACCTAGTATCTTTCCTATAATTTTGGCTCTGTCCATTATGGCTCGTTTCCCTGAATCTCTGAAACAAAGGGTTAGCATGACCCATAGGGTCAAAGTAGTCCCATGAACTAGATAGATGCCAGGTTGAAATGAACCAGAATTTTCCTTTAATGCGTACTTAAAGGGATATGCTGATAAATTTACACATAAAGGTTCAGTTTGCCTGTCACTGGGAGAGCTACTATAAAAACAGTTGTACAATGTCTTCTGTGGCTCTGGACAGAGCCTTCTAAAGTTTAGGAAAATTACCCCTGATTATGTCTTTTGAGTTATCTCAGTTTAGGCTTGGAGATATTTAAAGATGTGGGCGTTTACCAGATTGGATTTCTAAAAAGAGAGACATTATTGATTTGGGTAGTTAGAGCCTGATCCATACTAAAGAGCAGAAATGTGACCATGTCATTGTTTTGCAAGTCTTTGCACTCAAGTCCCAAGTCATGTCACTAAACTTTGATTTTCAAGTCCAAAACAATTAATAATGCGCTTTTCACCAAATGTAATGCCGACAGAGTAACAAGGTTAGCTAAGCATTTGCTAACAATGTTAATATTAGCCTCAGCTTACTGTTTTTTTGTGCAGCTTCTAATGTTGAACAAAGTTGGTGGTTGTTGTGTCTTGTTTTTAGTTGACCACCATGTAGTTTTCGTAGCAAATGAACCTATCTTTGGCATGATTTTTAAAAGCTGGGGCTCAGTAGCATCACGTTACTCCTTCATAGTTCTCTCCTGCAGCTTGATTGGATGCTGTTGGGTTGGTTCAAACAAAGTAGATCTCGGGAAATTAAGTCCTCCTGCTGGGAATGAATAACATTAACGTTAGTTAATTCAGGACATTAAGGGAAATGAATTAATTTGTGGCGCACCTTTTAAATCATTGGGATTTGGGGATGGTTTCAAGTATTTTCAAGTCAAAAGGCTCAAGTCCAAGTAAAGTCATGAGTCATTGTTGTTTAAGTCCAAGTCTAGTTGCAACTTCTGACTCAAATCTGATTGGAGCTGAAGTCATGTGACTCAAGTCCACATCTCTGCTAAAGAGCAAAAGTCAGGATATCTTGGACTCTGCAGCATCAACTTACAAGTCCCCTTGCTTTATGAAAGCTGATTGAGTACCCCCTTGAACATCTGAGAACTATATTGTGGCCACATTACTGGTAATGTTTTGAAAGGCTTTTAGTTCTAAGGTGAAGGTTTTGTGTTGCAGGTGGTCATCATGAGGGACTATCAGCACAGGAACGTGGTGGAGATGTTTAAGTCAGCCCTGGTGGAGGAGGAGCTGTGGGTCATCATGGAGTACCTGCAGGGTGGAGCACTGACCAACATTGTGTCTGAGACCAGGTACGAGCACCACCAAGAGATCGTCCTGGTCCCTCTCAAGAAAACTGCATTGGTGCATGTCTGTTTGTTTATGATATCATCTTTAATAACTAAATCAACCACAAGGGGGTAGTGTGGTATTGACTGCTGAGGGCCCAGTGTTGCTACCAGCAGCACAAAGACTGTCATTCAGCCATCTCTCTCACTCCGAGCCTGCTGCTTTTCTCTGGGGAAAAGTAATAATTCAATAACGTAATCAGATATGTGTATGTTTAGATGCCACGTGGAAAGTCAATTTTGGTTGAGAATTTGATTTCCTGATGCTGTCACACTGTCCAGTAGCGCATACATCAAAAATAAGGAAAACATATCGACCAGCGGAAGGGAGCTGAATTTGATCGGGGTGTGTTTGCTTTGAGCTGTCAATGTATTTTATATTATTAACAGATGGCTGGCTCAGTCTCCATGAGATGACACCAGGGTTAGATCGCTTGACTTGAAGGGATGTAAAAATTTCTCTTGAGCCAGAAGACATATAAAATGAGCCAACTGTCACAGCCACTGTTTGTCAGACACTAACACAATCAGTATATTGACAGAACAATCGAGAATAAGGTTCTTTTCTTCTGTTTTTCCTGGCTGCAGTCTACTGTCAAATATTTTTTAAACTGCCTAAATGAGTGCAAAGTTTTTCCTAATATAGTTTAGATGCATCTTTAAATGGGACTTGTGTGGGAGAACGCAGAACTCTGTTAGGTAACCTTGAGTTATCTTTGTTTTCAGTGGGCACATGACCTCGTTTGCTGTTTGAAAATGGCCCTCTGCCTCCTGGCTCACACATCTTTATGTTGCACTTGTGAAATATCAAAGTCACATTAACATTGCAGAGGAATGAACATGTTCTGTTGGTCATATTGTTGTGTGGGAGTTGTTGTTTTGAACCTTCCACTCTTTATCGTTGCCTTTAATGCGCTGTGATTCATGAATTTCAACTTTTATGGCTGTTGATTCGTCGTAACTCGTAATGGAAAAGTGTCAAATGTTAATGTAAAATCTGTGCATGTGTGTGTGTGTGTAAACTTGTATGTGTGTGTTATCCTGCAGGCTGAGCGAGGAGCAGATTGCCACAGTTTGTGAAGCTGTTCTGCAAGCCCTGGCCTATCTCCATTCGCAGGGAGTCATCCACAGAGACATCAAGAGCGACTCTATATTACTCACATTAGACGGAAGGGTACGATATGTTGTTACTCTTTCTGTCTTTCTCTCTCTCTCTCTTTGTTTTGTTATCTTAGTAAAGTCTTTCTCTGGTTCCCCACAGGTTAAGCTTTCAGACTTTGGCTTCTGTGCTCAGATCAGTAAGGACATCCCTAAGAGGAAATCTTTAGTGGGGACACCCTATTGGATGGCTCCTGAGGTCATCTCCAAATCACCATATGGCACTGAGGTGAGGAGGCGCACATTCAAACGCACTCATGCTGAATAACAGTGGTGATCTCTCTGATGTAGTGTAAATGCCAACAGCGGCAATCTGTGCAGTATGATCTGTTGCATATGGTAAATGTGTGATTGTGCACCAGGTGGATGTTTGGTCAATGGGTATTATGGTGGTGGAGATGGTGGACGGAGAGCCCCCGTACTTCAGTGAAACCCCTGTAGCAGCTATGAAGAGATTGAGGGATGAGCTGGCTCCTACTGTGCGAAATGTCAACCAGGTACGAGAACAGACAGACAACAAATTCTTTCTTTAAAGATGCTGTGTTTAGCATTTTATGTGTAGCCCTAGAAGGTGGCAGTGTTGGTCCAACATTTTTGTCCAGACAGAAATTTCTTGACCGACGTCAAATGGAGTGACATGAAATTTGGTACAGACATTCATTCCACCCTCTAAATGAATTGCTATAACTTTGGTTAGCCTAAGTATTCCTCTAGCGCCATCATCAGGTCAAACGTTTACCTTATCCAAGACTTTGGTTTATGACCAATGTTGCATTTGTGTGCTCCTTGGTTGGTTCCATTTTCCGAGTTGGGAGGTTGTTCTTCTGACTTTGGTGTGTTCATGAACTTTTTAAATGCAGAGATACGATGGACACTAGAAAGAAAATGTGCTGTATTGCAGCTACAGTTTGAAGCTTTTAATTATTGGTTTGGTCCCAGTCTTGTTTCTGCAAGAGTACATTCCCTAATACCAACAAAACATTGCTTTACCTGATTTGTTGTCAGGTTTATTGCTAACACATAACTTACTTACCAACTCTAGGCCACCTTATGTCAACAGCAACTAAAAATTACAACCTAATTCAAAAAATTTGACATGCAATACACAAAATAATAAAAAAAAACTTTAACGTCAACCAAGCATTCACTTTTGTCTGCCATGTTTTTGTGTAATATGCCAACCCAGTAAGGTGTGTACCAAAATTGTCACAGAATTTCTTAGTTGTTATCCTGCCTTGAGGGGGCATTCACATGGATTTCCCAAGGCAGGAACTAATATTTCAGATTATTCACGCATCACATGAACGCTGGGTAAATCCTTTCAAAAGAATGGCATTCCTATCAACCTCTGCTGTAGTATCTGTTGGGTGCTAATTAGCGAATGTTAGCATGCTAATACGCCAAACTAAGATTGTAAACATGGTTAACATTGGACCTGCTAAATATTATCATGATGCAATGTTATCAACATTATCTGATACAACCTTTATTGAGCATGTTAGCATTTTGATGTTAGCATTTAGGCAAGGCACATTTCAGCAACAAGGCAATTCAAAGTGCTGTACATAAACATTGAAAACATTAAGACATATTGCAAAGAAACACATTATAAAAGGACATTTAAATACAGTTAAAAGCAGTCACTAAAGAGCCGAGAGGATAGAAATCAAAGACAAACTAAAATAGAATAAGACAGGTATTAGCTCAAAGCACCGCTGCTAGCATGGCTTTAGATTCTTGTTAACTTTCACAATAATTATCATAAATTAATTGTTACAATTTACAACTGCAACAATTTATTGGTGGTGTTGTTCTCTGGTCCAGATCTCCCCTGTTCTAAAAGACTTCCTGGACCGTATGCTGACTCGGGACCCCCTAGAGCGGGCCAGCGCCACTGACCTGCTGGAGCACCCCTTCCTGCTGCAGAGCGGCTCACCTCAGTGCCTGGTCCCACTGGTGGAGCAGTACCGCAAGCGCATGTCCCGCTGCTGACCCCACGGGGCTCCCGCTCCCCAGCACCCACCTTCAGTCTGACCTTGTCCAGGCGAGGACCAGCACCAGGGTCCCAACTCCTCTAGCACCCAAGCCAACGGGGGCTCAGCTCCAGAGAAGCAGACCCAGACAGCGTGTTGCTGCCAGAGTGATGGTGGCAGGACGGCAAGCTCTGTTGACAGACACCGCATGGTCTCAGGCATGAGAGAAGCACTTTAGGAGTGAGTTAAAGGCAGCATGCAATTCCTCACCTCTCGACTCGGTTCGATCCGAATATTGATCGGCTTCCTGTAACATTCAGTGGGACTCAACACAACACAACATGGTGCATATCAGCTGATAGCAAAAATCAATATTCCACGTAACTATATGTAATGGACATGTGCTACTCTAAAGATCCTTTATAGTGTTCATAGTGGGCATTATTACTAGCAGTGTAAAGCTCATAAAGCTGGTGTTAGGCTCAAACCACAGTAGCTCATTGTGACATTATTAAGGAAGGATAACGTTACCTCTGCACTCTCACACACTCTGTTGTGGAAACTGGACAACAGCCTGGTCAGTACACTCCACAAACGCTGACAGCAGACTCTTTGCATGGCCAAATGGAGGCACACCTGGCCTGATGTGAATGCTTGAATATGTACCAAACTGGGATGTGAAAGACAATTCTCCTTTATTAGCATAATAAATGGGTAGATGAAAGCCCAGCTGCTGCTATTGGGCCATTGGAAAAATACCAGTACCATATTCCTGTTTTTCATATTTATTCTTTATTTCCAAAAGGTGTTGTGGGTTGTTTGTATGATGTGAAGTTGCAAATAAGGTTTCACTATTAAGTATGGACTTGAAACATAAGCAGATAAATTAATAATGTAAATAAAAAATACTGAATATTAGGTCATTGTACCTGCTGATCTACTGCAGTAAATTATATGAGATGAACTCAAAACTTTACTTTTCTTTACTGAAATGTGAGTGTATAGTTGTATGTATGTGTGTGTGTGTGTGTGTGTGTGTGTATGTGTGCATGTGTGTGTGTGTGAGCACATGGGCACATGGGTGTGTGTGAGGTGACATCTCAGTGTTTGCTTCTGATACAACCCTCTTTGTATTGTGACAGACTTTTTGAAAACCACAAGACGTGTGTTGCTCCTCCGGAAGATGTGTATGACTGTATTTGCATTTGTTTGCCTAGATAAAGCACACAGGCCTGGCATGTGATGCTGCAGGACGTCCACCTGCTGAGAAACACTTTGCACATAGTCTTTGTATTCTGACACGGATACATGTTGACATGTTTCATGTATTTCTATCTCTGTGTGGATCATTCATGAAAAAGAGAATTACACATTTTAATTTTGTATAAATCAATAAATGATACATATTGAATCGGAATTTATTTAACCCTGCATTTTCCTCATTTACACACACGTACACACACAAATATGCTTGCATGATTACTGGTGTTTTAAAGTATTTATTAGGTATTCAGCATGAATAGTACAATGCACAGTCAGTGACTATCTTTAAGCAAAATACATACAGTATTAAAAACACAGAAGCAATATCAAATACATTTAATTCCATACAATATAAATACCATATATATGAAACAAAAATAATTATTTTCAGTAGCTGGTAGACCGATAAACTGATATTATTTTAATTATAAATTATTTCAAATATAGATTAGCAAAATTGTATGCAGCTGTATGCAACTGAACACTTAGCTTTAAAACCTCTCATTTTATAATGATAAACATTGAAATAACTAATGAACTGCAACATAAGCAAACCATTATTATTCCTCTCAATTAATATATATATCACTAAGCGATCAAACTGCATCCTCAGAAATTTAAGTGCTGTAAAAATGTCCCTAACAACAATTTCTGATGCCTGAAATTGTCCTTATTCTAATCGAGGGTGGACTGAGACGAGCAGCTTTCGAACTCACACTTCACTCCACTGATGCTGTCAACGCTCGGCTGGCTGTTGACCTGCTGATGTGTGTGTGAGAGAGGGAAGGTTTCGGAGCGGGAAATCCGCCCTCGGCCGTTTGAGGAGCCAGACGAACAGTCTATCACCATCCTCATGAACTCCGGGGCGGTGAATCGGCGCAGCAGTCTGGTCCCCAGGCCCATGAATCCCGGCATACGGTTTGGGATCTTCCCGGACTCCATCTCCCCTCTGGCAAACAGCAGTTTGTTGTGTCTCCCGGTCGCGCCAACGCTTCCCCTCTTCTGCTGCTCTCTTCTGCTTGATGGGGCTATGTCATTAGCCTCTTCCCTCTGTGATTTGACATTCTCCTCGAGTGCTCTCACGGGCTGACTCTTGCCGTTTAAAAGAGGTTTTGGCATGGAGACAGTTTTGTCAGCATCGTTTGTCAGGCCCCGGGTGTTCCCTTGACATTCCATCTTGTCTATCAGGCATCTCTCATCCTGTAGCGAGGCTCTCTTTAATTTGCTGGCTGACAGGCTCATGTCACGCACATCACCCTGATAGGACTGCTTTCTGCTGCTCAGGAGGTCCAGGTTAAACGACTTTGCTTTTCCCCAGAGAGGAAAACTTACTGCTGTTTGCTCTTGGAGTCCAGTGTCTCGACTGACATCTTTCTGGCTTGGCTCAGGCAGAGAGTTCAGAGTTTTAGCCCTTAGTTCTCTAAGATGGCAGTTTTGCAGTTGTTTGGCAGTGAACAGAACGCTGTGATCCCCCTCAGTCTTGCTTTTCTCTATCTGAGGAGGCAGAGCCCAGCTGTGGCGATAGTTGTCATCTTGAGACTGACTCCTGGGGCATCTGAAGCGGTTCCACAGCCCACTGCTGTCTCCAATCTTCAGCTGTTTATGAAAAACCTCCGGCAGTTGGTCTTCATTATTGTTCAGCTGCTTGGAGAACCTCTCCAGAACATGCCTGGGAAGCCTGTTGGGCAGCTGGCTCTCTCCTTCTCCGATGGTACCCGAATCAGCAAGTGGGTCGTCCGCGCCTACGCCCCTCCTGCAAGGAAAGTTCAGAATCTGCACACACTGGTTGTGTCCAAAGAAGTTAGCCACCTCGATAGCTGAGTGACCAGCATTATTTGTTCTGTCCATCCTCAGTCCAAGTCTTTTAAAAGCTCGCACCAGGAACTCCAGAACCTGGCTGTGCCCAGAAAAGGCAGCATACATCAGAGCGCTGTTACCCCAGGCGTCAGAGATGTCAGGATCAGCATTGAACTGCACTAAAAGTTTGACCACATCCAGATGACCCAACTCACAGGCATGGCTGAGGGCAGTGCGACCGTCCTCATCCTGGCAGTTGACATCGGCCCCTTTCTCCAGCAGCAGTCGGGTGAACTTGGCCCTGGTCCCGGGGTCTTGTAGGCAGACAGCGTACATGAGCGGGGTGCGGCTGTTTTCTGTCTTAGAGTTGATGATGCGTCCGTCCAAGGCATCCAGAATGAAGCGCGCAAGGTGAACTTTACCACCGTGCATGGCATCCAGAAAGGTCTTAGTGCCAGAGCCCTGGCGTAAATCTTTTGGCCGCATCATTCTTGAACAACTACTTGTGGAGCCGAGCCTTCGAGTGAGCAGAGACAGAAGGTGAGAAATAGGGAGAGAAAGTGTGTAGCAAGTTCTCTGAGGCTCTCGGTGTTGACAGTGAGTGCATTTACCTCAGAGTAAGACTCAGAGAGAAGCTGCCAGTGTTTTTATACCTCCCTCTCCACATGCCCTCCCCACGTTGCCTAGGAAACAAACGTCTGAGGACCATTATGCAGTGGCAGCATCCATTCAGCCCAAGCACTCTCTGCCTGGAGAGAAATATATGCTATTTGAACAGAATAATTACTCAAGGAGAAAAACATGGCCAGTGTTTTTCATGTGAGGTCCGCGAGGTTAACTTAAATGCACCATTTTTACTTTCCTTTGATGCAAATTAACTTAATTAACAAATTCCTGCTGCTGATAGAATAATCAAATATAGAAAAGGTCCAACAGTATTTTGTGAAACCTATGAATAGGGCATTATGTTGAGTCCCATTTACATTCATGACTATACTGTTATCAGGATGCTTACCAAAGGTTTGAGGGAAGATTGAAGGCTTTGAGAGGCTCGCTTCACAAAGAGAGGGAAAATTAGTTTTTTTTTCTCCTTTCCCTCCTGCCTTTAAATGCTGCATCCATGCATCCATCCATCCATCCATCCATCTCGTGCTCCTGCTTGCAGTTTGCTTCATCCACAAATCATAATAATGTGCAGCAAGTTCAAATATGTTGCTCAATTGTGGCTTGACTTTCTCAAGGTTTCATAATAATGACTTTGCCTGAAGGTCTTTTTGTTGTCATGGAAAATAGTAAATCCAAAGAACTCAACACGAGAAAAAAGGTAGTGTAAGCCCTATTTTATTAGCTTATTAAATTGTATAAAAAAAAGACTGCTGTTTTTATGAGGATATCAGCATGATTATTTGTTGCTTTCCGAAGTGACACTGAAAAGAAATGTCAAATGCTGTTATGAATTGTGTGTTGTAGTATCATATGCTCATGTCTATCTAGTGCTTTGTTAAGGCAGAGACACACCAAATCAAAATCAAAGAACTAGTGGTGATGAAAGCAGATTGCAATGCATTGCATTCGCATGTGTCTTGACCTTGAACAAAATGCAAAGACTGAGGATGACCAACTAGCACTTTAGTTCTGTGCCTGCGTGAAGGAAAACAACTTTCCTACTAGCAGGTGGCAGTAATCTGTATCATCATTAACAAAGTGAGACAGGAAGACTGACAGGATGGATTAAAGACACTAGTTAGCCTGTCAGCACATTAACAACCTGATGTTGAAAGAGCAACACTTACTGTGCGCAACAACAACACAAACAATTATGAACCTTCCTGCTAAAAAGCTCAATGGCTAGAAAATATTAGGGTTGCCCCATCATAGACAACCACGCGTTGGTTGACCAGAAAAGACATTAGTTGACAAAATACCATTGGTTGCTTAGTCACAGAAAAAACAAAAACGAATGTGAAACTCTATCGGGAGCTGCGCCTTGTCAAAATAAATCAAAACCTATATGACTGGACGATGTGGGAATTTAATTTGAAAGGACAGACACAGGAAGTGGTCAAACTCAGCAGTCAATCAAATTTCACGTTACAAACCAATCACAGCCGACAGATATCTTTCCTTTCTTCCATAAATATTCAGTCTGATAAACACAGAAAAGTTGAGCATTTTGATGCAGGGCTGTCAGAGCTTTACATGTGTCCCACAGACGATAGGTCAACACACTTATAAACAGCGGCTGGAAGAAGATCAGCTCTGCACTCAGGATTTAGGTAAATAGGATGTATGATCATTGTTAAGGTTGCCTAGCAACCTCAGTCTAACCTGTTGCCATGCTCTTGAAAGCTGGCACAAAAATGGCGCAGGAGTAGTGCCCAGCCCTCAACCTCGCGTTTTCAGTGCGGTTGAACACACACTGTGAACAGCCCCTAATTTCCAGGGCTGGTACCTGCAGTTATTACACAAGCTAGTTAATAGCATGTCGGGCAGGAAATTCAAAGTGTGGGATCATTTTGAGAAGCTGAAGGACGAACCCAAGGTGATACGTAAACTCATCTTCATTGGTCGACTACAAACATGACGTATCATCTGAAACATGTCAGTAGCTACATGCCCATTAGCACAATCATTATTGTTTTGAGGACAGCGTCATTAACAGGCGGCTCCCTCAGTGTGTGACGTGCACTTGTAGATAAAATATAGGCCTATATTAATGAAGGTTCATTAGTACGGTCTTGTATTTCTCTGTAATGTAGCACAGTGTTAACAATGTTACTGATACTATTCTTCCTCACACCTTGAACTCAAAGCATTGTGTTGCACCACCCAAAATATATAATTTGATAATTAAATAATATCGTAAACATGCAGGTGACTAGTCCACTAATGGCCCTAAATGACAACTTTTGGTCAACTAGGAAAATTCTTAGTTGGGGGCAGCTCTAGAAAATATAATCTTGCTCCCTCTTTAGCCCTCTTTAGCTTTCCTCACTTCCGTTTCTCTTCCCGTGCATGGAATTGAACTGTCAGTCAGAGAGATTTTATTCACCAGCAGGCTCTGCCGTTGTAGACGCCAATTCAACATGCTGAATAAGCCAAAAAATGCTGACAAGGGCAGACAGGGGCCACGGTACAGAACACACCACCAAAAAATAGGGCGACAGACAATCACAGAAAGCACATGGTTGAGCACTGACTGTCAGCTTGGTGTGTCAGGGCCATAAAGTACAGACATTTTGACATGTCAGAATTCTGCATTAATTACACAACTTTTTTTTCTCTCCATTTTTGCTTACAGCCCTCACACTTACTAACTATAACTGCACATATTCACTATTAACTTTGAAACCACTGACTTTAAACACTCTTGTTTCTCGCATCCTTTGTCAAAGCTTCTATATATAATAAAAAGTGACATGGACCCCTTTACGCAGCTGTTTCTCCTCCACAAGACCAGAATTTCATTTTAATTGCTAATATAAATCACAGCAGGGCCAAAACTGTGCCAAACAGCAGAGGTGAGAGAAACAGTGTCGGGGTTCTACCCTCCTCACTGTTCACCATCCGGCTTCATCAAACCCTCAGCGGGTCCTTTATACGGCACCAAGAGCCGTTCACTCATCTAAACATGGCTGATATTCATTAACAGGTCGGCACTTTCTCCTGGGTGTCTTTCACTGGATGGAGGCTACCCTGATAATATAGACATATCTCTTTCATCATAAGGAAATATCATCACCACATCTTTTTATAACAAGGTCATATCATGGTAACACTCAATAGGTTTAAGTATTTATAATGCCAGAAATGCCGCTCTAGATTTAGCTCCACAATGCCCTGATCTGCAGGTGTTATGTCCTCAAGATTGATGCTCTACCTTCAAAGCATATACATTATCCATAGAAAGGAAGTCGTAACCCAATCCAGATAATAAAATGGCAAAACTGAATTACTGATAGAATCAGGCCTGCGAGATGAATGGAGCATAAAGCTCTGTGTATGATTAAACAAGACTGTGAGCAGCTCTGTGAGGCTGGACTGAGGCAAAGGGTCGCATTGATCTAAAGCTAACGTCAGACAGTAACAGTGCTAACTTGCTGGTGTTAAGCTGGCTTTATGTTTAGCATCTTCATTTAGTGTGTTAGCATGCTAAAGGGACCTGAATGTCTGTGCAAATAATTATGGCAGTTATTGAGTCATTTCACTTCAAACCATAAGTGTGAACTGTGTGGTTTAACTAGTGGAAAAATCAGAAAGCACCAAAGTCATTAGGATTCATCCTGTGGGGACCATGAATGAACAAAATTTTGTGGCAGTCCTTTCAGTCTGGACAAAAGTAATCCAACCAACCAACCAACCAACATTGCCATTTGGACCACGCTGCTAGCATGGCTGGTAGTTAGCATTTTTAAAAGTTGATCATTATTTGTTGGAGTTGTAGTATACTTACTGTTTCCCTGTAGCAAAACTCCTCTCATTCCTCCTGTTCCCAAAAGATGCTCACCTGGGTTGAAATCTGGATTGAAAGCTGTCAAAGTAATCTGAACTCACTATCATGTTCGTGGAATGATTCTGCAGTGACGAGCACATGTTGCAAAATACTTCTAGATAATAGTGTAAAGCAATAAAATATATGTACGCCAAGTAGGGCTGGGTATCGGTACTCAGTAACTTTAAGGTATCAATCAAAACAACCCAGCATCCAGCAGTAGATTTGAAACGTCTCCTGTCAAACAATACTCTCATTCGATGCTTTTTTTTTGCCGGGGGTTTGACCTTCCATACTTTCTGCTGGATCATAAAACTTTCTGTTGCTGCTTTTCCAAAGCCGCTCTCCTCCCTGCAAACGGTCGGTTCAAGTCTGACCAGTTAACACAAGCTAACCCAGCACCATCAAACATTCGTCTCTGAAGCAGCTCGACTCCGACGTTTAACCTGATAATAACCATTAGGTAACGTTAACCATGTGATGCTAACAGTTAGTCCTGCAAGTGTGTGTGTGCTGCAGCCCGGACCCTCACAACTTCCCTGGTGCAAAGGTCACACTCCCCCAGCAGCAGCTACAACCAAGGTTGGAAATCAGCACCAGTCACCAACCAAATGCCTGTAAAGTATGCAAATGGCTGCTAGATTTGCTTCACTTACCAGCCAAAAAAAAAACAGAGAGTACCTAGTAGATTTTGGAAACCACCAGCCTCAGTGGCAAGTGGACAAAGAAACTGTATTTCCAACCCTGGCTACAACCCAAACACTCTGTGGTGTGATGAGGTTGAGCATGATGTATTTGACGGAGTTGGCATTTCAGGCTGTTGAGATGCCACCAAAGCGTTCGAAATTATGGCTATACAACATGCCACTCCATTCACATTATGGGTATCGAATGAAGTATTCTCTGGTACTGGTGGTACTGGTGCTGGTATCATAATTTGTATAACAATACCCAGCCCTAATACCAAGCTATAAAAATTATTCTTGTTGGGCTACATACAGCACTACAAGCTGTACTTTTGACATGAAGATATGGGTCCATGGGTTCATACTGATAATGTCAGATTCTGACACTGTACTAGCAGCATACTATGACTAACTACAAGGTGTTGACATTGTTCCAGATTGATGGTCATATTCCCTCTTTAGTCTCATCTTTGAGATGATGCTAAAGAGCAGTAAAAGGTAGATCCTGTTTTTGTTAAGAGATGCTATTTAGCACACTGCTGTTTTACTGAGCTGTTCATTATATTTTTTTATGCTAACTTGAATGAGTCTCACCATTCTACTCTGATCTCTCACTGTCAAGCAGTCACACTACATTCAAAGTCTCTTACTGCACAGCATGTGCCTTGCCTTCTTAATGTTTAATGTAACAATAGTTGACCCTATTGACCTCATTTGCATGCCTTGTCTATTCAAAGTTGCATCCTGCAGACCATACAAGGAAGGTCTATTTTACTCTGTAGTGACTTTCATGACATTAAAATCCATACTGCAAAGTGGGCGTAGTCCTTTACATGAAACATTTGTGATGTTGATAATGTACTATATCACAGGATCTTGATTGTGACTGTGGAAATGCTGCAGATCACCTACTACACAAATTAACATATAGCCTACTTTCCATATGAAGTAGGTCATGCTGATCATAAACTGTGTCTGTATTCTACATGGGAGGTTAAATGTATTACTATGTTGACAAAATCATAAAAACACCTCAGACTCCAGCATCACCTCAGCACTGTAGTACTACTTGGAGGATAAATATATGACAAATAGAGGACACCTCTGGGATAAAACTGATGAAGCAGGCATTGAGTGTTTCACAGAGCTTGACAACGATTGTGCTCACTTCTTATCAGGTGTTCCAGTTTGAACACTTGGAGACTTTGGCTGCTTTTTTCAGAGGACAGTTCAGTCCAGAAATAGATTTGAGCTGCCTGGACTGCTTGCGTCCTCGCAGGCAGGCCGCAAGCTACACTTGAGTTATTGTATTGGCTCCTGGCTACTGCTGATTATCTGTATGCGGGGTGACATTTTCTGCTAGGGATGTTCATTTTTACAAGAAAGAGTTATGGATTAATAGACTATCCATTTTAAAAATGGTTCCTGGGGGAGGCTGTCTATGTTCCTTTTTATCTAATCTTTATTTTTAGCATAGGGAAAACAGAATAATTATAATTAATATTCCTATCATATCTCTGTCTAGACTTGAAGAAGATGTGGTACTGTTGAGTAATTTACAATAAGATGAAATATTTAAAGAACCTCATCCCATTGTATAATTTCTAATATCACTTTAAAATATCCATAGAGTGACATGATTTTGCCATTGTATTTCTGCCATGTATACCCTATGGCATACCCAGAACTGTCTTATCATATCATACAATAACATAAATTCTGTTGTAGCTACTCAGACAACCTCCAAGCTCACATTAACACTTATGGCCAATTTAGAGCCACCAAGTAAGCTGCATGTCTTTGGACTGTGGGAGGAAGCCGGAGTACCCTCAGAAGACCTGCACTGACCCAGGGAAAACATGCAAACTCTGCACAGAAAGGCTCCCCCACTCTGCAGTTCAAGCCCCCCACCCTGGGTTCGAACCACGAACCGTCTTGCTGTGAGGTGACAGTGCTAAACACTGTACCACTGTGCTGCTGTGTACGACTATGTATGACTAAAATCAGCAATATTCCCAGTTAATCCCTGAATGATATCAGATGTAGTTATTAACTTGTTACACTCCGTTTCCATCTTCAGTTTGACATTACGTCCACTCTATCTGATTCCTTTGGAGGAGGCAGATTCAGCTTTTCCTAACCAGTCTCCAGAGACCAATGTATCTGCCTGAATCTAATGTTATTTCATTTCCACACTGATGCATAGATATGCCATCATTCCTGTTTTGCCAGGGTTCTAAGAGTGGAGCGGAGGAGTACTACGATGTCGGGCGATATCGAGAAACCATGTTGATTTAGACAACCTTGATAGCAGCCATTTTGTAATTACTCAATATGTTAGACGCACTGCTTGACAACAGCATTCGTCACATGCATGCACTGCTTGGCTAATCAAGTCCCCCTGCATCACACATCAGACATTGTTTTCATTTTAACCAAGAAATCGCTGTTTTGTGTCGGAATGCCAGATGCATCAGTTAACGTGAACTCGGTGGAGTGGGCGGACTCAAAGGTCTGTACCCAGGCAAAGTAAAACCTTTGAACTATAAAACTAGCTGAATAGGTAAGCTTACCTAGGTCTGATTGTCTCTCAACGAGACCTGTTTCCACTCCAAGATAACAGACCTGTTTCACAGCAGACATTTTGACATGTCAGAGTAGGAGCAGCACAGGTGTATTCAATAACACTAATGACAGCTGCGTTCCACTTAGAGTAGACCCTGGTATTGTCCATGTTAGCTACTAGCTTACTGGGACACTGAATGGAACTCACCTGTGCTTTTCCTACTAAGACGAGTCAAAATGTCTGCTGTGAAAAAGGTCCATGGAGTTATTCAGTTAACTCCAAACAACAACAACAATACAAGTTCATGTTAAGCTGTAGATGTCCACTTTTCTGTGTTTCATACTAGAAAACCTGCTTATGTCTTTCCATTTTTGCAGCAGCTTAGACTTGCAGTCTGTAGCAGTGTGGAGCTAACTATCCCTGAAAAATGGAACATGTTTCTACATCAAAACAAACAAACAAACATACCAATCACAGTGTTTCAAAAATGAAGGTCAGGGGGTACCAGACAAAAAACACTGTAGGAACACCACAACGCCACCAGAATAGCAGGGTCTTGGAAATTAGCAAACACATATCCCATTTCATGGTATTTAATAAGATGTCTTTTTGCCCTCAAGAGTTTAAAATCAGTAAATAAAAACAATAAATTACATTCTGACAAGAATGTTGCCTCTATGCATGATATAAAACTACTCTATCATTCATTCACTGAAAACGGGCCGAGCAGAAATGAATGAAATGTGGATGAAATATTCAGAATGTGAATGAGTTGGTACCATGAGACTTGCTAACTGGTCAGATGTATGCAATAAAGCAGAGATGTCATGGTAAATACCTGATCTTCCATTCATTGCGGGCCTGGCCCAGGCAGGAGCCACTTTGAATGCCTGATTAGAAATTAAAGCTCGTGTCAAGTTAAGGTGTTAGCCGCAGCTCTAAATGTCTTAATTAGCCTCCAGGGAGAATGCACTTTCAGTGCCACAAAATCAACAGATCTCTCAAGGTTCTTTCAAGAAAAACTTGTAAATGGAAACAAATGGTTGAGCTGAACACCCTTGGTAACTCCACTTAGCTACTAACACCTGGGACTAAATTAGTGCATGAGGAGAGGGTAGGAAATGGGGTTCATCTGGGACCAAATTCAACAAGGCCCATTCACTGTAACTAAAAATGGTTTCTTACCGGTGACTCAACATGCCCTCGTCCTCCATGGACTACTTCATCTTATGCCTGCTAATTGAGCACACCTGAGAATGACATAGTTCAGGCTATCACCTGCTTCGCACTCTGAAAAACAGGATGCAACCATGACCTTTACTTTCCATGTCCTGCGCAAATCTATGAAGACAAAAATATCGTCAGCAAAGGCATAATTAACTTAATCAAGTTATAATCTCTAAGCTGACAAGATGTCACCATCCTAGAACATGTCACCATTATTACAGGCCTCTTTTCAGACTTATTTTTTCCACCTTATGTCCAATATCAAATCACAACAAAACACAATCTGACTTTGTTTCCCCACAGTTATGTAACATCTTAACACAGGTAGCTCTGTCATTTGAGCAGTGGGGGATGACGGCTCCTGCTGGGACAAAAGCACTAAATTGATGTATTTGTATTCAGCAAGAACAATCATGTGTCTGTGTGTCCATTCGGTACCTCTAATGCCCTTTGATTTGATACAAGGACACAGCAGTCTGAGACTGAATGGAGATTTCACACGCCTTCCATTCCAGGAAAGAGGCAGCAGCTGGCCTGCTGTCACTGTGTAACCATGGTGTGCTTGTATCATTGCTAAAGAGGAGGCGAGGTCGTTGTCCCATAGCAGAGAGCAAATGTCATGTTCAACAGCAGAATCTCTTTAAATGAACTTCCAGCCTTAATGAAAGTGACTTTGCTGTTGTTGTCAATGTTTGTTTCTTGATAAAAACTTATCATAGGTTAGATTTTTTTAATTTCTGTCACAAGACTAAAGACAGATAGTAAGGCACGCTTGGAGTGAGGACAATTACATAGAGTTACAGGGCTGCAGCTGAAGACCCTGACAACACACCAGGAGCTGTCACTCACAAGGGCCACTGATATGTTATTGGCCATGAGGCGGGCCCCTCAGCGCCTTTGCTCTCTCCGCTCTCATCAATTATCGCTCTGACTTAGGCTTGCCAGGCCGCAGCAACCAGATGGTAAACAGCGGGCTGTTTCCCTCAGCCGTCGGATTTTGGGGGCTCTAATATCAGTTCTTAGACTGAGACACTTTGGACAACAGAGAATTAGCACCTACAGCATGACTGTCCTGTGTTTCCTTGCCATGGCAATGAGAACATGACAAGAGGGATGCTGACGAGGGAGAAAGCTGCACTGCAGAGGGGACGTGCAAAATGCAAATTGAGACAGAATATTTGGTGGTGGCATAGATGAGCCAATGAATGACTGATTTAATGGAAAGCAAAGGGTGTCCGCACACTGCATAAGAGATGTCAAAACATTTTAGCCACACTAGCAGCATCACCAGGGATGGCAATCACTTATTGGGTCGGTCCTCCACTTTGGTCTTGACAGAAATCTTTATTGGAAAGATTGTCGCAGGATGAACTGTAATGACTTTGGTGATCCTCTGACATTTTATCTAGCACCATCATCAGGTCAGAATTGTCATTTGGCCTTTTGGTTTATGATCATCCCGCAGACAATCCCATCAACATCAGCTGCAGGCCTTTGTGTTTAGTGCTAAATGTTAGCATGCTAATACACTAAACTAAGATGGTGACTATGGTAAGCCTACCTGCGAAACATCAGCATGTTAAAAGGAATACTTTGACATCTTGGGAAAATACAGTTTTTGCTTTCTTGAGATCGATACTCTTATGTCTGTTTGTTAGCTGAAGTTGGGTGTTGATTCAGTTAGTTAAGCATAAAGTCTGTAAATGGAGGAAACAGGTAGCCTGGCTCTGTTCAATGTTTTTTTTTTTTGTTGTTGTTTTTAAAAAAAATCTGCCCACCAGCATCACTAAAATTCATTAATTTACACTAATTCTCATGGGTTTGTTTAAGTTGTGCACAAACTGAAATTTAAAACCAAATTGTAATTTTACTGTTGTTAAAGGTAGGCTATTTCTCTTTAGCAGTGCTAATAGGTGGATTTTTAAACTTTAGCATGAGCAAGATTTACAGCTTCTTACAATCTTTATGCTAAGCTAAGCTGCTGGTTTTCTTGGTTTAAGCTCAATAGTATGTTTAAGCAGAAAACTGCATGCCCCAAATGTCTATTCCTGGCATTGGCTTGTGAATCCGCCTGTTAACTGCACTAACACATTTTCTTACTGCTGAAGACCCTGTTGGATTAAAATGTCTTTTTGCCCAGTATTTGCACCCAATGATCTTCCTGCACAATCAATATTCATATAATTATAGCTAAACCTTTGCTAAGTGGTAGCAAAAGCACAATACAATAATACATGTAAAAACAAGATGGCAGCCATCTTTGCCAAGTCAGCCTGCAGCTGATCCTGACACAAAAATGAACAACAAACAAAACCTGATCCAATTAACAATTGAAACCTGTTTTTTTTTAATACTTAATAACATTTGTAGTTTGGTACTGCATCCAAATTTGACAATTTTTTATCAATAGTAATAAGCTTAGACGCTGTTAATTAGGAAGTACTTGTTTGAGGACATTGAGACTGCTGATTGTTGTGCAACAACGTTCAGGCTTTGAAATTTACTGCTTCATAAACTGCTTACAAATAAACCCATTCTTTTCTTCAAAAATGACTATGGCTCAAAGACAATGCTTAACGGCAGAGGTGAGGCCAGCCCTGTAAATGTGAAAGTCTGTGTCCATGAGTGAGTGAGTGAGTGATGAGGTTATACCACTGGTGGGAGTGAGTGATGACATAAGTGTTGGTGTTTCCCCATTGGCCATTGCTCTTTCAAAAGACAGGCTGACAGCTCTGTATTAGTGTATTCCTTATTTTCTGTAACCAGTGTAGCATGATAGCATGGTGGAGTTAGCAAGCTAAATAGCTATAATGAGCTGCTACATTAACACTTCATCCACACACTCTTGTCACAATGTACGAAAGCACATCAGGTGAATGACAACTTTGTTCAGCTAATTTTCTGTAACCATTGTGGTGTTATAGCGGTGTAACTATCCATCCAACTGGATCAATATCAATTCGATGAACGGTGATGCTACAGTTTCACTTCAGAGGAGGACCCAAATGCAGATTTAGCAGGCAGGTGTGCAGTTTTCAACAAAAGGTGAGCTTTAAAGGGATAGTGCACCCAAAAATGAAAATTCAGCCATTATCTACTCACCCATATGCTGATGGAGGCCCTGGTGAAGTTTTAGAGTCCTCACATTCCTTGCGGAGATCGGCAGGGGGAGCAGCCAGCACACCTAATGGCATATGGCGCCCCAGACTAACGTCCAAGAACACAAAATTGAATCCACAAAGTATCTCCATACTGCTCATCCGTAGTGATCCAAGTGTGCTGCAGCCGCGACATAAAAAGTTGTTTCGAGAAAAGTCATATGAACTCTGTTTTTAGCCTCACTGTAGCCTGTAGCTCTGACTGCTTCTCTGTGCTCCGCGTTCACATGTGCGCACTCAGGGTGATCGGAGATCTCAGAAGAGCAACAGTCTCGTCAGTACTGATGTCCAGATTCTCAAGTGCATGCATCGCCAATTCCCAGTCTGAGCAGCAAAGACTTTCCTCACCCATTGGCATTGCTTTGCATTTGAAACAACTACACCACCAGGTTTCCAGTGCTCGACTCCGGTATTCTGTGGCTGGCTGAGGGTTAAGCTCATGAGCTGTGGCGGCTGCTTCGTCCAGTAGCTCCGTCCGTATACTCGGGCTCAAACAAATACGGCTCAACAAAGAAATGCTGTTCCTCCTCAATTTCAAAGTCTTCAGACATGTTGGGCTGTCCTTTGCTAAAAGACCGTAGTGCAAATTATCTTTTAGCGACTGTGGCTACCGTTGTCTCTCCCTGCGGTGCACGTGTCACATGATGTAAACACGGGTGAGCAAAGCTCATGCTTTCGCTGGTCTCGTGCAGGCGCACACACGTGAATGCGGAGCACAGAGAAACAGTCAGAGCTACAGGCTACAGTGAGGCTAAAAACAGAGTTCGTTTTTCGAAACAACTTTTTTTGTCGCGGCTGCAGCACACTTGGATCACTATGGATGAGCAGTATGGAGATACTTTGTGGATTCAATTTTGTGCGCTTGGACGTTAGTCTGGGGCGCCGTCTGCCATTAGGTGTGCTGGCCGCTCCCCCGCTGATCTCCGCAAGGGATGTGAGGACTCTAAAACTTCACCAGGGCCTCCATTGGCATATGGGTGAATAGATAATGGCTGAATTTTCATTTTTGGGTGCACTATCCCTTTAATGTAGCTGTTAAAGGATTTCCAAAAAGGCTGGCAACTCAAAATACAAACTAAAAAAAACAACCAGGAAAAGACATGATGACCAGGGATGAATGTAGTATGAAAGCAGGATGACGGACACAGAGAGGACACAGACAGACTGACCAAGGACAAAGGGAAACACACAGCTATATATATACAGAAGACTAATCACAAGGACAAGACACAGCTGGAGAAGGAAGACATGGGCAAAAGGAGTGAAACAGGGCTGACAACAAGGGTGGAGCAGACAAGACTAATACAAAACAGGTGTGGTGGGAAGACTCTGGGAACAGGGAAGGACTAATGAGACAGGTGTGGCAGAAAACAGGCGGAAAAAGACACAAAGACAGGAAGTAAAACCAGACATGACACATGAGGAGAGAATCTACAAAATAAAACAGGAAACAGATTAAATATGAGCTAAACAACAGGAAAAGGGACACCAACAGAGTCCACAAGATAACAGAATATGGCCGGGATCATGAGAAATGATCCAGTATCATCGATGCAAAGTGAAAACATCTATCCATATCATCATCTTCAGGACACAGGTATATTTTGAAAGTCTGTGTCGCTAGTGAAAGTCTGTGACTGGGTATACTACAAGACTATTCAAGAGAAGGCTGAGACACGGGGTCAAACATGGGGGGATTGCACATGCGCAGTGTAACTTGAGCTGGTGCGGTCTGCTTGGACTTTTGGACGGGGCTGCCTGAAGTTGTCGGAATTGCATCTCTGTCATTCTCACCCACAACGCAGGCCACCAGTGACAGTCCAATAATAAGCTGTGAAAATGACATGCATGTACATCCCCCTTATTCCGCGTGAGACCGCAATATGGAGATATTTGCACCTTGAAAGCCGGACTACAGATGTGGATAGACAGGGAGAAACACATACAAGCCTAAGACGTGGTAAGATACGATATTCCTCACTATATGAAGTGACTGATAACAAGATCTGTATAATGGGTTGTAAAGAAATCCGTCAGGTTTTTATCTTGTAGACACTTGATCTGGATTTATAGCATGATGGGATGACAGCACAATGATGTGTGTGATCACTGGAAAGCCCCGTCCTGCGCTCCGGTTCCGCTGTTTCACGTGATGTGTGGCTTCTCGCTAATGGTCGCGGAGAATATCCATAGAGAAGAACGGGTGTGAATTGGACGCACTATGCGTCGTTACTTTATAACCTATATGGTTAAAAAGCCTCTTGGATCAGCTGGAAACGTTAGCCATGTTGATCTTGGATGTGACCGCTGCGCAGTGGCACTGCCTCATGTGATGTCGGAATAATTGAAAAAATGAGTTTCCGACCGTAAAGCAATATTTCAGTGGAAACGGTTGACGACGTGTTTTTTAAACATTTTGAGTGATAAAATACAACACATCTTCTTCATCCATGATGTCTCCACATTACGACTTAAACGCTCATGAACACACAATGAAGTAAGAACGACTTCCCAACTTGGGAAATCGGACCATCCGAGGAGCGCAAGAATGATACTTGGTGGTTTATGGTTCCTCCCGGAACCCATAGAGTGCCTGCATTGGAGTGCCTGCATTTAGAAAAAAAGAAAAAAAAAAGCATTTTACATGGAAGTCTGTGAGAGTGAGTCGGGGCGTTTTCCCGCCAGGCTGATATCGCTCCAAAGGGCCGGAACGTGACTTCACACTGCCTCTGATTGGAAATTCAGAGGCAGTGTGAGCTGTTTCAAGTGAAAATGATCAGAATAATTATTATATTGTGTGTATATATGATAATATTGATGATGATAATCATACATTTATTATCATCATCTTTCTTTTCTTTTGTGGCTCAAGGAGGGGCGGTGCCCTATCGCCCTCTATTGCCCAGCCGCCCCTGGACCCTGTGTCTCAGCCTTCTCTTGAATAGTCTTGGTATACTATGTAGGCCTCTTCCTTTTTCAAATAAAAGTCCTGTATTGTTTCATACACAGTCTGGCCATATACTAAGTTTTGACCTTGTCTTGTTAATACTTATCAGGTCCTACACTAATCCCAAATAGCTAGGAGAAAGTGAAAATACACACCAAACCAAAGCTCAGGTCTCAGGTGGTTAAGAATCTGGTTTAATATGTGCATATATGCAGTAGCAAAATCCAACATGAAACAGACTTGGTTGCATCGCTTAATGTTTTTATGTTTATGTAAAAATACAGTATGCCTCAGATTTCCCAATAATCAAACTTGTCACTGACTTCCTGTTGAACAAGAGGACTTGAGTCTGTGTCAACAATAGGTTTTGCTACGCTGATCCTCTGTGCTGTTTCCCATAAGCCACCTGTACCCCCTCCTTAATCTATCAGCTCTGATGGAAATTCCTTCCCTGCAATGATGTGGAAGAGATGGAGGGCCAGAGAGCTCCCTCTCCATCTCCCACCTGACGGGCCCTATTTGTGGCCTTGCGGGCCCGCTCACCTCTGACAGCTCAATAAATTGTACAAATAGATAACAAATGCATTTGTTTGATGGCCACATTGTGCGGCGATGGGTAACACTCAGCCGCACCTGGAGTAAAGGTCTGCCACACAGTTGCATCCACAAAGGAAGTCGCAGAAAATGCAGGCTTGGCTGGGTCAGAGGAGAAAACAGAAAAAAAAAGCACCTGGGGGCTTTAAGACAATAACAGATGCCAGGTTTCATTTCAAATGATGTCTCCACTGCCGACACTGTCGCATCTTTTATAGTTCTCTCAGTCCATCACTTTAAGGACTTTGAGTCACGAGGAAGCCCATCCTTTATGTTTGTGATCAACCTTTTATTGATTTTAAATATTAAACACATGTCTATGTTTTTAAAAACTGATTCTGACAGAGTGACAGATAGCAACATTAACAACAGAGGAAGACAATATCAGTCAAGTCTCACCTCAAGAGACACAGACTTCATGCTCCCTGAAGGTACTTCACTTTTTTTTTTTTTTTTAATAAATGAACTATCGGCCTTGAGGCCCACGACTAGCCATTCTCTCCCCCACATGCTCTGCCACTCACGTTGCTCAGTATTCACCTACTAAATGCTAACACAGGCTCCTGTGGTACTTTATTTAGCTGCACACAGTACACTGTCAATGCAGCTTTGAGTAAAAGCATAAGTTTCACATCAAATGAGCCCTCGGTAGGGCTGTTATTACTTTGAAAAGAGCCACTTTGTGCCTTAAGTGCATAACATAAAATGCATGTTGTCATGATATGGTGGGTGGTTCTGCAGCGTGTGACATTTTCAACACACCCACCATACCTATTAGTTGCTGCCCCACGGAGCAGAGATGACGGAAAGAAGAAGAAATGGCAAAATTAACTGATAATTTGGGCATTTGGACACTTTCTCATAATTTACATTCTGCATCATTTTTAATTATGATCCAAATGTCTCAGCCCTTCATATGATACCATTCTAAATAGCTTAAGAGCACTACTATACAATAAACATCACTTTTTTAAAGGAGGTGGGCAGGTAAAGCAGACCCACCCAATACATGCGTGCCCATCTTCAATGAGGCAATTCTCTTCACTACATATCTCATGGAAAAAAACAATGCACATGATCCAGTCCTCGGTCTTCTTGGGGTCACTTTCATCACCATCTGGCTTTGTCACGGCCATCTAAGCTTTACCCTCTATCCTTCTTCTTTTTTCCTTTGTCTATTTTTTGAGGCAATGTATGAAAAATCCTCATCACTGCTTATGTGTGAAGTAAATCCTTGCTGAAATATCCAGCTAACTAGGTACATTTATGAGAGACACATAAAAAGGGAACTCAATTCCCTCCCATTAGAATTACTTGAATGGCTGTCCCACTTTGCCAGTAACACACTGTCCCATTTTAACAACATGCTACTGGCGAACTGCAAGTGTCAAAATCGCATTAAAAAAAGAGAAAAGAAGATTAATATGAATATGGTCTTTTAAAATTCTGATTTCACCATGACATCACATAACAAAAAACAAAACAATTACAAGCTCTCCATCATTTAAAAATGCTTTATAACCTTAATTATTTATCTCAGAACACGTTGTCATTCTACTTTTCACCATGATTCACTGCAAGGCTGTTGGATATGGTGTGCCACGCCCCCAGAACTGATGTCACAGCTACAGATTCTATATTTTTTAATCAAATACTTGCTTATACTGAGCCCAGTGTTGACTTTTAGTAATGAGAGTATATACATGATAAAGCTTAATTGTCCCACTATACTGTTACTCACCCTAAATGAGGATGGACAGCACGTCTCCACTTACTTCCACTGTACAGAAATGAAGCCAGTATATCATGTGAAGGTGCATTTCCCAGAATGACAAAAGCAGTATCCGCCCTACTCTTCCTCTGATTGGCTCCTTTGCCTTTGCTGAGTTCCACACTGCTTTGAGTCCCCCCCCCCACACACACACACACACACACACACACACTTGGTGCGTGAGCAGCGCCATTGATCGTGAGTGCACCGATTGGCACCAACAGCTGTCAATCATGATGTCAAACCTCCTTTTTATAGCATCAAATACCTAGTATAAATGAAACTTGGCACACTTAGAACACTCGAACAAACATCAGTGTGATAAAATCCACATAAAATATCAGAAACCATCTTTGGAAAAAATTTTGTTTGGCCTGTGTCCTCTGACATGGAAGGGGCGGGGTTTATGACCTATGCAGCCAGCCACCACATTTTGGCTTCACTTTTGAGGAGCTGTCATGTTATTACACAGTATGCTTCAAACAGAAGAAGCCACCGACTGTTGTTGTGTGTTGCTTATTGTTTACTTCACCTGCATGTTTGACCTTCACTGTGTAAAATAATGTGCTGGCTGTTTTCACAGCTTTTGAAGGGGAAAATATTCTCGTCAGCTTTAGTTCTCTGGTGGACTCAAGTGTTAAACACAGACTCAGAGGCACATGGGGTTTAACAGATTTATTGTTATGTACTTCCGATGACTGGAGATGGCAGGCGGAATGGAGATGGCAAGGTGGCATAGCTGACGGAGGTAGCGAAGGAGAGTGTGTAAGCAGGCAGGTGAGCAGACAGGCTGGCTGGGATCCACATTGAAAGAAACAACAACCTGGTGATGAGTGGGAGAAAAGCCGGCCTTGATGTACTGGAGAGGTGATGACGGCAAATGTGTAGGATCCAGGTGAGCGGCAGGATAGGAACACACACACAAGCATACAGACACAAAGAGACAATCAGGGGACATGCAACACCGAGGGAGAAGTGGGGAACACAGAAAAACAGAAGGAGAGACGGGCACAGCTGTGAAATCTTTTTCCTCACCTTCAATTTGAGTTTAAACTTGTTAATGTACCAACATGATGTTGTGACTTTCTTTTACTTGAAGCCCCCTTTTTGTGAAAAATTAGACAAGATATATTCAAAGCAGAGTGTTTTATATGTCCTAAAACCTGCTGGATCTTTGTGCTACTAAGTGAGTGTCCATGAACAGCTTTTTAAAGTTTGTCTCTTTTTCTGTGGAGTATAGCTTTGATTTAATTTGAGTCCTTGGAAAGTTCTCTTTTCTCTTTGATCTTACCTTAGATCCAAGTCAATTAACACTGCTAAATATCAAAAAGGCTTGGTTTTGGTTCAAACCTTTAAAGCAATAGTTTTGGTAGGCACACTTATTCAGTCTTTATAAGAGTTAGATGAGAAGATGGAGACCACTGTGATGTCTATGATGCTAGAGTCAGGAAACGCTGTTAGCCTATCTAAGCACGAATGCTGGAAACATCTTTTTCCCAGGGATTAAACAAATAAGATAAGTTAATTTGTGAGCTTTAGAGGTTCTGGAAGATGGATTTTGTTACATATGGACAGAGCCAGGGTCAACACATTCTCACTCCAACCTGGTCGTGGACTTTCCATGTCGACATATGACGTGCAAGGTACCCTGGGTGCATTGGTTGTTGATGTTGTGGGACACTGTGTCAAGTTCTGCCTGCCTGTTGTCTTCTTTCAAAATATACTTCTTCACAGGAAATTTAACATTTACATACAGTCTCTTTCAAAATAAACACACTATGTTGGTATAACACCCCGAATTGACGGGGTTTTTTTTCACACATTGTTGGGTTTACGCTACAAAAACGTGGTTAGGTTTAGGAAAAAAACAAAAAAATGTTTGCATTGTAGGCTATGTTTCTGTAAACCACAGATACGTTACATTTATCAACAACACTGTGGTGAATGTGTGGTTGGGTTTAGGCAAAAAAGGTCCTTGGTTTTAGTTAAGAAAAAATCATGTTTTGACTTAAAAACCCCAAAATTGGCAGCACAAAAGTTGCTGGATAAGCAGGGACAGGTCAACAAAAAACACCTGGGTTCTGTGGCTCAAAGGCTGCTTAGAAACATCACGGTGGGTCGGTAAAAACATCTGTAATCAAAACTGAAACTAACTGCAGGGAGCATGGATTTTTTTGAGAAATGGGACTTTGAAGCAATGGACATTTTTGGACTAACAGGGCTTTGGAATTTTGGGAACACTGGCATGGCACCAGCTATTTCCCCTGTTTTCAGTCTTGTGTTAAGCTACTGGCTGCTGACAATGTCCTCAAAACTCTCAGTAAGAAAACCAAAAAAAAAAAAAATTTACCTGAATGTCAAACTATTCTATCGAAAGCTTGTTAATGAATGAAGGCCCAGGTACTGCTTTTTATAGTTTGTTTTTTTCCAAGGGAATATAGTTTTAATTTGATTTGAGTGTTTGAGTTATTTTTTTTCTCTTAGATCAAAAGATAATAACTTGTCAGTTATGCCAAATGAAAACATTTGACTTTGAACTATTAAACCTTTGATTGATTAAATTAAAAAAAAAAAAAAAAAAATTCTCGTTTTAAATCAAAGCACTTATTTGACCCTGACACATTCATTCATTCATTCATTTATTTGGATCCCCATTAATCACTACCAAGGTAGCAACTACTCTTCCTGGGGTCCATACAAGCAAACATTACATGATAGAGTAAAACCAATACAGGCAGATAACCTTGTGTCCCGTCGCTTTGTGTCATGAACTTATTAACACTGCAGAAACAAGTGGACCATGTAGATCATTATGTCCAGTCGTTTGCAGTTCAAATCAGGCATCTTTACGCTTACATAACAGTGCAGCCAGCTGCCAGGGTTTTGATGACTCTTGAGTCTCGGTCCTTTAAACTCACAGTGAGACAGATGCTCTTACCCAGAGAGGTAATGGAGATATCACCAGGCAACGGGGTATCCAAAAAGTGCAAAGAGCCAGAATAAATCACCCGACTTGGGCTTTATGGCATGAATATCAGCTCCAAAAATGCCTGGGGAGTTTAGGAGTATCAGAATTCAAGTAGCCACAATAGTGTTTTCTGGCAGTGGCTTACAGTATGTGGGTGTCTGTGTGTAATTGTATGCGTCTGTGTGTTTGTCTAAATGTAAGTACCGTATCTTCAACACACGTAGGAAGCTAAAATTTGCATCTCTGAGAAGGTGCAGGCACCTCTCACAGGCCCTCGATGTTCATGTGACACACAGGAGAGTTAGACTGGCTGCAAGGAGACAAGTCTCCTGGAATACTCATTAGTCTGCTAAGCCCATGCTATAACCATGATTTTAATGGGATTGTGCAAAGTATCTTGGAACAAAAAACAACTTCATTGCAGTTTGGTGAAAGCAGGCAAACTGAAGGAATCAGTGTTTTATTGCAAGGCAATGCCTTTTTCCTTTTTTTAAAGGCGGTATAAGCACCATATGCAGCCCACAGAATGATCCAACACACACATTCAGCCTGTGACAGTGAAGCCTTAGCAGGTGGTGTGTATGTGGGTGGTGTGGGCGCTTAATATCCATCCAGGATGGCATCCACTTCAAGCCAAGATGGACTATAGATCATGTCTCCACCTCCTGTGGGTCAGGCCTGCTTCCTCACACAGGAAGCAACAAAGAAGATGAGAAAAATACTCTTCGCATGTTCTCTACCGTGTTCTCATTCTTTGTGCTTATCTGACCACAGATGCACCATTTATGTTCTCTGCTAATGTTGTTTAAATCTTGTATTTTTCATGTTATACTCGCACATTGTGCTGAATTGTGTCTTTAAATTGCAGGGTTTTATATTGCAGTTTTTTCCCCCAGGATTAAAATAGACAGCAAAAGAAAAAAACACTGCTGCAGAACTGTGTTTTACAGTCACTGCCAAGATTCAGTAGGACCGCACTGATGGCTGGTGTGAACAGTTTTTTACGCTTTTCATTTTTGATCTCTTCCCTCAGTAAATTTAATCACACAAAATTGATTTAAACCTCTCTAAACAAAAATATTTGTTTGAGCTTTACAAGCACCCAAAACATACATCTAATGCTCTATTTCATCCCATATTTTAATGTGTAAGATGATTTTCCTGCATGTGAAACCCTAATATTAGTGTTTTGCTTGCTTATTGCTTTTAATCCTGCTGTTTAATTCAACATTTCTTTCTGAACATACATGCACTGGGAATTCAATCCACCAGTATCAAGTTTTCCATCTAAACATCTGCTCCATTGCCTACTCTGTAAATGTTTGTGTGTGCGAGTGTGTGTTCAGAAGCACTTCCTTCCGCTCTCTGTCCAGTTTTAGTGAGCAGCGAAGTGTTGCTCTGCTGGCAAAGATCCTGCTCAGGCCATCCCTCTCCAGCTGGTATGAGACAGAGCTGCCAGAGTCGTCCTCATCTTATGTAAGATTATCAGCCCGGTGATTCAGGGCTGACTGATTTCACACTCTAAAGCTCACAGTTCATCTGTGCTTTGCATGAGGTGGCAGGACTCTCAGGCACAAGCTGTGTCTCCCAGACATGGTTTGTCCAGATTCTCGGCTTTTAAATGTCAGTCATGTCATTTGTTGCAGGAGATGGGTGTCGCGCCGAAAAGGAAATAAGAGGTACAGACAGATTGGTTTGGACGGTGAGTCAGAGGAGAGCTGTTCTCATTAATAAATGCATACATGTGTGTGTAAACACTTGAAGAAACAAGTGGCTCTCATTGATCTGACAGATTGTGCCCAATCTCTGTTATTTAATGTACCATATCTGGTGCTGTAATTGACTTGCAACATTTCTCAGAGTTTTTTTCATCAGTTACCTGCGTCCTCTGCAGTCCACATGCCTTTATTGTGGCTGTGTGTCGAAAAGAGCACTTGATGCATCGCAGACCTGGTGCAATCATGAATAAGTCATGCCATAATTTGCCAAATTACTGAGCAGTGTAAAGGTTTAAGGCAATGTAGAGAGAGAGAGAGAGCTATAGATGCTCCTTAGCGGTCCTCACCGTCCTCTGTGTACCAACAGCTCTTTACTCAAGTTCTTAGCACTGATTGAACCTTTGGACTCTGACAGTCAGACAAATAGCACTGTTGTCTTTTGTCTAGACTGTGCTTTTCTTGTGCTCAGTTCTCTTGTGTACTCAGTCTTCAATTGGACTCTCAGACATGCACCCTGTGACATAAGGTTGCAAGTAGATGTTGGCTGATCTTAAGGGGACACAGTCAGCAAATCCCCGGGAGACCAGCATTTGTGTCCTGTGTGAAACCAAGTGAAATTTGAGCTATTTAAAGGTACACCATCACCATGTTTCTTTTCCTTAACATAACTTCCATAACTTTACGAATGATTAATAAGATTGTCACCTCAGAACTACACCTGTGTTGAATGAGAAACTCACATTAAATTAAAAATGGTGCCATTTATATGGGCTGTATGCCCTCAAAAAACAAACCCATCTCTGTCATGATTTTCATTCTTTTCCTTTTCTTTCCTTTTCTTTTCTTTTCCTTTCTTTTCTTTTCTTTTCTTTTCTTTTCTTTTCTTTTCTTTTTTGGGTAAAATAGTCAGTAGCAATCTACAACAAAATTAAACGCTTATTATACATAAACTTAAACTCTAAGTAAACTGTATACAGTACAGGCCAAAAGTTTGGACACACCTTCTCATTCAATGCGTTTTCTTTATTTTCATGACTATTTACATTGTAGATTCTCACTGAAGGCATCAAAACTATGAATGAACACATGTGGAGTTATGTACTTAACAAAAAATTGTGAAATAACTGAAAACATGTTTTATATTCTAGTTTCTTCAAAATAGCCACCCTTTGCTCTGATTACTGCTTTGCACACTCTTGGCATTCTCTCCATGAGCTTCAAGAGGTAGTCACCTGAAATGGTTTCCACTTCACAGGTGTGCCTTATCAGGGTTAATTAGTGGAATTTCTTGCTTTATCAATGGGGTTGGGACCATCAGTTGTGTTGTGCAGAAGTCAGGTTAATACACAGCCGACAGCCCTATTGGACAACTGTTAAAATTCATATTATGGCAAGAACCAATCAGCTAACTAAAGAAAACGAGTGGCCATCATTACTTTAAGAAATGAAGGTCAGTCAGTCCGGAAAATTGCAAAACCTTTAAATGTGTCCCCAAGTGGAGTCGCAAAAACCATCAAGCGCTACAACGAAACTGGCACACATGAGGACCGACCCAGGAAAGGAAGACCAAGAGTCACCTCTGCTTCTGAGGATAAGTTCATCCGAGTCACCAGCCTCAGAAATCGCAAGTTAACAGCAGCTCAGATCAGAGACCAGATGAATGCCACACAGAGTTCTAGCAGCAGACCCATCTCTAGAACAACTGTTAAGAGGAGACTGCGCGAATCAGGCCTTCATGGTCAAATAGCTGCTAGGAAACCACTGCTAAGGAGAGGCAACAAGCAGAAGAGATTTGTTTGGGCCAAGAAACACAAGGAATGGACATTAGACCAGTGGAAATCTGTGCTTTGGTCTGATGAGTCCAAATTTGAGATCTTTGGTTCCAACCGCCGTGTCTTTGTGAGGCGCAGAAAAGGTGAACGGATGGATTCCACATGCCTGGTTCCCACTGTGAAGCATGGAGGAGGAGGTGTGATGGTGTGGGGTGTTTTGCTGGTGACACTGTTGGGGATTTATTCAAAATTGAAGGCACACTGAACCAGCATGGCTACCACAGCATCCTGCAGCGACATGCCATCCCATCCGGTTTGCGTTTAGTTGGACGATCATTTATTTTTCAACAGGACAATGACCCCAAACACACCTCCAGGCTGTGTAAGGGCTATTTGACCAAGAAGGAGAGTGATGGAGTGCTGCGGCAGATGACCTGGCCTCCACAGTCACCGGACCTGAACCCAATCGAGATGGTTTGGGGTGAGCTGGACCGCAGAGTGAAGGCAAAGGGGCCAACAAGTGCTAAACACCTCTGGGAACTCCTTCAAGACTGTTGGAAAACCATTTCAGGTGACTACCTCTTGAAGCTCATGGAGAGAATGCCAAGAGTGTGCAAAGCAGTAATCAGAGCAAAGGGTGGCTATTTTGAAGAAACTAGAATATAAAACATGTTTTCAGTTATTTCACCTTTTTTTGTTAAGTACATAACTCCACATGTGTTCATTCATAGTTTTGATGCCTTCAGTGAGAATCTACAATGTAAATAGTCATGAAAATAAAGAAAACGCATTGAATGAGAAGGTGTGTCCAAACTTTTGGCCTGTACTGTATATTTTTTTAAAAACTATTCAATTAAATGAATACTTTATTTTAAGCACATTTAAGTTTATTATAGCAATTCTTTATTTAAATGTATTGTGGCAATATTTATTTGATTTATCAGTACTATATTTAACTTTATTATAACAGTACTTATATTATTAATAATAGCCTTAATTTAACTTGTCAAGACTGACAAGTTCTACAAGTCCAGCGAGCGGTTCCCAGTGTTGTGTGTGTGTGTGTGTGTGTGTGTGTGTGTGTGCGCTTTATAACTATTAACTAGCGTGCAGTAGGGCCCGTCACAATAGCCTGCACTGGGGCCTGTCGTAACTACCTCACACCACTGATTGCATAAAATCTTAGAAATAACAACACTTTTCTCTTTCTTTTAGTGTAAAGAGGTACAAATGATGAACAGCCTGAGATGTCTTAGGGGAAAATAAGTGTAATTTCAACATTATGTCTCAGTTTTCCACATTCAGTCAGTCTACTTCTCACTGTCATTACCTGTGCATTTGTCCATACATGTCTGCTTCTGTGTAGTAATGTCAGCATCACATCACCACACCAAACTAAAGTGGAAGCTATTAAAGCAGGTTAACCCTTTGAAACCTGGAGTAATATCAGTTTTCTTGTGCTGCATTCAGACGCCTTTCACAAGCATTTAAACCTTTGAAACCTGAGTGAACTGGTTTGGTTTCTTTTGAAAATGTGCTTTAAACATGACAAGAAAAATAACCTGAAGAAAGAGAAGAAAGAGAGGGGGACATTGTTACAAAATCATAAAGAACTAAGGGAAAAATGCACAGAAAAAAATATATTTATAATTATTTTAATTGTACTTTTAAAATTACATTACAGGAAAAAATAGATATATTTAGCACTTGTTTAGGTCATTTCCTCATTTGTTTGTTTGTTGTTTATTTTTACCTTTTTTTTTTTAAATCTATTTGTCGGGAAAATTTCTTGATAATTTTTGTGTCATTTCTTTTAAAGTTGCTCATTGCCTTTGTTGTGTATCAGGCCAATTCACTCCAGTATTGTTTTAAGATAGAAGTCTGATACACATTCTTGTGTACTGAAGCTGCTGATTGACAATATTTTATCATATATTATTATAATATTATTAAGCTGTACTCTGTTCAGGGTAGAAAAGCCTCTGAAGAAGCATTTTACATGAAGTAGGCAACTTACCATTAACTTGCTCCTGAAACCTGGCACCTCTTAGCTGTTACAAGTGCATCAGTACTAAGTGTGCAAAGTCTTACAGAGGGCGTTAGACCCTTTGGAGGGCCAGTTGTGGTCTGTGCTATCAATATCTAGATCAGTGGTTCGTAAATGGTCCAGCCAGAGGGTCCAAATTTCTCCTTAATCATTAATTCAAGAGCCACACAGTTTAGTATATTCAACATCATACTTGCATTTGGCCATGTCATCGAGCTAATTTGCTGTCTCTGTCAAGAAATTGTCCATTAGCTACTCACTCTACAGCAGGAAAAAGCACTTCAAAATAAAAACTATATAAAGAAAATTCAGTGTACTTCAAAATAGAGTGTACTACCAACATGACACGTTCGCGAGCCACTTGCAGTCCATTCAGAATGGACCCGCGACCCACCTTTGAGAACCACTTAACAGTAACATTTTTCGTGGAAAAATTAAAGGAATAAAACACAAACACGTACAGTGAAAATTACGGTTTATTAAGAACTACTCATCACCAGAGAAAATTATTTAACAAAATAAATTATTGCTGCAAAGGGAATATTGAGGTATTGGTGCTGCCTGTTGTGCATTTCCAGTGTCATGGCTCTATACATGACCTTAAAGAGTAAATGTAAATGTAACTTTTTTTTTCTTGCAAAACCCTCATTACAACTGCAACACACCTAAATCTCAGAGTGAGTGCTTTGCTGTGGCTTCATGGAGTATCACACACCATGTGCTGAAGTGTGACAGATGGAGTCATTGTCTTAATTCAGCCTGCAGACTCTGGTAACCCATTTTTGCCGCTACATTTTCTCTGCTACATTTATTCCTATTTTTGTACTCATTAAGAGAACAGAAAGGAGACTGTGAGCACTAAACTGAAGCTTTTAGTGATGGGCCTTCATCTGGAAGGTATTTGTCGCCGTAGTAGGGTATTTTTCATCAGTGAAAGCAACAGAAAAACAGAGTTAAATAGAGAATAATTTCCAATTCATCTAACTTTTGGTCTACAGGACATCCACAAAAACATCATTACGGTTTAATGACTTCCAAAAAACTCTCTCTATGTATAGCACCTCTAAATTGAAATTTCACACACAGCTCCCCTAATTCAATCCTCTACTATTCCACAGTTATGTTATGACTGTAGGTTATGTAACAGGTTCAAAGACGGTGTAAGAGTATTGAAAAGGTTTCTAAAAAGTTACACATCTAACCCAGGAAGACATCACCATAGAAGCCCACCCCCTCCACCTTCTTGTCTCCAGCTTGATCGACCAGATCGGGAAAGTGGGCGCCCACACACACATTGACAGCCTCCTTCACCTCTGCTGGCAGAGACCTCAGTTTCTGATCATGCTCCTTCAGGGCCTCCTGATTGAGCTGCAGATACAGGGGCCAAAGGTTAGTTAGAGGTTACAGGCTCGTCGAAAGAACACATCGACATTTTCCTTAGTTTCTTTTCTCGGCCAGGTGCTTATCATAATCTTTGGAGAATGGATTTGTGTATTGGCACCCGTAAAAATAAAGATCACTAAGCTCAAGCTCGAGTACTGGCTTGAATCCAGTGGATTGATTTTAAACAAGAGCGATGATAAGCTGTTTTTAGGATATTTAATAATGTGGCGGTGTGCCTGTATTTAAGAAAATGCTTCAATATACAGTCAATGGTGTTAAATACATACAGCGAAGATTAGCTTTGCATGTTGAAATAAAAATGTTATCCTCATTTGTCCCTTAATCTCTCTGCACTCGCTTGAATTCCTCCCACTGCTTCTCTCCATATCAGAAACTGTGTTTGAAAGCTAATACTACTGGTGAGGCATAAAAACACACAATCCATCTGGCGTTCACACGTCAATGTCTAAACTATTTAACACCTTTCCTCTCAATAATAACTGCCAAGATTTCATCAATCCCAAAGCAAAGCATTGTCACAATAGTGCTCTGACATCATTTACAGCGGTGGGAGCGTGGTGGTGTTTTCTCAATCACCTAAACTGAATGCGTCACTTTGAAACATTACGTATGATCACTGAATGGACAGATGGCCACGGCTGACGAGGAATTCGAGGATTTGTTGTTGGCATAGTTTGGATTTTAATCATGTATTAATCACACTGAGGGGACACACCTAATATGTGGGAGGGTATTTCCACCACAGGAAATTATCCAGGGGACCAAGAACTCAGGAATCAGGGGCTTGTGATGATTACCAACCATCATGGTTTGCAGCGCGAAACATTTGCTGACTGGTCATTATCTTAGGGAGCTTTCAGACCTAGAGTTCGCTTGCCTTGGTCCAAAGGGTCCATGTCATTGGTTCGACATCGCATTAGTCTGACTGTCCGCGGTGCTGAACGGCTCGTGGCGGGCGTATGGTGCACCGCGACCGGCTTGAGGCGGAGCAGGCTCACAGCTTATGTGTTTACCACTTTCTTTTTCATTTTAACCCACACCATGATCTTTTCCTGACCCTAACCTAGTGGTTTTTGTGCCTAAACCTAACCAGACCTTAACCACAGGGCATCATGATGATTTCGGAACGGACTTCGGAACAATGAGTTTAATATGGTCACAACAATGGGATGTCGAACTAATGGGCAGTTCCCGGTTCAAATCAGGGACAAATTTTTTACAAGTTCTATAATTGCCTAGAGAATTGCCTAAAGCTGCTTTTGATTGGTCAGAATTTCCATGTGGGAAAAATCCAGGAAGCAAATAAAACGTTGAAGAAGAGTACACTTGCAAGATAAATGCAACACTTTCTAATGTCACAGTGGAGGGACAACTACGCAGGTTGATTTTAGCGCTGCTCATTGTGTACTATATTGCTGTTATTGTTCATTTTAGTCAAACCATACAGTTTGAAAACGAGGCGCGGCTGCAACAGAAACCAATGTTTTAATGCATTGAATGTGCTGAATGTGCATATTAAGGCAGTACAGGAGGAGGCGCACATTAATATTCCTCCAGGACTGTAACATGCTCATGTTTAACCCAAACAATGTGTCATGTGACTGCAGTTGGTTCGGATCGAGGTCGGAACAAGTTCTCACCACAAATGAACCGCACCAGAGTTCGTTTATAACCGGACCGAGACCACCTCTTCGAGAAGGTCTCAGTCCGGTTGTTTTGGTGCACACCTGAGTGCAATTGCTGTGTTCACACCTGCCCAAACAAACCACACTTAGGGGGCAAACAAACTTGATTTTGACTGAATCAAACCAAACAGGGCAGGTGTGAAAGCACCTTCATTTGTGTTCACAGCTCTTCAAATAGAAACAGGAATGTGCAAAAGGGACTTATATGGCCCAGACACATCAAGCTGATGTAAAAACCAGTGGCGACGAAGGCCAGCTGTTGTGTTGCCTGTGTTTTGGCAAAAAAGTAGCACTTGAACACACTGCAAAGATAGCAGAAAAACTAGCATATACATTCTGCACCTGCATGAGAGGAACTAACTCTCCATACCAGCAGGTGGCAGTAGTGTTGCCAACTTTGCAATTTTCTTGCTAGATTTAGCAACTTTTCAGACCATCTTAGTGACTTAATTTTGAAAAGAGCAACTAGCCACAAAGTTAGCAACTATTAACACCATCAGGATAAAAAGAGAGAAATGTGTTATTTTATAATTTATTCCCATACATGCCGCTCAGAGTAACTGCAGTCCTGCAGCTCTTGCGCCATTAGCATGAGGGCTCTCGCCCTCTCTTTTCTTGTGCCCTGAAGAGGGTCTGGGACAGGCAGTTCAGTTCTTTTGAGTTTCTATAGTTACACCGACGCTCTTGCTGTTTTAGGAGGATTAGGATTAGAAGCGCAAAAAAAGGGGTGCACTTGTACAAGCGTAAAAGCTCTCATGCCATAAAAATATTTTGTTGAGGATTTGTCTTTCAATCTAATCTAATTCAGTGAAGTCTTAATGCTTCCATTAATGTGCCATGACATCACCAATATTCAAACGAGTGTATGATGTCATCTGGCGACTTTCAGCAACTTTTGGAGCTAATGCAAGCTACTCTTTTTGGAAAAGAGTTGGCAGCACTGGCAGGCAGTGATCCGTAAAAGGGAAACCGGAATTAGCACGTTAACAACAAAACCTGATGGTAAAAAAAACAAAGAATATTTACCGTGTGCTGGCAAACAATAACACACAAAACAGTGTCAGGTGTGTGTGTGTCAGGGCTTTTAGTTCTTGGTTTCGCTCCTGAGTTCTAGTTTTTGTCCACAAGGGGTTACATGTCCACGCAACATCCTCCTATTTGTACCCTGGTGTCAGTGCGTGTACCTGATTAGTCAGGGTCTTGATTTCCTCCAGAGTCACAGCCTGTTTCTTCATCAGAGCCACTTGCTGTGGGCTGTAATCTGAAGACTGTAACGACACAGCAAAGTACAACACATGTCGCTATTGAAAAACACGATTGATCTGCGGTTTGAGTCTGTGCGAGTGTGTGTGCTTGTGGTGTCAAGTGAGAGATGAAAGACTGTTTTCATGCCTATGAGCGGTTCTGCTCATGTTTCTCTCTGTGTGTGTTTGTGTGTGTATATCAAGAGAGGAATGCACCCGTGGGATGCAACCTGAGCAAGAGAATCGATACAGTTAAGTCACAGCAGGTTGGACTTGTCTAGTTTAGTTATTGCACATGGGCCATTCAATACTGAGGCTGCGCTGATTAAACAAGTGATTGTGTTAAAAAATAGTTGCCGTAATTAACAGGCAAATGCTGATTAAGTAGATCAAAATGAGCTGAAATACGACCCTTATGTGCGGAGGTGTGAGTGGAGTTTTGCTCCCATCCAGATGGAGTCGATGAGAGAGGAGCAGAGTGAAGTGGCCTGGTCTTTAACCCAGATACAACAGGTCTGAATCTTGATGAGCCAATGGAGGAACAAGAGCAGAGCCCAGTGAGTCATCGACCACACATGGATTAGTCTGCTCCCTGTAAACAGCTTCTGAGTAATGGACAAGCCTGGCCTATGGTCAGAGCCTGCTGCACTTTACACAGTAGGTAAAGGTCTGTGTGTGTTTGCCTGTGTGGGTGGTTTGTGGGTGAATGGGTGTGCATGCTCACGTGTGTGTGTGTGTGTGTGTGTGTGTGTGTGTGTGTGTGTGTGTGTGTGTGTCCATGTGTGTCCTTGTGGTCTGTGTATGTAAGCATGTGTTCAGATGTATGAAAGAAAAGTGCAGTAACATGCCTTTTTCTTCCATGTCTTGTTCAGTTCTTGAGACACTTGCTGTCTTTTCGTAACCATAGTTACATGGTTAAATACAGTACGTGTTGAACAAGCCACTCAGTCGATGTGAAGTGTGAGCTCTGGCAGTGCTGTTGTTTAAGGTACATGTGCAGTGATGTGAGTGTGCAGCTTCAGACCTCAGTTAAAATTGGGTCAGCATTTTTGTGTGAATTGTTATTTCCTTTAAAGGAGTAGTTTGACATTTTGAGATGTGTGCTTAATCGCTTTCTTGCTGCAATTTAGAAAAAAATATTGGTACCACTCTCACGTTTGTCCGTGTAAGGGCAGCTATTTTTTTCATTTTCAGGTACATGTTTACATGCTTTAATATTCAAAAAGCACTTTATTTTTCTTATACTGTCTGTGTTGGAACACCTGTATTAACCCTCTGACTGAAAAGCTACTTATTAGCGCCTCTCACTTTCAGCCCCCTCCCTTAAAAACTGCTCTGACTGGTCAGCATTTCCAGGTCTTTGGCATCTGCACCCTCAGCATCTCTGCACCATCACTGCATCCCTGGAATCACTAAAACAGAGTATCAACCTAATCATGCTTACAACAACAATCACTTTCCAGTAGGCAACAGGCAAATGATTTAACTGAAATTGGCAAACTTGTTAATTTCTCTTGTCGTTTTCAGCCCTAACTGTAACATTTAAAGATTTGTAGTTAAACATGGTGGTCTGACCTATCTGACATTTCTGTTATGCACATTTTATGTCTTTAATAAACCAAATCAATCAGTAGGCTAAGCACGTATTTCACCCACCAAAGAAGACCCACCTAAAAGTCAATATCAGTTTACAAGTACACTATATTTGTAATATTTTTATAGCTTTACTTTACACACTAATTTATTGAGGCAGCAGTAGACCAGCAACTCCTGTGTTTTGCAAGGTAAAATTACTGTTTTTGTCAGTGGAGTCTGGTGGCTTTAGTTCCCTGTCAGAAAGGGCTGTTTGATGGCGAGGTAAAACCTTCCATCAAAACTTGAAAACCTTCCAAATATAATGCATGTTTAAACTGATGCAGATTTTTTTTTAGTGGGCCTTTTTTAGGTGGCTAAAAAATAACCAATTGAGGCAGGATTTGCTCAGCACTGTTTCATTTTACTTTACTTTACTTTTACTTTATTTGTTTATTTGAAGAGGACTGTGCATGTTAAAGATCAATCGGTACAAATACATGACGTTATGTAAATATGCCGGATTTTCCGTAGTCCTCACATTTAAAAGACAGACAGACATACCATAAATAACAGTTAAATCAACAACATATAAAGTGCACAACAATATTAACAGCAGTTATACAGTAGATTCAACAAGTGGCTACAGTAGAGAACTGTATGAGAGGGCTGATCAATGATTCATTCATGGGTGCAGATCTGATGAGTCAATGGCCATCCTTTAAGCTGTTTTTTAAAAGTAGTGAGAGTGGGACTGTCTCTGATTGAGGTTGGGAGACCATTCCATCCTACACTGCCCTTTACAGTAAGGGAATTTTGGCCTATAAAGGTTCGTCTGAACTGCACCTCGCAGTCTCCTCTGGAGGCAGATCTGGTACTGAGCATGTTGTCTCTCCGTTTAAAAAAACCTCCAACGGGGGAGGAGCCAGTCCGTTGAGGGTTATATAGATGAGGCAGCTGTATTTAAAAGTTTTTAAATGTTCAAAACTCAATAAATTGTACCTCGCAAGAATAGGACAGTGATGTGAGGAAAATGTTTTTTTGGTGAATACCTTGATGGCTTTTTTGTAGAGCTGTTCAATTGGTTTCAGTGTGGTGACTCCAGCAAACGACCATATCACAAAACAGTACTCAATATGAGACAGAATCATGCAGTGGAGATCAGATTTAGCAGCATCAGACGAGATGAGGGGCCTGATTTGTTTAAAATTTTGCAGGCTGAATCTTATCGTGTTGGCCACTTTTTTTGATGTGTTTCTTAAATGTGAGATTCGTGTCTAATGTGATACCAAGGTACTTGAACTGGGTTACCTGGGTTAACTTGTACCTTACTTAGAGCATTTGCGAGTTTGTTGTTGTTGTGTACCTGATGCAGTACCTGAAGGTTTCAACCTGGAAGTTACTGGAAACAAAAATTATATTTTCATAAAGAGCAGTGTATGTGATGTTAACACTTTCAGTAACATGCCAAACACGGCCAAACGATAATTAAGTCCCAATGTCCTCAAACTAGACGACAATTAAGTCCCAGTGTCCTAAACCGCCATATCAAACAACAAACTTTATTAATCATAAATGAACAAATTTCAGCCATAAAATCTGGTCAGATTTTGGACATTGTCTGCAGATTGACATGGCAGAAATGGCTGCCATCTTGTTTTTACATGGATTAGTGTATTGTGCTCTTAATACCACTAGGTGGCAGAAAAAGTGTCCACCAACAAGTTAAGTAGAATGAAATATAAGGCCAAGTAAACTCTGAATGTGATGTCCTCATTTGAGGATACAAGGTCTCAGGAGGATATATGACAAAAAAAGGAATAGCATAATAGGTTTCCTTTAAATATGAAGCTATGGCCAGCCATGCTGGTAGGTGGATATTTTGTTACCTTTGGACAGATACAAGCTAGCTGTTTCCCCTTAATTCCAGTCCTTATGCTAAGCTAAGCTAACCTAACCAGCTGTTGGCTTCAGCTTCATCCTTTCTGCACAGACATGAGAGTGGCATTAATCTCCTCATCAGACTCTTGGCATGAAAGCAAATAGGCTAAGCGCATTTCCCAAAATGTGAAACTGCTCTCTTAACTGTACATACATGCTCAAAAAGTCTAAATCTTTTACTTTCAACAAGTTAAAAAGGACTACTTACGGCACCCTCAGACTGACTCGGCTCATCCAGCACTTCTGTGCTCATTGCCCTTTTCAGCCTAAGAGAAGATAATCATAATTATTAACTCGACCTCTTGTGGTTAAATTCATCAAATCAAGCCAGACTTAATGTGCAAGGCCATGTGGCAGAGGGAGAACAGTTTGTCTTCTCATATTTTAGAGTTTGACAAGAAGCCGTAACACGGTGAGAGGAAAGGAAACACTTAAAATAACTAAAGTCAAGGTCACACTGTGAACTCACTTTGCTTTCTCTGACGATGAACATTTCGAGAGTGTTTTCTTCTTATTCTCTTTGGATTCACTGCGAAACAAGGCAAAGACAGAGAGTAAGGACTCCTGCTTGATTCAAACTCTAAAAGATAAAAGTGTTGCTATAAAGAACCTTATTTCCTTTACACAAGAGGGGCTGGGCTGTGTGTCTGTGATGTGACCTTTTCTTTACAGTGAAAGGAAGGCTTAAAATGTGATGTTATAGTGTCTGTGTGGACAGGTAGATTACTGAGGCTGCCTTCGCTTCCCTACTGCTGTTTAAACACCTGTTGGATAATGGTTGTCCTGAGATAACCATCTGCCAGCTGCGGACTTGGGATAAAATATACACACAGAGTCACACAAACACACATCCAAAACACCATAAGCCAGCCAAGGACATTAGAAGACCCGTACACTGAGGTGATTTATTCATTATTTGACGGTATTGTCTTTGCAAAATGTCAAATGTTTCACCTCAGATGACACGCACACAAATCACACCAAAATCTCAAGGCACAGATTGGACAGACTCAGCAAAGCCCTCTGCACCCTCAGTGTGTACAGCCTGTCCCAAATGTGTTGTATGTGTGCTCACACCTCTCCAGGGTCTTCAGTTCAATGGTGTGTCTCTCCGTGGCCATCTCCAATAGTTTGGCCAGTCTCTGTCACAATAGAAGGCGGAAGTGACACAATCACAGTCAAGATTAAGCTAGAAAATTAGACTTGAGTGGCTCTAAATAACAATGCTGTGTGTGTGTAATTAAAGCTTCTTTTCAAACAAAAGTTCAGCACCCCCCCCTCCCACCCCCACCCACTGGCATCTTGCCAGTGATCCCAGACACACAGGGAGAGACAGGCAAAATGAGATGCTTTGTGAGAGACGTGTATCCTGGGTTGTGGAAATGAAAACTATTTTTGGGATGAAACATTAGATGTAATAAAGACAGTCAAGAGGGGGGATATGCAGAGTAATGGCTGGATGAGGAGCACGAGAACAGGTTAAAATAGGACGAGGAGCAGATCTTGACTTTGAGGTACCTGTTTAAAAATCTTCATATATGACTGAGAGTGTTTGAGATAATAGCAGACTGAAATGCATTATCCTCGACTGTAACTAAGAGAAATTACACAGTTCAGTATATTTTTGCAAGAAATTTGAATTTGGAAATAGCTGTTAATAAAGACATAAAGGCTGACCTACCAGATTGACATTTTACTCCATTACATTTATTTTAAAGCTCTAGTTACTAGTTACTTTGCAGATTCAGATTATTAATAAAAAAAAAAATACAAATTGATTTATAATATGTAATTATGTACATGGTGAGTGTAGAAAAAACTAGCTGTATATAAAGTCATTAAAATGAGTTCCACCTCCACCAGCTGCAACACTAAAGTGATTTTGTCATTAATTATTCAGTAATTATAATGCAATAATATGAAGTACATGATTTTAAAAATGAGCCATTCTACTTCATGAGTAGGCTTCCATTACTTTTGGTACATTTTGATAGTAATACTTAACTTTATCTAAATAAATTTTACTTTGTGACACAGTATTTTTACACTGTAATATGATTATTTTCAACTAAGTAAAAGATCTGCGTACTTCTTCCCCCATATTAAGCACTATTACATGACAGGGAGTGCTATTATACTGAATACCATCACAGCTGTGATTTGGCTGTAGGCACAACCTCAGGCGTGATATTGCATTTTTACAACAGTTCTAAAAGCACTTTTTATCACTTGACAGTAATAAGGGACAATAAATTATGATTTGTTTGTTTATTTAATCAGTTATTTGACTCCACCAACATAATTACCTCTGCAAAGATGGGACTGAACATAAACTTTCCTGCACATTAGCATTAGCTAGCTATAGTAAAGCTTGATTCATGGTAGGGGGGATCGACCCATTTGATAAGTGTTGCTGAACAGACATTAAACAGTCTTATGCTTAAGCAAAAGGTTTTACTCATCTCCCTGCAGAGACCCCTGCATTTTTTTTTCTGTTTCTGTCGCGTTAAGTGAAACGTAATCTGAACAGGGAGCTGCTTGAATCAAACAAATATCGTGCTGTACATGATTTTAACTAATTAACTGTGTCTACATTTATTGATCAGCTCCCAGTCCGTCTGTGAGCAGCAGATTCCCCTTACTCACTGCAGTGTGCTGGAAAATAAAATCAATGAATCAAAAAATACAAACACTGTTTATTTCTTCACATGGCGCTAACATAAAAAAAAATTGGGGGTCAGTAAATGTCTGCTGTCAGCCAGCCTGGTGGAGGCAGTCTGGCCAGTCACTGTCCTCTCAGCTCCCCAGGAGCTGCTGCTGACAGTAGGCTTCTTCTGTGTACAGAGACCCTGAATGCTGATTGCAGTCTGTGTGGATGGAAAACTACTAACTCCACGGCAACATAATTTAAGTCAAATATTTTTTCTGGAAATATGTTCACCTTTGTGATGCTAAGTTTGTTACAATCTAAGGTAACATTTGATAACGACCAACCGAATGGTTTTCAACACCTATAAAGCAGAGTGATATGTATAATTTGAATTCTCAATGATGTTCTACTCCGTATCAGTAGTCATGGAATGCCTCTTGTCGAATCAAATTACTTGGTCAGATGTAACCGTTGCATAAAAGTATTTACATCCTTTGCTGAAGCAAAAGTATCAGTGACACAATGAAATATTTTTTACAAGTACAAATCCTGTTAGGGTCAGTTTAGGTTTTAAAAGTAAAACTAGGTCTTTTTTGCCTTCATTAGATGGATGAAAAGTTAGACTGGCAGACTGGAAATGGCTGAAGAAACAGGTATGACATGCAACAAAGGTCCCCAGCTAGAATCTAACGTGGGAAGTTGCAGTTATATTGCATTAAATCTAAAACAATGCATCACATTTTTTATGACAACATGTTTTGTATGCAAATCTTAATTTGGAAATTAACCAGTAAAATTAATATGGCTTTTTTACACACTGAACAAGTACAGAGCAACTACACCAGTAGAGCTATTCTTTATGTGGAGCTGTGTTTCCATCCACTTGGCAAATGTTGGTCTAATATCTACTGTTTTTTAGCTCTATTTTGGTCTCCACCCAACTCCTTAGAGAAATACTGTACCTGGATCTTCAGCTGCAAAATGTTCCACCAGCAGCTAGTTGCTAACTTTGGCTGCTTGGTGCTGAGCAGGTAGTGTACAGTAGGTTTTACAGCCTTTTCACTGAACACTGAACTAAAACAGTATGTTGCTGGCCATAAAACTGAAACGGTGAGCTAAAAGACTAAACACTCTGTATGACTGAGGGGAACTGCAGAGTCAATAAAAGGAGCTGATAATTCTCTGTGGGTTTGCCACTATGAGCGACACCTTTCACATTACACAGTCAATTGACCCCTTGTTAATATAAGACTATTGATTAGTGCAGCTTTAAGTACAGTACTTGAGTAAATGTACTGATTTACTTTCCATCACTAATGTCCCTTTTCTCATTTTAAAATGGGAAATGTAATTTTAACAAGCCAACTTTAAAGCTGTATTTGACTGACCTCTGTAGCACACTGCTCTTTCTTCTTCCTCAGCTGATCACACTGCTCCGTCCATAGAGCATGCAGCTCTACCTGCATCTTTTCTTTCTGCTCCTGCACCCGCTCCGTCTTCACGCTGGAGTCAGCGGTGTTTCCCCCACCCCTGGAGAAAACACAGCATGACAACATAACAGGACATATGCAAGAGGAATAAAGTTGATCTACTAACAGCCACAGTCACTCCAAGTAAAGAGATGACTCTTCAACCATGTGGTGACTGGAAATCCTATACAGCAGTGCTCACCGGCCTTGAGTAACACATGTACACTTACATGTACACTTCATGTGGAGGGCTGTGCACAAAAAGCATATTCATTTAGTTGTTCTCTCCTTCCTCTAATATTCTGCTTCAGCTGGAAAAACACATTAGCCGAGAAATATTCTCCGTGCTTCTAAATATAATCTCATTAATGACACTGACCAAAACAACAACAACAACTTCATTAGTGGGTCAGTATTAATATGCTGCTAAATTCTCTGCTACTTTGTAGGAAACAGAAGCAGTCTTTGGTGAATGACTAAACATAAACAATCGGGCAGATGGATCTCAGCGCACTGAAATAATTACACAACAGCCCTCCTCCACAAACACTATCGAGTCGTCTTTTGTCAACTCTCCTCCTGTATTTCAGCTAGAAACTGACAAAAAATGAAATAAAATAAATCTTCTCACTCCTTTTTCTTCACGGAGCCCTTCTTCTTGATGGCCTTGAAGGCGTCAGAGTGTTTCTGAATCAGATCTTCTCCCTTTTTCTGATACTTCTTCTCTGCCTCTTTCATGTCTCTCTCCTGACGCTTGATGACCTTCAGATAGTTCTTGTGCTGTGTCAGTTCTTCAGTAGTCACAGTTGAAGGCTCTGCAGCATAAACACATGGGGGCTTTGTTGTGAGAATCCTCCTACATGTGCCATGTGTCATCAGTGGATATACATGGATAGTGTCATAAATCTATGAACCAAAAAGAGTCTAAATTGTTCTGTATTTTCCCTCTCAGGGATCTTTACCTAAAGTGCACTTGCAAAATGGAAACTGTGATGTGTGCAGCACATGAAGCACTTCGGTGTTACCTTCACCGCATGTTGGCGGCTGAGATGAGTCAGATCCTGCAGACTCGGGCAATGCACTCACTGGACAGGCCACAGCAGCAGGCTCATCAGCAGCGCTGGCTGTTTCTGTGCCTTTATCATCTGAAGCAGGCTCGGGGTTTGTACTGGAGTTGCTCGCCGGCTCCTCTTTGCTTTCAGGAGCTTCTTCTGGCTGTGGAGCTGCTTCTGGCTGTGGAACCTCTTCCTTCTCAGGTGCCGCCTCCTCCTCAGGGGAGGGAGAGGCTTCGGGGAGGGTTTCAGGTGTGGTGCTTTCTGCGTCTGGGGCTGGTTCTTCAGCAGGAGTGTTATCAGGAGATTGAGGAGGTTCTGCTGCAGGTTGTGGAGCGTCTGACTTGTTCTCAGACACTTCTTTGGCTTCTTCTGCACTTGATTCTGGTGGAGACTGGGGTGACTGGTCAGTGGTGTCAGCTGGTGGTGTAGGTTCGGATGCGGCCTTTTCTACGCGAAGTGGAAAGTGTTAAAATATAGCTTTTTAATTCAGCACTAGAGACCTACTAAAAGAGTAATATTAAAGGTCCAGTGTGTAGGATTTAGTAGCATCTAGCAGTGAGGTTGCAGCACTGAAACTTCTCCCATGTGCCAAGCGTGTAGGAGAACAGCAGTGGCCTACGCGGAAATGCAAATGGCCCTGTCTAGAGCTGCTGTTTGATTTGGGGTGACTGTGGCTAGGAAGGTAAAGCGAGCTGACTGTGCATGCTCCCATCTCTTGTTCCTACGCCGGTCTAGTCTACTACACTGCAGTCAAGCCAGCCACAGCCGCCTCTCTATGGTGAAGTTAGTTTTAAGTTGGATATTCAACAGACAATCACCCCAGAACCAGCAGTGTCTTCTTAATTTCACTTTCTGATGTTGGCAGTTGGAGGACAGTAAGCTCACCGCCCAGCCCTTCAGTTCTTTGGTGCTTTCCATTTGTTTTCCACTTGGAAATTTCAACTGGAATGCCCCCTGAAGTTAGATTTCCAACTCAGAAAGTTGGAGGACCCTCACCAACCCCGACCTCAAATCCAAGGTAGCTGCTTTGCTCACTGACAGTGCTGAAAACTGTAGTAATATATAGTTTATTAGCACATCTGTCATACTTGTGTCTCTCTAAAACAGTCATACGCACAGTCCTGTCCAACTTATATCTGTGGCAATGTTGCTACAGTTTGCAGCTGTTTGGAGCTGAGCAGGTATTGCAAACAACATCTGGTTTTCCTACTTGTTTTACTGGAACGTGATCAACTAGGGTGTGATGTCATTCCCAGCTCCAACCTCCAACTTCCGAGGTAAATGGAGCATAGTGCATGGATAGAACTGCGTGCACATGACCCCAACAATCCAAGGGCGTTCAGTACAGTATGTCCAAGCCTTAAATCCTACACACTGCACCTTTAAAGATCAGTATCATTCAAAAATAAACTCTAAACTGTGTCCCATTCGCACGCTTCATTACCTGCAACAGGGGCCTCACTTTCCTTCGCCTTGTCTGTGGGGGTTTGGACAAGAGGCAACTCATACGGAGAAATGTAGTCAGAGGATGACTGTGTGGGCACAAAAAGGACAGGAACATCACAATCTAACATGGCTGGTCATCTTCCAGGAAGTTAATTAGTGCTGTTAAAGGGTTAATGGAGAACTGGGGACATTTCTGATGGGTCAGTTTTAGTAGATGATGGCAAAATTAGTTTCCCTTGTTACCTCCTTTGGGGTCTTTGTGGTCTTCTCTGTTCCCTTTGTGGGGTTAAATAAGGCATCTGTGAAATCTGAGGTAGAATCAAATGTGTCAGTGCATGAAGCAGCAATAATTCACTCTTTAACCAAATGTGTGTGAAACAAACTGAATTCTATCGAGCTCCTCACATCCAAACTAAATCAGCCTTGTCCCCGACTGTCACCCTAACTACATGTATTCAATTGCAGCAGAAGCTTTTTCTTTTGCAGAGACCCAAAAGTAAACAGCCAAGCACCTGCGAAGGCAGCAGGGATGTAGTCCTTGACCTCGATGTACACAAAGAGAGCAGGAAGAGTGAGCGGCATGTTGCCCTCACTGCGCAGGCAGATGTGATGGAAACCTGCGGGGCATAAAACAAACCTCGGTGAATTAAAAAACAAGGCAGCAGCTCCCCCTGATCCAGAAGCTGGATAAAACATGTTGGCAAACATTCTGAGGCCTCAGATGATTCAGAGGTGTTTTAAATTATGTAGATTAGATGAAGCTTGAAAGAGAGGTGGGCTTTCACTGACCTGATTGGATGGCATCAAGTGGGATGATCCTGTGTCCCACGAATTTACCATTCTCTTCGTGGACGACGATTCTTAGAGAGGCCATTTCTGGGAGCAGGATCTATGCATCATAACAACAACAAATATATTAAGATCAGCAGCAGCAGCAGCAGCAGCAGCAGCAAAGTGGGTTATTAAGGCTGAGCTTACACAAACACATTCACCCACACATCTGTTTGTGCATATTTGAACACATTAGGGTGGACACATATGAAACGGGGGATTAAAGGGTCCTCCACCAGAAAATTTTGAGCATCAAACACTTAACTTCCTGCATTTTGGTGAGTTTTTATGCACCAGAATTTTGCCTTTTTGCATTAAAGTACAGTGTAAATTTCTTAAATTCTGTCAAAATGAAGTCTTCTGCTACTTTCAATCTACTGACACATACCTTCTCAAAAACAAAAGGCTCTTCATTCCACACTGGGTTGATGGCGTTGGGCGTGGTGGTCCACTTTGTGCGATATTTCTTCTTCGGGTCCCCTGGCAGCCCAATCACCTCCACCTCCACTCCTGTTTTTACGCTCTTGTCAGACAGAAACTGGCCTGAGTAGATCTAGTGATGCGGAGGCGAAAAGAGATTTGATGATATACATGTGTGAAGTGGCTGGCAGTATGGATGTCCTGGTGCGTGGACCCATGTTCAGGACACAGTGGACATAAATAGAGCTCAGGTTTTCACTCATGCAGAGACTGCTGAATACCAGGAACCATATACCAGTCTCAGCAGGAAGCTTGTATTATTACAGACTCTTCTACGCACACACACGCAGACTTCCCAAGGCTATTGAGGCTAATTTAGTGCTCAATTTAGAAGAGCAAAAACAGCTCTCAGCTATGCACATATTTCATCAGTTTCCCTACAGTGCTACACCATAAATAATGCAGCTTTAGTGTATGAAATATACCTGCAGCTTTTAAGTCTTTAAACTTTTTGTAGTCAATTTGCAGATATTATGATCCCTGTGCACACACACCTCAGGGGTGGTGGTTAGAGTAAGAGAAGCATGATAACCACAAACTGTGTCTGTGAACCTGCCTTTATGGTCAGTGTGCTCGCCACAACTGTGTCAATCCTGTCACAGAAAGGGTCAAACTTCTTGTCGCTGCGACGCAGAACATCATGCTTGAGCAGGTAGCCCGTTTTGCCGTTGAATTCAAACAGAGCCATGTTCAGCTGCATGGGGAAATCTGAAAATAGACACAAGAAAACGGCCCATTCATGCCCCCTCTCTTCAGCGCGAGGAGGAGCAGTTGGGATGCAGAGGCCCGTGCAGCCTTAAGAGGTGCAACACTGACCTGCTGTGGTGGAAAACAGAAGCTGAGGTTTAAAAATACCACAGAAAACATGTCAGACTCAAGTGGTGATTAAAGGCAAACAGTGAAGGGTTACATCCCCTCCTGTCATGTAACACATTTGAAGTTGTTATTAGTGCACTGTGTGTGTGTGTTTCTACCCATTGTCTGGTAGTTGAGCGCCACCATTTGGCAGCCTACATTCCAAAAAGGCTGGGGGTTGTAATTGGATGAGTCCATTCGTGTTCCTTTGGGGTAAATCCTGCTCATCTGCCTCTTATTGTATCTGGGAAACATGGTTTAGGGAGCACAGATTTATATCTCTGTGGGATGTGAACCAGGGCACTATTATAGCTGTGCAAAGAAACATGTTTTGATTTTATCTTACGTCATTTTTCAAATAAAATTCAGCCAATTTAACACAAGCTGCAATAATTCAGAGCATCTCCAGCACCCTTAAAGGATACTCGACAAATTCGACAGCAGTCTTGGAAATCATTGCCTCCCCTTTGGTCTCCACAAAAGACGAGATGACGTAACTTTTATTTTTCTCTGTGAAGGAAGAAAAGAAATTACATAACTCACATTGGCTTTGATCTGTTAACCTGTGATTTTTTTTATATGTTGTAAAATCAATTTTGTTTGAGTTTGGGTTAAATCTGTGAGGCAAAGACATACTTTTGGCATTGTCAAAGGAGATGAATTTGTTGGGCTGGATGTAGTTGACCAGAGATGACATCGCCTCATAGGCTGTGACTTCTTGTCCAGCTGTGCCCTGTGGGGGATTGATAGGAAGTTAACTGATGCTTGAGCTGTTTGAGCTGGACACGGATGATGTATAGCAATAAAACCCTCGTCGCAACAGCGTACTATACCTCATCTGATGACTTCATTTTCTCCTCGTCCTGTTCCTCCGTCTCCTCTGGCTCCTCTGTATCCTCAACAGCTGCGTCCCCCTCTGGTTAAATGTGTAAACTAAATGTCAGTCACACCTCAAAGTAACTAAAGAACCCTTTTTTTTCTTTTCTTTCTTTTTTTTTTTTTTTTTTTTTTACATAACTTTAAGTCCACCTTGGTTCTCTTGGGTAGTGGGTGCTGGGTTGGCAGGATCCTGGGCAGTGGTGTTTGGGGTGTTTGGGTCCTGAGCCGGTGCAGCTGTGGTTGTGGTCTGATCTGTAGCTGCCGTGCTGGTTTTCTTAGCCTGGGTCGGCTTTTCATGGCTGCCCTTCTTGTTCTTGATGAGGATCTTACCCATGAGCTCAGATGGGCTGGGGATCTGCTGACCTGGCTTCAGCTAGATGGAACAGATAAACAGAAAGAAACCAAAAACTAATTTGGGGTAAACACTAACAAAACAAAAACTTGTTTAGGGCTAAAACCAAGATCAAGCCCTCAGCGCTGTCTTTGTAGTGTGGGGATTTTAAAGGAATAGTTTGACATTGTGGGTATAATACTACATGATATCAGTGTCAGCCCATGGCATTGGCAGTATAGGTGAATGCGAAGGGCACCATCATCCATAGGGGGCGCCACAATTCGGGAAAGGAAAAAAAAAAATCAAAATCAAAATCTTTTACTGTGTTTTTTACGAATACTATTACTAATGTTATTTTGAAATATGACTTAAGGCCACAACAACATAACTATATTGCAATGCCTCCTAAATAACAGAGAGGCCTTTTTCTGGGTTGGCAAATAAACTTGAATAAATCCAGCTGTTTGAAGGAGAAATTTGTTGATGTTTTCACAGCACTATGAAATAATTGGATATTAAAGAGGGAATTATGACGTATCATACATAGTATGATACAAAGACTTTTTGCTTATTTTTTAAAGCTGTTTTTAATGTGAAAGAAGGTTATGTTAAAGGTTGTTTCATAAAGGTGTATTATTGAATTTGTGCTCAGTCAAAGGTAGTGTTATGAGGAACTGAATGACTTTAAAACTGTTCATTTATTTTTTAAAATGTAGATTTCTGTGTTTCCCTTGCACAAAAGAAGAATAAATAACAACAAAAAACAAAAGAAACACCAATATAAAAATATCCATATCGACTACTGGCAAAATTACTTTAAACATTGGTATCAGTATTGGCCCAGAATTTCAAAATTGGTGCATCCTTAGTTCAATTAGAAAGTTAATTTGTACATTTTATTATTTTACAATGCCATATATGATTTTATTGTTTATTCTTCTGAACAAGTTAATTTGTAATTCTTTTTTTTTTTTATTGATTATTGATTTATATGATCATTATAATGCAAGGGGGAGCCTTGCCTAGGGCCCCAAATGAGCTGGAACCGCCACTGTGTGATATCAATATTTTCATCTCACTCTAAAGAACCATTTCTTTATTAAAGAGATGAGGCATTTACATTCTACAATTACAAAGAGCTACAGGGTGTTGGCAGGGTATACCCCCCCAAAAAAACTCTAATACATGCTGGATTAAAATATCAAATTAAGGAAAGAGTCAGACAAAAGATCCACACACTGTATTAAAAGCTCTTATGTACTGTAATAGAGGTCTCTGTTAGATTACTCCCAGTGATAATTAAAAATCGCTGTGCGGATCTTTTGTCTAATTCATTCTAGAATAACACAAATGGTAGTTTTTAAAGGTAAAATAAAATAGCTTCATTGAAAGGGGTGCAGGATAAAGAAAAAACATATTAAAAGCAAAAAAAAAAAAAAAGAAGTCATTCATATTATACGAAGGGATTTATTATTTCTCTTGCAGACCTGTTTTCCTGTCAGTGCAGAAAGCTAGGGAGGGTTTGTCTCGGATATTGATTGGAGGTTGCTGAGCCTAAAGCACTTCTGCAGGAACACTGCCCTACTATCATGGGTCAAGATGGCGTTATCAGGGGGTATTCGCTGTATGAGCAGCACCACTCCATAACTGCAAGCTAGCTCCTAGGTCCTGTGCACCAGTCAATAACTGGCAGAATGTTTTGTCATAGGGGAGGGACAAAACAATTCAAGAAAGCATTTCCCAGCATGCAAAAATGGTATATGCCCCAGAGTGCAGGATGAGTCATCAGTATTATTTATCATTTTCCAGGAAATGACAGACCATTAAGCATAACTAATAAACAACTTCTTTGTCATTGCTGAGTGAAATACTAGTGTATAGGTGATGATCAGTGTGAAACATATGTGATTAAAAAAACAATTTTGATTTAATGACAACTTTAAAAATGCATTAAAATGTCAGATGCTGAAAAATACAATTTACAGACTTTCCTGATGACTAACCAAAGATTACTTAGGCTGCTGGAGTTGGAGGTATCTGAGTCATGACCTCAGCATTTTTGAAATCCTGGCTACAGTCCTGATATTATTGGAGACTGTTAAGCATGTCTCTTTGGCTCAGGAGGAACACAAACACACACAGCTGAGAGGAGATGAACAGGCACTGGCTGTTTATATAAATCAGTTGGATTGGTACGGGAACCTGTGAGGGTCATGTGGAGAAAATAGAGCAACTTTATTTTCCATTTATTGCCTTCATGACACAGACAGATAGTGCATCACAAGAATTCTTTATCTAACACTTTATCAGAGTGTTCTGTTTAATAACTCCCCCATTTGTAAACTCTATTATTTTGACAGTGAGCTGTGTTGCAGCCGTGTACTCACAGGGTATTTGTCCAGCGGATCTGTTAGTAGGGCATCACCAAATATGGTCTTGCAGTAGTTGGCCATCTTCTCCTGCTGTTTCACCCTGGAACAAGGCAGAGCAACACCTGTTAGTGTCTGCTGTTACTGCCAGAACCAAAGGTTCAGTTACACTCTCAATATGTTTCATTAATATTCCATTTGGGATAATGGCATCCAAACATTATTGCATTGTGTTAATAACATCACATGGCAAGAGCTCATGGAAAATTTCGGGTCTTACGAGTCGACGTGGTTCTCGAACGAGAGGATAACGGGATACTGTGAGGTCTTGAAGGCGCTCTCAGCAATGGCCTCAATCACATCCTATCATCAGAAAGAGTTTTTGTGTGTTAAATTAGACTTTAATTTTAAGAAGATAAAGATTACAGAGATGCAATGGGCATAACTAAGCTGATGACACAGCAGCAAACCACAAGAATCATGGGTTCAAACAGGGTAAGGTCATGGAAATCACACAAAAGCCTGAGCCAATCATGACTATTTTCCCAAAACATGAAGAGAAAGACATGACAAACTGCAGAGTTACTGCGTCTATGCAGACGCCCTGGAGTTAGCTCCAAACGTGTCACATCCAGAGGCTGACAGTAAACTGAACTGAGGTGTTGTGTCCGGGCCCCTGGGACTGTGGAGCGCCGGCTGCCCTTAAATGGAAGTGTTGAGACTGAGAGGATGACAGGGTTGCCTGCCTCTGCGTGTGTGTGTGTGTGTGTGTGTGTGTGTGTGTGTGTGTGTGTGTGTGTGTGTGTGTGTGTGTTACTGTGTACTTCCAAGCCTTCACACTCTTTTGCTCTTTAATGTGCACATGGACATGAATAAAAGGTGACATTATGGGCTCTTTATGATATCAGTAACACACTGTTGCACTCTTTGGCCATAAACAGCTTCTGGAGAGTGTATATATAAAGATGTCATATTGAAACAATGCAAACTGTGCTCACAGGAAACTCAGGGGTTAGTCACTTACTGAAACAGGCCGAGATTTATGATACACAACAGCAAGGAAATATTCTTTGGAAGTGGGCTGGACTTACACTAAAAGTTGTTGGAAATTGTATTTACTGTTTCATTTTCTGGATTCCCTGGGTTTTTCACTGCTCATAGGTATATAGTTAAGTTGAGTTGTCTGGAAAAAAATGTATATAAACAATAATAAATCATAAATAATAAAATCTTATTAGTCCCGATGTTGCATGTTGTCTTTAAAATGTAAGGTTGTGTAAATAACGGAAGGAGGTCCAGATCAATCTGAAGTTGGTTCGAAGAGTCTGTGAAGAGTCTGTGATATAAAATGTATTGTCATACTAGCTGACTGAGCTTTTTTTTAAAGGATGTGCATGAAATGAGAGGGGCTGCAGACTACTATAATTTGGATTTAAGTATAAGACTATCCTCCCCCAAAAAATGACACCAAAGGCCATTTGCACAAGCGACTAATAATCAGCTAATTACAACTCATATTTATGTTTAGGTTGTGCCCTCTAGTGGCTGTAGTGATCATGGTGGGAGCAGAGGAGGAAGTCAGGTGGCGTATGATAAAGATTAAAATTTCCACATTGGTGGGAGGCAAGCGTCAACCTCCAGGGCTGAAAAAGGAAGCCAACGTTGAAGTGCCAAACACTGCAGTTCCTTGAATGGCCACTTGAGACTACCTCCAAAAGCGAGTCAATAGCAGTCCCCATAGACCCCCATGTGAAATGCCAAACTTTACAGCAAAATTAAACATGTTTACAGCCTGGTCATTGTAGCTATTGTCCCCCTTCATGACAATTGTACAGAAGGTAATTTTTTTTTTATAAAACTCAGACATTCACATGCTATTAAAGTCTAAAGTTGCACATAATTAAAAGCTCGGCCGAAAGCTTGACAGCCAAGCTGTTTGTGAGGTGTTATCACAGTCTATGAGTCAGATACACCGCTCTCTCCTCCACAGCTGCAACGTCTCATCCAAATATGGTCACCTCTGGCTCAAAAAAAAAAAAAAAAAGAAAAAAACATGAAGATGGCTGAAATGCCAAACTCAAGCCTTCAAAACAGCACTTCACAAACCAATGGGTTGCTTTGTCCATTATTCTAACAGTCTATGAGAGGAGGTTAGGGTGTGTAGATGGGTCAAGCAAACACAGGACTTTGACCCACCAGACACTGTTTGTGTAGGAATCAATTACAAACAACTTATTCTGTCATTTAGTTGTGGGTCCTGTGGGTCATATTAGAGGGTAGGAACAAGCAACCTATGTGGCCATATAGGGTGGAGGACTTGTTTTAAAGTATCAGTGAAAGAAAGATAAAGCTATGGACTGAAATCTGAGAAGCTCTCTCGGCCTTTTGGCATGCACTTTTGAGACAGTCCCTAACTTGAGGTCTTTAGCTCCCTGTCTACGGTCTTCAGTATCTGTTTACAATGCAAAAATCTGTTTAGACCACATTATCTGTTCATATCCACATAATCTATTTGTATTTGTTTACATCCCTTTTGTTCAGATTGTACAAGATCCAAAAGGTTGATGTATAAAATGTAAACAAAAATGTCAAATGTCAAAGTAAAATGTGAAGTTAAGTGTATGAGACACCACCTTGAAGAGGATCTCAGTTGTCATTGTGAAGCCGTGGGTAATGATGGGCTCTTCATCTGGAGGTTTGCCCTTCCAGCAGTCCAGCTCCAGACAGCGGCAGCCGGACAGCAGACACTGACGGTACATCTCCGGAGAGGACACGCCAGAGAACTGACCAGCTGCAGGGTGACAGACAGAAAGACTCAGACAAATCCACTCAAAAAAGATCTTCAGGAGTTTAATAAATCAGGTATGAGATGTTTTGAATTAAAATCAGAGAAGTGTGTGACCTGTCAGGTATGTGTTGTGGGAGGACTTGATGAAGTAGTGGGGTACAGGTTGGGTCATGTCCTGACACTTGGCCAACTTGTCCTGCATGACAACTGATGTCTCCGGCCCCATCAGGAAGAATAAGAGACCCTCTGGAGAAATCAGATCTGCAGATGGACAAGAGAGACACACTGAAGTATTGAATCATTATCCAGCCTGTAAGTCTTTCATATATCAAACATATCACCACTAAATCTCACTTCTGTTAGAGTTAGCGGAGCAGGGTTCATATTTGTCCATCAGAGCCTTGATCTGGTCCTGACGCAGACGTGGAAACAGCTCCTCGTTGAGCCGAGAGTCCCTCTGTTTCTCGTTGAGAAACTTTGTGAAATTGTCCTTCGTCATGGTGGGTTTGTTGGAGCTGCAGAGTACAGTGAGGTGTGACAGTCACCTGAGTGCTGCATGTAGTGTTGCTCCTGCCAATCACAGCCCAAGTACCTGCTGCCCAGCCCAAGTACCTGCTGCCTGAGCCCAAGTACCTGCTGCCTGAGCCCGCTCCAGGTAGCTAATGCATGAAGTGGAGGCTCAGACTGGCTGGTATAAGATAAATTACATAATTTCTGGCTCTGTGCCACCAAAATATGTAAAGAAGCAAGTTTCTGGCTTTATAACTACTAAACCTAGCTGAGCTTTTTAGAATGGAAACATTTAGGTGCCAGATCAAAGGGTTTAAAACAAAATTATTCAAAATTCAATTGATTTTTTGGGCAGAAAACTTATGGTAGCCTCAAAAGCTTAAATGCAAGATAAAAGTAAGTGTGCATTTGGAGAAACTACAGGATATAACATAACGAATTGAGGATTATTTGGCCATCAGTGAAGCACAGAGCAGGTCAACTCACTAAGAAGTGAAGATCTCATAGATCTCAGGTCGAGGGCAGAGGTTTGTCAGAAATGTCCTGAATGCAGACTCCGTAAAAACGTCAGGCTTCATGGTGTCATACTGAAATGTAAGAACATGTCATCCACATCATTTCTCATCAGCAGCATTTCCTGCACAATATTTGTGATTATAAGGCTGCAACTAGTGATTATTTGCATTAACTGGTTTGATTAATCTGATGATTATTTTCACAATTAATTGATTCATTTTTTTGGTGTACAAATGAATGTGAGCTTCCAAGGGCCCAAGGTGACATCTTCAAATTACTTATTTTGTCCAAACAGCAGTCCAAACCCAAAGACTCCTCATTTACCATCATAAATAACAAAGAAAAGCAGCAATTTGCTTTAAAAATGACTGAAACATGAATCAGTTATCAGAATAGTTGTGGATGACTATTCTTCAATCCACTAATTGATTTATCGACTAATAGTTGCAGCTCTAGTCATCATCAAAACCTACAGCTACAAAAAAAGTTTTTATCTTACTGTATTCTTGGTATCATATATACACTGAAATAACTATGGTAAGATGTTATAAAAATGCAGTAAAAAACTTGAGAGACTGTTGGACTCAGACAACCAGTCCAACAAAATGCCCATCATATTTTCTAACCTTTCCTTTAGGGAGGTGTGCTGATGCTAATGCACTTTCCACCCTCTTCTTATCCGCAGGAAACATCTTGTAAATACTGAAGAAAAAAAAACACAGTAAAACAGTGAGAAGGAAATATGGAAATCTCCTGTACAAACTTCTGCGTGCCAGCCTACACCTTCAGGTGGTTGAACTGTGACCTACTATTTCACTGGGATCTTGCCGTCCTTGTTGGTGTGGAGAGAAATGCGGACGTATCTAAGATTGAGCACAAAAGTTTATCATTATCATATAATAGGTCATACATGGTGGAATAGAATGGTGTTAATTTAGCAACAACATAAACTGACATGGTTTTCACTTACATTTTCTCCAGGAAGACTTGTCTGCATGCATTGTTCCTCGCAGCATTGTAGGCGATTGCAAGAATGTCATTTGCCCAGTTCTAATATGCATTTAATTACAAATACAAACAAGGATATTGCATTCAATGTCAACATCACTTGTGCCTAAATGTCATTATAAGGGGTTTTAAAGGGAAACAAAGTCACCACTAGAGGGCATCAATATAATAGTAGGTCAGGAAATGAAAGTAGTGCATGTTGCATTTGAACAAAGCACAATTGTGATTTCATTACAGTTGGTTAAATCCGGATATTGGAGTCATAAAGTCTAATAAAGACTAAAGGGGAGGCAGAGGGCGCCTTACTGGGGGGAAGCAAAGGCTCATTGTATAATGGCTAATGGCCTGTGGCTGTGTTTGAGCAATCAATGTAGACAGAAATGGAGAATTATAAACAACTCGAGGACAGATGCAGTGCCAGTAACACACACTGTCAGCAGCTTGTTACCTGTGTCACCTTCTCCTTAGAGGCAAAGAAGTTATGATAGGTGAGATTCACTGTGTCGGGACCTGAGACGATGGTGAGAGTTTTGGCAAGATGGTTGCTGTCCGGGAAGTCCAGGTTGAACACATTGCGAACCTTGGGGTGCTGTGAGAGGCAAAAGAGAGAGAATATGTGTTCACAGATTGCATTGGCTCAAATTATATGGTGCAGTTTTTTCATCTGTTCACCTTCTGTTATCTTAAAGGAACACTTCACCCACAAAATGATCGTTTGTATATCAGTTTCTCACCATGTGTTATGTTGAATTATGAAAAAATGTAGTATTTTTTCACATACCTCCACAGTTAACAAAGAATTTAAAAACAGAGAAAACTCTAAATGAATTGAGCTGAATGGGGACCACTTTTAACAACAGCAAAACTATATCAAAACATCTGTTTACAAACTCTCACACGACTGGAACAGTATAATCCCAGTTTCATTTATACAGTAGTATGCTCAGTCCTTCTCAAACCAACATATTTTCATTGAACAATTCATATGATATCCTACGGAAAATGCATGCACAACAATTCATATGGTATCCTGCGACTTTGCGCCCCATGAATGATGTTACGTCCTTATCATACAGTTACGTATTTGGCATTTAAGTTACGGAGGTTAGGTTTAGAAGAAGAAACATGGTGAGGTCATACATTAAAATGACTCAAAGTTCACACAGATCTGAACACACGACTCAAGGACTCAAGTTCCATCCACCACCCCATCCTGCCTTGTTACATGCACTCGGGACTGCTTCCTTGTTTACTGCCATCAGCGCATTGGTCACATGATCGCATCCTTTTAAAATACATGGGATATGTATGAATTTGGATCCACTGCTTTTCATAGGAAAACATGAACAATTTGGGAGAACAGTCTGCCCAACACATTCCTTTGCTAAAACCTTATTATTTAAAACACTTTTGCATATGAGTAGCTCGTCTGAGCAAGCGTATGCTTTTGAATTGTGTTTGTCCAGTCCACTGTTCAGAGATCAAACACACGCTGAGGCTGCTTATCTGTTTAGAAGTGTTTTACACTACAAGATTTTACCAAAAATGCATGTGTCTGGAAACACTGAGCACACAGCTGCATAAATAAGCCTGTTTACCCCTGGTATTAACATGTGTTTCAGCAGCATCGGGAGGGTTACTTTTAAAATGTATTCCACTACAGATTATCAAATACATGCCCTAAAATGTATTATGTAAACTTAACCTTAACCTTATTCAGGTTTAGCAGTTAAATGAAGAGATGTTGTTCAGATGACTCCTTCAACTTAATGAATCAGCCATTCCTTGTCATTTGCGAAGCTTTCAAAGCCAGCAACAGTAATAAATAAAACAGGGTGCCCAACAAAAGTTCAGCTAAAAATAGCAGCGTTGCGTCACTCCTGACCAGTTGGAATATTTAAGTAGAAAACAGTACAATCAAACTGATGCTCACTCATGTCGCATTCAGTTAGGATGTGGTGTTGGAACAAATAAAACAAAAAGTTCTTCCTCTAGGTAATCTATTTTTAAAGACAGTAACTATATTCAGAATACCACCAATTTAAACTGTAACTGTGGCAGAATACACTGACTCATATTTTGTATTTTAAATATGCAACTTGAGTGATTCGAGCACAAGTGGACATTGCCATTCACACCTGTGTCTATCATGCATCCTCCACTGACCACTGTTGTTGAGATTTCTTTTCTGCTGTCGTCACTTAGGCTAAAAGGTCAAAGGGTCATGGTGCCCATTAGTATACATGCTAGTCACATTAGTGGTTGTGTTGTCAGCAGAACTCAACATGTCTCCTTCCACTTCTGTCACTGAAACAACCACCACGTCCTGCACTGACGATGTACTTCCTGTTCATCCTTGTCAGAGATGCATCAGGATGCATTAGCATTTAGATTACCGTACAAAACATACGTGATTGAATGTGTCCAGACCACCTTGTGAAGTCGTTTGAGTGATGGGATAGCAATGCATCTTGGTGGTTTACACTTGTGTTTCGCACTGTCTACTTGTGATCAGACCACTCAAGACACATGTGAATACCAGGCCAACGATACTTGGATTATACTGCAGGGGGTGTGTTTGGTAACACATTTTTTGATATAATTTTGCTGTTGTTAAAGGTGGTACCATTTTACTCCAATTCATCAAGACATTTCTGAGTTGTTGGATTCTTTGTTCACCATGGAGACATGCTAGAAATTCTTCAGTGTTACACAGGGTGAGTTATTGTATAAAAATGATATTTTTGTGGGTGAACTATTTCTTTAACGAAATAAAATCTGCAGCTCTGTCTGGGAGCTTGCTCAGCACAGGCAAATTTGCTGACCAAGACATGCAAACATATGCACACGCACACTGAGACGCATGCACACTATTCATGTATCAGGCACTACCTTCCTGTATCTGCTACTCCACAATCAATCACTTCTATACTACTGTCAGAAGTGCAGAGCAGCACTGGAGCCAAAAAAAAAAAAACCCCTCCTCAGGGCCAGAGAGGAAGATGTGCTTTGCAACAGCACCCCGACTGGGATGATGCAGCGCTCTCCCTGAGGGAAACAGATTTCAGATTCCACCTCTGAACCCTCAGTGAGGGATGACGATGGCTTCATACTGCAACTCTCTGTGGAGGCCAGCGAGGAGCGGAAAAAGAACTACAGCTGTCAGATTTGGATTCAAAACAACAAACAAGCAAGTTCACTCACAGAAATCTCAGATCATGACTCAGTGTGTGGTACTGTGTGTGTTCACTTTTGTGTATGTGTGCGTCAGTTTGCTTCTGTAGTGGAGGAGTCACCTGGGTGCATGTGTCGATTGCCGTTTTTGCAATGCAAATATGCCTTTTGAACTAATGGTCAAACTAAGGGCTTGACACCCTATTTGCATGCCTGCAGAGATTCTTACATAACCATTACATCAGTTTGACTTATTTATGTCAAAGAGCAGGTTTTGGACATTAAATAATAATGCTGTACTCACTTTGGGAAGTTTTGCATATTTTCCTGCTCTGGTATCTCTGACAGTAGCAACATCCAGGAATGTTGTCTCCTAGAAACAAGAAGCAGAGAGTCATCTCCGATACAATTCAACATGTAGGCGCCAGGCCAAATATGGATTCAGCTACAAGTCATCCTTTGGCAAAGTGCAAAAAAACTATGGGATTTACTTTGTTTGTGTGGAGAGTTTTTGACTGCAATGTCTCGGAAGATCATGTAGGAAACTGCTTTTTCATTTGAAATTCACACAAATGCTTTAAAGTCAACAACAGACACACGAGGCACACATTTCATGTAGGCCTCACTGGTTTCGTGATGTGGTGGAGACCAGAAGGTGCCTCAGTGAGACAGAGAGAGAAAGAGAGAGAGAGAGAGATGAAGCAGATCTCTCCATCAAGTGCATCACAGTTCAGCTGCACAGTGCAGCAGGATGGTGAGCCCACATCAGCACCAATCAATAATCTCCACAAGCTGCTTGGACCAGAATGCAGCTCTCAGCGATCCCACAGTTTTGGCAGATCCCAATCAAATGCACATTACACACACTACGGACGTGAGTCATCGAAACACGACCACCTCTGTTTAACATATGCTTCCATCTGTCGAGTTGTGTTTGTCTGATGCACAAAAGGCCATTTTATTTTCTATTAGCCACTGAATGGGAGTCAGCACTTCCTCACACCTCTGACATATTGTCCAAGGGCTTTGTTCTTTTCTTTAGGTATTGATTACCTTGCTCTGGTTGATCCAGTAGATATAAAAACCTTTGGGATCCATCTTCATGGTGACAGGAACAGTCTTTGTGGAGTCCTGGATGGAGACAAAGGAACTGGTGCTCACACATATTGGACATTTATTGAATTTAAACCTCTGGAACACCACTCTTTGGTGACAATGTGATGGTGTTAGAGAATTAGATCCTCTATGCTGAACAACTACTTAGATTTACCCGAACAGTTCAATAATTCAACATCAGAGATTGAAGTTGCACTGGTAGGATTCAAATAATACGCCCATCATCAGAGCTGCACAGATTTGTGCACTAGCACTAAGTTATTTAATGATACGGCTCAGATGTTATCGAAGTATTCACTCACCTCTGACCATTTTGTAAATCTTTCTCCTTTGACCAGGTAGTCTTTGACCTCCGGAGGCTCCAGAAAGTGTCTTTTCTTATTCATTTTGTCCTTCTAGAGTGACCTTTGTCACAGTTTAATGCTATAACTGAAATATATCCACCATGGTCATAACAATTGACCAGACTATCCCTTCCACCTGGATCCAACAGATACACTAAAATGGAAATTAGTGCAACAACTCTGGCTGCACTCAGGACACACCCTAAAACATATGCATTGCAAATGAAGTTTGCAAAAAAACAAACATGTATCACATGTAACTTGACTAAAGGTGAAAGTGTCGCTTTGAACCTACCTTGAAACAGAACTCTAGATTGAGCAGAGATTATATGGGGGAAAAAAGACAGGTTTCGTATTGATTGATTGGCAAGGGGGTGAAAGGATTTTTGTTTGTGGTGCTCACAGAGTTGAAAATAATGCCAATAAAACATTTAAAAGCATTGCTACCCAATAGTCCACACAAGATTGTTGACACTGTGTTCTGTGGCTTGAGTAACAGAGAAATTGTGACTGGAAATTAATGTTTCTGTTGAATTTTTTAAATAAATACTCCTCTATATTCCTTCTTTTTATTATTATTTTGTGAGCATTAGATACAAAACATCATTCACCGCCATTATAGTGGGATAGAGGCAACAATATCATACCTGGAAAATATTTTCAAAAGCATCTGAGTAGCTTAAAACCACTGGGGATAAGTGAGAAAATGTTTTTCGTGTAGTTTGGTGACCCAGGCCTTTAATAAGTGATTTTCACAGTTGCTTTTCCCACAGTAATTGCCACCATCGATTTTTATTTACAGTAAAATGCGTTTTACTTTTTGTTGTTATTAAAAAATATGTTCATAAAAAACATCAGCATCTTAAATAAACTGAGTCTGTGGTTTATCAGATGGCACTGCTCCGGTGTCTGACTGGCTGGATGTTTGCATTAGATATTGCACAGGCTTAAGGTTTATTTGAATGGTATCCAAATGACAGGGGATTTTTGTTGAAACAGCAGTCGGTATCCTGCCTCCGGTAATAAATGACACTGCATTATGACCCTGGACAGGTGGTTATGGCATGATTTGATAAAATAATAAGATGATGAGTAAATAAAATCCAGGTAATTTGCTGCTGATGTAAATGACACTGAGCTGCACGCAGGCATTTATTTACATTGAACAAGGAGACAATCAAATCAGGTAAAAGACGGACGAGCAGTCTTAGACTGCATTATATTCTGTGTCAGTGTTTTAAGTTGCAGTCTGCTGTATTCAGCCACATTAAATCATCATCATTCTCCTTATCTACATATCACAGAATAATGAAAACAATCAACCTACACACACCTGAATGTGTGTGTGTGTGGCTCCGTGGGAGGACTGCTTGTCTCACCTGCCACATGTACAAATCACCCACTGGGCTGACAACCAGAGGCATGGTTGTGTTTTAATATTAAGTGGAACATATATGAAATGGCAACATATCCTCATACAACAGTTCAACAGACATTTAACTAATTAGCTCCCCATGAATTAGCACCCCTGACATCCATGACAATACACCTTAAAATAACTCAAAGTTCACATGGTTTCACATGGGACACAAACGCTTATCTCCTGGAGGAAAGTCCTGGTCTGTTTGCTCTTTATACTACCTCCTTCTTTATTCCCCAGAACCGGTATCTACACCTATGCTGAAAGCAGCTACACCTGTAGCAGCAGGATTAGCTACACAGTTGTGATAGCTGGGTACAAATATGTACTTTACTTGCAGCCATTCACTGTGCAGGGATGTCACAACACACTCGTGTTTATCATAATTTTATTTTGTGTGTGATTAAATGTTGTGACACTGGAAACTTGTCAGCATGACATATAACTGTCCAGGGTTCATAGTTAGATGTTAAATGCAGGGATGTGATGGAGGGTAAATTCTACTGAAAATAATAGAATTTTTAAGATAACGTATTAACACTTACCCATACTGAATACAATCAAGCGGATGTAAGTCAATTAACTTTAAGGGTAAAATCATAAATAAGAAACTTAAAGGTCCAGTGGATTTATTGACATTCAGTGGTGAGCTTGCAGAACTGAAACTTCTCCAGTGGCCAAGCGAAAATGTGAAAATGTGAATCACTCTATTAGTGTTTGGTCTGGGCTACTGAAGAAACAACATGGTGGACTTAATGGAAGAGGACCCCAGCAAATGCATGAGGCTTTGATGCCAAATTTTTGTTGTGGCCAAACAGTGGCATTACAACTTCTGAGTCTGTTACATGCTGCCATTGGGCCCAAGAAAGCTTTTTTTCTACAGAATTACATTGAGAAAAAGATGTCTTTAAATCAGTGGATACATTTTTTAGGCGTCACATCCCTGGTAAAATGATTCTCTGAAGTCTAAAGAGATCTACAATTAAATCATTTTATTACCCGTTCAAGGTGGCAAAGGGATAAACCAGATGTTAGTTGCTGGGCTTGCAAGTATGCTTACTCTATAGGCCTGACACAACAATAGAGAACATCTGGGAAGACAACATTTTTGGCATCATGCACCACCGAGCAACTTTAATGCTTCCAACACATATGGAGATCTAAACGGGTCCTTTTAAGGTAATGAAAAAAACAATTAGTCTTATTTTCAGGTGGTTATAAACTGATGAAAACATAATCAGGAATATTATAATTCATTTCTGCCAATAGTTGCCTCTTAATCCTACACAATGGACCTTTAAGTTTGTGCTTCTCTGACTGTATACATTGTAGATTGTCTTGTTTTTACTGATACCCATGTGAGTTTTGTTGATTACCAGCTGGAGCAAATTTAATTTGGCACATCACTGGTTAAATACAGTTGCCCCTGACCTTCACCTGTTTCACCTCTACAGCCTCCCAGAGGACATGCGCATTGATGAATCCCGGGAGCTGTCCACTGTGCTAGAATGACGCGCAGTTTAGTGCAACAGGTAGGATCAGGTCCAAACTGATCCAAAATCACAAATATCTATGGCGTTGGCTGTGCTCACATGTTTATCACAGGATTTGATAAGTATTATATAATTCATAAAATCCGGTCAAATTTAATCAATAATCACTTTCCTGGCTCACTGCACATATCTAACAGACATCCTTTCCACTTGGGTGCGCACACTGTAAGGTAAACTCTTCGCAGCGTCACTTGGACAAGCGCTACAACATCCTGCTCTCCATGTGCGGCACAGGCGTCCTGATGTGAAGATGATGTGTGGGGATTTTTGTGTGTGTGTGTGTGTGTGTGTGTGTGTGTGTGTGTGTGTGTTTCTGCTGCACAGCTGCTGCTTCTTTAAGAGCCACCGCCCGCCCCCTCTCCTGTATTTTTAGCTGAGCCAGCCACTTCATTTGCTGGATAAGACAGACAGTTGTGTACCGTATGATCTCACTTAATCGTTTTAATAAATCAAATCTTATACTGCGGATTTGCCGTGGGCCTACAGCCAGCTGTTCCCTGGAAATGTCGTGTAGGGTAGACATTTGTCCCGCCGCTGTCGGATGCTGAAACGCGCAATCAGCCTGTGGATGCTTGATGTCCATTATGAAACGCAATGCTGCACTGGGCACCGAGTAGGCGCAGCGCTTTTGAGATCAAATGAATTACAAGAAATCAATTTAGCTGCAAAATACTCCTGTGGCGCGGACGGTTCAAGGTGGTCCAGCATCTTTCTCCTCAGCCCTCCGCTTCCTCTCTTCTCTTGGATTGTGGATAACAAGCAGCCTTCAAGACGGAGGGGGTGGTGGAGCATCGAGGAAAAAATAGGGGCAATATGAGAGAGCGGGACTTCATGCCCAATATGGAGAGGGGCAAACCTGCTACTTATACGGGGGACAAAAAGGCTAAGATGGCTGCTAAGACTAACAAGAAGTGGGTGAGACTAGCCACTGTTTTTGCTTATGTATTGTCCGTGTCTTTAGCAGCCATTATCCTGGCAATTTACTACAGCCTGATCTGGAAACCAACCAGTGCATCCTCATCTGCGGGGAAGCCGGGAGTACCCGAGGAGGTCACCCCCACCGCAAACATCTCAACTAATATTTCCACAAGCACCAATGCCACAGAGTGGAACTCTACACAGACTGGACTGCTATCTCTCAACCAGACCAGGCAGGGCACAACCCCGTACAGTCAGGCGTTTCAGTGGGATGACAGAGCCGAGAGTGTGGCGGTCTCTGGAGCAGATATTGCGCACTCGCAGCAGGAAGACGGACTCTACGCATCTTCCCACGGTCACACAAGCGCGGAGAGATCGGACACTTTGGGGAGACAAAAACACGAAGTGAGCCTCTATATGCCGTCAAGCACCAGGGAGTCTGGGCACGAGGAGGAGGAGGACAGGGAGACGCACAGACAGGGCGACGGGGCCACTGACAAAAGCGACCCGGACCTGCAGGCGGCTGCAGATGCTGCCACAGTTGCTCCAACATCCGCGACGAGCCGTGCCGGCCTGAGAGGAGACTGATCGGGCCTCATCCCCTCCATCACCACCACCACCACCACCACTACCACACCCCCTTCTCCCTTTCACACACACATAAACTGACCCAAGGAGTGTTTTACAGAATCAGTGCCGCAGGTCGGATCACACACACAGGTCACCTTAACCTGCAGAGCCTCTTATGGATGCTTAACTGCACATATTAACTGACATCTTGCTCTGAACCCTCATAAGACAAGAGGAGACCTCGCTTCTTCAGTGAACACTGTTCCCCCCCTCAACACTAACTATGCGGTTTTTTGTTTTGTTTTAGGCCATATGTATGCCTTAAATCAATGTGTGTCTACTTTACCTCGGACAGCTTCTGAGGCCACTAACCTGCCTGTGCGCGTGGATAACACTGATATAGATATTTTGTTAAATGAATAGGACGCAGGCTGCAGAGATGCGTTTGGTTTTTGCAGGGCATAAATATTCCTCACAGGCATACAGCGCTTAACATCACTGCCATTCATCGGTTGGTCTAAATCAATACTGCGTTTTTGTTTTGTTTTTTGCATTTTAACATAGGCTGTGTTTTCTGTTCATGGATCAAACCTGGAGTAGAAGAAGCCGCATTATTGAGTTATGCTCAGGTATGTGCATATAACCATGTAAATGTATTGTGTATTTGGTTATGTACATATAGGGCAGGCATACATCTTTTTGGGCCTCGATGAACTTTTAGTGTAATTAGATGATTTTTATTAAAGGTACAGTATGTATAATAGGTATAACTATATCACAAGGTACAAATAAACATCCTTAGAAAATCATTCCTATGGTTTTATAGTAGATCTATGTAAATCATGATTTGATCACTGACATTATCCTGTATGTTAATGATATTTTATTTATGCAGAGCCAGAATGGATAATATATATTCAAATAAATGTTAGGTTTTTCCTAACACCTGCCATTTTATTTCAAATAATGAAGCGTGAGATGGGTTTAAATTGACTGTGTTTCACTTCAGGCTATTAGTTGAGTAAAGTATAATGTGTAAAACCCATATTTATTGATTGATGCCAAGAGGGAGGCTGATAAGAAATAATAATAACAGTGCAAGCACTCAGTTTATGCTCGTCCTTGTGAGCTGGGCATTAATCAAATCACAGTGGGAGCACTTTAATTATCTGAGTGGACCGTCCACTGTGTGATCAGAGGGACTGTCTGCTCCTATGGAGCGACCAGCATTCATCTTTCCAGTCTGCCACAGTTCAGTCGCTGCATCTCTCACTGAAAACCACTTCACACAGTCACATGTAGTGAACTATGAAGTGGAAATAAGACCAAACCACCCCGTGCGCCCTCTCAGCAGCATGTGAGGGAGGTGTATCGATTTGAGAGATCTGTTGTTGCGCTGTGCAAAACAGATGAAGAGAAGAACACATTACACAATACGGCTCGGTGCTATTTTGATCCAACTCTCCGTGAAAAGGACTGTTTGGTTTCTATGCTGGCGGTGACAAGCACCATTCACTATCACGCTGAAAGTAAAACCACTTGATATACGCCGGGCAGCCAGTGCTTCAGAAATTTTGAACCGTGATGTAAACAGTGATGACATGCACTGTTGTGTTAATGTGACAGATTTTCAGAAGCAGAGCCAAGGTATGTGTGTCTGCTGAGCTGAACAGGAAGTTCATTCATCAGGCAAGATGGCACACGACACAAACATCACCCATCATCACAACATAAACAATGTGTGCCAGAATAAAATACTGTAATACAGAGCTACAGGCCTGTCAGTGCTGCAGTGGCCTCGATATATAGCACAGCCTTGACAGAGATGTTTCTAGTGCCTCTTACGGCTTCCTCTGATATACGAGCGGAGTAAAGACTGACCTATCGATGCAGGAGTTCATCATTACTGACAGTTATTGCTGGAGGCTACATCTGAGTCAGGACACAACATCTGACCTTATGACCCTTGAACCCAGTCACCCAGGCAGATGATTATATAATCTGATGTGAAATAAGTTATACATTATGTATTGGGTTCAGTGGGATTTATTTTATGGCTGTACTCATTACTTTAATGTTAGCTTTGTCAAGAAAAAGATGAGCAATTGCATCGTCCGTCAGATAATTCATAGTGAGACACAATATAAAGATTTGACACGAAATATACTGCAAATAATGTCAATAAAAGGCAGTAGAGCTTCATGCACAAAGTGCTTGAAGGAGCTCTATATGGCATTCAGAGCATGAGATTTAGAGCTGGGCAGGGGTTGTCTGCACACAGCTCTCAACATGGAGGTGGCTGTGCTGGTTGCTTGCTGCCAACAGTGTTTACACTGCAAACAACTGCCAGAGCTGCCACTCTCACTCCCAACTCGTCACATACAGACGCTTGGTCAATCATCAGACATCGACACACAGAGGCACCCTTTAGCGGCAGCACAAGACACACCAGGCGGCTGCATTTTTTGATGCTCCAGGCAACTGCCAAAGAATAAAGAATGAAAAAGTCTGCATAGGGTGGGTGGTACTGGTAGTGAAGGGGTCAAACTCTGGACTTTCACCCAAGAGTCTGCTGTTTGTGTCCCTTATGAAACCAAAAGTGAATATAGTTATTAAACATAGTGTGCTAGTATGTGTAGCATACGATGCTAGTGACATATGTCACTTGACGTTAAATTATGTTAGGAACAAACGCAATGATTTTAAACAAAACTATGATGATTTTTACTAAACCTAACCACATGCTTTAGTTGCCAAAATTTAAGGAAGTAAACATAAAAATGAATTATTTTTCCTATGTTCTAAGTCTATTTTGAAAAGAGACTATGAATTTAACAAGCAGAAACTGTACATGTCCTGTGAAAACTCAATTTATTTTTGAAAAGACACAATGCATGTAAGTAGCGTAAACTGACATGCTGTCCTGGAGCGTCCAAAACTGACACAGGAGGGGAACCTAGCGCGTCATATTCTGACATGTCGAGCCACTGACCAAGCGTCAGTATTTGACAAGTTGGGAATAAGAATGTGGAGCTACTGGAGGGGGGGCGTTATGCTTCCACAATAACATCATGAGTCAGGATGGCATTATCAGTGGTAACTGCCATATGAGTGCAGTGCAGAGTGGTGTCAATTAGCTAGGCTGTGGGATACACTCACAGAGACTCATATGCAGTTACATGCACATGAAGTCAGACCACCTACCACAACAAAGACCAGAGAAGCTCAGACAAGAACACAAAAAGGGGGTGTGACTTCATTTTTTGCTCAGGGTGCCACTACTCCACTATATCTTGACAAAGTACATATATATTAATATTAAATAAATGCTCTGAATGTTGTAGAGAGCTCATTTAAAGATCCCAAACAGACAAGTAAATATTATACATATAATAATTGTCTAATTTGTGCTTGATACAATTTGTCCACAAAAAAGTACAATTACATGGTTAAAAATTCTCAAAATCACCTCCACCTTTTTGCCTTCATTAAAAAACCTAGAATCTATGAATATGCAAATGATCTTTAAGTGAAATGTTTCAGAGCTTCACTCATCTATCTGAAGTGTATATGGGATGTAGGCATCAAGTTTACATAAATATTTCATATTCGACCATGACTCGCTTCCAAACCAGTTGTGATGTCACAAAGCCGTGCGTGTTTTCAACTCAGACTGAAAGTAATCAGAGAAATTTCCCCCTTAAGCAGATGAATGTGAAAATGCCGTGCTGTTGTCCAGCCTTGCAAGTGCAGCATTGTGCACTGTGAAACCTAAACATCCAAACGAAGTAACAAAATAAACACATTTTTTGAGTGTTGGTGGGCCTTTAAAGTTCTGCAGAGCCTTTTTCCTCATCAGATTTGACATGTTTTCATGGTGACACGCTACAACCAAGAGACCGCTCCAACAAAGCCTGAGGAATTAATGGCCTTTCAGTGTACCATTGTTTGAGCAAGACGCCATCACAAAATTTATGAAATATTAACATGATGTCTTGCGATACAGGAGAACAATGTGAAGGGAGCAAAAACAAAAGCGTTTTCAATTAATGAAAGGCCAAAAGTGTGTAGTGATGTGCGATAAAACAAAAGCAAAGATGTGCGTATAGGTAGGCGCTGTGTTGTTGACGCTCAGGGAGCGTAATAATAATAGCCTAATGTTTGAAGAAAAATATACAGCTTTCTTTTAATCATTGCTAGTTTGCAACAGGGTGAAACAACTGTGTGTTTCTATGATGTGATGATAAAGATTATGAAGATGCACATATATTCATGAGGACAAGAAAATGGTATTATATAGGATGCAACTGTCAAGGTCAAAAGGTCAAATGGGTCTAAGGCTATATAGGACAGTATGTCTGCCCCATTTAGAGGCATGAACTGATTAAATTTTACTTTACAAAGTAAAACTAGGTCACTCTCTAGCGGCCGTTCTAATAGTTCCCCGATAACAAGACACCATTATTATAATAATATTCTTTTTTTTATGCTGCAAAAGACCAAATTACGGCTAGTTTCTTTTTTTAAGGTGCTTTCTTCACAAAAGATTGCACTGTCAAATAATGTCAAACTAATGATCCAACACGCAACAGCTTCATGTTACTGAGGACTGCTTGCTATTTCTGTATGTTTATAAAAACCCGAATCACAAAAATGACAGCTCCACAGGCAGGCTTTTCAATCAGGGTTATCAGATGATGCTAACAAAACCTCAGATCAATACGGCAGGAAGCACATGGACACCTTGTCAGCCCAGCCTCCTGTCTCCAGGCTGCGAGGGTGGTGGTGATGTTGGGTGGGGGGAGAGCACACACTCTGCTTGATCATGGCAGCTGCTGAGGCGTGGTTGTTACATCCTGAGCCGTGGCAGGGCCGGGGGGGTGACGCACACTCTCAGTGGGGACTGCCAGCCTCTCTGTGTGAGGTTCTGTCAGGGTCGCAGGGCTGGGCCAGACCTCGCTTCCAATTAACCCACATCCATCAACTGTAATGAAACACCTCGAGCGTCCGACTGTTACCTCGCCGTGTTTATGGCTAATAGGTGGCATCACAGAACAAGGAACAGCATCGTTATAGCGATCCATTTTTAAACTAAAAAGTAACAGGATATACGCTTGTCTTTAAAGCTCACCAGTTAACACAATATGTCTTGTTTATTTTAGTACAGAAAACAACATTTAAAAGAGACTGGTTGTGGTTTTTGCACAGGGTTATGTATCATATTACTTCCTGGAGTCTTGTCATCACTGTTAGGTTGACCAGATTCATTTTACGAGCTCTTAGCCTGCTTATTTGTTAAAAGAAGAAAAAAAGAATCTCTAAGCACTGAATATAGTAGACTATGCTTTAATTATTTGTTTAAGAGGACGCACTCACTCAAATATATAATTTCCATCCAAATGTGTATTCAAACATAAACCAAAAAAAGTTCTGTTTATGCAATAAAATAAAATCAAACTGACATAATTACAATATGAGGATTTATATAACTACTGTATAGCTCATAGAATTTACCTAACTTACTTTATTAAAGTTTATGTAATTACTGGTTATACATTCAGTGCATTTCAAATATGATGATAAACATCAACATATTTATCAACAAATATCAACAAATGATCAACAAAATGTATTAACAGAAACGACAAACTTTATTAAAGCAAATTAGGTCAACTCTATGAGCTATAGTTACACAATTAAATCCTCATCTACTCATTTCAGTTTTATTTTGTGCTTGTGTTTATGTTTGAATTACTTTACTCAAGAAAGATGGACATTTTATGTGTAACTGGAATACATAAACCTGACAAAATAGAACAAATTATTTCTCTGAGTGCTCCAAACAGAGCCAGGCTAGCTCTTCCCTCTGTTTAGTCTTTATGCTAAGCTAAGCTAACAGGTTGCTATGGCTTAGAATTTGCTGGATATGTATAAAAATTCAATTTATCTTCTTATAAAACTCTAATTACACTTGTTTTGAGAGCATTTTCCCTAAAAGCTTGAATTATTGCTTTACAGTAATTATGTCAAATCATTTTGCAGTCAAAAGTTTAAGTGGAAAAACAACTTTTTAACTCCCTTCTTTGTGTTTCCAAGTGCTGTTATTGTTGGTGCTGCCTTCACTAAGCCAATTAGATCACTTAACATTTTTCTTTAGCACCCACCAATGACTCAGGACTGCATTTTGCTTTCCACTTTTACTTTGACTGCTCCATCGTCTGCCATTTCTGCTGCTGGGGACAGTAACTGCAAAGAACGTACATTGATACTCTTAAATAATGATAGCTAAAACAAAAGCGTTATCCTCTCCCTGTTATTCGTAAATCCAGCCTTCGTTTTCCCGGCAGCTCATAGCTGGTGGCAGACAGAACTGCATGGTGAAAGCGAGGCTTTCAGGGAACCAATCTAAACACTGATGGTGTCATTACTCTGCAGCCATCACAGTGCAATCAACATTTACTGCATAATGATAAGTTAAAGCAAAAACCTTTCCATCTTTATCCTCGAGCATCACCGCAGCCTGCATGAGTTAGTGACAGCAGAGGGAAAGCTACTGTCAGGGAGCCTGTGATATCACACACAAAAACAGATCCTGTCTCACCTTGTTTCAAAGCTGCTCTGCCCAAAAGTTGAGCTTTTTTTTTTCCTCAGGAAGGCAAGCTTGTGCAGAGTGCAGCTGACATAATCCTACACTGCACTTCAATCCTCTAACAGCCTACAGGACTCATTTCCATAATATCAACACCCCCACTGTAGTTCTGTACTATTGCGTCAGACCCTTCAAACTATTAGCTAGCTTAGCACCAAAGTGAACCAGGAGTGTTAGTGTCTCAAGTCGAAAACTGTGTGTTTTATAATTTTATATACAGAAATCAAAAACCTTCAGGCTTGTGTTACAAAGAAAGTAAAACATTTTCAAGGAGACTGAAGCTGCTGCAGTTGCTGTACAGTAGGTCACACACCCCAAAGCCTCAGTGGGAGAAGGCTGCTATGGAGATAGCCTTGGGAGGAGATAATTAAAATAGTAGCACCTATAAGAGGTCCCACCTGTAGGGCTGAGAGGGAGCCGTTTCCAATGCGACCGCCCTGCAGAGAGTTCATCTGAAATTAATCAAATCCAGCACGAAAGCAGACTCAGTGGAGCGAGGTGTAACGATATGGACTGCTGATGCTGCAGTGCTACGTTTCGGTCACATCTGCCCTCTTTACTTTGGGAGATTCACCACAGCAGCCCTCTTTGTTTTTTTAAGATGCAACAACTCTCCAGAGATGGGACTGCATTCATGTCTGTGGTGCTTACCGCAGGTGCAACAAAGAGTGAGAGGCGGGGGAGGGAGGGTGACAGTGCAAAAAAACGATGCCAGTCATGATGTTTGAAATACAGAAAAACTTTATTGATGTTCTGTATGCCTCCTTCCAAATTTATCTACAGTAAATTAAGCTATGTTGCACACAGATTTAAATTAGCATGGATCAAACCTTGACACACACACACACTCATACACAGCCACTCACGATTATTCCTTCCGTATGAGTGGATGTGAAAACATGGAGGACAGCAGTGTACACCCAGGTGGAACAGGACAATTACAACCACCTCCTAAATTTGACATTCAAGCGAGGTGAAAATGCAGATGTCTACTAACTAAATGCTAAACAAGGACAAAAGTACAACTGCTCTATGGTTGTAGGTCCTAACTTTCATCTCACTAAATTGAATCCCACAGGGAATTTTAAATATTTCAGAGGTAATCTGTACAGTTTCCTTCACTTTCTATCCATATATAATATAGAATAAGGCCCCGACTCAAACACAGCACTTGTTCTTTATTTATGTTTAGACTGGCCTCAAACCTTGTAACTCGCTTCTTGATGTTTTTCAGTGTGCTTCTACTAGATTCCTGATGATTTGTATTTTATGTAACCACTGTCGAAGCTGACAGGGCTCCGCAGCTCAGAGCATGTCCACTATGTTCTCTACTTTCGGTTACATAACTGTTTACTATACTGTAGCACTGACAAAAGCCAAAAACGTCTTTGAGGACAGAGTTCTTGTAAGGCTTCTTATTATAGTTGTCACTTGATACCAAAAATAAAACCAGAGACTGGCAATAAATAAAAACAAATCCATATATGTCACAGAGAAGAAGAAAAAACAGCTACTACAATGCACACGGACATTGTTTAGATCATTTGAGTTAACATTCTGTTGTCCAAATGAAGAGGCAAATAAATAAAAATCAATGCTGAACTGTTAGTACAGTACATTAAACGCGACTGTATGTTATGGTACAAGCCATGACGTAAAGGTACACCTTCATTATCTGAAGAAGCCGATATGCAAGGCACAACAACTGGCGAAATTCTTTAAGCTCCATCAGCTTTTCAAAAATATTTCTTGTCTTTCATGATTATAAAAGAGAAGAAATGACAAAACAATGTCAACAGGCCCAGTGTTTTGACTGTGGACAAAAGGCTGAGCCGTCAATTTCATCGGTCCCACAGGGGCCAAAAGTCTCAACAGAGAAAAAGGGTGGGGACTGTTATGTACCGGGATGCTTTACACTGGTTGTTTAAAAACAGCATGAGCAAACTATTAAAGAAAATAGTAATTTTAGTCCCCAAATTAGTTTTCGAATCACAAAACATTGACTTTTATGTCTCTGCTGTTAACTGTTCAAATTTGTAAAATTATAGACATACATAACAATTCCATATTGAACATACAAGTGTCTGAGGAAGACAGATAATTGGGATTCAGCTGTGCCAACTTTATGGAACAAAATGACAATATGTTAAAGGGCAAGTTTGAGATTCTAGTTCCGCAGTGTTACTGAACATCAGTCAAGCAAAATATGTTTATGCCAGTAATATGGATTTTGCTATTAGCTGGATGTTAGCTTAGCATTAAAGGGGCACTCCAACGATTTAGATCTGTATTTCTATAAACAGTCTGGGGACTTTACAGACATGGATTAAAATTACAATGTCAAAAGCAATGTAGCATAGACTGAGACATTCCAACATGTTGTCACTTCTAACTCATCAAAATAGGGCAGATTGGTCAGTGCTCCTACTCTTCAAACTATGATGCTCCATGTACCCCTCTAGCATCAGTTTTAGATGTATCAGTTTCCATGTGTCAGTTTCCATGTCAATTTCTAGTCTTGATGTGCTTAGCGTCTTTTCAAAATAAACATCTGTGTTCACAGGAAATGTAGGCTTTGTCACCAAAACTACCTTAAGTTTAGGCAACAAAAATACTTGGTTAGGATTAGAAAAAAAGATCATGGTTTGGGATAAAATAACTACTTTTGTAACGTAACTTATCTTGACGTATTCTACGGAATGTTGTCTAAAAAAACTAAAAAAAAATAACACTGACTTTTGGTTTCAGATGGGACACAAACAGGTGGTCTCCTGGGTGAAAGTCTTGTATTTGTTAGACCTATCCATCAACCCAAACCTCATCCTTTCGTGGACTTCCTCTCTCTTTACACTGCATCAGTTGCTCTAGGTGTCTAAAACTGCCACAGATGAGGATTGAGATCTGGTTGGATATCCTGACTTTAGGTTCCTAGGATGGGCCGAGCGCCAAAAAACTGGGTACTACACTTCCCATAATGCACCTTGATAGTATATCTTTGTAAGATCATCTACAAAGACATACTATCCCTCCATTTTTTAATGTGGGCTCTATCTGGGCTCAATCTATGATTTTGCAATTGAGGTAACTGTGATGACATCACTGTGACATCATCAGGGTTATTTTGTCCCACTTGATGAAGCTCCTCCAGAGCCACAGAAGACATTGCACTACTGTTTCTCTAAGGTGAGTAGCACTGATGAGTTAGCTAACTGAGCTTGATGTCTAAAATGGATGGAGTGCCCCTTTAAATGTTCTAAATAACAAAAACGTTTATGTCAGCTAGAAAATTTTATAAACAATGTCAGTGGCCGATTAGACGATAAGTCTCAAATATGCCCTTCAATAGTGTATTGATTTCTGATTGGTGAAAGGCTAATGACCGATACTGGAAGGAGTTAATAAACAATATCTACTCACACAGTTCTGAGTGCAGAAGTACAGACTGTCACTACTGTATCGTTATATAACACAGACTTCATTTCTTTAATTGAAAATACCTTGAAGGCAGAATCAGGCACTAGATAATTTGACTGTGGCTGAATTTTCAAGGGCTATCAAAGTGTAACGGATTAGCTAGCCTCCTGATATGTACCTTGAAATCTTGATACAAATGTAAACATTCAATGATATTGCACTCAAGCAGCGTACCAACATACTGAATCCACGTGTCAGTACTCATGCTTTCATACTCATAAAGTGCTTGGATGTAAAAAAATATTTGAGCAGGAAAAATGTTCGACCATTCCTTCATCAAATTTTAGACAATTTGAAAACTTCCACAGGTGGGACACGCCACAGCAAAGTATACAAACCATGGTTTTGTGTGTAAGCCATAAACAGGGTACCTCAAACGAGCTACCTGAAGCGCAATGCAAATACAAAGAGGCGAAGGCTCTGTGTCGCTGTCATTTGGTTTCTGTATTTACATCCCGAAAATGTCAAACAATCTTCCCATGCTCTCTTGCCTGCAAGAAAAGAGAGAAACATACACAAACTTGTTAGTTAAAGCTTATTTCTATTCCATAATTCAGAGTCCATTATTCATCTCTTTCCTATATGAATGATTTAAGTGGGCTGTTAGATGCATTATCAGGCTGTTTCAGCGGTGGATGAGATAAAGAGGCACTCTCTCATGAGACTATTTCTGCTGCACTCCAACAGGCCTCAGAGGTGGTGAATGTACTTAAACCGAAATTGGATATCACACAGCTGCAGTGCAGATATACTGCACGTCTCGCTCTCTCTTCATCCATTTAACTCATCATCCATTTGCACTTCCCTCTATCAGTCCATTTACACATCTATTGATTCTCTCATCCCTCCTCCCGTCTCGCACACTGACCTTGTCGCTGCTGGTGGAGTGTGTTGGGTGTGTTTCTCCTGACTCCAGGCTCAGGACAGACAGACCGGAGTCTATTAGTTCCTCTTTGAAAAATAAAAACAACATTAGTTTAGCTATACACCATTCAGATGTAGTAAAGTCAGGGCGATTGAAGCTTTTGCGTACCTGTGTTTGTGTTGCTGATGTTGCACTTGGCGAGCTCTACAGGCTGCACAGAGCTCTCCTGTAGAGAGGTGCAGGCTTTTTCAGTAGAGGGGGAGCTGGGAGTTTGGGGGAGGGTGCTGTCTTGTTTAGTACATTCAGTTTCAGGAGCCTGCTGTGGGGCAACAGGAGGTGCAGATGGACCACCTCCCTGATCTTGCGGACTAGCATCGTCCTGCTTGGCACTTTCAAGAGGCTGCTGCGGCTCCTGCGCTTTTTGTTGCTTTTTTTTCGGTGAGGAAGCTTTTAAGGAGCTCGCACTTCTCGATTCTGAGCTGGCAGAGTCCTGAGAGCCTGTGGTATGAGCCCCCTGGATGAGTTCCTCTGAGAAGCGTACTTTCTTCTCCAAGCCCCGAGGGGACGAGGCCTCTGCCTTCCCCTGAGTGGGGGTGTCCTCTCTCGGGGAATCTGTGGATCCACTCACTTCCTCAGATGTACGCAGTGAATCTGGGCTGGGCGACAGCTTCATTTTCAAGTCCTCATCCTTCAGATTTTCTAACTCAGGATCTGTGAGGGCGTCGAGTTCCTCCAAGAATTCCTCTAATGTCGTGTCAGAAGACTAGGAGATGAGATTAGAACAAATCATTCCTGCATCTTCAGTAACATTTATCAGCCAATTCATATTCACACTCACGCAGGTTCGATTTCTCACCTGTAGTCTCTCTCCATCTTCATTTGCCTGCCATCTAAAAAATAAAGGCACTTTAAAAAACCAATCTGTGACAATTTAGACAGAGTGCGCTGTAAATCTTCTATTTTTCCCCCCATTACCACATGTAACTTAGAGGAACCATTTTGGAAAGAGATTTGGATGAGAAGATACTGCTCTCATCCAACAGCCAGTTAGCTTAGCTTAGCATAAAGGCAGGAAATAGGAAAACAGCTCGCTTAGCTCAGTCCTAAAGTAGCAAAATTTTGATTAAATAAAAGAAGATTAAATTAGTTAATTGAATAACTTTACTGACGCTAATAGATAGGGCTGCACAATATATCCCTTTTATATCGTCATCAAAATGTCAAATTCAACATGTAGTAGAGTGAGAGAGAGAAGTCTTTCTGTAGGCCTGGTTCCCTCATCAGTCCATTGGATTTTGGATTATTGCAGAAGATAAGATGTGTGGCAAACAAATGTTTATAACACTTTCACGTTTTGTTCAGCGAGATAATCCTCACAAATGAACTCCACTTTCATGATTTTTGAAGTGTAAATGCATTTACAAGAACAACAAGCCTGATTCCAGCATGGATGTATAAAAAGTGGATACAGCATTAAACCCAGGACCCTGTTCATTCCTAGGGAAGTTGCTCAGTGGCACATGGAGCCAATAATGTTTGTTTGTGGCATAAAATTGGGCCAACAGAGCAAGCGTACTAGAAATCCCCGCAGGGCCAGCCAGCAACTTCTGGTTAAGCGCTCCACTAACTTGGACAAAAAGATGAAATCATGCGGCTCTTCTAGACTTTTTAAATGTTACTGGACCAAATGGATTAAATTCTTTTTTGTTTTTTAAGATATTTTTTGGGGCATTTTTGCCTTTAATTGATAGGACAGACAAGCGTGAAAGGGAGAGAAAGAGAGAGGGAGTGACATGCAGTAAAGGAGCACAGGCTGGAGTCAAACCCAGGCCACTGCGGCAACAGCCTTGTACATGGGGCGCGTGCTCTAATCACTAAGCCACCAACGCCCCGGATTAAATTCTGATAGTAAAACAAGTCATTTTGTGGTGGTTGTGACACTCAAAAAAATGTACCCACTAATTTATGACTGTTTCTTTCACCTTGTAAGTCTATGGGAAAAATTTTTTTGGGGGTCACATGGCATCACATGATGCACAGTTGGAAATCCAAGCCAATTTTTGGTGCCAGCAAAAATTGGCTTCAAACTTGACGCATTTCCTAGGGGCCTAGTTTCCAGTCTTCATGCTGAGCTAAGCTAACCCTGTCTTGGTTGTAGCTTCATATATACCATACAGACATGAGTGGTATCAGTCTTCTCAACTAGCTATCAGCAACAAAGCAAATATGTGCACTTCCAAAAACATTGACCTGCTCCTTTCACATTGCATAGTCATGGAAGAGAAAGCAAAGTATGAGAAACATGAAGACAGAAAGCTGTTGGTAGCTTAGCTCTAGTTAGCTTAGGTCTCAGCTGTTGTATCCTGAGTGGCCTGTGGGCTGCCTCTCATTACACTACAATTTATTACCAGCTGTGGCATCAGCACAGCCTAACAACAGGAACCTGTCAGGACACACCTGAATGTTGTTTTGCACTTCTCCTAACCCTTTCCAACTTCCACTCCATTTGCATAGAGAGGAAGTCATCCGGCACATTACACTTCCACACTAAAAGGCTATAATGCCTCACTTCCAGGTCTGTGGCCTTGCGGTTTTTTGAGATAAAGAGCAAAGCTTGGGTAACACCGAAAGCCTCCTCGCCACCCAGCACAGTGGCTTGTTTCACAACAGAGGAAGGCTGGAGGAGAAAAAGAAGTTAATGCAGTGAGACACACATGGGGCCTTCTGGGTTATTTAGTCAGCTGCCGCAACTTCTAAATCAAGTCTCATGACATCCAGGGGAATTTGTGCATTAGGGCACAGTGCAGGAAAACAACAGTGGGCCTTCCTCAGTGTAACAGTTCAGTGTAAACATTCGTTTTGCAGATTTCATTAGTCATAGTACGTTTTCTCGTAACACTTGAATGCAGCTGTGGTGAGAGACATCCCATCGGTTGAATCAACTTTAACATCAGGCGGTTGTGAGTGTGGCACTGATGTGGATGATGTTTAGCTGTTACTGTTACTGACCTCCTGGCTCTCCCAGTCAGACGATCTATGCCTTTTGCTTTACTTCCCATCACTAGCACGTTTTTAGCTCCCTTGTCCTTGCCTCGCTTCTCGTGACCTAGGACAGAAGAAGTCAAAAGTAAATGACATATTTACATTTAAAAAAAGCCATTTCTCATTGCTCGACAACAACAAATCTTAATTTGTTTCCTTGCTGTGTGGGCTTAAATTTCTTTAAATATCAGGGAAAAAACAGATTTTCAAACAGTCCCACCCCCAACATTATCTGCCTTGCTCTTCCTAACTGATAACCCACCAGTTTACCCAGTTTAATGAACCCCACATGAATTAAATCCCACACCAATATCCTGTTTCAGAAAAAAAAGTCAAATTATAGCAACTAGATTCTGTTTCACTGACACTTAAGAAAATTACATAAATTCGCAAAAGTGTTCTGAGCTTTTCAGTAAGCTGAGTGATGATTTTAAAGGGAAAGTTCAACCCAAAAAGATACATATTTTCCTCTTACCTGAGGTGCTATTTATCAAATGTTGAAGATATTCTCTGACATATAAGGGAACTAGATGGCACTTGGCTTGTGGTGCTAAAAGCACAAAAATGGACTCTGGGAATCATAACCCAGTTACTTAAAGGCTCTCTAAGTCCACCTAAGCTTGAATAGTTTTTGTGACATACAGCAAACATCTCCTCACGATCCGCTAGCTACATGTCCTCTGAATATGCTGTGAAAAAGTCCGGTCTCTGTAGGCAGCCCAGGCTCTGCAAATGATAAACATTTGGGTCCAGGCTGCACCAACCAGCCAGCGCGAGACCAGCAAAAGCAAGCACACACACGTGAACGCGATGCCCAGAGAGGCAGTTAGAACTACAGGCTACAATGAGGCTAAAAGGCGAGCTAGCTCCGTTGCGTTTGATAACATTGTTGAACGTAAACAGAAGTGAAGTGTTTTTGTTGCCATTTGCGGAGCCTGGGCTGCCTACAGAGACTGGACTTTTTCACAGCATATTCAGAGCACATGTAGCTAGCGGATCGTGTGGAGATGTTTGCTGTATGTGACAAAAACTTTTCAAGCTTAGGAAGACTTAGAGAGCCTTTAAGATAATCCACAGACCTTATTGTGAGTAGTTTCATCTAAGAAATATTTTCTTTCTACTGAACTACACCCGCCAACCGTATCACTGTGCAGAAGGAAGTGTGCATCTACTTTTACAGTTAAGACGAAAAATATGTGGTTTTGATTTTGTGGTGAACTGTCCCTTTAAGGCACTAAACTAATTAATGAATACTATTTCAGTGTAGGATACTGCACCTGCCCTGGACTGCCCTCTTCTAGCATTTCGTCCACCTGGAATTAAAAAAAATGGATTAAATAATAAAGAAAAAGGAGGATGAAACACATCATTTTATCATCATATTGTGCTGTGTCGTTTTCCTCCTGTTCTCAGTGAGGACTGTCTGAATGTCTCACCTCTGCTGGAAGCCCCCCAGTCTCTGTCGGGGATGGATTTGTCTGAAAACCTAAAAAATGGAGGTTCAGTTAAGACAGAAATATAAACCAGAGCAAGCGCTGTCTTGTCATGCCTTAAAATAGTTCATCGCTTTTTGTTCAGGTGACATAACAGCTCATCTCCTCTCCACTTCAACAGGCCCTTCTGACATTTAAGTATCATTATTGTACATCTATTATGTAAATTTGAGACTTTGCGGAATTAGTGAGAGGTTTTTTGCCCCGTGAGTCACATCTTTGCTTTTAACATCAAGCGAAGCCATCTACTTTGTTGAATCAAAAACACATTTCCTCTTCCTATTCTTACTCAAGAGCCTTGTTTAAGCCTTGCCAAATAAGGCAAGGTATTCCATCCCTTATTCCAAGCTAAAAATATCCGCTCCTCCCTTGTCTCTTTACATTTTGATGCTTCCTTAAACAGCACATTCATTTACTCTGCAACTCTTTGTACCACAGCCTGGATTGTTTGAAATCTAACAAACACTTAAAATGAATGGGCTGTACTTTCTTTCCTCCAGTCAGTCTGGGGTGCTGTTGTGTGTTTTCACAAAGCTGCGATCAAACTGAGTCTCTGCAGTGTGAGAATACACAAGAAGTTATGCTAAAATACCGTTACATAACTGTGCATACAATGATATAATTCGCCTCAAATGTAATTATTTGGTGACCCAATAATTTAGCAACATCCTGTGGCTTCATGAGATTGAGTCTTGTGATCCTGTGGGAAGACACGCAGTCCAAGCACCTCGTCTAATGGATTCTTCCAATGAATAAACTGACTAAAGAGAAACAGGATGTTCTTCAAGGTTATCTATATCTGCACTCAAAGTAAATGAAGCTTTTCATTCAGTTCAGAAGTAAAAAGAGGACAGAGGCAAACTTCTGATTATTAAAAGAACCGCTAATTAGAAAGGGGGCGAATGAAGCTGATAAGTCAGCAGACCAAAATAAAATGAGGGCACTGTGTGTACTATGGTTACATCATATCACTTCACCTTATTAGATATTTGAATGAATTTTGTCTTAATTAGCAAATGGATATTGAGTTATGCCCAGTGACATGTTTTGTGAGGCCACAGTTACCTTCGACCAACAAAATCTAATCAGTTCATCGTCTAATCCAAGTGGACGTTTGTGCCAAATTTGAAGATAATCCCTCCAGGTGTTCTTGAGATATCATGATTATGGACAGACGGACAACCGAATAACATAAAAACATTGTTCTATCAGCACCTTTTCAGTTATTTCCCTTGTTAAAGGTCCAGTGTGCGGGACTTACATGAATCTATTGGCAGAAATAGTATATAACAATAATGTTAAGTTTTCGTTCTTTTATAATCACCTGACAACAAAAAGACTTGTGTTTTTATCACATGAGCCATTTATGTCTACATACAGAGCAGGTCCTCCCCCACCATGTTATTTCTACAGTAGCCCAGAACAGACAAACCAAGCACTAGCTCTAGATAGGGCCATTTGTGTTTTCGCATTTTTGCATCAGCCACCATATTTCTCCTACACACTTGGCACATAGGGGTTTCAGTTCTGCAACCCCACTGCTAGATGCCGATAAATCCTTCACACTAGACCAATTTGTTAAAAAAAAAATGCAGTAAAAATGTCAGTTGTGTTGCTGTTGTGGCTGAGAAATAACCTTAGTTTAACCATGTGACTTCCTGTACTACAAATCAGTCACAAATTAAACAAACCAAAGTAATTTGTGAGTTTTAGAGGGGCTGGTAGGCATTTCTTTAACCTAAGGACAGAGCAGTTTCCAATATTTATGCTAAGCTAAGTTAGCACAGACACAAGAGTGGCATCAATCTCAGATAGTGAATGAAGAGGTACGTATATTTCCCAAAATGTTAAACTATTACATAAAAAAACAGAGAGGGGAGATTATTAGCACTAAGCCTACATTATTAAATTGCATAATGCAAGGTAAAGACGCATCTAATTTTATAACAAAGAGTATAACTAAGAGGACTAAAGGCTAGTGGTTAGAGGAATAGATTCCTCTTTTAACAACTACCATTAAATGGCCTTTGATGAGCATTTTATCCCCTCCTGCTCAGTGGCCATTGGGGAGATGAGTGTGAATGTGAAGCTCTGCATTGCTGCAGAAGATTTAAATGTTCAGTCCACATTTCTTAGAATTGAGTTCTCCAATATAAAAATAGAGAGAGCCAATGAAATATCACCCACAGGAATAGCTGTACGAAATCTAAGCCATCAGCAGATGAAGTGCCTTGGGAGGGCTGAGTGCTAAGAAGTCTTACATGTTCTCCGTTTTGTCCATGTCCCACGCCCGTCTCCACTGGCCCTTGGCGTTTTTGTGGCGTGCCACTCTCTCCCTGTCAATCTGCTCACGCTCCCTCTTCCACCGCATGTACTCCTCCTGCTCCTCTTTTGATGTGGGGATGTTGAGGTCTGTGCTGGCCTGCGGGCTCTCGGGCTCCTTAACACACACACAAAACAGTTCAGTGTATTTTAATTTTTTAAAACGAGTAGCCCTCTTAATAATTATATCATGTTGCTGTCCACTCAACAGTAATGAAGCACTGAAACATGACTAAATTAAACACCAGCTCCATGAGTGGCACGTTATAATGCATCTGAAGCATCACTCTACACGCTGATCAGAGTGGTGAAGCTCAACAGTAGCCTCACATTAAGCATGGGTGGTCATAAACATAAACAGTTTCTCGTCTGTAAACAGATAAACAGCAACAGGGCCATACACAGATCAGTGGGGGGAAAAAAGAAAATGAACAAACAAGGATATTTGTGGTATTTTCATGTATTCTACATTACTGTAAACGCCATTCGCTGCATCACTGTAAATACTGGCGATGGAATATGAGTGTCAGTTCATTCCTGTCAGCTCCCATGTGATTACAAAAAGCTTCTTGTTTGTCTTCCATGATGACAAACACAATCAAATTCTCTGAGACAATATTTCAGGGAAAGTGCAGTCTGCAGTAAATGCAATTATATCCCCGTCCTCCATTCCCCTCTTAACCTGTTTATTGATTACCGCGACGAGAGCAGAAAGGATGGCTTGCTAATACTAAAGGGAGATGTGATGCAGGCTCTTTAACACATCAAAGGGGACAGAGGCTGTGTGCTCTTGTTACAAAGCCCTGGAGTGAAGCAGGACTACAAACACTGCTGCTGCTGCTCTGAGGGAAATCACGTAAAAGAGCAGCAATCTCTGAGAGAAAGTACACATGGGTGATTTTTTTTTATACGCAGGAGGGAGATGCTGTCTAGAGAAAAAATAAAATAGTGTGAGGAAAAAGGCAAAACAATCTTCATGCTGCTCTGCATATTATGACAGAGAGAGAAACAGCAGTGCCAGTAAGAAACCATGATGTGTGATGTTTTCCCCTCAGGTGTGGACCAATCATAGCCAAGTAAACATGTTGCCTTCCAGTGAACAGTTACTGGAGGACATGGCATCTGTGCTCATCCCTCTGTTTTCCATCCTCTCTCCCCTCTCTCTCTCTCTCTCCTCTGGCCCCTGGAGGACGTCAAGGGGCCACAGGAGAGGGCGCTTGTCGCATGTTCCAACAGGCCATCTCCTGCTGCCACCCCGGCCACAGTGCTAATTAGCACTTTTCAATTTCTTGATTTCTCGCCTCCGTGTGGCCTCGCAGGGAGGTTGTCAGGGGCCAAGACAGGTAAGGTGGACGTTGCACAGTGAGTCTGGCTAGTGCTGAGCCCAAAACAGAACTCAGATGTGTGTATGCATATTTAGATAGATCTGTAAATGAGAATAATCATTCCGAAAATGCCAGAGGAGGTTTCTGGTGCATTTGTTAAACAAAGCAGCTAACAAAGCCGAGGGCTGCCTGACCTTTACTCCTTACACACACCTAAAAAAAAAAAAAAAAAAAGGATTCAGCATGATATTTCCTTAAGCAGTCACTCAGCTCAGGCTGCAAAGCAGACAAGGTACAGAGACGCAGAGAGGCATGAACAGCATCACTTGTCATGCTGTGTGTTCGGCGAGACTTTGAAGCCCGTCCTCCCTGCCTCCCTAGTTAGCCTGTTTGTCGCACGCCCAATCTGCGAGACAGCTGAGCTCTGAGCTACTCCAGCGACGTTAACACGCAAGCCAGCAGGAGGCAGATGGGGATGAGCGATAGAAAAGGGGGGGCGTGCATGGCAACGTGTTGTGTCTGTCTGCATGTGAGCGCTTGTGATGAGGAGGGTAGAGAGCATATTTGCATTCCTCTGTGTTTTCGTGATCTAGCATACTAGCGCTGTCATGTGGAAAACTTGTATTCCACATTTATTTCCATCTCGGTGAATTGTGCTCATTGCGGAGATTAGCGATAGGGACAATATGCATGTTGCTACGTCATGTCATTGTGGTACCTGGCATTGCTCTGAAAGCCTGTGCTGCTCCTCGGTGTGCTTCTGCCCTTGTTTAACCTCATCCTGTCACAGAGGAGAGACAAGACAAAAAAAAAGGGAGATGAACATAACAACAATAAGGGTGACACAGCAAGTTGCTCCCAGCCAATTACACATGGTTGTAAAGAGTCACATTACTGCCGCCATGAACAGTGAAAACAAATCAAGCGAGAGCATGGACTCATCCACTAAGAAGGATTATGAGACCGACACTGCCCCCAAGTGGACTAACGGTGCCATGGTGTAATTTGGCACTTGTGGCTGCCTTTTAAATGTCCAGTCTGCGATGAGGTCATCAGAGCAGAGTGCAGTTTGCAGGTGGTTGCATTTCAGTGATTTGGAAAAAGAAACTCATCTCACTGCAGGTGGAGAATTGTATGAATTTTGCTTGAAGTGTATTTCTGACTGCAATGATGTGCTCCGGTGAGCACAGTGGATGAGTCATGCTGCCATTAACAGCAACGCTTGTATGAACAGCCAAGGGGGGGGATGGCAATAAATGCTGGACAGAGTGGTCTGTTGCACCTACAGACAATGACGCCCACACGCATGCTCTCCTACCCACACCCAAATGCAGCCTGGCTTACACACAAACACAAAGGGCTCCTGACTACCTTGTTTCTTTTCTTCTTTCGCCTCTCACTCCTTCTTCCTCTCCCTCTCTGACCCTTTCCTGGCTCCTCGCCAGGCCACTGTCTTTGGCAGCATAATGAGCCTTTTCAGAGTGAGAAGGCAGTCGAATGTTAATTAGATCAAATCGGTCCTTTCAGGATGGTGGGAATGGGGAAACAATCGTGCCGGAGGAGAGCAGACCACTTAAGGTTCCAGTGAGGGGAAATGGAGGCTGGAAACAGACGGTGGGCTGCCAGCAGTCTCTTCCCTTCTCTCCCCCTGCCACTTTTTCCCCTCCCTCTACATTTCCTTTCTCCTGTCTCTTTCGCTCATGAGTGTGAACTGACAGTCTAGTCATGGGTTACTTCCAGGCATTACAATATCTGTTTGGGACGCTGCCAAACAACCACACCCCTCTCACAGAGTCATTATTTATTTCCAGGCTGTCTCTCACACACACACACACACACACACACACACACACACACACACACACACACACAGAATCATGATTTTCAGTCAGTTCAGAGGACATTACACTGACCTACATTCATTTACTGTAGACTTACCCGAACCTTAACCCTAATCTAAACCCTAAAATTAATGATTTATGTAACGGGGACTTGCAGTTTGTCCCCAGAACGAAGGCGAGTCCCCACACTGTGACAGTGTGAACAGAAACACAGACAGGAGACGTACCCTAACCCTAAAATTTTAATGATTTATGTTGTGGGACTGAACTTTTGTCCCCAAAAGGAAGGCAAGTCTCCACAAATGTGACCCATTCACACACCTGTTCAAGGCAGTAATATTACACCGTTATGCTGCCTTGCCGTTCTGTATAAAAAGTACGACTGCGAAATGGGGGTTGACAGAGTTGTCTCGCCTTTGAGCCAAGAAAGGAGGCAGTAACAGTGCTGAAACAATGTCTGTATAGGCTGGACAGACGGCAGGATGGGATTGTGGGCAGCACGGGTGTGATGTTTTGACAACGTGGGAAATTTAAAAAGTAGCTGACAGCAGCTAGCAGCTAACTCAAGGAAGAACAGCAGCTGAAAATGTCTGCAACTTGGGAAAACAATAAGGTCCAGGAGCTCCTTACTCTCCAAGGAAAGGACAAGATCAGCTGCCATATAACAGGGAAGGTAAATGATTGTTATTGTCGTGTTATGCCATCTGCAGAGCATCATCCGTTTTTTGCAGATGATGTGGTTCTTTTGGCTTCATCACACCATGACCACGAACATGCAACCGTACGTGAAGCGGCTGTGATGAGAGTCAGCACCTCCAAATCTGAGGCCATGGTTCTCTGCTGGAAGATGGTGGTTTGCCCCCTCCGAGTTGGGAGAGAGGTACTGCCTCAAGCAAGGGAGTTCACGTATCTCGGGGTCTTGCTCACGAGTGAGGGTAGAATGAAGCGTGAGATGGATCAGCGGTTTGGTGCGGCTTCTACAGTGATGTGGGTGCTGCACCAGACCGTCGTGGTGAAGAGGGAGCAGAGTCGGCAAAGCTTCCGATTTACTGGTCCATCTATGTCCCAACCCTCACCTATGGTCATGAGCTCTGGGTAGTGACCAAAAGAATGAGATCGCAGATACAAGAGGCCAAAATGAGTTTCCTCCGTGGGGTGGCTGGACTCAGCCTTAGAGGTAGGATGAGAAGCTTGGATATCCTGAGGGAGTGTGGAGTAGAGTCGCTGCTCCTTCGTGTTGAAAGGGGTCATTTGAGGTGGTTCGGGCATGATCAGGATGCCTCCTGGGTCCTTCCCGTTAGACGTCCCACAGAGGCCTGGGGTAGACCCAGGACACACTGGTGGCATTACATATCTTATTTGGCCTGGGAACGCCTTGAGGTCCCCCAGGAGGAGCTGGAAAGCATGGTTGGGGAGAGGGTAGTCTAGGGTGCTTTGCTTGGCCTGCTGCCTCTATGACCCGGCCCCAGATAAACAGATAAAAATAGATGGATGGATGTTATGCCATTGTTATTGTTCAGAAAGTGCTGCAGACGCATGTTTTATATGTCACACTAGAGACCAATGCTGTTGTGTCACATGTCACACCTGTCACGCCTCTTTTGATTCTGCAATACCAGTATGTTGTCTACAATCACACTGATGCCACCATTTTTTCTATGTAAAAATGCAAAGGCTGCATGAAGAAGGGACTTTGCAGTGGCCCTTCATGGTGTCAAAAAGGCTTGTGTAAACAGAAACACACACACAGTTGTGTTTCCATCACCTCAGATGACATTACATTGACTTACATTGATTTCCTGGAGATTTACTCTGACCCTAAACTTAACCCTAAACTTTAATGATTTAAGTATCAGGGACTTGCATTTGTCATTAAAAGGAAGATGAGTCCCCGCAATGTGAAAGTGTAACCAGACACACACACACTCACTCGAAAAATATTTCAGGGCAGGGCAAAACCACATAAACCTGCAGCTTATCACGGATCTCATCCATACAAATATTTTTCTAACACTTGCCAGATAGATCCATGACATTTTCTCCTCCTATCAACACCCTTTCGCAATGTTTTCCCCCCACAGCTCTCATAAAACTCGTTAAACGATACTGGTTATGTAAACAGCGACCACGTGGAAACCCTGGGTCTCTCGGATTCACAGGCGACTGGTGCACTGGAGCGTTGGCTACTGTTCAAATGCTGATTCAGTCCACATGATAAATAAAGGGGGACAGACCAAGCGGGCCAGAAATAAAGGCGAAGAGAACAGCGTGTTCAGCCCATAGATTTAGTGCACATTAACCCAGACGGGCCAGTGAGCAGCCCTCAGTGTCTCAGCCAATCAGAGGCAGATGTATATATACATATTTAGCAAGAGCCTGCGCGAGCTTTGTGTCCGGACACCCCTCCTGTGACCAGACTGTGTCTGTGTTTACAGTGGTGAGGATCAGCTGTCTGTGCTGTGCTTCGACTCATTGATTGAGCAGCCTGTGAGTGTGTATGTGTGTGTGTCAGACTGAGGCAGAGCAGCTGTTCCAGAGTTTCTGCATACCCAGGGGGCCTAAGTTCAATGACAGTGTGGCATTTCACAGCCTAGCCGGGGGTGCTGCATGTGCACATGTGTCTCTGCCTGTCTGCATTAAACATTGGATCTTAGAGCAACAGTATACAGTGTAGCGAAGGTTCTGATGTTAAACATGCCACCTCCAACTCCATACTACCGATAGCAAGGCTCTTTGTTAGGACAGCAGCTAATAGAGCATCTATCTATCTTTCATGGCCCTAGAGGGACTGTGTGAACTTTACAGACTGTTCCACACACCCAAAGACAACTACACCCAGAGGCTGAGTGATTTTTCTTTTGCTAAAAATACAACAAAAGTTCTACAGAAGGAGAAAAGAAGAATATCCATCAGAACTGAATGGGATTATGCTAAAAACATAGAAGCAGTCATCCAGGCCTTTCGAAGGTGTGGCTCTACAGCACATCGACTCAGCCAACAGCTCTATTAGCAGCCGCCCTCTGTTAATTCCACACCAGTCAAACACAGCCCCAGTCCACCTCCTGCTCACAAACCATTGTGCTCCATCACTGGAGGGGTGTGGCCAGCCGACATGTCTGACATCTATGTAAAACACGTCGGTGCAGCACAACAGAGTGAACAAAGGCGTATGAGAGAGTGGGAACAGACTAGAGGGTGCATTTTCAGTGCTGAAGCGTATGATCACTGAAATGTTCAGTGTGTCTGATTCAGACCTGTGCTGCCGTGTCTCTCCTAGTCATGTGAGGTGGCTGCTTTCCCCTCCCAGCTGACTCCACACGCCTCGCCTGTCCGTCATCTGTAGGGCTCTTGATGTCCGCAGTGCCTGGCCTCTTCTCTGGCCTCTCACTCACCACCCTCTTACCCTGGAGAGACAGTTACTCATATTAGGGGATCATAACTGTAGCAGTGAGCTGTAATATAAGAGTGCCACTCCTATGATGTCAAAATAGTGCACAAGACTTATTAATTTGTGGGTTGGGGTTACTTGTTTGTAAGACACCTTTTTTCATTTATGTGCACAAATAAGAACATTTAGCCCTAACACCTGCTGTTCTCGATGTACCTGTATAGCTATACAGACATATTCATGGACAGATGATTGAACGGTGCTACCACAAGCCTAAACTTTAATCCAGCCACTCTCTGATTCAACAGGATGACACATCGTACCTCACAAAGCTGCACATTTTTAGCCAAGCTATCAGCGTGTCTCTTTGGATAGCTATGTCAGTGTGCAGTCTACCAAAGTATGAAATATCTCAACTATAGGATGAATTGCTATGAATTGTGGTACAGATATCTACAACCAAATACCTGCAAAACTAATGATATTTCCATCTGTCTCAGTTGTACTCCTTGTTTACTGTTATTTAGTAAAGGTTATGGTAAATGGACCTGCATTTGTATAGCGCCTTTCTAGTCATCTAGTGACCACTCAAAGCGCTTTTTACACTACGAGTCACGTTCACCCATTCACACACACATTCATACACTGGTGGCCGAGGCTACCATACAAGGTGCCACCTGCTACTCAGTTTTAACACACTCACACACCGATGGAACAGCCATCGGGAGCAATTTGGGGTTCAGTATCTTGCTCAAGGATACTTCGACATGCAGCCTGGAGGAGCCTGGGATCGAACCGCTGATCTTTCGATTGGTGGACGACCCGCTCTACCTCTGAGCCACAGCCGCCCCTAATGTCTATGGTTAGCATGCAAACCATAGACAGTAAAATGAACATAGCCACCACAATGCCACTTGCGGTTTTGTGGACTCCCATTTTGAAGCCTCAAGTCTGTCTTTCTGGCTGTCGCCATCTTGGATTTTTGGAGGCAGAAGTGAGCCAAGGTGACCATAGACAAATTTAAATAGATGAGTTGTAAAAAAAAAAATCACCCCCGTACAACTATCACGAATGGGGAAATTAACTTTAGATCAGGCTGTAAACATGTTTTTTTCTGCCGTAAGTGAGGCATTTTAACATGGGTGTATATGGATATTGACTTGCTTTTGGAGCCAGCCTCCAGTGGCCATTTGAAGAACTGCACCTTCTATCACTTCCACACTGACTTCATTTTTCACCTCCAGAAGATGCTTGATGCTAGCACAGTAAACCAAGTTGCTGAACATGGTAAACATTTCTTGCCAAATAGCACTATGTTAGCATCGTTATTGTGACCATGTTAGCATTTAGCTCAAAGCATTGTTGTGGATAAAAGAGCTGCTAGCCTGGGTGTAGACTCTTAAAGGCGCTCTGTGTAAGAATGTGGCCAAAACGGTTACTGCACTCAAATTTAAAATACTGCCGCAAGTCGTGTCCACCCCCCCTCCCCTACAGATTCAAGGTTGCTGGACAGCGGCACGGGCAGGGCCGCGTCGCCGCATCCTTGATCTTCGGTTTTCAAGCGGACCATTTGAGCAAGTCCGGCTTCTCTGCTGCTAACGCTGCTGCCGGGATACAGCTGAGGAGGAGCCGGCTGCTAATGCTATGTACCGGGACACTGCTAACACTGCTGCCGGGATACAGCTGAGGAGGAGCCAGCTTCTAATGCTATGTACCGGGACACTGCTAATGCTGCTTGCCGTGCTGCTGTAGCTCAGTCGTAACTGTAACTGATGCTGAGACTCTACTGACTGTGTGACTGGTAGACGGCGGTGGGTGGCGCAACAGGCCAAAACACAAATTCAAAACATAAACGTGATTTTCTGACTGTAAAGACGTTTTTAAATGCAGATATTCTGGCTGTGCTATTGTTGTCGGTGAGATCAGTATGTTATATGAACATTATTCCTTAGTCTCTGTGACATATTAGGATGATTTTACGACTATTTGCTTTATATTTCTTACATATAGCTCCTTTAAGTCTTGTGGACTATCCTCACAGCAAGGTTGAGAAGGAAACAGGGATATTCAGCCTACTTTTTACATTAATATATCTATACATTAATTCAGAATTCCATGAATACATAAATGGTTTGGTTTGGTACTGCCAAAGTAATGGTACTCAGATTCTAACATGCTTGAAGTATCGGCCTAAGTCAAGGAGCGTAGACTGCACTTTATTGGATCGAAATTAAACACTACAAACTTAAGATCATGAAATATTCAGTAAACTTTAGGGAAAAGTGAAATGAAGCATCTCCTGAGTCGCAGTAAAAGCTCTGACTCTGGCAAAAATTTAACTGTAAGCTTTTCGTATCGTGCCATCAAGGCTTCAACAAGGCTCTGAGATATGTAGGTCTTATAAATAGTTCATGTTATATAATAATCATAATATATTCAATTCAGTATTCTCAATTTTCTTCTGTTGTCAGACCAATCCTAGCTATGAGGGCACACTTTTGCATATGCATCAGCTCATGGAATGAAGTCAGCGTTACATATGCATCATTCTTCAGTGCTCTTACTTTCTTTGCAAGTTATCATACATCTTTTCTAAGTAAAACCTGTGGGTTGAATGTCTGTCATTTTTGCTTGAAGTGAAATTTGGCACTATAGTGTATTTACCTTTTTGCCAGCCATAGTGACCATTAGCTGCTTTCTGTGGCCTCGACCAGCACCCTGCGAAACGCCGTCTCCCCCCTTGTCAGGCCCAGCCTCCTGCTGTCCTTTCCCAGCTGGTGAGCCACCGCTGAATGGTTTCGTCACCACCACGCGACTGTCCTGTTCCAAATCGAAGACGTGAACATGTTATAGTCATTGAGTTTGTTGCCTCTTTTCCTCAGAAAGAATTGTAACTGCGTGCACTCCACAACAAAAGCAGTGCTCTGGGGTATTAGTCAAGCATCATTATAGTTTTTAAGTTTGTCAAAATACTGAGTAACTCACACTGGTGGACTTGCTGATTGTGATGGAAAGATCCTCAGCTTTGCCCTTTCGGCTCTGCAGCGCCATTCCTTCTTCCTCTGCCCTTTTTCTGTCCTCTTCCACCTCCTGAATGCAACTCAATGAAAACAACAGACCAATCAGGAAGTCTGAAAGAGCTGCAACCTTTGACAGAAAAGACAAATGGCCCAGACTTGCAGTTCTACACCTGCAATGACGACCACTGAAATTTCAGACTCCACAGAAGCTTCACTGCCTGTGAACACTTGTCCTTACCTTGTGCCTCTTCATGAGTGCTTCATTCTTTCTGCGGAGAGCCTCGATCTTCTTGTCCAGCTCCAGGTCCCTCTCATGATCCCTCTTGGGCATCATGTCAGTGGGGGTCTGGGGGACACAACAACAAAACTTTCTTTTCAAACTAATAAAACAAGTTATTCAAACGATAAATGTTGTTTAAAGCAGCAGTACAAGAACTTTGCCTACATTCATTAGTGTAAAATAAAACAATGATTACAAACGTGACCAGACTTCTCATGTCAGCTTTTGGTACTTGAGAGTTTCTAACACACCACTGTGCGCGCTGCGTTAACACACAACACTAACACACCCTCACACCCACCACAGATGGAGCATTCATTACGAAGCTCGGTTACACAGGGAGAATGCATATGAGGAGCATCCTAAGCATCCCAGTGCGGTCAGCAGGGGCACACCTCCTCACACGACAGGGGGCCCTGTACCGAAAATCTCCATGTGCTCTGACAGAGCAGCAACTAGGTGCATGTTAACACTTCCTTTCATGAAAATCTCTCTTTAACTTGACGTACAAACATGCGCAAGAGAGCTGCACAGTTGGTGAGATGTGCACAAATATTCAGAAGAGGCAAGATTAGGATAATGTTGCAGAATGATAATGGGGGAGATCTAATTTCCTTTAGCCTGCAGCAGCTTAATGTTCCCTCTCCAATCTGGTTGTGTAGTCTGGATGTATGAGTGGTTCCTTCACCTGGCTGTAGAGCAAACTAAAGAGCACGTGCCTTGGAAGACTGGCAAGAGAGGGACTCTGCTGCAGCATGAGGTTAAAGAGAGTGTGCCGCTTACTTTAAAGACCAGGATCAATAGAGGTTCAGGTCAGGTCAGAGATGCCGTTAAAGAAGAAACTGCTGTATTGTTTTATAGTTATAGCACGGCATTTTGGGTATACACTCATTCACTTTCTTGCCAAGAGTTTAATGAGAGGATTATTATTAATCTCATGTCTGTAGGTAAACATGTAGCTCCAGCTAGCAGCCGGTTAGCTTACAATAGCATGCGCACATAAGTTCCTAAGGTTGTCGTCACTGTGATGTTGACAACCAGCAGCAAACAATCTATTACAATTAGTATTTTTGTATGGATTAAACAAAAAAGTTAAAGGGAAACTTTCCCATGTTTTTGTGTCTAAGATACTAATGAAGACCATTTTTGAAACTGGTCAAATATTGGGAGAGACTGCTGCAGCCACAGCAGCGAAACAGGCTGCAATGTAATCTCTACAGGAAACTGTGCACCTTTAATTTAAGTCCACTGAAAGTGCTTCTTTGTGCCACTGACAGGCTCAGACTGTTATTATGTTTCTGACAACATAATGGAGGATCCCTAAAGAAGAAATGAAACGTCTTTCTTTACCTTATGCTAGTCTGTTTGTAATTGTGACCAAGTCTTGCTCAAGGAGAAGGCTGAAATCTCGTTGGAGGTGACCTATTGCTAGAAACAATCAACACTGGAAACGTTGTTGTTGTTGTTGTGTACAGAAAATATAGTTTTGTGTTATCTAAAGATTTTCAGTGTCATGGCTCAACATTTAGCTGATATTAGAACAAGATTTCTCCTTGAAAGAGACCTTGAGCGAAACCTGGTCACACGCACCAACAAAGAGAGCAGATCAGCAAAAGGTAAAGAAAAACATGTCATTTCTCTGTAGGGTCCTTTTTGTAATGTTTTCAGACACTTAATAATAACAATCTGAGCCTGTCAGTGGCAGACAAAAACTTTTAGTGGATGGAAATTGACAGTGCATGATTGTACAAAGGGATTACAATGCAGCCTGTTTCATGGCTGCTGCTGCAGCGGTCTCTCTCGATGCTGGACCAATTTCAAAAACTGTTACCTTCATTAGTCACTTAGACACTAAAACATGGGGAAAATGGTTCAAAATACCAATACCAAAGTTTACCTTTAATTAGTGAGTTTAAATGTGCTAGTAGATGGATTTTGTTGCCTCTGTATAGAGCAAGGACAGGTGTTTCTCCTTGTTTTCAGTCTAGTGCTAATCTAAGCTAACTGAGGTGAGAGTGCTATCTATCTTTTCATCTAAGTGTTGCCAAGAAAGTGAATAAGCATGCTTCCCAAAATACTGAACTATTTCTTTAAATTGGTTTACATGAAATGCCAGCACGAGGACCAGTCACAAGGCAGCTCCTGTGTCATACAAAATGCAACATATTGTTTCAAAGAGACATGCCCCAGGCAACGAGATGATACTAACACTGTTACCAAGCAAAGCTCTTAGCTTGTAGTTTACGCTGAAGAGGACATCAAAATGTGTGTTTTAAAGGTAATAATGTTCTGGGATATTTGGCAGACAGTGACAAATAGGTGCCAAAACTCTGATAAGATGGGATCAGAGTTATGTTTATATCTGTTTCATCCCTCCATCTCCCTCCTGGGAAATGAATTTCTCTTCATATGCTCTCAAAGTTTCATTCAGCACACAAACAACAGAGCTCTGAGAATACTCAACGAATGACAATCACTGTAAAAAGAAAACAAAAAACCTCTCAACTCAATCAGCTAAAACAAGTGTTTCCGAATCAATGCTGGCATCACTGACTGTTGTCATTTGCAGCTGAGGAGAAGTGACAGTAGAAAAGTTGCCATTACTGCTTGTTGAAACTGTGAAAACACATCATTCATTTTTGAAATATCCCATTCTCCGCACTCTGTGTCATTTACTTGGAGAGGTCAGACTGTCTTGACAGAGACAGGAAGTAGATGTGCCAATGTGAGTCAGTCATTCTCCACTGTTGCCCCAGTGACGACGAAGGAGTCGAAGCTGTTTCTGTGTGATATTGCTAGCACAGAATGATGACTCACGGCTAGCAAGCGCACAAAGACCCTCACATTGGGACTGCAAGAAATTCTTTAGTGTGTTTTTTTCCATCACTGCCACTGTTATGCCTGCAAAGAATATCTGGCACTGAAGTGTTGTTGACTGAATGTAAGGTAGTCAGCACAGACTTTAAGTAAAATGACAAAAGCTGCACATCCTGAATGCAGCTGTGTCGAACCTGCAAAGAGACAGTGAGTATGAGAAAAGTTGGGACTCACTCAGAGAAGCAGCAGGCTGGAAAGCGGTTACCTCACAGCTTCTAGTTGTCAGGGTATCCAAACACAACAGACCATGAGGACATACCACCAAGAATAGACGCAAGGGAGAGACACGCTGCCGAATCTGAATCTCAGCGAAGCCAATGGCGGAGACTGAAGTAAACACCGGCCTCCTTGAACCAAAGTGGGGAGACTCTGTGTGGTGACGGTACCCCTCTGGGTCAGTTCTGTGGTTGTGCAGCAGCAAGGCGACACATATACACACACAAAACCACAAAACAGACAGAGACGTTGTGGGTCTGCCAGTGGACGGCACCCATGCCTGGACTGGCAGGCGAGAGGGAGGAGGAGAGGGGGGGCCCTGCAGAGAGAAAGCTGCCAAGGCTTCCTCCCTACCCAGCGCTCCTGCCACCTACAGGAGCTACAACAGGGGAGAGAAAGAGCCGGAGACACAACTGAAACGCTGCATGTAGCCTCAGCTAAATCTGCGACAGAGCAGAGGAGGGAGAGGGGGGGAACCTAACACCAGAGAGAGCAGGAGAGAGTGTGGGATGAGAAGGGAAAGGAGAAGGCACTCACGGGTCTTTCCATGTCAGCGGTGAGAGCTGGGGTGGGTCCAGGCGCGAGGCAGCCGAGGCGGCAGAGAGGGCTGCCTGGAGTCGACGATCATGCCTCGATTACAATGAGCCAAGTTGGGCAAGCAGCCAAGACGTCTAACAAATGCACAGAGCTCCCCTGTTAACGGATTTCACAGCACCCATCCGCTTGTCCTCTCCCTCTCTCTCTCTCCCTCACTCCCTCTCCAGCCCTCCCACCCTCCTGCACATATGCTCTCACACTCCCTCTCGCCCTCTCTAAAGCACTTGCTCTTTCCCCTCCTCACTTATTTTCTGCTCAGAGCATGCTTGTTATCCGTCACCCTCCCCACACACACACACACACACACACACACACACACACACTCTTCAAGTAAATTAGCACTATTGCTAAACTGACACTATAATATTTTTGTGTGTGTGTATGTATCATTAAATGCTTGGCAGCCACAGCAAATTTATAATATCACTTTTTACATTTTATAATTAAAATGCTGTAATGGCAACATGGTGATATGTTTTTTATATCCATTAATTAAGTTAATTTGTTAACTTAGGTTCGGGAGCAGGGCCACGCCTCGACCACACCTCTGATTACCTGCCAAGCCTACTTATACCTGGTCAACTCATCCTGCTCTGTTTGTCTCAGATACCTCGACCCACCCTCCCTTTCCCTTCCCTTCATCCATCATCCTCCCTACCTCATACTTACCAACATTTCTTCATCCTCTCTTCCCTTCTTCCGTCATCTCTTCTTATTCAATCCAGTGCATACCTCTCCCATGTCCCAGTCTAGGTACCGTCTGGGGGACCTGTAATCAACCTGAGACAAAACCCCCACATTGAGTCTCCCTCTGCCCGATCTCAGTACATCCAGAAGACATCCCTCTTCCACCTTCACCCCCACTTACATCCATTAACCAGTCCTCAATAACTAACACCTCCTGAATTACAATTAAACATTTGACTGACATATTGATGTGGCGTGGTCCTTGCTAATGAATTGATTGTGTTTTAATTCTGTCTTCTGTTATAGGTATAAGCATTTGGGGTTGGTAGATACTGGCTTTGGGTTTGTATTTGTGTTGTTATTTGTGGTTAAGGTTTTTTATTTTTTATTTAATCATGTAGAGTGTTTTGTGTGTGTGTGTGTGTGTGTGTGTGTGTGTGTGATTTCAAATACATTATGTCCTTGTGTGCCGACTAAACGAGATGATAATAGCTTTATTGAGATGGGGGTAAGACTGGGAATTCATCAAAAAAAAATTTTTTTTAAAAAAAGCTTCTTCCTACTCTGATGGGGCCTCATTCACATCTAAACAATACGCACATAATAAATGAGATGCGTGTGTTGTTTGTTCCCTGTGCGCTTTCAACAGCTGCGTCTCCTACGAGCTCCAGACTACATGTTTAGAGTACTAAAGAAGCCTCCTAAAGACTAGAAGGGGAGGGGTGGTTGGGGGTTGCCTGCCGAATTTCCCACAATTCTTCATGCACGGCATGCTGCCTTTTGCCAAACCCAAGTCTGAGAGCTAATGACATGCAGCAAACAGGCAGCTTGGCAGACAAATGCCACAGGCGTCTCAAGGAGAGCAGCGGCAGCAGCAGCAGTGAAGTCAGTCACTTGAGACTCGGTCAGTGCTCTGCAATTTCCAGCGCATTATGGAAACAAACACATCTTTGAAAGTTACCAGTCTGAGCGACATTTTTAGCAAAGTCCACATTGCGTACATTCTACATGGATCAATCCTGCTAATGAGCAAAAGCTCTTTACAAAATATTTTAGCCTACAAGTATTTGAGCTATTTTAGAATTAATGTAGGAAATGTCTTGAAAAGAGAGTTTGTGTCTGATGTTGTGTCGGCCCCTAACGTGTTAATCCCTGGATGTTATTGCACTAAGTGGTTAACTAAGTACTTGAGTTATAACCTTGTGATTAGGTTTATGAGCTGTAATTGCAGCTAAAGGCATCAATTAGTATGAAACTATGAATGTAAAGTTAAAGGACATACCAGTAGTTAAATTTACATTGTTATAATTTAAGAGTCATTAAAGGGGAACACCACCCAAATTATGAATTACAATATGTTATTTCCAGGGCCTTCTTCCGCCCATCTAAACACAAAATCAGGGAGAAAGTCATCAGTCTTTAGCAGTGTTGCCAAGTCTGCTTATTATATGCGACTTTGGGCTTGTTTTTCTGTAAAGTCGCTTACAAATATTGGTAGTCGCGGATGGCAGGTTTTTTTGGGCTTGTTTCTAAAGCGTAGTTGCTTATTTGGGCTTGTTCCCAGCTCCATAATAAGTTGTCAAGCAGATATTTTCGATATGTTATTTAAACGTAGGATAGTTTCTCTTGCCTGTTCCCTCTGTCCCTCCCCTTTCTCCATACACACAGGAGACAGCAGAGTTTTTTCCCACCTGCATCCTGCTTCTAATTGGCTCTGACCCTGATGGCAAAACTGCGCATAGTTTACTTATCTGTCCACATGGATGTAAATTGACAATCTGTACCCACAGTTTAAAATCCGTCCCCATGGACTGTAAAACCGTGCACACAGTTTATTTAATTTTCTCTCCCCGGAACCTAGGGGGGCTCCGTAGAAAAAGTCACTTGTTTTGGGCTTGTTTTCACAGGCCTGGTTGCTTATTTGTCTCGCTAGATCTGGCAACACTGGTCGTTAGTTAAGCAAAGCGTCTAAAGACTGACTTGTGAGTCTACAAATTGCCTGGCTCTATGGGACTGGCTCCAGGCTGATCAAAAATGAACACCACTACTGCCCAAACATGTTTACATCAGTTATCATAAAATTATACTTTTAACATTTAAATTAGTAGTCTATGGGTTATTACATTTTTACCATTTTCTGTCTCCTCCACCACCTGTTATGCCCAAAATGGAAGCAGACCAAATACACGCAGCCACACGCTCCTAATCTGACCTTTAAGCTTTCATATGAATAGGTTTTTATAACATTATCAATACAATATCATAGGCTATTTTTAACATATGCATGCTATAGGTTGATACATATCATGGATGTATAAATTAAATATCCCAACCTCAAGTGTGAATGTCCACTGCAACGCAGTTGATGGCAGCAGTGATCTCTTCCCATACTGCTTTTTTCCTGACTTTAATGCCACTTTTCAGACTACTAGGTAGAACCAATTGAACCTGGGATGTCAGTGTTTCAATTTCTAGCTCAGAGAAGTTTCTCTTCTTGGCCGTATTACGCCTGATGTAAACTCTAGGGGCTAGACCTCTAAACTGAGAATATATTGGGGCATGACATTTAAATGACAGCTGAGAAGAATCATATGCAAACTTAATTGCAAGATCATTTCCTCCACGCAGCTCTGCACTGGTTTGTACATTAGACTGATAAATGAGGGCCATTGTCATCGATAACATCTTTACAAAGTCACTGCCTTTGGGGCAGCTTAACACAAATTTGAGTTTTAGCGCTCTAGGTTTTGGATGCAGGAGAGAGTTGTTGAGATTTACTAATATTTTTGGACTGTGTTAGACCACAAGGATAACATATATGAATTTTAAAAATGGATGTAATTGTCCTTTAACCCTATAAATCACTTAACAAGACAAGCAGCACAATGAGACTGTGAGCTAAATGCTAATGCTACCAAGCTAACGTGCCCACAGACTATGCTAAATGCCAATGTTTAGCACGTTGTACCATGCTAACATGTGCTAATTAGCACTTAGCAAATAAAGTAAAGTGAGGTTGATAGAAATGTTGTTAGTTTTGTAGGTATTTGGGCATAAATTAAATTAATGTATGAAGAGAAATTTTTACCTGATGATAGCGCTGGATGAAAAGTCAGGGGCCCAACAAACTTTTTAAAATACATCCTCTGGGAACCATGAATGCTTAAAAACTTTTTTTCAGTCATGCTAGCATGGCTACAACATAATTTTATCCTTCACACAAATTTGCTTTCTTATAATGTAGCCTTTTCACATTGTCTGTTTAATGTGCGCTAATGTTACATTATAAGCTAACCTTAGTTGTGTAGTTCACTCTGCTGTTTTTGTCTTTACCATAATACCAGATTCACTGTGTCCATATCCAAACATTTCTACAAGCAGGGTGCCAGTCTTGGGGCTTACACAGGCAAAGAGACAGACAGACACATTCATACTACAGCTAGCTTTTATGATGATAACGAACACATTTAGCGCACAGCTAACAGTTTTGAAGCTTAATTACCACAGAGGCTGCATCTTAAGACAACTTTGATATTAGCTTTAAATCTATTTTTTAAGTGCCCACAGTAACTCAAAATTATTATCATTTGAAGAGTTTGACTTTAGGTTATTTTTTCAACAGATAAGTGAGACATCAAAGTTAAACTGTACTGACCTCCACATTAGCTGGGTTCACTGTCATTAAGCTAACAGCAGACAGACTGCAGTTCCACATCATGTCCACTAGACGGCGCCAAAGCAACTGTCAACCGGAGCCTGCAACACATGAAGGAGAGTGCTGACTCCTGAGGAGAGGACAACAAATTTTAACCTAAATCCTAATCCTAAATTTTAACTGGCAATTATTACAAAATCATATAATAAATATTTCGCATTTATTTTTAAAATGGAATCTAACAGAAATTAATTGGAATAGATGAAACAATAATGCAATTAAAAATGATATAAAGCTGAAATGGGATGAAAAAATTAAATGAATGAACAAAACAATTCTAAAAAAAAATTACAGTGGGTAGCTATATTAATATAATTAAGCACCATTTGAATTGTAAACTAGTGTGACTGTTTCATCGGAAAATCATCCCCAGAGGCCCCTTTTCCCTGTAAACGGTGATTAATCATGTCCTCTTGTAGCATGAAACAAAACTAATATTTTTAGGGGAGAATAAAAATGTGGATCAGTAACACTGATCCTAATTGGCTTGACTTAAAAGAACCGGCAGCAGTGGCTGACTTTTTATTTCATAACCTGATTTACTGACAGATGATTATCTAAAGTCACAGAAGTGTCATTATCTACACTGTGCAACTTTAAAATAGATGCAGCACTGTGTTTTCAGCTGCATACACAGTGCTGAAAAGCTCAGGCAGGCCTATATGTCTCACCCAAATTAACATGATTTGACATTGCTTTCACAGATGAGGTTATCTGTAAGTAAGCAAGGCATGCACGACAAACATTCAAGTGTCTAGATGAAAATTAGACATTCATTTGCTTGAGTGCTAATGTGCCTATTATGCCAAGCTTGTACATATTCAAAGATTCGCTCAGGTTTAATGTTGACATGAGACAGAGCTACATCAAAATATAAGAGCACACCATGTTTAGTCACATCTTCAGTTAGGAAAACAAAAGACGGATTATTTCAGGTCATAATAACTTTGGGTGTCTACATGGAAACTCACCAAGACAGACACACCTGTTTGTCTGTTCCATCACCTTATGTAACACTGGCTAATTTTGTATGAATGGCTTCGTAAAAGGTGTGCCAGAAGGTGTGTGCTTAAGTTGTTAAGTGCATGTTTATTGTAAATACCCAGACAGACAATGGCAGTTGTGTTTCTATTTTTGCAGTTTGAGCTATTGAGAAAAACAAAATGTGTACAACGTCACAGGCGGACCTGCTTTTGCATTTATGACTGCTGAAGATTCTTGTTTGCTCCTCACTTTTGTATTTCCTTTCCTATTTTGCAATATTTTATTAGAGAATTTTAATGCTCTGCTTCTTTATATTCTACTCAGCGGCACATTAGAGGCAAATAATGTGCTTTTTGCTACAGTTTTCTACATTTATATGATAAGTAAGATCAAGATTTTACATGTAAAACATATGATCAACTTATAAAATATTAGATGTTATTATAGGTGAACTTCCCAACATGATAAAGTATTAAAATTAACCACTTAAATTAGCAAAACATCTGAAATGTTACATGCATAATAAAGCATCAGCAATAAGAAACAAATAATATGACAGACAGGGGTCAGTGAACATTTACCTGCGGTGTTGGTGATAAGTGAAGTACATGCAATTCAATAAGTAGCTTTGCCATTCTGTGTAGTTAACTACTTAAATAAAGTAATACTTCTACTGTAATACAATAATAAAAGGAAAGCAGTGGTCTTTTTTATCATTATTTTACCATTGCATCTCTGCTGTAATTGAGCCATCTCTGAGCAGCCCCACCCTTTTCTCTTTCATCTGCGTTTTATTGGTTCAGCTGTGACGTTGTACCTAGGCAATGCATTCATCAGGCAGTCACCACCACACATTTGACCTTTCACAAATAGTCACAAGTGTTGATCAGTGCTTTAGTTAATTAACACATTTTTAGATCAGGGGTGTCAAACTCATTTTAGTTCATGGGCCACGCACAGCCTGATTGGATCACAGGTGGGTCAGACTTTTAAAGCCACTGCATAATGTCCTATAAATATCGAACAACTCCAAATCTTTCCCTTTCTTTGTTTAAACAAGTACATTTTAAAAACACTAATCCGTTTACAAAATAGATGACAAACCTCTCAGCCTTCACAAGTGCATCACTATTAGGTGTGCAAGGTCATCCAGTGAGCCGGATTGGACCCTTTGGCAGGCCAGTTCTGGCCCCCGGGCCGTATGTTTGACTCCCTTGATTTAGATGTTATAAATGTTGCTATAATAGCTGGCTAACTGAGTAATCCTGCTTGGTACAATAAACCCACACCTGGATTATAGTTACTGGATGGCAGGTGTGTAACCAATGGACAAAGCTGACATTTGTTGCACTTCCCTGTGAACTGTGTTTCTGTTTCTTTGTTTTTTGGTTTATAACCTGAACTGAATGGGTTGTTTTTTTGCTGGCATGTGACTTTTTTCGTAGTAGTTTGAACTATGTTTTTCCAAGCAGCATAAACCAAACTAGATTCCTTCGCTGGGCTCAACTTCTCCCAGTGTGAAGTAACTGGTAGCTTGCAAAGTTCTGATAATACCTTTGTGTCAGTGCGTAAAAATACAAATGCACCTGTAATGGAGTATTTTATAGTGTTATATTGCATAGTTTACTTCAACCACAACTACTTAGCCACTCTGTAACGTGTGTTTGATTTTCATTTGATTCAACATTAGCAGCAGTTATGCTTTCATTGCATATCCTGCAAGAGAAGCCTGCTGCACCCTGCAGAGCCGGTTTGCATGAAGCATAATCAAAACATGCGACAATAACAATGACTTATTACTTGTAACATGTGAGACAAATGTTTACAATAGCAAAATACAGTGAGTGAGATAATTTTCCAAATATGTCAAATGTGATCACTGGACAGTCTAAGCAGTGTGTAATGTTTCCCACAATACATTAATGAAATAGCAAGCAATAAATAGTTGTGCATGAGAGAGGTTTGGTGATTCAGAGTAGAACAAAAGCTGTCCTGTGATGTTAACACTCAGCCAGTTTCATCCCTCTGGCTCTAGAGCATGGGACTTGCATGCAGCACTAACACACCCACATTCTTTATCTCATACAGCACCATATAAATACAGACCAAATGTACACATTAGATACAAATCATTTCGATTTCTGCAGAAGGTACGCAGCGCAACAGCAGCATTGTTGCTTATTTGTGACGACTGCTTGGAAGATTAATCACTCTTTTTTTGTTCTCCAGGAAAAGACTTTCTACTGCACTCTGCAACGAGGCAAAATGAGTGGCTGTAAGTCTCTTTGGTTGTTATATTTTTAAAGAATGCTTTGAAATAGTTTCCTGTGCAAATTTTTTTTGTTAGTAACAAGTATATTCTGTATATGAGCATGTTTTTCTGAAAAACAATGTGACATCTAAGTATTTCTAACTCTTTAACCAGTAGCTGCATGTTTCAGTAAAACAGGAAACACACGTAGAGCAAACTACACGTCATAAATTGGATGATGCACTTTTTTCTACACTGCACATGTGTATATATATTTGTGCAAACACAATTTGGAGAATTTTTGTTGCCAGGAATTCAAATCCTTCACACAACAAGTGAAAACATTTTGTTCTTTGTTGAAGATATTTTCAACATAAGAAAAATAATTTGGCTTGAATTCAACAAATACTGCATTCAGATGTTTTTGAAGCCTGGGTCGCTCAGTCAGTAGATCTGACTCTGAAACTGAGGGTCTAGGCTTCAAGTCTCTGTTTAGGTGACAAGTTTGTTGAGTGATGAGTTTATTGGCGGTGACAGTATCTCAGTTCACAGGGACTTGGCTTGGGAACTGGAGGGTTGCCGGCTCAAGCCCCTGTGCGGACCAAGCATGGAGTGTGGACTGGCAGCTGGAGAGGTGCCAGTTCACTTCCTGGGCACCTGTACGAGGCAGCACCCTCGTTCTCAAATCCTCCAGTTTAATGCATGCATCAGTCCTATTTGTGCGTGTGTGTGTGTACTTCAGGCCTGTGTGTATATGACAACAGAGTGAAAAAAAAAATCCCCTTGAGGATTAATAAAGTATATCTTCTTCTGCTTCTTTTTCATAAACTGTCCACATGTAACTGCTTTTGACAATGTTTTTGTTCATTCAAAATCCTGTATTTTTGTGTCTTTCCATCACAGGTGGTGGCAATGTGAGTCTGTTTGTTTACTTACAGTGTTTCAGACCTATATGACTGACAGCATGAAAACATGTACTTATGAAGCTGTTTCCTCCTCTGTAGGACGATAAGAAAGGGGGGCCAGGGGAACATGGATGCCAAGGACGTGAGCACGACAAAGTAAGACAACTTTGACCTTCCTATTGTGTGCTTCATACTGGTTTGGCTGATTCAGTAACTTCGTAGCGCTTGTGTTAACTAAAACTATTGAGCTGTATATATCTCTGTGTTTTAAGAAACTGTTCTTATGGTCTGTTTACAGGAGGGACAGGGAGAAGAAGGACATGGAGGCCACATGAAAGGGCACGGTGGCTGTGGGAAGGGTGGTGGTCAAGGTGATCATGGTGGTCATGGTCATCACGGTCCTCCTGGTGATCACGGTGGTCGTGGTGGTCACTGTGGTCAGGGGCGTGGTGGTCAAGGTGGCCACGGTCGTAGCGGTCGTGGTGGTCACGAATGATGAAGAAACCCTTGATTCACCGATCTGATTGTAAAGAATTAAATAATCCATCTCTAATAAACTAATCGAGAAGAAAAAGCAGCTGGTTTATTCACACAAACAAGACATCAGTCGCTTTAAACACATTAATCCAAAACAGATATGAACTTGTCTCTATCATTTGAGGTGGTAAACGTGCACAACTGGCTGGTAACTATGCACAGCGGTGTTACACGGGGGAATATGGTGATGTGGATGTGCTGTGAATATCTCAGCCTTGACAACATCGTGTGGCAAATAAATATTTGGAGAATCTCTGCATAGGATGAACAGATTAAGTTGGTGAAATAAAATGCAATAGAAGTCAGATAGGGTTCAACAGAAACAAAACATTAAAAGACATTACAGTGATGTTATAAATAAGAAAAAATAGATCTGAAGTCACCTTAAACTCCTCTGATATTCCAATAAATCCTGTTAGAATTTTGAAATATCATGGGCTTATTGTGGCCCGAACAAATCTGCCCATTGCACCTTGGAAATGTTTAGGAGGTCCAGCAGAATATCTAAACATCACATTGGTAGGCGTATATATGATATATAATAGGCCATACCAGGGGTAGGCAACCTGCGGCTCCAGAGTCACATGTGGCCCCTCTCCAGTGGCTACAGGTGGCTTTGACAGTCTTTATTTTTTTTTACTTTTTAGTTTTCCTTTATCAACATTGTAAAACTTAGTTCTTACATTCTCCAACTGTAAAAATGTGTAGCCTACACACTAAATAAGAAAAATGATTTAGTATTTCATCACCTAAAATGTGTAGCTCCTCTTGAGCCTCCCTCGCTGAGCTAGCTATGGACTCTAAATCCAAAAAAGGAAAAGTCTTGGAGGAAAATAAAGTATTTAATAGGGTGTGGACGGGTTTGTTTGCTTTTACCACAAACGCTGCAAAGTTTAAGTACTGAATAATCATAAAGAGCCCACTGCAAAGTTGATAGGCTAACATATACCAGAGGCTGTGTGACTTTCAGATAATTATTTTGGTCAAAATTGGCTCTTTTGATAATAAAGCTTGCCAACCCCTGGGCTACACTAAAACACAATATCAGCTGACATAATGGGTTAAGGAGAGTAAAGTCACTCCATTCCTACTAATTGCAGTACTACGACTTTAAGTCCACCCTTTTGTCAGTTCTGTGCTTATTTGTTGTGTATTCCAAAATGAATTTGCACACTGAGGTGAGGCTGTATTCCAGAACAGAGGAATAGAGCACATTGCACAGAGCATGGGGGCCGAGCACCTGATCTGGCCATGTTTTTCCCACAGAATGATTCCCATTGATTCTGATGACCTCTGACCTCTCTTGTAGCACTACCAAAAGGCCAAAAGTTGTACAACAAAGGAAACAATATGATTTTTATGGCAGTTTTCTAGAAATTTTTCCACACATCCATCCTGTTCTTCTACTGCTGTCTTCAAGACAAACATAATATCCAATAGGGCTAGTGCACCATTATCTGTATCTGTATCTGTATCTGTTCAACCAGCTAATATATTTGTATCTGTATCTGTACTCTGGAAGGGCAGAGTTTAAACTGGATATGGGTGGGACCTAACTAGAAGTTGTTTTTTAAATTTGATATGGGTTGATCAGAAGTTGCTAAATTTATTAATTATTAGAAAACTATTTGCAGAACAATCTCAGCACCGAACTTCAGATCATTTTCGATCATAAGAGTAAGAGATTAAACACCCAAATGAGGATTTTCCTTCACCACGAGTACAGATATTGACACATCTAATTTGGACGAGACTCGTACTCATAAAAAGTACATCATCCATACCTTAAAAACCAATTCTATCCAAGTACTCAGCTCAACCCTAATATCCACAGACATGATAGCTTTCTCTCGCTCAGTGTCAGTTGAAAGGATCAGGATGGGCAGAGGTTCCCAGCGCTTCATCTTTAAACTGTTCCAGTGCAGTTTTTATTGCAACCTGAACCACAGAGTGTGCTACATCTAGCAGGAAAAGCTCTCCTATCTCAAACTGTTGTTCTGCATTTTGCTCAGAGTGAACCATCATGACATGAAAACTACCATCAGACACATCCAAGCGTAGATCCTCCACAGCAGCAACATCCGTCACTGCGCTTGCTGTTATTTTGTTTCCCATTGGGCCATTTTCCGCAGCAGCAGCATCATCATCATCATAGTGAACTGTGAATGAGTCACTGCTGAATGCTGCCTGAAGTCTGATGTCGTCCCTTACTGCTGAATGCTGTGACACAGTTCCCATTGAAATGGCATTAGGGGGGCTTTGTTGCTTTTGTAAACTGTCCATATTTTGAGAACGGCCGTGGTCAGGACTCACTGTGCTGCTGTGAGTCATGTGGGAGTCCCGTGGACACTGTGGGATCGTGTGAGTCTCTCCAATACCGATCACACCCTCGCTTGAACTTCCTGCCATCACTTTTCTGCTGTTGCTTACAAGTGAGGGTGTTTTGAAGGCTTTGCTGTCTTCATTGTTGTCATTCATCTCTAATGTCATGGCCGTCACATCTACACTCATTGTCAGCATCTCAGGACAGTGGTGTTTTACAGTTTCTGTGTGTGTGCTCTGGGTCGTGAGCTCATCAGCTTGTTCATTAGCCAGGACTATTATCTCCTCTGCCATGCACTCATTAGTTTCTCCATTGCACTCCTGCAAGAAGGGAAAAGGCTTTAGAGGTTTCTTCCTCCAAAATGCTTTTAGCTGCAGAAAGTTTAAAGATTTGGCTTCTGATTGAAGTTTAGAAACAACAGTGGGGTGATGTAGTTTAAATGTTTCCCTCACTCCCACAGATGGCTTGTGCTCTGCCTTGCTGGCCTGATATATTTCTGTGGTGTTCATGTCCACAGACTCTCTGGTGTGTCTGTTCAGAATTGTACCAGCATGATATTCACCTCCATCGTAGTTGCCTCCCTCACCAGGTTTCAGGGTGCATGTGAAGCAGCTGACTGACATTGAGAAAACTTGCTTCAAAGCATTCAGCTTTCGTGTCAGCTGATTGTGGTGCAATCTGTGAGCTTCAGGATTCTTGGAGGACAGGCGCTTCTGATGCTCCGTAAGAGATGCTGTCTCAGCTTCATTACTGATTTTCTCTTCACAGCTCTGCACAGATATTTCAGTCACATTACACATGCAGGTTGAGCCATTGTGCCTGCACACCTCAAAGCTCCTGTGTCCGGTATTTGTCCTTGATTTTCCGAGGAAAAGTAACTTGGAAGAAGTCGGTTTTCTCCTGAGCATTTTACTATTCGAACTGCGCCCAGTTTGAGTTTCTGTCCTTGACATAGTTCATTTAAGATGGTCCTCAATGGTCCATGGTCCTCAACTGTTTTCCGGCTGATAGAAAAGAATTTGTTTAATATCAATTTATCCCCCAAATATCAAAAGACACAATGTATGTCCTTGCAGTTTGTCACAGTGAAACGCCCTCTGTTGTTGTGTCACAGCAGTCTGTGCAAAAATGAGTCACTCTGCTTTGGACAAAATGCTGATGAGACCTTCCTGAGCACTGCTGTGTGATTCATCCACTGAAAAATATGTATGGTAGAGCATACAATATGTTATCATCCAATAAAATATGTTCTCAGAAAAAGTTGCTGCCCAGTGTAGCCTGAGAACATGAACAAATTACATAAATACATCCACTCAAATTTTTAAGGAAAGGTGTACAAATGTACAAGTTTTACACTTTGACTGTTTCTGTCAATAAACATATTTATAAATAATAATTATATAATTATAAATTATAAATAGTAATATTCATGCATGTAAAATTGCTCCTTACCTGTCAATTATCTCTGTGGCTTCCCCTTATTCCACTCCATAACACTGTTTCTGGCTCACCTTTAAATGTGCCTCTCTGCGCCTCAGATGCTCAACAGAGCTCTAACAACAACTGGGCATGCTGGTTTCCATGGTGATGGAATGACTGACGTGTTACACGATGCAATAAATTGCCAACCCTGCCGGTAAGCAGGGTAAGCAGCCACTGTAATAAAATGGGATATTTGAAGAAATGAAATTATATCCTGGAAGTGCATTTCAGAAACCCTTTCCTGATTATCTAGATAGAGAAATGTATTTAGCTGGAAAACATTTTCTACATTCATTTGTTCTGTGTGTCAGGAAAAAGTTCTCAGCATGTGATTATGCCACACTTACCTTCATCTCTATTTGTCACTCACCATCTGGAGTGTCCACAGATGTTCAATAACCATTACCACTCAGTTTGCACACTACAATATTTACTTCTGCTCATACTTAAGATTCAAAGATTTATTGGTCACATATTCCAAGTTTTTGTGCAGTGAAATGTGGGGGTGGCATATTCCAGATCAGGGATACTTACCTTGCTTTACCCAAGGGCCACTTTTATAAAATGTATCAGTTAAAATGAATAAGCAAGGCAAATCCTGTGAAGCAGCCCCACAAAGGTCAGGTGTAAGCCGGGGCTTTTCCAGGACTGTAGAGATCCCTGGACCTCTGTTGAGGGGTCCAGGGATCCTCCCCTGGCATTGATGGATTACTTAACGAGCAAAGAATGAGCCAAGTGTTTTCACCTGCAAAATGTCACTCAAATTAATACATACCGACCAGGAAGAGACACAAAATGACCAAAATATACACAAAGTTACCTAAAAGACACAAATGACTACAGCAAATGTCAAAAAAGAAGCAAGAACCACCATAAAGTCTGTGCATCTTGCTCCTATGTAGAAGAGGTAGTGGTGCCTTGTGCATATCTGTACCCAGGGGCCCATAGCCTCATATTCCACTCATGTCCCTTGGCACTTTTTTCTTTTTAAACAAGCTCTCTGTTGATTATTTTTATGCACTCTGGCACCTTCAAATCGCAGTGTTTACCAGTTTATTTTCATTGCGCATCACAAAACGGCCAGCTGGCCACCCAGCACCCTATTGAGGGCCAGACTTGCCCAGGCCGTAAGTTGAGTACTACTGCTCTAGATGATGTGCTAAAAGGCTAATGTGCAATAATAATAAAAAATAGAAATAAAAACTATAGCTATACACAGTAAAGCTAAGTAAGTAAAAGATGAACTGATTTCCAAGAGGCAAAAAGTTAAAGATGACACATTTCTGCCATGTTATTTTTTAAAATTTTAATCTTTGAGAGTTTTCAATTAACAACAAAGGAAACGGGTCTGAAGCAAAAGTTTGGGCACCCTGCATGGTCAGTGCTTAGTAGTGCCCCCTTTGAGTCTTTCAGTTCTTGTTTGGGGAATTTTCACCCACTCTTCCTGCAAAAGGCTTCTAGCTCTGGGATTCTTGGGCCGTCATGCATGCATTGACTTTTTAGGTCTATCTATAGATTTTTGATGATGTTTAGGTCAGGGGACTGTGTGGGCCATGGCAAAACCCTCAGCTTGTGTCTCTTGAATAAGTCCATTGTGGATTTCAAGGTGTGTTTAGGATCATTGTCCCATTGTAGAAGCCATCTTCTCTTCATCTTCAGCTTTTTTACAGATGGTGTGATGTTTGCTTCCAGCATGTGCTGGAATTTAATTGAATCTGTTCTTCCTTCTACTTGTGAAATGTTCCCCGTGCCACTGGCTGCAACACAAGCCCAAAACATGATCAATCCACCCCCGTGTTGGACAATTGAACAGGTGTTCTTTTTATGAAATTCTGCACCCTTTTTTCTCCAATCGAAGCTTGTTAAAGTGCAGTTTCAGGAGCGGGAACACACACCAATCACAGCCTTCTAGCCTACTATATAAGTGGAACTAACCCTTTCCTCAGTCTCTCACTCCTGCATTCGTGCGTTTGAATCAGTGAAGCAACTACAGAGAAGAAACAAACAAACAAAAAAAAAAAACTTAACTTACCGAGATCATGGATTTCTTATCTTTATCTCCTTCTGACGACAACATCTTCAGAGGCATTCAACACCACCAACACAGAGGTCCATCACCACAAAGACCATCCGAAAAAGCCATGACATCTCCAGCGATCTCTGTGCCCAAGACCCCTTCTCCTGTGCTCCGAGCTCAGCAGTGGAGGAAGGGGACCTCAGCATGCACCGTGTCGTCCACAATCCACATTCCACATTCCACCTGGTTCCTCCCTCCTGGATCTGCAAAATTATAACTCCTCTGAAGACACCTCCACACCTCCCGGGACACCAGCCCCACCAGCCAAAAAAGGTCGAGGTAGGCCTGCTTCAAGGGGTTTTTCCAGCGAGCGCCGCGGTCATTCTTCTCCATCACCTGCGAGGATGACAGCCGCCCACAGTCATCAGGTCACTGGCGTCTCCACTCACAGCCGGCCACAACGCCACCTCGCTCCGCCGAAATCCTCCACCAGCCAACTATCCTCCAGGATCTCGGACTGGACAGTAGCCTCCCTCCAAAAGGCACTGAAGGATAGGCGAGTACAATTTCAACGCTCTGACAATAAGGCTAACCTTTTCCACAAACTCATGTCTGTTCATTATCCTAGCCACGCTGTCCACTCCGGCGCACTTCCGCATTCCCCAACCAGCCATACCCAGACGGCCCACCGGAACCGGAAGAGGGCCTCCACCTGCCACGCACGGTGACAGATTACCTGCTACCTCCGGGCCTAATTCACAGCCAAACCCTCAGTCTGTGTTTCCTGGGGTGCATGATGCAGCTGCCTGCAATTATCTCCTCCATGTTCCCCAAACAGCCGGGCTAGGGGAGCCTGGCACTGGGATGCCAGGTCCCCCGGTATCTTCCTCTCACTCTGTTCAGCCGTCTTTTTCTGCAACAGCTTCTGGCACCGGGTTGCCTGCCTTTCCAGTAACCTCTTTTTCCCAGCCTCACCTTATCTCTGCTGCAGTTTCACGTGGCACCGGGATGCCTGCTATTTCTTCTATTCCTCCTAACCCCATTTCTCTCGGGGTACCTGGTACCGGGTTACCAGGTCCCATAGCCCCTCCCTCGTACCCACCTCAGCCTTTCATTCCGGTTGAGGCTAATGGCACCGGGTTGCCAGCCCAACATTCACAGCCTGCACCATCATTTCAGCCCATGCACACAGCAGATTCACATGGCATTGGGTTGCTGGAAATATCTGCTGGCCACAATCCCACTCGTTACGGGGTATCAGGCACCGGGATGCCCGAAACCTCCGCCAGCCACAATCCCACTCGTTATGGGGTATCAGACACCAGGATGCCTGTGCCCCCCGCAGCCTTTTCCTCAACACAATGGCCATCCGCTTTGGCTGGAGCTAATGGCACCAGGCTGCCAGGTTCCCAGGCTGCTCACTTCTATTTGCAGCATCTTCCACCACCCGTCGTCCCCGGCACCGACTTACAAGTCTGCTCCACCCTACCACTTTCTCAACCATCCATAGTTAATACTAACTTCACTTTATCCACAGCTAATCCGGCAGCGCGTCACCCCACTTGTTTTGTTTCCCGCCCTTCTCCCGTTCCCACCAACATCCGCAAGCAGATACTAGACGGTAATTACATTGATCTAGCTATTCTACTCCTTCCTTCCCTCCACCAACATCCCGTCGCCAGAGACCTCGACGACACAGATAGGTGCCCCCATTATAAAAAACAGACGTCCTCTCGTTCTAGGGTTCTCAATTCCCACAGAATTTGCTTATGCTTTTTCACTCTATAGGGACGTATTTTGCTCCCAGTTTCCTGCCCGCTGCCAGGAACTGGATGACTACTTGTCCATTATCCTCAACTTGGCAATCCGTTTTGGTGGTTCTGGCTTCTACCAATATTCATTTCGCTTCTGAAGCTGCAGCTCGCCTAAACCAGTTTAACGAGAGCACTTACTGGGGCACCCTTGACACAGACACTTATTGTCGCATCTTCGCTGCCCATCTCGCCCAACCTTGTCCCTTGTGCAGTGCACCTTCCCATCCAGCATCTTCCTGCTCAGTCCCTGCCAAGTTCACTCAACCACGTATCGCCTACAGGACTCCTGCTCCCTCCCCCGTGGCACCCACCGCCACTCCGGTCACACTTATTCCCAAAAGTGCTCCTTCTGTCTCTAATTTTTCCCTCAACCCCAGCGGAGCAGATAAAAGAGGACGGCCCATCTTGCACCAAGGTGGCTGTACCATCTGCAACAACTTTAACGACAATGGCTGCCAGATGTCCCAGTGTTGTTACCTCCATGCCTGCTCTTTATGCAGCGGTGGCCACGCCCGACCCACATGCCCACATAACCCTACATCCCAGAAGATAGGTAAGCACCCCTCTACGCCAGTAAATGTTTCAGCACTGAGGGCCGCACTCCGTAACCACCCCGATCCCACTTTTGTAGAGTTCCTCACCACCGGCTTCACGGAGGGCTTCCACCCGGCATTGCAGTGGAGCCGTCTGTCTCCTTTACTTGCAAAAACCTACAGTCAGCCATTAACGATCCTGAATCCATCGACCGATTACTCGCTGCTGAAGTCGAACAAGGCTTCATGATCGGCCCTTTTGCTCAACCCCCTTTTCCTACTTTCCGAATAAGCCCACTCGGCATCACCACCAGAAAATATTCAGGAAAGAAGAGAATCATTATTGATCTCTCGGCACCGCACGGTAGCCATGTTCCCAGCGTCAACAGTCTAATTCCTAGCGAGGACTATTCCCTTCATTATGCCTCCATTAACCACGCCATATCCCTCATCAAACTTGCTGGCAAAGGATCATGGCTCTCAAAAGCTCACATCGTCAGCGCGTTCAAGGTACTCCCCATTCACCCAGACTTCTGGCGGTTCTTTGGCATTTGCTGGAGAGGTAGCTATTACTTTGCAGTGCAACTTACTTTTGGTTGCAAAAGCAGTCCAAAGCTGTTTGGCACCTTGTCCAAAGCCCTTTGCTGAATACTGTCCAACAACCACTGCATCCCATTCCTTGTCCATCTTCTGGATGATTTTCTCCTCATCACCCCTCCCTCTTCACCACCCGCATCAGGTCTGGCCACTTTATCCTCAGTGTTTTCTGACCTTGGCGTTCCTCTGTCAAAAGAAAAAACAGAGGGCCCGTCCACCTCCCTTGAGTTTCTGGGAATCACACTTGATACAAACCTGTTTCAAGCATCTCTTCCCGCTGAGAAGCTCAATCGTATATGCCTCATCATCTCAAACTTTCTCCAGGCCCCTTCTTGCACTAAGCGTCAACTACTCTCCCTCCTCAGCCACCTCAACTTCGCTTTGTGCATCATTCCTCAAGGCCGCAAATTCATCTCCCACTTGTTGTCCATCGCTCCTTCCGTCCCATCGCTTCTCTCTGCCATCTCCCTGAACCATTCTTGCCATGCTGAGCTTCGTTTGTGGCTCCACCTTCTCGCAAACTGGAATGGTGTCTCCTTCTTTTACAAAGACCACCTGACCAACTCCCTCGACATCCACCTGTACACCGATGCAGCTCCTTCTGCCGGTTTTGGGGGTTTCTACAATGGGAGATGGTTCGCCGCAGAGTGGCCCCCAGAACTCGCAAACCAATGCCAAGTAGCTTCTTCTGCACTCTTCGAAATCTACCCCATAGTAGTCGCAGCAATTCTCTGGGGACACGAATGGTCCCGCAAGTCAATCCTCATATACTCTGATAACCTTGCAGTAGTCAACATCATTAACAAAGGTCGCTCTAACTCTCCTTCCATCATGCCATTCATGCGTCGTCTCACCTGGCACTCTGTCACCCACCAATACATACTTCGCGCAGCCCACATTCCCGGTAAAACTAACGCCATCGCTGACTCTCTCTCTCGGTTTCTGTTTCAGAAATTCAGAAGCTTAGCTCCACATGCCGACACTCTCCCGACTCCAGTTCCTCCATATTCTGCACTGACCTTCAATCTGTAAACTCATCCCTAGTACCCCTGATCATCGATTCTGAAATTCACATCATAAATAGTTTATCATCCTCAACCTTGTCATCATACTGGACCGCTTGGAATCATTTCCACAACTTCCATGATAAACATAACATTCCATTTCCATCATTCGATCTAACTACCGTGGTCTGCTTTATTAACCATGCTCATTCAGTTCTAAACATTAGCACTCACACAATCAAATCATACCTCAGTGGCATAAGCTTTTTCTCCAAACTACTCACCGGTTACCCTAGCCCAGCCTTCAGTCATCCTCAAGTAACATCTCTTTTCAAAGGCCTTCTCCGACAAGAACCAGCAAAAACCCCTCGTCGCCTTCCACTTACCACCGACCTACTTCTCATCTGTATTAGTAATCTTCGCTCCGGTTACAATACTCCCCATGTCGCTCTTACCCTCGAGGCAATATTCACACTAGCATTCTTCGGTTTCCGTAGATGTTCAGAATTCACCGCGTCCTCATCAAACTTCATTCCTTTCCGCCATGCTTGCATCTCAGACTTATCTCAATACTCCAATGACATCATGGTATTCTACCTCAAGAAATCAAAAACTAATCAATCAGGTCATCCTACACCAATTTTCTATTTCAAAAATCTATCCCCTCTGGACCCGTTCCACACACTCTCAAACTATCTAAACTACAGGAAATCCAACAGCTCGTCGCTTTCCGACCCTCTCTTCCTCTCCGAATCTGGCCAAGTCGCCACCCGTTTCTGGTTCCACTATCACCTCCGCCAAATACTTATACAATCCGGCATATCTCCCACTCACTACTCAGGCCATTCATTCCGCATAGGCGCTGCCACTTCAGCTTCCCGCAATCGCATACCAGAACACCTAATCCAAATCATGGGTCGCTGGACCTCGCTAACCTACCACCGTTACATTCGTTCAGACCTCAGCGATCTCAGAGCCGCACAAGCATTACTTCATTAAATGGAGTTTTTTGGGGGTTCATCAATGCCCGGGCGCCACTACAGACCTCCAAATCTCCCCACACCGCACTCAATAATCCATCCATCCATCCATCTCATTATTGTCCAATAAATCTTCTAAAACGTATCTGATTGGTTGCGTGTTCCTTGCTTGTGAATCGAAGCTTGTTAAAGCGCAGTTTCAGGAGCGGGAACACACACCAATCACAGCCTTCTAGCCTACTATATAAGCGGAACTAACCCTTTCCTCAGTCTCTCGCTCCTGCATTTGCATCCCTCCCTCCCACCCTCTTTCACTTTGTCTCCCTGTCTCCTCTCCTCTAGGACACTAGGGGTTCATCGATGCCCGGGCGCCACTACGGACCTCCAAATCTCCCCACACCGCACTCAATACTCCATCTATCCATCCATCCATCCAATTCATTATTGTCCAATAAATCTTCTAAAACATATCTCATTGGTTGCGTGTTCCTTGCTCATGAAACACATCTTTGCTCATTGTATCCAAAAAAATCTATTTTAACTTCATCACTCCACAGGACTTAATTCTAAAAAGCATCAGGCTTGTTAAGATGCTCCTTTGCAAACATCTGACACTGAATTTTGTGGTCAGGACACAGAATAGGTTTTCTTCTGATGACTCTTCCATGAAGGTCATATTTGTACAGGTGTTGCAGCACAGTAGAACAGCACCGCCACTCCAGAGTCTGATAAATCTTCCTGCAGGTCTTTTGCAGTCAAACAGGGGTTTTGATTTGCCTTTGTAGCAATCCTGCAAGCAGCTCTCTCAGAACATTTTCTTCCAGACCTCAACTTGACCTCCAAATTTTCTGTCAACTGCCATTTCCTAATTACACTTTGCTAGCTTCTTATGGTCTTCTCCTGCTTTGTGGGCATCAGTTATTTTAGTTTTCAGAGTGCTCGGCAGCTGTTAAGAGGAGATAATGGCTGCTGATTGCTGGGACAAGGTGTCAAGAGTCAGAGTATATATAAAGCTTTGAAATATGCATCACCTGGCCTTTCCTAATGATGACTAAACAAGCCAGAGCCCTGACAAGCTAATTAAGGTCTGAGACAATTTTAAAATTTGTCTGAGGGCTCAAATGTCAAACTTTTGCACAGTGCTGCTTTCCTTTATTTCACTCTAAAATTGTACAAAACGAAAAATAATACATTAATCTTGCTTAAAATGTTGAAAATAATGTTTCATCTTTGACTTAACTATTTACAGCAAAAGAAACTTTGACCACGGGGTTTATATGTCCATATTTGTGGGGCATATTTTCAGTATAAGAAAAAATCTCTGGGCAACCAATAATTTCAAAAAGAAAACTTGTACACACTCAGAAGCAGATGCTCTGGACAGAGTCTACAATCCTGATGGACAGGCATGAAAGTGGTGCAATAATGAGACAGGCAACAAACACCATCTCTACAAACAAGTTCCATAAATACAGTCAAAAATAACATATCTTAAAAAAGGCTTAATATTGCGGGCTTTCCATCAAGGACACTTTATTCGATGTTTTCTGACAGAAAAGTTGAAACCACTCATTTACAGCATCATGACTTCTCTAGCAGTGTTAGACTTGGTTAGAAATATTCAATCAGAAACAGGACAGATGAAACAGGACATTTGATATGCAAGGGACACAGGATTGCTAAAAAAAAAAAAAAAGAGTTGTTAAGCAGCATTATTTTCATGTTCAGATGGTTTTTTTTAATAATTACTGTATCCCAAAGGCAAAGAAATTTGTTAGAGATGGTGGCCTGGAGGAGATGCTCGTGGTATAGTGCAAACAAAATATACACAATTACTTAATAGAGTCCAGATTTACCTCTTAAGAGTCTAGGCTTAGTTCTGTGATGCTTGTTAATGTGCAGCGAGCATTGTACCTAAAAGAGAAGTCAATAGGACACTTCCTCCTTGCAAAAAGTCTATTACAGAGTGACTATCTCAGAGGAATAAACCGTTCTGTGATTAATTAAGTTTTTTTGATTTACCCATCGGCAGCCTTCTGGGCGAAGCAAATCAATTATTTACAGATGTCAGTGTCAGAGTGAAAAACAACAAACAAAAACAGCCCCAGAGGAGAATCTCACAGCGCTTCCAGTTAGGAGTCCATCATGTCTCATTAAGGCTCAGTGGGGGGGACACTGGGTCTATACAGTGCCAAGAAAAAAACAAATCAACCAATGCAAACTATTAGAAATATGTGCCTGCCAACTCCAGTATGAGAATGGTATCTGTCTGAACTACTTTTCTTACCATCGTACAGTGCAGAGGCCTCTTTAGAAGAGCCCGTTGACCTGTTCAGTCTCAGGGTCCAGGTCGATGTCGTAGAAACAAGGCCTGGTGGGCAGACCAGGAATGGTGGGCATCTAGGAGGAACAGCAAGGGAGAGTAGTTTTTAATCAATAAAAAAATAAACAGGAATTCCAGGTGATGACAGAGACTAATTGCATTATTGGTGCCTTTAAAATTAGTAATATAGCATCTCTTGTACAGCATATTTGAGCTAGAGCTGGAATGATTAGCTGCTTAATTGATTCGTCAATTAACCGTTCAAGTCAAGTATGTAAATTTATTTTTTAAGAAGTCAAATATTTGCTGGTTTGAGTGTTTTCGTTGTGAGTATATCCTCTTTTATTTTGAAATTCTTTGAGTTTTGGACATTTAAAGATTCTTCTTGGGGTCCAGGAAATAGTGACACAAGTTTTGCTATTTTTTCCAAGTTTTATATGTTAAATAATTTACGGTGTAATTTTTCAAGTAATTGATAGTAAAAATAATTGTTAATTGTGTCCCTGGTTAGGATACCTTGCTTGCTAATTCACAGTAGCAGGTGAACCTTCAGCAAACACAGCTGGTGACGTGTGTTTGAGAGAGAGTGACAGATAGAGAGGAGGAGTAGGTGGAAGGTGGACTATTGTACTCAATATTTCTGTAGGTTTTACTCAGAATGCTGCTTTGTTTCTCAGTTCACTGGCTTATCCTTAAAGAATGACCCTCCTCAATTCACTAGTTAACGAGCTGAACTGCACATTTGGCCATGTTTATGTTCAGTGTGTGGGACTATGCGACTGAAGCTCTGGTCGAACACTGTGAGTGAACGGTGCATTTTCAATGATCTGTTCATTGAGAGTACTGCACAGTGAACATGAGCCCAGAGTGAGTCGCCGAGTTGCTCATGACCACCTTCCTTTCCTGGAAGTCGGAAATAGTAACAAATATTTCATTAAATAATTAGGTGTTGCAAAAACATACGTGCTGTGTAAGTATAGTAGGACTTCAGCATGCAGTTTGCAAAATGATCTTTCTGAATGTATGTACTGAATATATTCAAGTGATTTGATACACTGAAAAAACTGATGTGCCCATCACTACAGTCGAAAGTCATTGTACATACACTGTTTACAACAAAGCTGACATTGTGCGATGTCATATGTTATTTCGGTGACAAGATTAAGACGGTTGAGTAGCACTCAGTCTTTGTTTTCATTAATACACCTTAGCCAGGATGACAGATGAATGTAGAAAATCACGTTATAATGAGAGGCAGTTTGATTCTGGTCACACCTCATCCCTCCCAGAATCTGTGCCAACACAGTCTAAAAGAAAGGCATCGTTTGTAAGCTTACCGTGCCAACCAGTGGGAACAGGAAGCCAGAGCCCACGCTGGCTCGGATGTCTCTGATTGGCAGGACGAACCCTGTGGGCACACCCTTCTTGTCTGCTTCGTGGGAGAGCGACAGGTGAGTCTTTGCCATGCAGATTGGCAGGTTGCTGAAACCCTGAGGGAAGAGGAGCGGACAAAAAAGAGAAGCAGATCGTGTATGCAGGCCTCATCAAGCTTTCTCTATCCAACAAACAGGCCTGACAAGACGGAGGAAAGAAACAAATGAGCTAAGAAGACATGCTGACCTGTTTGGTGTACAGCTCCACCTTGTGTTGAGCTTCTGGGAGAAGTTCAATATCATCTGCTCCGTAGATCTTCTGGGCGATTATTCGAATCTTATCAGCAATAGGGAGCTAGAGAGGAATCAGAGATAATAATAATAATAATAATAATAATAATAATGATTGATATGTTGGCCAACCAGAAAAAATAGTTCAGGGTCAAAATACATGAGTTTTTTTCAGTGTGGTTGACATATTTGTTCTGCTCTATAGACAAAACAAATATAATAACGTGCACGTTTTCAGGTAAATTCATACACACACTTACTGTAAGCCCAACCAATTTTGAAAAACCCACAACATAATGGCTCCTACCTCCAAATCATAGAGGAACTTGAACTTGCTGGGGGCCTCGGAGGCCCTCTGGACAGCCTGACCCAGTGCCACAGCACCAGCTCCACCTTCGGCCCAGTGGTTGCAGCGCACGGCATCAAAGGCTCCGGCAGCTTTGGCCACGCTGCAGACAAGGTCCAGCTCAGCCTCAGTGTCATTCCTGCAGGATGGGTCAGAACAACAAAAGGCATTAGAGATGAACAGAAACAGAAGCTCCAATCCAAAAGCAGGGAAAGACACTAGCTCCTAAAAATGCAGGAACAGAACTGTCAATATATGACTCAACACATCTGTGCACCATATCTAACCTTATCTGGTGATTGAAACACTTTCTTTCTGCCTCAAGCAAAGGTAGCACTGGAGATTTTTTTATTTCTCCTCTTCAGCCAGTTAATCCTAGTGCATTGTAATTTGGGAGAAAAATAGATTTACAATCTCTTGATCCTGTTTTAAACCTGCATTAACAATAAGCTATAAAACACCAACAACCAGCAGGTTTTACAGCAGATTCATCAAAGCTTTTTGTGGTCTTGGTCTGCTGTGTCTGAAACGGTGCAGTAATATATTACTTTTTAGCAATAACAAAGTAATATAACGCATAACAGACAGGATTTCAGGTAATATTATTACATTTACAATGTCACGTATGTCATTACCACCTGAAATGAACGGTTTATTGTTTTCATTTTTCATTCAACCACACTGGTCCACACTGATCCGCTCTGCTCCACTTGCACCAGTGCGAGACCAGAAAAAACATCCCCTAAAGGCTGTTGTGTGTTGTCATGTCATTCATTATACACTACTTTATGGAAGGGTGCAGGTGATCACGTGCGTTATCATGTCCAGTGTGTTTCCGTTCATATACCTACATTGTTTTCTATTCTGCTTTTGTGTTCTAAGGCTGTCTGAAAGCAGCAGGGATAAGGAGCTGACCTCCAGTTTGTTTTTCCTCGACCTGGTAATTGACATATATGGATGATGTTAGTAATGTTGGATGTGTTTCCATTTACCCTTCAACTGCAGTGCAATGGCAGCACACAGTCCCGTTCTTATGCATAACTCTCTCTCCGGCGCTGCTGTAGCTGACTGGCACACCAGTGCATTCATTTGTGCTTGTCATTGTGATTTACTCGCATGCCAATCCATTTAATGTGCTAACCTTAAAATTTGTTTATTGTGTCTCATATCATAGGCCCACACATATTTATCTATATCTCATAAAGGATAAGACTTTGATCCTCTGCCTAACCCTCCGAGACAAGGCTATTCATTTATTTAAAAAGATCTAGACTATCTAATTGTTCTATATCATCATGCTATTATCAATATAAGCAGGTGATTTTAATACAAAGTGGTAACTACTGTATGTGACTGCAAGACTGGGTCAGACCTGCTCAGCACTGGATTTGAAATGAACTGTAATAAACTGGAGCTTCTGTGCTTTGATTAGCTGCTGTGACACAACATGACCCTCATCCATTTAAAATAAACATTAGCTCTTCTGATGTCATTTTGGTGAATGTAATGCAAAAACAATGATGAAAGAACCAAAACAATAAAGTTACAGGCTGTAAAAACTAAAACAATGAGCTGAAAGTTGATTATAATGATAATTCCCTCATCATTGTGAGCAAACTCTTTCACATTAATTTGATCCATTGCTAGTATAAAAATATGGATTAGTGCAGATTTAAGTTGTATGAATCATTTTAACCCATTGCCACTATGTCATCATATATAACTTACTTGAAAGCATTGACAGCCACCACCACTGGCACACCAAAGTGCTGTGCATTCTCTATCTGCTTCCTCATGTTGCTGCAGCCCTTCTCCAGCAGCTCAAGGTTCTACACATGGGTACACATAAACACACCTTTCAATAGGTTTATGAGAAGCCGGTTAAGAACAGCATTTTAATCCACATAAACATTTCATGTAGATGCTTATTATGTGTTTAATGTGCTGTGCTGCACACTAAACATGTTATTGACCAAAAAGCGGCATTGTCTTAGGCTACGTTCAGACTGTGGATGAATCAGACTTGTTTCTCAAATATGATCTTGAAGACAAACTGTCCGCATTGTTATTTGCAAATAATCAGATGGGATGTGTGTGTCCAGACATCACCAATCTATCTGCACGGGTTACTGCGGTAACAACGTAAACGTCACTAACTGCACTGATGATGCAGGTTTCCAACTTGGGAGCATGAGAAATGGAGGTTCATCAACAATTTATTGTGGCCTAAGTCCACAACTGTTGTTCCTCATGTTGTCCTCTTTAGTGCTCTGCTAGAAGAAACATGGGATCTGCTCAGCACTTTGGTCACGCTGGATTTGACTTTGTCGTGTGTTGTGTTCAAAGACACTTAAATATGATTTGAGCGGTCAAAGTGTCATGACTCAGACGCATCTGTAGAAATCTGGTTGGAATCGCATTTCAAACCACCTCCAAATGTGGTATGGATCAGATTTGCAAAAATTGCTCTTCATGCGGTTTATTTTTTTTGCTGTCCAGACTTACTAAAATCAATCTGGATATTTTGAAAAAAACATTTTGGGCTGGCAGTCTGAACAAGGCCTTAGGCTCTCCATACAAACTTAAACACACACTATTGATTATCTCTCTTATGCATTACCTCCTCTACGTATTCCTTTGGCAGTGGCATCCCAGCAGTGACCTGAACAGAAAATAATTCAAATGTTAAATAAATAAAAAATTAGCAGACAATGAACTTACCAAATCTTATACAGCAGAGGCTATGCCTCAGGAGTATTGAAAAGCTAACATCTGTGTGAATGAAGTAGTGAGAATATGAGTGAGTAATTGCTTTGAGACGTCCACTCAGCAGGAAATGTAATTACACTACCAGCAGTGTGCCGTTATTCCCTGAAGGCAGGGTGAAACATCATTTTGTGCTGAGGAGATATTAATTGAGATCCTGTGTATGCTGAGGATGTGTTCAGAATTCACAAGAGGGAAATGCAAACATCATGTCAAATCACAACATTAATTATCGTGTTGTTAGGACACTGAGGGAAACTCAAGCAAACTCACTGTGGGTCCTCCTCCGTGCATCTTCAGGGCTCGGACGGTGGCCACCAGCACCACCACGTGGGGTCTGAGGCCTGAGTAGCGACACTTGATGTTGAAGAACTTCTCCATGCCAATGTCAGCACCAAAACCAGCCTCTGTCACTGTTTGGAAAAGGGGTTGAGACAAAGAGAATGAGAACAGAATCCCAGCTGTGGGGAATACTGGGTAATATCACTGAATAACATAACATCTGCTCCTCCATCACATGAACTATCAACATAGCAAATCATCTACTGTAGCATCGCAGTTCCAGATCAAGCACGAAAAAGTGATGAAAACATGTTTCACTAAAGCCACTTTCTGTGCTCCACTTACCTACAAAGCCCTGAGGTCCCACCAACTTCAAAGCTATTTTATCAGCCAGGATGGAGGAGTTGCCATGGGCTATGTTGGCAAACGGGCCAGCGTGGACAAACACAGGAGTTCCCTGCAGATTAAGACGACCACATGTGACATAAAACCCATAACTAAAGGCAACTTTTTTCTTGTACTCTTCAGTGGAATTACATAGGTTAGCACGTGTGTTTCACCCACCTCCAAGGTCTGCATCAGGTTTGGCTTGATGGCATCTTTCATCAGCACAGTTAGAGCACCACTCACACCCTGTAGAGAAAAACAATTCATTATTTGAGCCTTGTTTCCACAGGTACTTATATAGAAAGTCCCATCATGAAGCAGAGTCCAGACCACTGACCAGGTCCTCGGTGGTGATGGGATCCCCGCTGCGGCTGGTGGCCACGACCATCTTGGCCAGACGCTGACGCATGTCCTCCAGGCTGCTGGTAAGGGCGAGCACCGCCATGATTTCACTGGCCACCGTGATGTCAAACTGGGCCTGTAGGACAGACAGAGGAATTGCATACTCACTTATCATCAACAACAATGCAGCCAAATGGGTACAGAGAGGGTACAGTCAGTATCTAAGCAGAGAAGACAAAACCCCGAGAGTTTTGTTTAACTCAGAGATTTTGAAAACCTATCCTCAAGGACTTTATTTTTTATGCAAAATATACATTGCTACAAGTGTATTATTGATGGACCCTAAACATAGCTGCTGCTCACATTGTCTTATTATGGTTTTATTAGCCTGATTCCAAAAGTCACACAATAACGCAATCAAACTAACTAATCAAGGCAGCGGTAGACCAACAACACCAGACTCTTTTGACAGAAACAGTAATTTTACCTCTGAGAACCTGAGGAGATGCTGGTCTACTGCTGCCTCTGATTGGATACTGAGTTCCTGTTATTGTGTGACTTTCAGAACTGATCTAAAGTAGCGTCCACAGCAGTACATTGCTTAGCTTCTGTGTCCCAGTGCTCCTGTCTGCTTCTCCTAACTGAGAGAGTGTTGACCCCATCTACTGTAGTTGATACACTGACTGTGGATCTATAAATGTGTTTATACAGTACAAATGTGGTATTATATTATACTGAATCTCAATGCATCTTTCCCTGGGTAAATTAAGGTAATAACATTTTATAATAACACCATCCTCCACCTCCAAGCTAACACTTTCTTCATTCTTCATGCTTACACTGTCAGTGAGCAGCATGTGCAGGAGGAGGGCATCAGCACCATAGCTTACTTCAGTGCTTTTTGCTAATGGCTGAGTGGAAACTTCCATTTGAAGAACACAGAAAAGATGGACCTTCAACCTCTGTCTAAGCGCTACTGTTTTTAATGTGTTTATATCATCTTTAAAACGGGGAGTGTCATTGCCTTGATAACTATCACAGTGTCATTTCTGATAGAACCACTGGGTGGAGCCAAATAAACTTTCTAATATAACACAGAGATGCTTTAACTGATAAGGAAAGAGCTTTGTAGATCTCATCTCTTTACCTCTCTCGTGTATCCCTTTTCAGTTGGCGACTGGCCGATGGTGATCTTCCTCAGGAATCGATCATTGGTATCCAACACTAAATTTACACACAATGATTAATCCACTCACAATCACTTACATGCATACAGCAGATTGAATGAGAGTCATGGGTTATGAGACTTCATACCTCTCTGCCAGGTGACAGAGCTTGGTTCAATGTCCAGTCGGGCAAAGCGGGTGATCTCTTCTTCAGTCAGAGTGGTGGGATCAGTCTTTTCAATGCCCAGTTTCTAAACAAATATAGAAAACGTAAATGTAATGTGTGTACCATACTCTGGACAGTGAGTCAAAACAAGTGTGTGACACGATCACTTACTTTCAGTCTGTTGATCTGGATGGGGGAGAACTTCCTCTGTCCTCCACTGAGCGGCACCAGGCGGTTATACAGAGCCTACATACAGACAGAGAATAGTCACAATCCATTTGACACAAGAAAGTGTATTTTTTTTAATTTAGCACTGACCAAATCGAGCACCAACCTTGTCAGATTGTGTAGACTCATGGAACATGCGAGCATCGATGGCAGCAGCCACCAAGTTGTTGGCAGCAGTGATGGCGTGAATGTCACCGGTGAGATGGAGGTTGAACTAAAATGAACAGACTCATTAATTAAAAGCAATTTTTACCTTTTTATTTTTAAACAAGCAGCATAGTTTCTAACTTGCAGTGTCGTACCTCTTCCATTGGAATGACTTGAGAATATCCGCCTCCTGCAGCACCACCTGTAGACAGAAGACAAAACTACAGATATATACACAGTGTGGGACTCAACAGCAGACATATCAACAGCTTATAACCTGTGCAACATCTCACTGAGTGTACATTATTATCACCTTTGATGCCAAAGGTGGGTCCCTGTGAAGGCTGTCGCACACACGCAAACACGTTGAGGTTCATGTGGGCTCCCAAGGCCTGGACCAGGCCGATGGTGGTGGTGCTCTTTCCTTCCCCCAAGGGGGTGGGTGTAATGCTGCAGACAAAAACTCTTATCAGCATGAAACATAATCATAAGCAGAGCCAGAATTTATTAATTATAAATCCTGCTAGTTATAAACTACAATATCTGACAGAAACTACAGACAGTACAGTTGAGTACAGCAGATAAAGTAATGACAGCATACCCAGTGACCACCACATATTTGCCGTCTGGCTGCGACTGCAGCCGTTTGACGATATTCAGCTGCACCTTGGCCTTAGTCTTTCCGTAGAGCTCCACCTCATCGGACAGCAGGCCCACCTCTCTTGCCAGGCAGTCGATGGGCTTGGGCACCACGGAGCGTGAAATCACAATGTCGCTGTTGGAGTTATAAAGACAAGACACAAAATCACCTTTTCATCTGAGCAAAGGAGAGCACATTCAGAGAGGTCTAACATGAGGTGAAGAATTAAAGGGAAAATTTGTTACCTTTATAAAGATGTCCAATCAACGTTGATGGTAAATAAAGTCAGCTGAAGAAAAAAAGTCCCCAGTGTGTGCGATATTTACCAAGAAAGTTGAATTTGCTACAACAAAATCTGTTGTTTTCCCTACATCTAGCACTGTCAGTTTCATGTGATAGATTGATATATCTATGATATAGACCGACAGGCTATTTCAGCTTGGGAAGGGGTGTGTGCTCTAGATGCCACTCAACTGATTTCCTTGTTCTCTTCGCTGCTACTGCAAACAAATTATATTTCCAACAGCAGCAATGGCATCCCACAATATCACTATAGAGGATATTATGGACAAGAATATATTTTACTGTTTTTTAGCGGACTCTTATATTCTGCCGTATTTATTCGAGCCCCAGTGTATGGCCAAAGAAATGCAGCGAGAGGAGGCCAAGGCAGTGGCTGCATATGCCAGGTTCAGGAGGCGTAAGTGCCGCCCACATCAACCAACTGAGCTGTTAAAACAGGACGCTGAGCTCTGCAGCCGGCTCGTGTCTGGTCTCTTCTTTCTGTGAGCCATTAACAAAAAGTCTGTGTGTGTGTTATTTTGCAAGAAAGTTTTGGACAGAGGTGTGCTGGAGATAACCAAGATCAGCAGGGTGAGCAGTGACTGAGTGTTTTGTCACCTAACTATACACCAGGCATCCTGGTACATGTAGGCACTGCCGGCACAGCTCTGCAAGCGGGAGATCTTAGCTTTCTCTGCTTCAATCAACTACATTTACCATTAACATTGATCTGACATCCATTGCATGTGGATTTCTGAATATCTCAAATCAGCGACAAGTTAACAGAGCACCTGACTGAGAGGTGGGAAAGATGAGCAGACAAACCTTGGCACAGGCTTCTGGAGGTTGAGTGTGGTTAAAGAAATGTTCCACTTCCCTGGCTGGTGGCTCTCCAGGAAACGCTTTGCACTCAACACTGTGTTCTTCACAAAACCACAAACACACTCAGTCATTCACAACATCTAGGTAACATGAGACGAAAGACAGAATTTACCTCAATTTCCTCCTTTTATACTGTGTTCTCACAGAATAAGATGGATCTTACCGCCATCAGCATGGCCACAGTCATGGGTCCCACTCCACCAGGCACAGGGGTGATGAAGCTGGCCTGCTCCTTGGCTGAGGCGTAGTGGACATCACCCACCACCCGCTTCCCACTTGCTTTAGTCTCATCTGAAAGACATGGAGAGAAACTTTGAGGTAAATACCACGACTGAAGCAGACTGTAAAGCCTCGGTAAGGCAGATTCTGACCTGGAATGTGGTTGATGCCACAGTCGATGACCACAGCTCCCTTCTTGATCCACTCTCCTTTCACCATCTCTGCTTTCCCCATGCCGACAACCAGGATGTCTGCTTTGCCCACCTGGACAAAAACAGCGATAAATCAAAAAATCTGGGAAGACATGACGTTATTGTTTGTGCCACACGATGGCAGCAGGTATCTGTAATAGCAAGCATGTTGTTTACGGAGTTTCAGTGGTCACATTATATGCTCTGCTTGCATTGGTGTGGGAGCACATATAGACAAATGTGAATACAATCCTGTGACTATATTGGTGGGTTGGATAGAGATGTTACTGTTGTACCTCTCCAGCGAGATCAGTGGTTTTAGAGTGGCAGGTGGTGACGGTGGCGTGGTTCCACAGCAGCAGGTCGTGCATCGGTGCGCCCACAATCTTGCTGCGCCCAATCACTACAGCTCTCTTCCCTGCCACAGACACACCTGTAGAAAAGCGGTCAATCCATCAAGTCATTTTTGCCTCATTCGATTCTTCTTCTTTTTTTTCATGGCACATGTTTTTTTTTAACCTTGCAACAGCTGTTTTTAGGGTGATGAATGCTGCATTTACCAGTCTGTTTGATCAACTCCATGCAGCCGTTTGGTGTGCAGGGGATGAAGCAGTCGCCCAGGTCCCCACGAGACAGCTTCCCTGCATTGATGCTGGTCAGCCTGTAAATGGATCAGACCACATTGGGCATTGAAAATTAAAATAAACATGAGAACTTTCTTTTACCAGGCTTAAAGAAAGAAACACGAAAAAGCAAACCTTAAAAATGAGCAACCCAATCTTCAATCTTCAGATTTATATCTATACCTACCCATCTATGTCCTTCTCTGGGGCCACAGCATTGGTGACCCTCTCTGTGTTGATCTTGTGGATTGAGTCTAAAGGCAGCTGCACGATAAGGCCATGGATAGATGAGTTCTCGTTCACCTGTGTGATGCTGTGAAGAACCTACGGACAGACAGACGGCCTTTACATTCTCATATCACTCTCATGCCTTGCAATTCTTGTTCTGTTACAGCACCAGTAGCACCCATTTGCCAAACTTTACCCTGATCTTGATGCATTGAAAATCATCTGCCAGCAATGTTAGGTTCTAAAACATCACCAGTGAAATTGGGAGATTTATATGAGCGTTTTAAGCCCTTTTCATATTACACTTAGCACCAGGCTAAGGCCGCTATTAGCCTGGGGCTAAGAGAGCTGTAGGAGCCAGAATGTCTATTTAACCTCTGTTTATTATTTGTTCCGGGTGCACACGTTCTTTTGGTCAGTTTCACTTCCTGTAGTTGTAATTGTCACAAGGGTGGGTGTGGTTTCACTTACAAGAGTGTTCACACTGGCACAATTGTAGCATTTTCCAAGGGGGCAAAGCTGGACATTAGCCTCTGAGCTTACTGGCCCTGCTCCGGAGCAGGGTTAGTTCGTGGGGTTATCCACAGAAAATTTACTTAACCTGGGACTAAAAGTTACCAGTGTGAAACTGGGCTAAGTAAACAATAGAATTTTGGAAAGTTTACATGAGTTACATGTTCCAGTGGACTTTTAACCCCAGGGCTAGTAGAAGGCAGTATGAATCTTATGAACTTAGGCTAGGTAAACGATTTGTATGTGTGTTAAAAACGCTAAATTAGCCCTGGTCAACTCTTATCCCCGGGCTAAGCAGCATAAAAAGCCCATTACTGTGTGTGTACAGACAAATAAAAGGCTGTTACACTAATACTTTAAGTTCATTCTCACCTCCTCCTCTGTAGCAGTCTTGGGAAGCCTCATATGTGTGGCATTTATTCCAATCTGTGAACACAGAAGATGAGATCAGGCTGGAACGTAGGACAGATTGTAAACAGCTTACAGCTGAAGCGGGTTGTATGTACATTATGTAAAAGTTCTTTTTACCTCTGCTGCAGCCTTCAACTTCATGCTGATATACAGATTTGAATCATCGCGGTCTCCAACCTGCAAAGACACATAGCATCACATCACCTGCCTGTATAAAGGTATAGGGCTCCTACCTTACACATACACATGTGCTAATGACAGGGCACTTGCGTAAGACTGTGTACCCCGGCATGCTCTGGTTACAATCTTACACTTACCTGTAAAATCACTAGACCAGGTCTGAAGTTGGGGTCCTGAAGCTTCATCTGCTCCACATCCTTCTTCAGACGCGCCCTCACCTGCCTGAGAACACAAGACAACTGAGTAAAACCCAACCGGATTTTTAATGTCTGTGCAGTGACAGGACCATATGGAACACAAGCCACGGGCTACTCCCGGTCCTTGCAATGATTACAGGCTTTGTGCCAAATGCATGCCATGTGGCTATCTCTTTATGAAACTGGTCATCATTTGTCAATCCCCGGCTGCAGTGGTGTGGTAGTTCATGAGGCGGGTGTACTACTATGTAGATGGGTAGATTACTGAGAAGGGAGTGGGTATACTTTCCTATATTTCAATGGCTTTTTGGCTGATAGGTGGTGAATAGCCAGAAAAAGAGGTGGTTATACCCCTTATATCCTCCACCCCACTGCTGCCTAACTGTCAGACTCCACTGCATATGCAAATCCAGGGCATCAAAGAGTCACTTGAGGAAAATCTTATCTTCCAATGAAAGACAAGACGGCCAGCAGTGACACAAAGTCACTGGACTTTAATTTAAAGCATTAAAATCTTTTTTAGGATCTAGCATGTCTAAACAAAGCTCGACCCTGTCTGCATTTCTTTAGAATTCTATTAACACAATCAATCATAGCAAGTCAGCTTTCTTTATCTTGTCCACCGTGTTACTCAAAAAGCTCTTGAAACTTTATTATTTAGGTACATTATTTTACATATGACCTGCACTATGTTGCTTTTTATTTCATCACAAAAGGAAGCCAGAGAAAGTAAGGGCTGTCAATAAAAGTGTATCTCATTCTCAGACTTCATAAAAGCAGTTATTGGCCTGTAACATGTTGCATCATAACAACACCGTCATTACAATGATCAAACAGCATGCTGGGATACCTTCCTAGTCACTGATCAACTAGGGCCATATTCCTGTACACACTCTTACAATTCAAAGTACTGCTGCGATTTGATTATGGCCCCTGTGTCAATAGTGAGGCTTTACAGAACACACTTAAGAATAACAGGTTGGAGAAAACTACATATCTTGAAAGGCAAGGAAAATTTCATCAATAGACCTCTGTCCATAAGGGTCACTTGTCCAGAACAATCAATGGTATGCAAGCTTTTGTAAAGCCTCTGAGATAATGAATGCAAATCCTCCTATTGAAGTCACTGCGGATTTAATTTATCTAATGAGTACTGTGAGGGGCAGCTAACAGGGTGCAGGCTGTCATGTCTTGTGACAAGCACATGCAACTAAATAAGGTTTTGTCTCTTTGCCAAATGCATTCTCCCAAACTTTTGGGCGTAAGCAATATTTGGATTCATTCAAACTATTAAAAACATAAGAAACCAATTTGCAGATTGCAGTCAAATATTAAGACAGTGGCAATGCAGGATTGTTAAACAGTTAGTTTCATGAGTGGTGTACTTGACGTCACTGGACCAGCAGGGCAAAGATCACACCACACTACCACAGCTGCTTACATAACTTAATCCTGAAGAATTTGCAATCATTCATTCCCAAGTTTATGGATGTCAACCAAATTATAATTTTGACAGTCATAAGTCAGTGCAACAAGTGTGAACACTAAACTAATCTACATAATAGTCAGAAGACAAATATCTCATGCAACTTGACAGAGAGATCACTGTAATTTCCCCAGCTAACCTTAGCTATCCATAAGAGTAAAAAGTGCTGGCACACTTCAATCACGTGGGCAGCATCATGAACAATCAATTCAGACTAAATTATGAAGTCTTGCTCTGCTGACGCCAGCACACCAAAAAAGCTATTTCTCGAAACAGTTGTATGTAGAACGTTCACAGTCATGCACAGAAGTAGTTTTATGACTCAAGTGACATTAACTCAAGCTGTACGGTAACCGTTTACTCAGAGGGCTAGTTAGCTGACTAGTTAGCAAGTAGACAGATGTGTCGTCAGACTGGTTAACGTTCCACTTATTTGGCTCTATGTGCATGAATACACGTGCTGGGTAAAAATTGTCACTTACGCTGAAACCTCTTTCCCGCTTATGATTTGGGCTGACATCTTCTGGTCCCGAAAGTCCGTGTTTTAAGGTGCTGCTGCTGTCTCCCGGCAAATTCGCTGCCTGACAAGAAGGGGCGCGCGGTCAATGCTGCCAAAAAAAGTTTGTTCAAAAAGCGTGTGGACTCAAAGGTGGTGGCGCAGGCTCCATTCACAAACCCAGCGCTACGGCTGAAAATCAGCGTAGTGACTTTCGAGAATAGCGTCAAACATAGAGCGTAGCCTCGCGAGTGGGCATGACGACGGAGGAGGGCGTGGCTATAAACGAACTGTCAACTCTGGCAGCCAATCATATGCCTACTACAACATGTCCCTAGAGCTTCACAGCCAATAGCATTCCCAGTTCTACAAGGGGTGTAAGAATGGGCGGGACTTCAGAGAGCGCCGAGGAACCAGCAGAGGGCAGTACTGTATTTACACACCACGTATGTTATCCGTTCAAAATAACCACAACATTGTTTATACGGGTCCAATTTGACGCTTTAACGGGACTGTTTTGATCCATGTCATCATTCAGTTAACACCGGAAAGTGCTAGAGAATACTTTACGTGAGTTTGTGGCTTTAAATTCGTTGTAAAGACATGAAGAAATACAGAGAGCTATGGAGAGTAGATTCTGTGTTTTGAGGGACACCGAAGACCTCCAAACGCTGAGTTCAAACACTGACAGCAGTCTCCACTTCGAAAGGTAAAGTGATAGCAGCTGCTAATTTGTTAAGCTAGCAGGTTTATAGGGCTATGTCTACGTCCTGGAAGATAACTGACCGCTTACGTTGCTTGTCATTGCGTTGCTTGTGTGTTTTGTTGATGCAAGCTAACTTGGATGTAACGTTATTCGCGTAGCCTTTGTTTGGTTGTAAAGCCGCCGCCGTCCATCAACATTATCGATGCATCATCTTCAACTACTTTTGTCTAGTCCTATGCTAACTCAGATGCATGTGTCTCTACAGGTCTAAGACACTGTTTGAAGAAATCCGTGCCTCCATCAACAACAATGACGAAGAGGACCGCTCCTTCTGGAGGCCTGTGCTCCCTTGGGGTGGCGTCTTTACCATCAAAGCAGGGCGGAAGGCCATATCATGCACTCCTCTGTACGTCCAGATCAACCTCAAAAACACCTGCACCATCGATGGCTTCCTCATGATCCTGTACGTGATCCTGCGGGACAACCAGGGCTTCTCCAGGGAGCTAGCTGTCTTTCTGGGCAAGCAGTTTGTGGATCACTTTCTCTACCTGATGGACTCCTGTGACTACACTACAGTGAAGATGCTGTGGATCTGGGACAGGATGTCCAAAAGACAGTACCGCTCAGAGATCCACCAGGCAGCACTGGAGATCGACCTGTTTGGTAACGAGCATGAGAACTTCACAGAGAACCTGGAGAACCTCATGTCCACTATGCAGGAGAGTCTGTGCACCAATTGGGCCTGCCCGGCTCGCTACCAGGAGTTCAAGAGCACAATCACCATCAGGTATACTGCACACAGACAGTTTAATATTGTGATGCTACAGTGTGAAACTTGATGCAACTTTTCCCATTTTCATTCTGTGAACATTAGCACAGACTGTGTGTCAGGAGCTGGGTCAGGTTTGCATCACCAGCAGTCTGTATCAAATGTTATAAATAGCAAGAATCCTTATGGACTTTGTCCCAGCAGGAAGCCCCTGTCACCACTTTACATATTACTAATGGTTCAGCTGGTGCACTGTGGGTTTCATTTTCACCCCTTGACCCAATTCTCACCCCTTAAAAATTTTCCCACTGTCTGTTTGACATGACATAGAAAGTGCATGCATCACTGTCTCCACCTGTTTACATGCATGCATTTTAATTCACTTGTTCAGCGCACAGTGCAGAAACTTACTTGTCATAGTTTGGGACTGTTCATTATTTATCAGAGACCCTCCAAAGCTACAAATATTTTTCTTTGAGCATCCCTGAGTGACTGGGGAGAAAAAAGAAGCCCCTTCCTCCACCATAACTAGAGGCCGGGCAGCCTAAGCTGCCAGGACCCTATTGTTTTGCTGCATGTTCTTCTTCTCCTGAGGAAATCATACTTCCCATGCGCGAAAAATCACCAAACTTTGCACAAAGGTCCAGTCCCATGCCAGATTGTCTCAGCTGCAAAAACAGGCCAATAGTCCTGATGGTGGCGCTAAAGTTCAAAATTTTGAAAATTCACAACAAATCAACCATATGTGCTACAGATTTGCAACTTTCACCAAAATGTAGCTCCAATACTGAAGAAACTTTTATACATTTAAACCTATTGCAAATTATGAAGTCCATCACTCTGTTTTTTTTTCCAAAAACTGGAAAACATATTAAACCTATCTCCTCCCACAATTTTTGCTACAGAGCATCTTCAGACTGTCCTACACAAACGATCCACACAGATTTTTGATTTATCGAAAATTGAGCCTACAGTGTATCAAAATGTTTGACTGTAAACAGTATTGTAAACATATACTTGCAAATTCTTGCTAAATACATTTTCAATGTTCATTAAAAAAATTACAAAATTTTGGAGTCATGGTAGATGATGTTTGGAAAATATCAGAATTTTATCCCAAAAACTGAATTTTTTACAGCATTTTGAATTTCGCTCTCATGCGAACAATTGGAGTCAATGCAAAAATGGCATTTTTAAATGGCATCAGTTTTTCACTTATGGAGCCAATAAATCATTGTTAAAAACAAATTACCAACATCTCCATGCTGTCTAGATGCAATTTGTGTATTTTTGGATTTTTGTCTTAATAACTGAATTTTTGACAGCCGTTTGAAATCTGCCTTTACACACTAACAGCTGCTGTCTTGCACACAGGTGACTGGCTTAGTCAATTTGTGAAGTTACATGTGACATTTCTGTTTGCCAATTAACTCAGTGAGATAGAGGATGGTTCTTGGTGTTGAAGACTGTGAGTTCAAGCCTCAGCTTGTGCAACATTTCCATATGAGAAAACTACCCAAACTTTTCATAAAGGTCCAGTCCCATGCCACATGTCCTCAACTGGAAACACAAGACAATAGTCCTGATGGTGGCGCTATAGCAAGCCTCTAAATTTCAAAACTTTGAAAATTCATAACAAATCAACCATATGTGCTACAGCTTTGAAACTTTCACTTTGAAATTTGCTTTTCCATTGCATGGATGGCTACTGTCTGGCACCCTGATGCTTGGCTTAGTCAATTTGTGAAGCCACACATGAACTGTCACTTGCCAGTTAGCTCAGTGAGATAGAAGATGGACCTCAGTCTCAGAAGTTGTGAGTTCAAGCCTCAGCTAAGGCAGAATGGACATTCTAATGTGAAAGTCATATGTTCAGGCATCATGCTATGTGGATTAGAGACTACCAAGGTTAAAATAATTATGATCCAGGCAGTTTCGCAAAGAGACAAATACTCTTTATCAACACGTTTCCCTGTTATCCCTTGTCTCTTTTCCCTGTTTATTTGGCTTAGCTATCAGTCAATATGCAGAGTCTATCCAATAGCTACTTTTACATTGTAAAAAATGTTTTCATCTTTCACCATGGAAAATGTCTAGCTTTAAGCTAGATCAGGCCAGTTTGTTCATAATTGCTAGCAGTTAATGTTATTCTTACTTTCTTGTTCTTGAGTTTTTTCTTTCCTTGTATATTATGAGTCTGATCACGTCAGCCACTCATCCACAATTTGAATGGCGTGCCATAATTATATGATGTAACTTCTATGTTGTGATATGCTTTGTTTTAGTGAGTGTGTCTCTCAGAATTTCCTAATTTTGCCTAAAATTGCCCGGCCCTGACCATTGCTGCGCAGCAGCTATAATTAACCATATTTTTCCTGTTCCTACTAAATATAGTTATTGGAGCCAATGCAATGAGCATACAGCAAGTAGGGTGTGAGAGTGACTTGACATGGTGGCTGTTATTAGATTTTAAAAACTTCGCCTTTGATGATTGAAAGTTGAAAACAAAATCCTGGAGTTGAAATATCACGACTTAAAGCTCAGCTTTTGTCACTCACTTTTGTCCTGATAGTTTGTCTCACATAGTATGTTCAAGGACCGACAGAAATGTGAAAATCCAATGATAATTTCTGTTTCTACAGTGTCTGGCTATGATAAACTGGCATTTGGCATTTTCATGTCCCTTCCCTAATCTTAAATAAAAATGCATGTCTTTCCCCAGTGCTTAAAAAATTATTTATGCCTCCCTCGTTTTGCCCCCCCCCCCCCCCCCGAAATAATGAACAGTACCTTAGAGGTATTTTCATCTAACAAAGTAGGTCAGGACTAGTTAATATGTTGTTGTTGGATGGTCTACGTGATTTCCATTTCTTATGATCTCACTGACATTTTTCCTCCCAGCCCTCCTCATGAGCTGCCTCACAGAGACCCCATTCAGTCGGCCGTGGACGAGTTCTTCTGCCCCAAACTGCTACTCTGCTCAGAACTGGGGTGAGACACAGGGAGGGTGTTCATTATCCTGTTGTGGTCCAATCTTAGTCCACTTCCTTGACAAACTGATGATTTATTTTTTCAAACAGGTGTGGTGGTCTAAGGGAGTTCTCTCAGAGGATTTTCTGCCACGGGCCGCCACCATTTGTCATTCTCAACATGCAACTGTGGAAGTCAGAGGCATTGTCCTATGTTCCTTACCATCTGGCTCTCTGTCAGCGCAGGTATGGAGCTTCCACAGTGTTTCCATTGGGTTGGTATATAGTACCATGCTTTAGCCACACTGTATTGCTAGTTTAAGCACCAAGAGATAAAAGTAGGATGTCTCCGTATTGGTAAATCTTCCACCACTTTTTACTCCTGCTGTTCTTTGACACAGATCAAAGAGAAAAATATGTTCTCGCTAAAATTTATGTACTTATATACTGTAGTGTAATGCATTCATCTGAGAAAAAAACCTGCTCTGATTTTCTGAATTAACTAGATTATCAGAATTATAATATGTTTTCATAAAAAATCTGCTCTTGTTTTCCTGGATGAATAATAATATTGTTAATTCAGCAAATGTGAATGTGTGAGATTGTTATCACTTTAATTCAGAAATATTAGCAGATTTTTTTCTATTAAAACTTTTCTCATGATTCTGAGACATTAATCTCACTAGTTCAGAGAAACAGAGCAAATATGTTTTTCTTACGTGAACAGGTTAGGCTTCTGTACTCTTGCTTTGATTTTCCTGAAAAGTGTAAAGGAAATAGTTTTAATATCCCTTTCTTCCACAGGTATTTGCTAGAGGGCGCCACACTCTTCAACAAAGAGGAGCATCACTACTCTGCGGCCTTCCAGATAGATGGCTGCTGGTTGCACTATGACGGCCTGAGGAGTGACAATCTGATCCTGTTACACAAGCCACCAGAGCTCCTGCTGCTGTCCTCTCTGGTCTACATCCGCGCCTCTGACAAGTGAACTCATTTAATCACAAGAGTAAAGCATTCATCCACCCTTCTTCTGATTGTTTTGTCAAGACTCCATTACATGACTGTGATCAAGTTTCACTACTTACTGCACAATCAGTTTTTTATAATTGATTCTTGTCAGCTGTTGCTTCCTCTGTTACTGTAGCTGTATGAGTGCTGAATGACACCTGCTCCACTTCAGGTGAATGCTTGCAGAAATGCAACTGACTTCTTTTGGGCATGCTTGGAATCCAAGAATATAATGGACTATAATAGTTCTGGGTTGATATGCATAAATGACAATAGCAGTGAGTGATGCACATTGTATGTATATGGCCCGACACAAGGGACATCGATAAGATTTTCATTGTGGTTGTTAAATGGATTATACTCTTGAGGGAACGTTTGCTATCCAACTGACTTGTATAGGACAGACTTTATATTACATTACCATCACAATTTTGGCTTTTACATGTATGTGTATCCGCCTTTTCCTTAAATTGAACAGGTGCTTTTTTTACACTGTTTTGAGGATAAGAAACAGCTGAACAATGCCAAGGACCATGTCAGGGTTACTTTTTTTTTGGTTAAGATGCATAAATTCATGGCAAGCATGGCAAGTGTTTCATGACTGTTAAGATAAAAAGTTCTTAAATTTCATATAAAGGTTGAAGGCTGTCTAAAATATTTCTCTTCTTACAAGCTTAAATATTGCCTGCTTTGCTTCCAGGGCACCAAGCTGGCAGCATGTTAATGATACATTCAAGCATTTTAAAGGAACACTTCACCTGCAAAATGATCATTTGTATATCAGTTACTCACTCAGTTATGCTAAATCTGTTTAGAGAACTGTGTTTTTCTAGCAAGCCACCAGGGTGAACGGAGAATCCAAAAAAAGGCAAGCCTTCATGATGAATTGAAGTCAATGGGGTCCACATTTTACAACAGCTAAATTAAATCAAAACATCCATTTATAGACTCTCACACAACTTGTGCAGTATAATTCAAGACTCATTTATCCAGTTGTATGTTCAGTGCTTCCTAGAGACATGCATATTTGCTGACAATGTTACAATATATAACACGTCCTGCCCACTAATAGCGTGCCCTGGGCATATGAGCTCCACTTGAGCAGAGTTTAAAGGCACCAGCGTCCCCAGACACGCTACTGAGAGTAATCGTACTAACGTGTTTCAAATCGTAATGTTTTAGTGATAATGCATGTTTGGGAATTGCTGACCACAGTACTAGGATTATACAGACTTGGAGTAATACTGCACGAGTTGTGTGAGAGTTTGTAAACGAATGTTTCGATACAGTTTTGGTGTAAAACACAATAATTCTGTTCACTTCATGAATATTTTGTATTTTTGGATTCTCCGTTCATCATGGAGGCATGCAACACAGTCTATTCACGAAATCAGTGTTACACGGGGAAGTAATTGACACACAAACGGTCATTTTGATGGTGAAGTCTTCTTGTAACTGTATCTCACCACACACTGCTGCTGCACAGGAACATGTTTTCATGTTATTTTTTTTTATAAATGGTCTTTAACCTTAAATAATTTCTATTATCACAAAGTGCCTCTGCCAGGGAAAAATTTGTTAAAGTGATTCCTTGATCATAATTAATTGTGACTTGCTCTTTTTCTATGCAGAATACAAATACAAATATTTTGGAGTAAACTCGCATTGATTTCATTTGTCGCACTTGCATGGCATGGGGTGTGTTCAACAAGAGCCACATGAAAGCAGACGGTACCTTTTAAGGCAGGCATTTATTTTAAACTGGGTACAACTGCACCACACAAACTGACTAAAATGTATGTAAAATGTCTTCAATCAAAACATGATAAAATGTGAAAAGCTACTGTTTCTACACCTAAGGTTATCTTGTACTTCCAGTATTAATCCACAGGATATAAAATTCAAGATAGTCACCTTATCTCCAGACACACAATGGGAAATGTAAAAGAAGCAGAGTGGTCATTTTGGCTAACATTGACATCAGTTTCAAATGATTTTTTTCTTCTTCTTTCAGACACAAACATTAGAGTGGCAGTCCATTTTTGCAGACCAGGTGTTAGTCATCCATCTGCTCTCTTTGAACAAGCACTTTGGTGAGAGTGGTGGCAAAAACATGACATTGGTTAGGCCATAATGAAAATGCGTACAAACTCAAAATTCTCAACATCCCTTGTTTTTGCAGATTCACGTTTGCAGATTTTCATCAGCGTCTCTCCGAAATCCATGAAAGTAGTTAATATACACCTCAGAAATCATGACACTGAACATACACATATCAATGCTAGATGAACAATGGCTGCAGCACATAATTACGCCTGCGTGATTTGTGCTGTGGCTGTTAAGTGACTGACAAAATAATCTAGCACAACAGACTGGATTAGCAAACAAAATCAGGTTATAGAACAACAAACAATACAAATTATGAATACAAAAAAAGTCATTCACATGTTTCTAAAATAAAATATTTGCACAGATACATCTGAAATCAAAAGGAAATGACTTTACATGGGGATGCGAACAATCTGCAACAAACTAAATGTCTCACCAGTTACCAATTTGCAAGGCAATTAAAAGTTCCCTAATCATTTAACAAACACATCGGGGTTAAAATACAAGTGGAAGAGCACATGTCCTTTCAATGTTTACAAGAACTACATGTGGTGAAAACTGCAGAATTTTTAATCAAGTGCACACCCCAAATTTGGCCACGACTTAACCGTGAGCAATCCGCCTGAATCTGCCTCCATCAACACATGCCTTTTACAAATGAACCAGCATGCACAACAAAATGACAACACAAAATGTCTGGCAGGATGAGGCAAAGTCAATGGTACCAGTTGATGTTTCATTAGACGTCCACACATTACCAGCCAACAATGTGAATCAACAGACATGCCGTGTGGGGTTCTGTTACAGCAATATGAGATGCCTTGGCTTTTTAAAGAGACAAACACGAAACATATTCATCCACAGAGAGAGAGAGAACAGAAGTCTTATTGCATTATCTAAATGCCATTATCCTAAATTAAAACATATGTACAAATTACAATATGTATCAAAGAGTTTGGTAAGTGCAATGCAGAGCTTTGTTAAAGTTTCCACTTGTGTGCAAACGTCAGTGCACGAAGCAACTCAAACTAGACTTGAATGTTAAGTGACTCGACAAACTACACCTAGCCTTTCCTCGTCTAGTGCCCCCTCTATTGCTGTGCATTGCTTGACCTGTCCGTCGGCCTAGCCCAAGGCTGCACAGGGTGACACCCTCAGCCAGCCTGGAGTCACGAACACCCAGGACACGGGACTGGTAACAGTGGGAACATGGCCTGAGTTGGCTGACACAGCCCTTGGTGCTTTATTATCCATCTCCGTATGACAGCATGGAAGAATGTCATGCTAATACGTTAGCAATAACGACAGGACGGAAATGTTTCGATTGTGGCACAAGAAGGAAGCTGTTTCTAGCACTGGAGGCGGGAAAGATGTCAGGGGAAAAAAGGGTCATGTTTTGGCACTTCACATGAAGCTGTGAATGGATTACCTCAAACCTGATCTTGCAAGCAAGACCGTGGCCACATGAGGATCACACGTTTGGTAGCGAGTGAAAAGAGCAGGTGTCAGACCCAATCACAGGCGAAAAGTCTTGTTCATATCCAGGAGAGTGACACTGTACCAGGAACAGGTATTGAGACAGTGACAAAGCATGCTCATATCCAGCAACAGGGCTCGTGAGGATATTTTAAATTAAGTCAAACTCATCATCGAGCAAATTTTTTTAGGCTTTTTAGATTTGAGGACAGAAGTTAGTGGTTTTTCAACCACATTCTTCCCTTTGAGTAGGACTTTGTTTTATTGCATGGTTGGGGGCCATTCAACTTAATGCATTTAAATGCGCATAAATCAAATAAGTAACATCTTACGCAGTAATGCAGCAGAGGCTGAACAGAGGTTGACCTAATTGTGTGAGGCAACACAGACAAACAGCTGAATCCTGAATCCTAAATATAGCACCAGTTGGTATTGTGTACAGACCAAAGGGTGAAAAGAGGGCCAAGGTCGATTTTAACTATTGTGAAGACTAGCAAGTGCATGACCTGACCTTAGGAAGATGTAACAGAAGCTAAAACATGGTTGTTGTTTTTTGTTTTTTTTTTAAATGGCTCCGAGGATGAAGCAGAAAGTGGCGACAAACGCTCTCAGGAGAGTCTGTCACTCACCTCTACACCGGCCCTTGGAATCAAACTACGCACACATCCGCACGCACGCTAGTGACCCAGTGCAGAAAAACATTTACAGGCAAATGCACTAGAGGATATATTCATATCTATATATTTTATTTAGACTATTTACAGGAGAGAAAAAGGCAGCCCTTTTTGAAAATAGAAAGATTCCAACTTTTCTCTTTTTTGTGAAGCACTGATTTTGATGCAGAACTCCTGCGTCGCTGAGCCCGAGTATCGGCTCTGCACCCAGACACGTAACAAAACAAACAATCCTACCTGACATGCATGTACCCCTCAAGCATACACACGGACATACACACCACATGGCCAACAACCACATATTCATACAAATACACCAGCAAACTGCGGTGTTCTACAAAATCTGAACACATGGTTCCAGTTGCAGCAGGGAAATTAATTAAAAAAAAAGATTTGAGTGTTGAAAACAATTAATGGCATGAAGGAAAACAAAAAAATGTCTGCTAACATAACAGAATTTCGAAACAAAAAGTGACAAGTTTTCTCCCACAATCCTCTGGGAAATGGCTCAGAGTCCTCATTGTGGTCCAGCAGCAGTAGAGCGGTCGTCTCCTCGTGCCCATGACAGCAGCCGTCCGATCATCTTCCTCTCTGTTCCCGTACAACTTCGCAGCTCTTTCTCATCTCTGCAGCCACGTCTGCGGTTCCCCCTCTAGCCAGCCAGCTACCCCGGCACATCCATCCACCCAGCAGGCTCTCGCTCCTCTGGTGTTAACGTCGGTGTGCAGTGCTCTCCTCTGCACCTGGAGGATGAATGTGGGGAAGGAGGAGGAGGAGACAACAAAAAAGAAACGTCTTTGTGTCTAAGTTCTCTTATTGGGTCCTAGCCGGCTGGGCCATGGGTCAAAGGGCCGTCAGACCAAAGTTGCAACGGCAATACATCATGCCACTCGAGTCCAACCAGCTGTCTGAGATGGGGTCATAGCGCTGGACAGTGTTCAGGTAGGATGAGCCGGAGTGACCTCCCACCACATAGAGGTAGTTGTCCACAATAGCAGAGCCGACACCTGTAAGATGATGTCACAGTCATATCAGCTAATTACATACATTTCTCACCCCCACTAGGGGTCACCAGCATGTACAAATACACATATGTAGGATTTGTATGATGTAAACTTACCAGTGCGTGGTTCATTCATTGGCCGACAGGCTGTCCACTGGTTCTGATGTGGATCATACCTCTCAATGCTAGACAGATGCGACACTCCGTTGTGCCCGCCCACCACAAATATGAAGCCAAGCATGACGCCAACTCCGAAGTTGATCCTCTTGTCTGCCATGGGGGCTACCATTTCCCAGGCATCCTTGCTGGGGTCGTACCGCTCCACGCTGTGTGGAGAAGATGCAGTACATTAAAGGTCTAGTATGTAGGATTTAGTGGCATCTAGTGGTGAGGTTGCACATTGCAACTAAATGAAACCAGTGTTTCATTTAGAAGAGCCAGTGTTTTGTTTGTCCATTCTGGGCTACTGTAGAATAACATGGCGGACTCCGTGGAAGAGGACCTGCTCCATATGTAGATATAATCGGCTCATTCTAAGTTAACAAAAACACAATGATTCTTAGATTCAGGTGGGGCTGGGCATTAAACAAAATAATAATTACCTTAATATATTTTTGCTTGATAGCGATGTAACTAATGTCTGATAAATTCTTCATATAATTAAACCACCCATATGCCCATGGAGAGATCAGTAATGCACCTTAAATGCAAGTTTCCACCCGTTGTTAACCAGAAGAAGAAAGAGCATCATTTTAGATGATGGATGACAGCGCAGCGCTATCCCATGACTGAATTCACCACATAATGTTAGCTGCAGTAGCTGTATGGGTCAACTCTAATTCTACTGCTGAGTTAGCAAGTTAACTTGACCAACTAATTGTTTTTTTCACTAGAATAATATAACACAATGTGACTAAAAGTAACATGAATAAACATTTAATTCATTTTCTCGTCCGTAAACAGGATTTATGCCTCAGTCACGTCAGATGAGTTTTCATCAGCAATAACTAAACTCACATTACTCCACAACATCATCAAAGTCTGTCTTTTTTATTGTTTTGGTGTAAAACTTGTACAGAAAATACTAATAACAGTTGAGATCTTTGTTTTGCCTATTTATTCTGTTTACACTGTCGGCTAATACACTTACAAAATGTTTCATCTGCACAAAGAGTTCAACATGCTCCTGACAATAATTACGATTTCTTTGTCATTCTATTGTCTTATTTATTTATTTACGGTATTTCCATAAGAATTGTTGTGAATCTACCTCAGATTTGTGAAATGTTCTGCTGTTTGGCAAGTGTGTGTCATGTCTAGTATCTTAAACTTTCACTCAGGAGCAAAAATTAGCCTTTAAACTTGAAAGAAATGATAATTTTGACTTCTTATTAGATAATTATCAATACCAACTGATAAGAATTGTGTTTTTTGTTGTTGTTTGTTTGTTTTGTTTTTTTTTTGTTTTTAAATCGGGATAACATTTTTAGCCATATTACCCAGACCTAGTTTCAGGTATCTATAAACTAATTAAACCATATTTATGAATTCTGTATTCCATTTCAAACAATATATCCCCCCTAAATCCTAAACACTGGACCTTTAACAAAACACACCATGGTTTTAATAATCCAAATTCAAATTGAGGCGACCTTCCAGCCCAACTGAATGCTGTACTGATTTAGCAATTTCAAGAAATTCTATTTTTATGGCATACAGGTATATCTGGGAAATCTAAAATCATGTGGTATGGTTTGATAAACTGTCTGACGTCTTGTTAAAGATATGCAATTTGTAGTTACTATATAATTATATTACACTGCTTTGTGTTTTGTACTGTTTGTTTATTATATTGCTTTGCTTTTTTAGTTTACTTATTTTACGTACTTATATATTGCTTTTTTCTACTGATGCTTCCTGTTTGCACTATTCCTTTGCTGCTGTAATGTTGCAAATTTCCCCACTGCGGGACAAATGAAGGATCTTATCTCTCTTATCTTGTCCACAACATACAAAAACACCTATGTACTCTTTCAAAAGCTGCATTTCAAGAGCGGGGAACCTACGTCACATGTAAATTTAAGTTAGACAGAGTTGTACCTTTTATCGGACTGATATTTAGTCATATTTAAATTTAGTTTTTATTTAACTACAAAGAAAACAACAGTTCATGTGGTCTGATCACAAACACATACACATGCAGTGAAACTAGTGATGGTTTGACCAACAACAGAGGTGAATTACCTAATCTGACCAGAGTCAAACGAACCCCCTAACAGCAACTGGAACATTAGCAATCAGGGATTGTTTTGCAGCATGCGAGGACATATAAGCCACTGGGGAGAGGGAAAAAAAGTCCCCAAAGATTCTCTGTCCAAACACATTCTCCTGAGGGGTTTCAGGAGTCAAGGAAACGAGAAACAGAGACGCTGCTCTCTAGAGATCCACAGCAACAACAGAGGTCTAACCAGCAGCACACAGTTAGGCAACCACTCTCAGAAACTTCAGCAACCACTTCTGTTATGATTCCTCTTCACTCATTCACAGGGCCCTGGCCATTTTCTCAGCAACACTTGACATCCTTCACTTGATTACCAGTTCTATTAAATGACTAACAAGACCTTGAGAGAAGGCCAGGTTAGGAGGTCTGAAAGAGCTGCGAGCTTTTCACTGACATCAAAGACTATTTTATAAAAAAGGTGTGGTAGAGCACCGCAACCTTACATTACTGATGTTAAATGTCATCTGTAGGAGCAAAGAAAGGTTAGTTGTGTGTTTTGATCCTATGTGCAGTCTTTACATTATACAGAAACTTTAATGAAAGAGGTTAAAGATGAAGGGAAAGGTGAACCATATCATACATAGAACTGAGCAACTACAGAATGAATGATTTAGTATCTGAATTCAAATTCTTTAGTTTTGGCAATTTTATACAAATTCACAAGTTGATGAGATAAACTAGGACACAAGTTCCTCAATATTTCCCATACATAATGTTTAACAGCCCATAACACACAGTATAAAAGGTAAAACAAAATCATATCTACTATCAGTGGTATTACCTGTTCATATGGGCCGGGCCATAGCCTCCGATAGCATACACCATGCCATCCAGCACAGCGGTGGCAAAGCAGCTGCGGGACTTGGTCATGGGTGCCACTGGCTGCCACTCCTTCAACTTAGGGACGTATTTCTCCACCGACTGGAGGTAATACTGGCCGTCGTAGCCTCCGAGGGCATACAGCTCGCCAGCCAGGACCACCACCCCAAGCGTGCTGCGGCACTCGGCCATGCGCTCCACCGAAGACCAGGTGTTGGTTTCAGGGTCCCAGCTCTCCACTGTGCTCTCGTGCCTCCGATAGCTGATGCCCTGTCTCATGTGTGTGGCGATGCCTCCTACCACATAGACCTTGTGGTCGAGCACTGCCACTCCAAATTCATATCGGGGTACGCTGAGAGGTGCGAGTCCTATCCACGAATCTGTCCGAGGGAAATACATTTCTATGCTGCAAGAGGAAGACATAAACTGTCAGATTAGTCTGTCTTTTTAAAAAAAAAAAAAAAAAAAAAAAAAAACACAGAACATAAGATATAGACAATACAGAATTTGAAATATTGTCTAGACATTATTATTATTACCTTTCTAATGTTGCAAACAGTCCAGCCTTGCCTCCTACTGCAAGCAGCACCTTTGGGGCACACCTGGGCCGTGCCGACAACACAGTCTGATAGGAGAGCCGGTGTTCAGGCATAAAATGATATTTGAGGGCCTCGTTGAGCAGATGCTTACACGCGTGGTCATCTCGTATAAGGTGGTTGGCTTCATATAGGCGAGTGAGAAATTTGACGCTGAGGAGTGGAAGGCGAACACAGTGCAGCAGCTGAGCCAGATGCTGCTGTCTCTCAGTTACATCGTATTTGATCCATGACTCCAGGGCATAAAATACAGTCTCCTCTGTGACCACCTTAAGGCAGTCGTTGGACACAATTTCATCCAGCTCGGCCCTCGTCAGTTCAAAAAACTCCTCCGTCTGACAAACCTCCTCAAAGTTCTCACAGATGAACTTAGTTGCGGCCAGGCACAGATCATGACAGCCGTAAGTCTCTGCAAAGCGGGAGATGCCTATACAGTTCCCAGCATCCAGCTGGCTCTCTAAAAAGGAGCAGCACTCCTTAAGTACTAGCTTAACCTGGAGTAAGTCAGCAGCCGGTAGCAGAGATTCCACTGTTTCCTGGGAGATAAACACCGTGCCAGTGTAGGCATACTCAACGATGGCCTGGAAGAGAAAGAGTAAAAGTGTCACATAAACAGTAACTATGGTACAGGAGTTAATCAGTGTCGTTAATAAGGTGTCTGCTGGCTCCAAGCGTACCTGCAAGGCTGTCTCATCGATGCACTGGAATTCCACCTCAGAGGTCTCCTTTTCCGACAGGTTACCTGTGAACATGGCCTTGAAGTAAGGGCTGATGCTGGCCAGCACTACTTTGTGGGCATGGATCTTGGCATCACCCACGCGCAGGACAATGTCACATAGTTCGTGATCCTGCCGCAAGAGCTGGAGGCCTTGCAGCAGCTGCTCTGAGTGAGGCCGTTTCAGACTGGCAAACATATAGGACTGGTCCTGCTGGTCCATCTGAGAGCAGGGATACAAAAATCAGTGCACTGTTGATATTTCATAAAGGATACTGATGCAGTGAAATTTTCTGAATAACTGATGTGACCAATAGCTCATTGAAATACTGTAAATGCTGTAAATTAACCATTTGTTGTCTTGTCCCTGTGACTACAAACCTGAGAAGTCAACAAAAACCCAGGCCTGTGCAACGTGACGTAATCACAGCACGCGTTAAGGAAACATGCCATGGTAGTATGATGCCTTCAGGGATGTTATGTAGTAATACAGTGGTTATTCCGACCTGCTCTGTCATCTGCTGTGAGGCAAGCTAAAGAAGCATGATCTTCTTAATCCAGTGCTAACGCTACTTGAAGTTAACCAACCATATTTACTAGTATATATAACATTTTTTGGGCTAACCTCAAGCAAACAGCTCTGACATTCAGTCACAATAACGGTAACTGTTAGTTTAGTTGACTGGGGCCTTGGCTTGATTTCTGAACGGAGGACATGGCCAGATCAAAACTCGCTAGCTAACGTTGCCTCTTAGCTTTACAGCAGCAGACCGCTAGTGCGCTAGCTAACAAACTGCAAACCCCAACAACAGCCTGGGTTTTTCAGAAACAAATTTGCCCGGATATCATATTTACGTTGACACCAACACCCATGTCACCATCGTATCGTCAACAATGTTCGCCTCCAGCAAATACACAGCGCCTATATCCGTTTCATTGCACTGCAGTCGGCGCAGGTTAGCTGCTAAAAATAAACACGGTTACTGTGGCTAGCTGCATCATTGATTGATATACAGTAACATGGCTGACAGATACAAAACGTGACGTTATAGCTAGCTGTCAGATAACATTTGTGTGTCGTCGAATTGAGGAAAACAAACCTGTAACCTATAGTCCGTCTGTTGTGCCCCTGTGATGAGCGATTTTGCAGTGGCGGAGTTCAGCGGCGACGAGTGGGAACCCCGGGTGGCTACCAAGAAAACAACCTACTGCCAACCTAGCCACAAAGCTACAGATGAGCTCTTATAATAACCAGCTATCAGAGCAGCACACCCACTTCCGGTGGTTTCAAAATAAAAGCACGTTCACAGCTATTTCTAAGGAAAAGCTACATTCATGTCATCGAGCGATAAGCCAAGAAAATATGTTACAACAATAGCCAACTTTACTAGTGTTTTTAAGAGGAATTCTTAAAATAAAAAATACATATATTCTTAAAAATATTAATTTAATAGTATCAAAAGTTCCCCATTGACATCTTAAATTCAGTATTTTTGTTTTGGATTTTTGACTAGGCCTATATATGATGTAAATATATATATATTTTTTATCAAATTTTCAGCATATGTAGATAGATAGATAGATAGATAGTTAGATATACACATAAAACTTTATAATATAATTAATAATAATCTAATCTAATATAAGATAAAAACAAAATAAAATAAAATAAAATTGAATAGAATAAAATAAAAATAAAATAAAAAAAATAATAATTATTTAGGACAGTTGTAATAGGCTAAGGCTTCAGCCTTCAACATTTTAGTAAACATAAACTTACTTTGGTTTGTCACTGCTCAAAAGGTGATGACATATTATTGTTTATTATTATTATTATTTTACTTATTTGTGTAGGCCTATAAGTTAGGAAATGGCCGAAGTAAAGAAAAGTAAAGTAAAGTAAGCTTAACTACACTTAACTAAAGTTGATGTACTTACTTATGTTCATTATTTATTGTGCTTTATGTTTCATGCTGTATTTTATATGCCAGATGCCAAAGACATTTCATGTAAATGTAACGGACAATAAAGTTATACTACAGTGTAGAAATACTTGGTTACAAGTAAGGCCCCTGCATTTTAGTAAAAGTACAAAAGTATTAGCATCAAAATATACTCACATTACCAAAACTAAAAGTACTCATGATGCAGGGTGGCCCATTCACAATCCTATATGTTATTTAATTCTAATTATTGATGCATTAATGTGTCTATCACTTTAATGTTACAACTGGTAAGGGTAGTGCTAATTAAAATTGCTCTATGTCCTGTTGCTGGGTGGTTTAAACCTATAAGAATATAATGTAACCTATTTGCAAATTTAGATTATTGATACAAAATAAATAATAAAATAAATAAACCGAGTAACTAGTAACTAAAGTTTTTAAATAAATAAAGGAAAAAAGTACAATGTTAACTTCTGAAATGTAGTGGGGTAGAAGTGCATACACAAGTAGCATAAAATGGAAATATTCAAGTCAAGTAAAAGTACCTCAAAATTGTAGGCTACTTAACTGCAGTGCTCGAGTTAATGTATTTAGACACTTTCCATCACTGAAAGTGTGATTATATGTGAGTCTGTTATAGCTGTCAAAAACTGTGAAGGAGTAAAAAGAATGATAATTTTCCCTGAAATATAAATAAAATATTGCATATAAAGTTAACTACATTTAGACTAAGCATATACAAATAGTGTTGTAATTACAGTGTATGAGTAAATATGCTATTTTCATCGTTCGTCGTTGTTTAAACCTTTTCCATTCTTTCTTTTTTTCTTTTTGTATTAATAACTATTTTATTATTATACGAACCTCATTTGTGTTTTATGGCATTTGGAAAACCATTCTTTTAAGTTCTATTTTTGATTTTCTATTAATACAATCGTGGATGTGGCAAATAAAATATACTATATTCAAAAATATATTTGGGGAAAATGTAGACTCGTTTAAATCTGAGTAGCACATGTAACAAAACAAAAAGTCAGTAAGCTACATTTTTTATGGGAATATTAATATGTTTTATTCCTGCACAACTATGCAGCTTTAATTACATTAACACTATCTTATCTATCACTATCTTATAGTTAATCTTATTTTTCTATTGTTATTTTTGGCTGTGTTTATTTTAGTTTCCATCCCAGTCTCCGTGCTGTAGCTCTGTGGCGATGATACCGCCTGGAGGAGCCTCGACTCGCGTCACCATGGAAGCGCTCAGTTTGCGACATGTATTCGCCATTTTGCTGCCTCAGTGTGTGTATGTGTATGTGTGGGCTCCTCTCTGTGTGAATACCTCTGTAGCTTTCAAACATTCAACACTCCAGGCACCAGCTGAAACAACCACGGAAAATGTCTGCACTTAGGAGAACCGTAGCTGCCGCACCATGACACGGACATTTGGACGACGTAACGTTAGATAGTCTCGCTGCGCGTCAAGAAAGAGGACTGGGGGAGAATGCGAGGTCTGTTTTCTTGCTGTTTTCCTAACTTTGCTAGCCCAGTCAGCCAGCACTAACCACTAACACAATTAGCGGAGCAGCGAGTTAGCTTAGCACCGTTTGAGTGCAGTTAACAGTTAGCTCGGGTTCTGTGTAACGTTAGCTAACTCATTTAGGCTGCTTAACGGTAACGGTGTAGTCAGGGATTGATTGTAAACCCATTGAAGGCATTAGTATCGTATAACTGGCTGAGTCTTCGACCGACACACATATTAAATAATGTTACAGCAGCGGGGAGTAATGTAACGTTAGTACACAGTAGCTAAGGTTATCTAAACCTTTCTGCTGATAACTATCGTGCTTGACAGCCACAAGTGGTTGTGTCCATTTGCGCTAATCTACCGTAGTTCACGATCGATCATAGTGTTAAGGAGCAACAAGACACTCCCAGGCAGTTACATGCCTGTGTGACATGTTTAAACGCATTATTATTTAACTCTAAGCAAATGGAAATTTATTCAGTCATGTGTCCACTGTTAATTTTCTGCTCTGGCTTCACAGCTTGACAATCAGGAGAGTGGTTTCTCATCACCAACCACTCAGGATGACAGCACCAAGTAAAGAGGAGGAATATTATTGTCCTCACAGGATTGTGTTCGCCTCTTTAAATTCTCAAATCTGACCACAACCACAAGACCACCAATAATGATACCAGGATTGATCTCCCAGGAGTTACACGAGCTGCTCCTGGACCTGAAGAATTACCAGAATCGCACCAATGGGGTGGAAGATCTCAAACACATCCTCTCAGAAGTGGACATGCAATCGGTCCCGTCTGGCAGTATTGAGGAGTTCATCTGTTTTCTCCCTCGACTTCTGGATGACAGTAATTTTAAAGTGTTGTATGGCACGTTGCAAGTTTTAAACTTACTCATTCAGAAGCTCGATACAGGTGTGGATAGATATTTCAAGCAGATAGTCTTAGTGGCTCTGAAGGCCCTGGGGGACACTCGCACCGTCACCAAAAATGAATACATGAATGTGTTTCGACAGCTGATGAAAACTGTTGCACCGCAACAAGTGTTGGATCTTGTCATCGGCAACTTGAAACACAAGAATTCAAGGGTTCGGGAAGATGTCCTTAACATCATCATGGCAGCTATGCTCACTCATCCTAGAAAAGATTTCAACATCCCCAAGCTTTGTTTTGACGTCGCACCATACCTGGCAGACAGCAAAAGGAAGGTCCGCCACGCCGCCCTTGAGCTGTTTGCTGTTTTGGACTATTGCCTTGACACAGGGAAAAAGCAGCCTCTAATGAAAGCTGTGGATATGGTTGAACTCAATGAGGACGCAGAGGGTCTTATGGCAGCTGTACAGGCAAGACGAGCAAGGCACGTCCTTCCCAAACTCTCCTCAGAGGGGATAGTGGAGTATGGCTTGGTGGTCCCCAAACCAGGACATCGGAGCTCAATGCAGTATGGTTCTGGAGCTGATCTGGACTGGGTGATGAACGGAGGGCGGGTAAGCAGTGCCAGGAGCCACAGAACTGAACCAGACTGCGACCGACTCTATGGCTATGGCAGCCTGGGCTCCCTCACTGATGACCTCCCACTTCAAAGGAGGATTGTTAGCGCGGGTAAAGGGAAGAACAAACTACCCTGGGAGATGTCAAGCTTCTCATCTACCGAGAATGATCAGCAATGCAGTACCCCGAATGGAAAGTGCTCTGAAAAGGTGGGGCCAATCATCACCGCCGACTTGCCATATTCTCACTTATCTCTTGTGATAATTAAGCCATCTGGGAATGTTCCCGGATTTAGCATATGTTTTATTAACCCTCAGATTCTCTGTTGAAATAAGACTCACAGCTTAAAGGGATATTCTGCTATATTCTAGGTTAGTTTACCCAGGGAAATAATGGAAATATTGTCCCTCTAGGTAAAACTGATTGGCATTAATGAAGCAGCTATTGAATCAACAAGCTGTGTTCACTTTTTCCCTCTAAAAATACTCTGAAATCCAAAGCAAATAGAGCTTAATCATCATTTAACTGCCTGTACAGAGTGTTTAGGAGCACCAGAGTGCTTTCCATATTGACTCTGAAATTACAGACCATCTCAGTGGTCAAGCATTTGTGTTGAATTGCTCCCAATCAGCTAGCAAGTGCAATCATTGAAAAAGAGGAGGGGTTTTTTGAAAGGAGGATTATTTTTGTGTGCTTGCCTTTTCTTCCTCCCTTTAGTCTTGCTTAGTTCACAGAGGATTGATAAAGTTAAACCTTGGTAATTAATCTTCAAAAATCTGGGGTGTTGACAATTTGTTTACTGTCAAAATTGCACACTCTTTGTGTGAACAAGCTTAGTCACACCCAAAGGCAGCCGTCCAAAAAGAAATCTCTGACTTTCGTCAGAGAGTTTGGGGGCGAAAAAACCTAAATATAGTCAAGATGCAGTATGGATGGAGTGCAGCAGAGAGGGATAGTTATATATTATATATGTTATTACACAGAGATGTGCAGTGTCATCTACAATCAACCTGTTTGTGTGAATGATTGCATATTGTTAAGACAGCTTGTAATGATTGATGCTTCATTAGATGTTTTCTTTCTTCTTTGCATCTTTCTCTTTGCATCATTAGAATTGATTTTGTATCTATTGGCAGGTTAACAATAGGCTGAATTGTTTTGTGAATATAAGGCTCTCAATTCGTTATAAACAGAGAGAGGAATAGATAGGTAAAATCTCAGAGCACTGCAGGATCCCTGATACTATTCCTGGAAGAAATTCAGTAGGTGACTCATTTCCCTGCACAATGACACTGTCGCTGCAAAGATGAGCATCCACTGTCTTGAGAATAAGCTGTGTGATAATCAGGTTTAACTTGCCACTTTGTTAGGTTAAAGTTTGTAATGCTGAATATATAACTTATCACAGTGATGCCCAACTTATGGCCCGGGGGCGAAATCTGGCCAGCTATAGGATGCCTGGTGGCTTCAAGACCATTGCCTAATACACAATGAAAATAAATTAATTCACAATGGGAATATTTTTGTACTTTGGATATAAATAAGGTGCCAGAGGGAATACAAAGAGATAAAAATAGAGCTTATTTATTAAAAAAAAGTGCCTGGGGAGGATCCTTTGGAGCCCCCAACGGAGGTCTAGTCAAAGCCCCGAATGTCCTCAAGTAATAGGAACACCCCTGCTTACACCCGACCTGTGCAGAGCTGCAACTGGAGTTGACGCTTAGCAAAGACGATTAAGGACAGCAAACGGCAAAAGGTTGAAAACATGCTATTCATTCATTACATACACTGATAAATATTGATGTTTGTATATTAAATGGCCCCTGGTCTCCTTTCATTTTGCAAAAGCAAGTTGAATATCCCTGCCTTATCACATTTTATCAGCTAAGAGACTAGACTTATTTGTTATGTCCATTGCTTTGTTTCACGAGGTATTAATTGACCATATTTTGTTCTGGGAACTATTATCCAGCTTAGAGCCTCCATTTGGAAAAACCTTCTGTTTACAGCAGTGTGTGTTTCCCAGCAACCCCATTACCGCACAGCACACTTAACTGAAGGGGGCGTGACACATAATTGGTAATATCACAGGGTTATGCTTGTAAAACATGGCTTATTTGCTGCTCTAGTGTTGATTGCAATCACAGCAAATGCTCCACAGTGAGTGCTGATCAGATTTTAGGCTACGGGAATGACCTCAGCTACACTCACTCTCTCGGGGATGCATGCACTAGTGCAAAAATCTGTCATAATTCTGTCTCTACTTGATTTATTTTAGATCATAGGTTGGCCATTAAAGTTTTATGAGAACAGGAGATGTCGTGTACATACTGCTAAGTCTGTTTACAGTAGCGGAATATCCACACAAATGCCAGTGTCTCTTGCCTGAGCTTGGAAATATACGCTGCATCCCTTTGTTCAGGCCTGTGGATGGAATTACACTCAGTCTCCTGTTTGTTTAAGGATTGCTTTACATCAATTATTTGAACTAAATCCTCCATTGTTGCTATTAAAGGAAATCATTTTCTGATTGCTAATAGGTGGCCAGTGAGGATTTTCTTCCCCTGTCAAGGAAGCTGAGTCCTGAAACCTACATACCCAGTTTCAGTAAGTGTCAATACTTCCTTCTCTCAGCATTACACTTTCATGTATTCCATGTGAGGTGACAAGTGCAGCTGACTGGTTGTCATGGTCAACTTCAGCCGGACTCAATATAGAGAGGCTTTAAATTGGATTAGCATGCTGAGTCAGAGGAGTCACCGTGCTGCATGTCACCAAAAGCCCTGAGATGAGCATGGTTGCAAGGCAGATACGTTTCATACCAGTCTCACAACATGCTGAAAGAGGTCATTACATTCACCAACTGTTTTGTTTTTGAAAATCTGGCCTGCTGGAAGGTTGTGGACATGAGCAGTCCTACAGAAAGTAGTCATCAGACTGATTGTGTGAGCATAATTCGTCCCTAAATGTCACTTACGTAAAAAGTAAGCCCTACATGTGCTTTTTATTAGCAGCTTGTCACCACCGTCAAGTTAAAAATGACCTGCTAGCTGCTGACTACCCCTCAGTTTGGCAAAAGCGGTAAAAAAGAAGCCCAGTGATGGAAAATGGCCAGATTTTGAGCAATATTTTTTATGAGAGGAAAGGCATTGTTGCCTACTTATTTTTGCCAAATGTTATTTTCCCAAATATGATGAGTCTCAACTTGATGACTTCATGTTACCTCCTTGACCCACTGGCTGTTTGATTTTGACCACTTACACAGGGATTACACTCATTCCAGTGCTGCTACTTTAAATTACGTAATCTGGACACATGCTTGTGGTAATCCTTCAATGAAGATTACAAGTGTAGTAGATGTGTTTACAGCTTTTGGATGCAGTCTCTTTCGCAAAACCCTATAAAAATCTGTTTTGTGCTTTGCTAATTTTTTTAATCTTTTATAATGTTGTTGTGTAAATGTCCAGTTTTTATGGCTACTGCTATGTTTATCATGCAGCTCAATTGCAGAACATAAATAAGTAGTGTAAGATTAAGAAATTAATGTAAACTAAGCACAGTAACTCAATTACACATTTTACAGGGAGGATGTTACTGTCATGAACGTTATTTGAGTGTAGTGCAAAATTTTCTTTCCATCTAGGTTCTGCACAGCCTCAGAAGCCACAATCCTCCAGAAGGAGGGAGTCTCCTGCACGTCTCAGAAGAAGTGGAAGCCTCAACTTGGACCCCGACATCTTTAAAACCACCAACTTCTCTGACCCAGATGTTGGTAAGGAGTCATAACCTCAGAAGGATCTGGTATTTTTCAAAAATGTGCCACCCTGTAAAGTTCCCTGGATGGAAAGATGCAAATCAGAATAAGAAAGAACTTAAATCATTTTACAGTTTTTAACATCCAGCCTGTCATGAACCATATTTCCACCTTGTTATCTTTTAATTGCTCAGTTTTTCATGACATGTGAATACTCTGTCTCACAGTGGCACCCAAGGGACACATGCTCTCAAGGAACCCCAGTGTTGAGCGCACGTTTTCCCTCCCCTCAAACCCCACCACGTCCGGATCCTTCCTACTGCCCTCCTACCCACTGGCTACTCTCCCAGGAGGTGTGCTCACTCCAACACTATCCCGCCGTCGTGCAGACTCCTCCCTCTCTATGTCCAACACTTGGCCAAACAAGAGAGAGAACACCCCTCACCAGCGAGACACGAGTCCCTGGAGAGACACAGCAGGCACAGTAAAGGGTATTTAAGCAAAAACACCCACATGTGAGCTGTTAGCTGACTGCAAAAATGTTGTGGCCTCTGTGTATCATCTGTTTTTATCCTCCCTGTTCTACCTCAATTAGGAGACCAGCTCTCTAGCAGATGCTCTCCCCGGCCTCTTCGTGCTTCCCTTGTGAGTTCCTCTTCCACTTCATCATTCCGCCGGGCTCTGAGCAGCACCAGGGCAACTCTATCTATCTCGCCAGTTGTCCCGACAGCAGAGCAGGTCCAGTCCCATAATGGCCAGAGGTCCAATGCTCCAGGCAGCCCTCAGAATCAGCAGCTAGAAAGGGACCTTCATCTGGATCCTGATGGCATCAATGTGGGGCGAGACCCTCAGGAGGATGATCCTCTGGACATGCAGGAGGTCAGCAAACTGTCTGCTTTTTCTGTAGAAAGACTCTGCTGGAAAATGTAGGGCACTGCAAGTTCCAACTTGCACCCTCAGCACCTGAGGGACTTTAAAGAAACACAGTCTGCTAGTCCGGGGGGTTGAAATTTGGCTCCATTTATAATTTTCCTTTCCACGCTCATATGTGCCAATTTGTGTGTTATTCACAGATGCTGAACTCCCTGCGCTCATTGCGCAACAGCGCAGCCAAGAAGAGGGCTAAAGTGAGCCTCAGCAGTTCAGATCCGGATCCAGACAGCCCTGACTCAGCTGTGAGGCTGGACCTGGGTCTGGACTCACCATCATACACCTCTCCGATGCTTACCAGCTCAGCCAGTGAGAGCGGCCTTTCCAGTCTGAGCTCAGTCGCCAATTCCAGCATCAATGGCATCAAAGCCAGGTAAAGGATACAGATTACAGTATGTTGGGGCATTATTCAGCTCAAGTATCTTTTGTTATATGTCAGTTAATTAAAGAAATGTTGTCGCAGACATGGTGACATCTTAACCCTATGGGCCTGAATGATGCATAGTGCATCCAAATTCACACAACCTGGAGTCACGCGACCGTGTGTCATAGCGAGAAGCCACGCATATCACGTGAAACAGCGGAACTGTAGCTTTCCGACAAGGCCAAACACTTGTCAGTAACCCAATGTTTTCACAGCAAAAAAACTGATAAAGTTACAATAAAATGATGTATAACAGAGCTTTTATACAGCTTTGCACACACATTACTCCTGGATGGATTACTCGCGAATGCAGGCTCACACAGAAATGCGCAGAAATTGTGCTGTCATCCCATCACACTATAAATCCAGATCAATTGTCTACAAAATAAAAACCTGACGAATTTCTTTACAATCCATGATATAGATCTTGTTATCAGTCACTTCATATAGTGAGGAATATCGTATCTTACGACATCTTAGGCTTGTGACAATATTTCCATATTGTCCAGTTGACACTCCACCAAACTTTGTATGACAAGACAAGCGCACTTCACCTTTACGCACCCAGACAACTGCAGCCTAATTATGCATACTGACAGGGCAGTAGTCACCATATACGTTGAGGGGGCCACGTGCCCCCCCCACCAATGCCCAAAATGTCCCCCCAATATATAACTGAAACTGAAAAACAAATATTATCTTGGAGGACATCATTGCACTTGGTTGACTATTTTTCTATTATCTTAGATGTAAATATTGCATGTTTCTTTCAGATAAAACACATTTTTGACTTGTGAATGAGTCAATGGAATTTCTTGCAATAATGAAAAAATACTGGCAATCACGCCTGGCACAAACCACATGTTTTGGACAGCTGTGAAGTGACAGAATATCTCACCATCATGGTTCTTGTATTGCCAGATTCCAGAGAGTCTCCCCTCTTCATATTTGGCAGAATATGTCAACTTCCAACTTGCTATGGTGAGACACATGTAAAAATGTAAGAATTTAGTCACACAGATTTGTTTTTTTCATTGATATAAAAATGAATATAAAATACAGACACAGAAGAATATGGCATGATGGCAAATCTGGTTAGCCCAGATTGTCCTGAAAAAAAACAAAAACAAGATATAGCATGTGTATGTAGCCTTTATAATGACTGTGATATGAGCTTAAAAAGGCAGATAAAATACCCCCAAAAGGCCTAGGGCCCATAGGGTTAAAGCAGAGATAACCTTGTACCCATTTGGTGGCGTTTGACAATGTGTTGAACAGGGCTAAGAAGTTCTCCAGCATAATTTCTCACTTGTCACATCTGTCGACAGTCCTGGAAGCTCTGCCTCTTCAGGAATGAAACCTCGCATTGCAAGAGTGCCTTCTGCAAAACTGAGGTCTTCTGTGTCCATGGACTTCAGCAGCCTTCAAGGTATAAAGAGAGATTCCAGGGGTTTGCCTAATCTGTTTTATTGTTTAGTTTATCTTATTAATGTCTTTGTTTTCTGGTTTTTCTTTTCTCAAGGATTGTCTCAGAGAAACGAGCTGTCATCTGAGGTGGGTGTTGTTGGGCAGAGAGTCACTTACTCCAACGGAACAATCAAAACTGAGGAGGACACATCGGGACCATCTCCGCCATTGGTCAAACCAGCCATCCGTGAATCTGTCAGAGCTCTAAAGCCGGCCAAAGGTCAGTCAGCGGTGGTATCAAACAGGACAGAGCTTTTTCCCGGATTTACCTAAAAATAATATTATGTGTCCTCAAATAATTAAATTAAATCATATTCCTCTCCTTTGATTCTTAGGTTCTCAGAGCCACAGCAGCAGGAACTCACCAGCCACAGATATGCCTGAAGGAGTCATTGGAAGAGGTCAGTCTCTGCCATAAGTCATTGTTCAGTTTTCCAGTATTCTGTTCTGTGTCCAAAGTTTTTTAGCTCATTGTTGAATGTTTAAGTAAGTCTCACCACTGATTCCTTTAGCAGTTGAGCAGATTAATTGTCCACCTGTCTGATAATACGTCTACACAAACATCCCCCTTGTGCTACGTCTTAGGCATGTTTGGCACGGCAGCGTCCCCCAGCTCTCCAGGAGCCGCCTTGTCACTTGAGCAGGGTGATTCTGTGGCCAAGCCCCCTGCTGATCCCTCGGCAGGCGTCTACAGCCATGCTCTGTCTGGCAGTCACCTAGACAGCGATGACAGCCCACGTCCAGATGAGGTTAAGGTTAGTCACACTTTGTGCAGTGGAAAATCATAGCACATCGTACCAAATTTCCACTCACCCTGTGTGTTTTCTACCATTGCATGTGCAGCAGAGGGTGAAGAATTCAAGATTTAACCGGGATAAGACGCGACTGCAGTGTCTGGAGCAGCAAGAGGAGCAGTGCAGTCAAGCGGACCAGAAACGAGAAAAGATTCGCCACCGTGTCAGACAGATGCTGTCTGACTCACCCACAGACGAGAGTAGAGCATTAATCATCAAAGGCAAGAGAAAGATTTGAAACCTTTACCAATTGTTCTGTTACCATATTGCACTATAACTTTGAATCTTGCTGTGAAGTATTACATTGTATCCTCATGCTCTTTAAAGAAATTAAGTCATCCATTTATGCAGCTTATAATGTTTGCACCCAGAGACTTGAAACGTACATTTTTTTCCTGACATAGAGCTGCATCTGAACGGCAGCACAGTGGCTTCCACAAAAGCTGACCTTCTCTCTGATGAGTCCCCTATCAGCCCCACCAGTCCCGCCAGCCCACCAGGACCTCAAAGCCCCATTAAGTGCTTCACTCCACCCCACCAGCCAAGCCCCCCCACGGTGCCCCCCAACCCCAAAAACCCGTCCCGTCTCAGGAGGGCACCCAGCCTCAGCAGAACCCGACCATCGCTGTCACACAGCTCAGGTTAGAAGACGTTAAACTAAGACTTCATCTACCTGCTGCACATACCAAGTTCAATCATCTGTTTTTGAAACAACCCACTGTGTATCTTTATTATGTTGCTGTGTACCATCTCTCAGTCGATCTGACGCCAGCTTGCAATTTAGCAGTTTTCCGCAGCATTATAAATGGATGAACCGGTGCTTCAACAGGTCTTTGTTTATAGAAAATGTTGGAACATTAATTAGACTGTCAGAGCCACCAGAGCATGGGTGAATAAGATGTTTGCTTTGGGTAATGTGCCACAATGCTTTGTTTTGACAACCTACCGTTAATGCACCGCCGCCCACACACACACTGCTTGTTTTCAGACTGATAGAGATGTAACACGAAACCAAATCTGTGTGTGTGTTGTGTGTGGTGTCTGACGGGCCATTTAGATGAGCTGTCCCCTGGTACTGTGGGCTACAAGAAGAATCTCTCAGAGCCTCCGGAGCTGTGTCCTTTTTCCAAGCCTGACCTGGCGCTGACACAGAGCTTCAACCTGCTGAGCTCCGAAGACTGGTGAGGAACACTGGCATGTTACAGTATCTCAGATGCACTGAGCTCCATCCATCATACTTACAGCTCAAATCCAGGGCTCCTTAAGAGGTTTTTGAAATACAGAATACCATGTAAAAGGCATTAGCAGGTATTGATTAGCAAAGCAATTACATTAACACAGAAATATTAAATTACAGTTACTCTAAATATTAAGATAGGTGTGTGGTAACGAAATCCATCATACTCAACAGGAACCATATCTTTAAGTTTGGTTAAAGAAAGTGTACAAAAAGCGGCTATAAATGGTGTCTTATTTTTTTTTTAACTTCAGGGAGAAGAAGATAGAGGGTCTAACATTTCTGCGCAGTCTGGCTGTCTACCACTCAGACACACTCCAGGGCAGGCTTCATGATGTCTGCCTGTCTCTCATTCAAGAGGTAGTACAACTTGTTGTGCAACACTCTCACACCACTTTTACTTTTTCAGTGTGCTGCTTTACTCCATCTCAACTTGCACTGCTTTACTTCAGGATTTATATGTTGATATCTGATTTTGCAGATTAATTCTCAAGCTACATCCACACTAATACAATCTCAAGCATTTTAGCACTGTTCCAGACTTAATCTCTGTCCATATTAACATGCCTGAAAATGCATGTCACATAACCATTCATGTACACTGTTATTGTCAGATAGATGTCTTAAACATCTATCTCTGTTGTTTGATGCTGGAATAACCCTGTTTCCACTATAACAATGTCCTTGTCATTCAGGTGAAGAACCTGCGGTCCAGTGTCTCCAGGGTCGCAGTATGTACACTGGGCGATCTGTACACCCACCTGCAGAAGGCAATGGACCAGGAGCTGGAGGGAACAGTTAAAGCATTACTGCAGAAAGCCGGGGAGAGTAACGCCTTCATTAGGCAGGATGTGGATGCAGCGTTGGGCTGCATGGTTAAGCACTGCACGCCAACTCGTTGCATCAATGCTTTGCTCTCTGGGGGACTAAGGTCAGTGTGCATCTCTACACACACACACACACACACACTCACACACACACACACATTGAAGTGCTGTTACACTGCACTCACAATTTTGAGTTTTGGGTGGGTACTTTTGCACAATTTATAAAGCATTTGATCGCTGAATTGGTTTCCCTTCTCCTCTGATAGTCACCTCAACGCAGTGGTGAGAAAATGCACCGCCCAGCACCTGGCTGATCTGGTGGAGAAGGTTGGTGCTGCCCGTCTTCTGTCTGGAGCCAAAGATCTCACAGATAGAATCTTACCTGCCGTAACCAAACTCGCACAGGACTCCTCACAGGAAGCCAGGTATGTTCCTCTGCTTTTGTTGTAGTGTTATAGTGCAGTTATCAGTGCGGTTTTTACAAGTAGAAAAGGTTTCAACTTTTGCATTTGCACAAGTTTTGTGTAATTCATAAATATTACATGTTTTACAAATTGTTTGTAGCAAAGAAACAAATATTGGCTGGGTCTTGTAGCTAATTCACATAAAATCCTTATCATGGTTTGCGGGAAATTGTATGCCATTAAAAACATAACTAATAATGGGAAATTCAAAATATGAAATTTCCAAAATTACCATTTTCATACTGGTTCAACCCACAGGTACTTTGGGCGACGAATGCTGCTGTCCCTCTCGTCCCACCCTGACTTTGACAAGATCCTGGAGAAATATATCCCCACCAAAGACCTGCCGACCGTCAGAGACACTGTCTTCACTCTCAAGACAAAGGCACAGTGTTTTATTTTCTATGTTTATAAAATGTATGGTGCTCTTCCTAAAGGTCACACTGTCATCTTACCTGGAGATTGTTGGGTGTTTTTTTAAGGGTCTTGGTGAGATGCCCCAAGACACGCAGTCAGCCAGAGGTAGACGCTCCCTCCCAGGTAGCGGGACAGTCAGAGCCTCATCTCTCACCAGAGAGCCACTCAACCAGACCAACAGGTGGGTGTAAATATCAACCAGCACAGCAGCCCTGCTCAGCCTTTTGAGCAGAGATGTAGCCAAGCACAACCTGTATAATGCATATATGAAGTACATTATTCACACTGTAGATGAAGGTTTATAAAATAAACTATGTGATGTGTTTTGCATCATCTACAGGGAGTCTAACAGCCATTACAGCTGTAGATCTCAGACGCAGAGTATTGCAGACAAGACTGAATACATCAAGCAGATCTCAGGTCTGCTGGGTTCAAAGGACTTCAGAGAGAGGATCAAGGGGATCGACCAGCTAGCAGCTGACTGCCAGAGCAACCCCAACATGGTCATCAATAGTATATTCCCGGTTAGTACTAACATTTTTGCTTTGTCATGGTTCTCAGTTAACATTATACAATCCTGTGTCATCCTAAAAACGCAACAAAATCTCACCTTTTTTTCCTTTCCCTCTGGCCTTCCTTCTTTCAGGTGTTTGATGCCTTCAAGGCCAGGCTGCAGGAGTCCAACAGCAAGGTCAACCTGTACGCCCTCGAGTCTCTGCAGAAGATCATCCACTTGTTGAAGGACAACCTGTCCCAAGTGGTCAACATCCTGGTCCCAGCAATCGTGGACAATCACCTCAACTCCAAGAACAACGCCATCTACTCTGCTGCTATTGGAGCTATTAATGCACTTATCTTAAATCTTGGTACTCATTTTGAGCATTCAGATATTTCTGGTAGAGGTGAAAGTAGAAGCTCACTTAAATTGGAGAATTGTCTTTATGTAACTTTGTGAATTTCTTTGTTTCCATGATAGATAACATACTTCTTCTTCAGCCTTTCTGCACCAAGGCTCAGTTTTTAAACGGCAAAGCAAAGGTGGATCTTATCGAAAAGGTTGCAGGTGTGTATGCTGTAAGAATTCTGATCTGATTCTGCAGTATATGCCTTGGCTCCCAAATTGTTTTGTATGTCTGACCACCTGTTGTGTCTTGTTGCTTTCTATTTCCAGACCTTGTGACAGAGCTCTACCCTCGCAAGCCCCAGATGGTGGAGCAGAAAGTGCTTCCCTTGCTGTGGCACCTCCTGGGCACCTCCACCCACAGTGGTACCATTCATGGCCGGGGCGGCAGCGTGAGGGGTGCTACCGCCAACCTGTGCCAAGCCCTTTACGCCCAGATGGGGCCCAGCCTGACTGAGTGTGCTGCCTCCCAGCCTGCCAATATCCACAAAGGTTTAAATGAGGTCCTGAGGACCGTATCCTAAAGGTAAAACAGAGTCCAAACAGAATCTAATGTTGGAAGAGAAGAACATTAACACTGACCTTACTTGAAGACAGAGATGTTCTACATTTCTTACAGTGCCTGCACTTTTATATCAGTAAAGAGAAAGTCCTTTAAAAAGTAGGAGCTCTTAATCTTATCTCAGTGAGATTTCCTCTGGTACAGACGCATGGACAATTGTAACATACTGACATCAGGTCTCACACACACACACACACACACACACACACACACACAACCTGCTCTCTTTGCACTTTGAAAAAGTAGCTCATCATCATGATAGACTTCATGAGTTTTACATTTTACCATCCTATGATTGTCATTGCTTTTTTTCATAATCTAAACATGTACTGTAGACAAATCAGAGACACTATTGCAGAATGTAAAATTTGAAATGCACAAAAAAAAGACGAGGAAGAAGACAGGGACCTGAAAGGTGTATATTTTTGCTGTATCATCAAATGTGATGTGATATTTTCAAAATGTCTTATGTAGTTGTTTTTTTGTGAATTGAGATTAACAAAACTAGTACAAGATACTTTTGTACAGCTCAAATGTGTATTTGCACAGTATTAGCTTCATCTGTAATCGTATGCTGTATAATGGTACAGTTTATAATTTATATATTGTGCAATGGTTTCAAAGTCTTGTTAATGATGTGCTGAGCTGGTACCGTCTGTCTTTTTTTGCATGACCAAAATTAACTGGCAGGATCAAAATGTGTTTATATTTTTGTTAAGGAGATATATATGTACACTGATGCCTAGATCAAGGTGGGGTTGGAACCAAGTCTGCGGATGGGGACAGCGTGAAAGGAAAAGGAGTTCAGTTTTTTACTCCAGCGGTTGCCTGAGAAACAGTGAAAGCCCGGATCTGATTGTGTCTCAGTATAGTGCCAGTCTTCAAGTAGCCTTTTAACTCATCTATTGTTAAATTATATTGAACTTGTTTGTGGACAAGAGCAAAGACAGATTGATATATAAATAAAGTGTTTATTTCTGTAAAACCAACTTCCAGTTGCCTCATTCACTAATGCGGCTGGAAAAAATGGGTATTGATTACATCTGTTAAGGTCTCATCTCAACCGTTAGTTTGTTTTGAAAGGTGAATTAAATTCACACATTCTATGCCTTTAAAGTACCAAATTTATCTTTATTAAAGGGACCGTTCACCCTAAAATACAAACATACATATTCTTCCACTTACCTGTAGTGCTATTTATTAATCTAGATTGTTTAAGTGTGAGTTGCCGAGTGTTGGAGATATCAGCTGTAGAGATGTCTGCCTTCTCTTGAATATAATGGAACTAGATGGCACTCGGCTTGTGGTGCATGTGAAAAACTCAACAGCAATATCTCTTCACAGAAGTCATGACCTGGTTTCTCAAGATAATCCACAGACCTTTTGTGAGCAGTTTCATGTAGGAACTAGTTTCATTCTGCCAAACTACACCCGCCAATCGAATCACTGCTTAGAGGGAATCGTGCATCTACTGCTAGCTCACCTAGCACCACTGAGCTAGCTAACGTTACAGCTCAGCCAAGGATGACACCATTAATATTTACATCTTGCACTGTCACAGGCTCGAGCCTCTCATCCATGAGAAGATGCATAGTTCCTTCTGGGTGGTGATACGATTGGCGGGTGTAGTTCAGTAGACAGAAAATAGTTCCTACATGAGACTGCTCACAACAAGGTCTGTGGATTATTTGGGGTCACTGGGCCATGATTTGTGGAAAGAAACATTGCTGTTGAGTTTGCAGACAAGTCTACAGCCGATATCTCCAAAACTTGCTAACTCATTAACTGATAAACTGATTTTAGGGTGAACCATCCCTTTAATGGGTAGTTACTGAATACACAAGACTGTTCACAAGTTTGTTGTTTTGACTGTGCTTAATTCTTATGTAAAGCCAATAGTAAATTTTCCTTATGTGTAAAACAACAGAAAATCACTGACTGTAAAGGACCTTTGACAAGTAGAAATATAGTGTGTGTCTGTAGAGGCTATGCAGGCCAAGGCCTTAGAAAAGAGGTGGGTTTGGAAAGCAGTAAAAAAAAAAGAAGAGACAGACTCATATTACATGTTTAATAACCAAAATGCACAAATGCTTCGATGTTTCAGACTGATCACTAATATCACTTTAATTGGCTTGTCAGGAATTAAATAGTATGGCCAAGGTACATCACTGCCAAGGTTGAAATGAAATAAAATGCAAATCATACTGTCATCCCCGAAACTTTTAACTATAAAAGTAGCTGCCATTTTTTAAATTGTACTGTTCAAAGATTTATGCCAGCCACATCACTCTGCTATCTGCTATCCAACACAGTATCATGAGAGACAAGTGAGTGTCCTTTGACCCACGTGTTACAGTAGGTGATTTTACAGCATTTCAACAGCAGGGTGGACGAGCTCATGCTCTGAGGGATGCTGCTACTGAGCCTGAAGTCAACCCTGATAAAGCACTGATGAACTCAAGTTTTGTTAACCGATCAGTGTCAACAAAAACAGTAGGTGTGCTGCACGTTGGTAACACATATAAACCATTATACAAGTTCATTCGCCATAGATTTAGTGTCTTCTCACACAGTCCCTTTAAACAGTTATATCAAAGGTCACCCAGCTTTTAGTAAATCCAGCCTGCTTTTTAAGTATTAAACTTTCAAAGCAAAGCTATAAAAATGGCGGAGCATATTCAGGATAATAGTAAAAGTGAAAAGTCCCTTTAAAGTTCTGAGCTAACCACAGTGGTGTTGTCGACAAGGGCCAAATATGTTTGCTACTTAAGTATGGCTCAAATTTCTTCCCTTTGCGAATGATGCAAAAGACAAAAGGCATACTATGAAATAAATACAACTTCTTCAACTGTCATGAAATGTGCTTTTTGTGACAGAAACTGGAACACAAATAGATAACCAAAGAGTACACCTGCATTGTTCGAAAATGATGATACTGATTCCTTGACCATGTCGAAAACTTAAACACAACATATTTTATCAAACACAACTGTTAAGTAAACCCTCTGATCATTTCTTGTGCCATGAATGAGGGCTTTATGGTTTTGGTTGAGTGTTCATTTAATGCTCTGCTGCTTTGAGTCACTATATTGTTCCCTCGGCTTCACCGACCAAATGGAAAAATAGCTCCTCCTCCTCCTCCTGTGGATCTTTCCATTCTGTTACTAAGGCAGCTGGATCAATTCCATGGCAACCTGGACTGGGTAGATGTTGGGAGAAGATGAGTGTGTGGTCGCTGTGCTCCGCGCCTCACTTTGTCAGGGACCAGGTGTCTTGGGCAGGTCCTGGTTCTCAGCCAAGTGGAGCTTTTGTCTGAACGCGGACATGTTAAGGATTCACGCAGATGAATTTTGAGTTGTAAACATTATTTGTCTGAGCCTGGAGTGTTGGGTGATCCCTATAAATAATGTCATTTAATTAGGAAAGGATACATTGATGTGCTGAGCTCCTCCAGCTGCGGGAACAAACGGGTGAGAGGTTTATCGAGAATAGGAACAGCCAAAAATAGAACACGATGTGGTGGCACAAAAGGACTAATCACTAACTGTGGTCATGTTACACAACGGCCTGTGTGTCAGGTCAATATTTGAATTAAACTGTTATCATGTGACTGCATTGTTTACAAAAGCAACTAGTCAACTTCCCTTCTTATCCACACAAGGGAAAGTCACTTCACAGCCCATCTGCTCTCCAAGTATTCCTGGCAGCAGTATCTGCCTGTTCTCACCTCCCTCACACACTGCAGCTTCCCCTCAGTGAGCATACCAGCCCCAGGCGAGGGTAACTAGGAGCCATGCAACACACTAACAATAGAAACTCTTTCAAGGCATTCTTGGACTACACATCGCTGTTTGTGCTGGATAATGTTTAACATTTAAACATAGTAGAATCAGAGTGTACAACAGCTCTAACACTGTCATATGACTAATCTCAGAGATGCTTCACAGCTGAGTGTGAATGGAAGAGAAACTCGATTTGTTGCTTTCAAGTTACTGAAAGTCATGGGCTTGACGTACGTGGAATTAATGCCTGACTCTTCTGACCCGTGAGGCTCTCAAAAATGCACACACACTGCATTATTTAACTACTACCCTGCTGAAATATTCCATGACCCTTTGTGGGCAGTTCATGACTGTACTGAAGTGCTCCTATGACCTAATAATTTAATTCTCTCCTGGTTTTTTATTACACTGTTTTTAAGCTGTGACTATATCATTTGGTTTTGGCCTTGCTTGAGAATAAAAACAACGTGTGGGGAAATAATTTCAGTATTATGTGTACCTTACTGCTCAGCCTCAGGCTCGATCGTTTCTAAAAACACATCAGTGAAACCTGCCTCGCCCTGCTAGCCCAACTAAACTGGAGCAGACATTTCTGTGTTGAGTTTAGGTGCCATTTCAGTGGCTTGTCCTCAATGACAAATATTATTCTTTAAAATTCAGCGGGCAGTTTTGGCAATTTAAAAGGTACTGGATATTCAAAGATGCATCCAAGTTCATAATCTGGGGAAAACTGAGATTACATGTCCCTTGTTTATCAAAAGAAACAACACAGGTGAGGATGCTGCTGCGCTTTTTGCTTACGTTACACAGCAGGTGTTCCAGGTTGTGGTCGGAGGCACACTTCCTCTGGTCCTCTGAAAGCTCCTCCACGTGGCTGTCGAGGCTGAAGTGCAGTCGGGCCAGCTTCTCCTGCATTTCACGCACATGCTCCAGTTGCTCAAAGGAGCAAACCTTACCTAGGAAACAGATGAGTGAAATAAGACAGGTGTAACTTCTCAAAGACACAAAGTGTCATATCTTGTGGCTGTGGGAGGATTACAGCAAAGTCATAAGTATTTCCATGGCACCTGATGTGTAAAAATAGCACCACAGCTATTTGATTTCAGCTTGATTCGTTTAACAAAGCCACTTTTCAACTGGCTTTATTTCCAGCCTGTAACAGAATATTCCCTCGGTGGCCTCTCTCTAATCAAGGTTATCTTACCGAAAGCCTGTAGTTTGCCTGAGTGAAAGTCATTGAGGAGGTTGAGGAGGCCTCCTTCCATCTCTCTCACGTCTGAGACATCTGTGAGAAAGGAGTGCTGCAGGGGGGAAGACTGGACTACTTTACTGGGTCCGGCAGGCTGGGGGGCCCTGGGCTTCTCCTTGTGGGGCCTGCTGGAAAGCAAACAGAAACATCACACTCATGTGTAATGAGTTATTATAACTCAGTGACAACATTATTTAAAAAACAGCCACGCCCTCAGTCATCTCATCACATGCATACAGTACTTAAGCTAAATTTTAAGGTAAAATGCAACTTGCCATAGCGATTTGGTAACCGTTTAAGTGAGACTTAATAGCATTCAGAGGAAAAAATAACACAATCCTCCTTTAAAAAATGAAAACTTGAATTCATAAGCAATAAAAACAACCCATACTCAGTTCAAAACACTTTGGGTTTTTGCTGCTGTACTATACTTGGTCTGGTATGACCTGTGGCTTATAGAGACTAAAGCTAAAAAACCTAAATAACACTATATAACAGATGTTACCAGTGAGTTTGCCCATTTTCTGACTCTTTTACAAAGGCTTAGCTTTGTTGCTACATGTTGAACATTATTCACCATTATCCAATTTCCAAAATTTTATTTATTTATCTATTTATTTAACATGGACAGTGCACAGACACTTAGCTGCACCAGAGTAAGCTATAAGCTATTTTTCATCTGTCGTCCCTGGTCAGGAAACAGAGAGTAATTTCTCTGCTCATATACTATATACACCAGTTATACAATTAGTTGACTTCTCCCTGTATATTTAAATGTCAGTGGAAAATGATGAGTATAGTGTATTTAATTCTGACGCACTTTCAAAATAATAGACTTATTCTACTATACTCAGGTGTAGCTGTGGTGGAGATGCTGCACACTGTATATGATCTGACTTATCTAATAATGCCTGTTACCTGTTTGAAAAAGGATGATAGGACAAAAAAATGTACAGAGTATTTGCAGCAGTTTGTGTTTGCTGGAGGAATGTCCTGTTACATTAAGACACAAACCTGGCGGTCTTTGGTGGAGCTACGACGGCTGTAAACACCTCTTTGGGCTGCCCTGGCGCTCCTATCGACCTCTTGAATTTGCCTCTGTTCTTGGGGGAGGGGGGCTGCGGCAGGCCGAGAGAGAAGGTGGCACTTTTGCTGGCAGGCAGGACGGAGAGTTTGCGGGGGTTGATGGGGGGAGGAGGAGGCTGCGGGAGAGACACCTTTGGGCTCCGCTTCTTGCGTTTGTCCTCCATGATTATTTATCTTTAAAGAGAAGGTCTCCGGGGTTGAGATGATGAGGGGGGCACGGCCTGGCTGGTGTACAGGATGTCCTGTGCAGCAACAAAGGTAGGAAGTTCAAAACCAGCAGCCTTCCCCCTCCCTGAGAGAAGGATGGAGAAGGATATTCTGACTGTGCCAAAATTAGTGCTGCAGCTCAGGATTCTCCACTCTGCAAAAAAAAAAAAAAAAAGCATTTAGTGGTGCTTTCATTAGTTTAACAGCATCCACAAGTTATCACATCAATATATCTGTCACAGACAAATCTAAATCATCAGAAGGGATGCTACTACATCTCAATAAAAAGTGATAGACAAAGTGTACCACTGATCGACCTGAGATGAAAGTTTTGCAGGCAATCTTTTTCCTATTTCATAATGCTTCCCAGGTGTAAACAGGGAGTGAAACAGTGGCCGAGAACGATATTTTTAGAGCAGCCTCAAAGTGGAAAGACCTTAGAGAATATGTGTGAGCTGAAGGACGCCCCCGATTAATATTTTAAGGGACATTTTTCCAATCACACAAGCCAAGACAAATGATCCAAGAAATCCATAGTGCTTCACTGCAGTGGATTGTGTTCTCATGTTTTACTACTTGAAATGCTGCAATGCACAGACAGGTAACATGAGTCCACAGGAGCGTAGTGTATGTTATTAAAATGGACCTAATGTACAGAGCTTTCAGACAAATGGCTGAAAGAGAAAATCAACACACTGCATTGTTATTGAGGCTTCCCCATGGTAGGATAGTGGAGTTTAAAGGGGTTACCCTTATCTATTTACACTCAGTGGGTGACCAGAAAACAGCACATTTTACACTGTGAAGTAAGCCAATAAAATACAACAGACCTGCAATGAATTATGATATTTTTCTGTGAATTAAAGGCAGTATTACAGGACTTGTATTGGATAACATTAGTTATATATGTGGCATTTTCAGTAATATAACAACCTCTGAACTATTGCAGCAGTACAGTGGTTGTTTATTGGTGCATATACAGATAAAGTGAGGGCATTTATGTCACTGTGGTGTCTGTTATGTGGCTATTTAACACTACACCCCATTAAAATGGGAAATCACAGTTATAGTGTGTTATCTCCCTAACACTGCGTCAGCCTCCGTTCAAAGTAGAATCCAAAGATGGCCCCTACAGTAATACACAAAGGCAACTTTATACGCTGAAACCCTTCTTCACTTGGATTATATCAACACTAAAGAAAAGCTGTTAGAAGAACAAAATGGAGACAGCTGTTTGTGACACCATACTGATAAATTCAGAGTGAGAGCAGACGTGTAAACAGATTTATCGTCCCCGAGTGACACAAATAACGACTTACCGAATCAATTACGCACCAGAGAGCAACCTGGCTGAGCACGGCGTCGCATTTCTCCTCCCGCCATTTAAAAACGTCAAAGTACACTTCATTTACAGCAGTCTTCATACAGCATAGTGCTGGTAAATCGACTCCGCAGCACCGCTGAAAATTACTGATGAAATGTAAAGAGCCGCGCGCGGCATCGATGCGCTCGGCTCGTGCGGAGCTGTCGTCTTTATCCGTCTTAAAGGGCCAGTACACCCCTTTGTGTGTGTGTGTGTGTGTGTGTGTGTGTGTGTGTGTGTCAGGGGAGGAGCAGCCCTGCAGGTCGGTGTCACTGTTTACTGTCGTACAGGTGCAGCCAACAGCATGCTGAGCAAAGCTTGACACTAATCAGCTGATGGTGCGAATATCTTACTTATATTATAGCCTGGAGGTTTTGCCATTGCAGGTACTCGGCACTTTAAAATACTATAAACAGGCCACATGGTGACGCCAGTGTTCATGTTTCTTTATGATCCTCATCACTTTCACTGACATCTTGAAATATGATAATTACTCAGCTATCTCGATTAATGGTTTTACTCAGGGGCGTATCTAGGATTTGAGGACAGTGGGGACATACTCCGGACCTCTGTAGGGGGGGATCCTTCCCAGGGAATCTTTTTATGAACAAGCTCTATTTTAATGCTTTTTTATGCATCTTTTTAGGCATCTTATTTACCCTGTTTTTTTATTTTAGTTTCCAGATTAATTATGAATTGTGACATTGACATTATCAGTTGTTAGCAATTAGCATTGAATAGAAACAGAATACTTTGCAAAAAATTTTTAGATACCTGACTATTTACATCTTATGCTACTTCATACCAAGCACCTCTGCATCTTGGAGGGAAATATTGTACTTTCACTCCACTACCTACAGTATATTAGTTTGCAATAGTTACTTGAAAGACTTAATAAACAAATAAAACAACTGTATAATTATAGATTTACCCACCCAGCAGTCTATAAAGCATTTAAAATGAGCTCCATCTTTACCCGCTGCAACATTAAAGTGATTATTAGTGTGCTCGCTATTTTGTACGTGATCACACAAAATGCGCTGCTTAAATGACAGAGGACCCAAAACTCATGTTTTTGATCAGTGATATATTATCTTCAAGGGCTTGAAAAATGGAGAGTATCTCATAATGTCAAATAAATGTAGTGGAGTACAAAAGTACATTATTTCCCTTTGTGTCTAAAGGTTTTAGAAATTTACATTTATTGCTTTTATAAAACTTTTTATGATAATTTTCAACCAAATATGACAAATCATCTTCGTCTTATTCAAGCATTGCAGGTAAGTATATAGGTAAATATATGGTCATCTACAACAGTAGGTTTTATGTAGGAATATTGTTATTAGAGTGAGTAAGTTAATCTACATGTAAAGTAAAAGTAAAAGTAAAAAGACAGTATTAGGTTCAGTGGAAGATTTAAAGATTTGTAACATTAGAAACATGGATTTTTATCCAGAAGAGCTTGACTCATTTTGACTAATGGAGATTAAAAAATGGATTCATTAAATTAGGATTAAATGTTTGTGGCAATTAACACCTCATTTAAATTTAAGACTATTTAACAACTTTATGGCCTAATATTCACAAGGTTGAATTTAAGACTTCTTAAGGATCTACAGAAACCCTGGAAATGTAGTGTAGTAGTATAAAGTAGCACAAAACGGAGGGTACGAGTACCTCAAAATTGTGCAACACTTGAGTAAATGTAGTAGTTGTACTTTGTTACTTTTCACCACTGTATAGTCTGAAATCAAGAATTTAAACAAAGGGCGTTACAACACCATGTATCCTTACACTGTCAGCTCAGATAAGAAAAAAAAAACTTTAATGGGAGAGTAAGGAAATGGAAGAGGAGTGACAGAAGGATCTGTCCCAGGCAAGTACTCCAGCTTTATGAAAAGTGCAGTGCTATAAATGTAGAGGAACGCTATGATCATTTCAACCCAACTGCATTAAAAACCTTTAAACCAATTAATTTGGAAACCATCCATGTGAATTCATGCAGTGAATTAATATCTTTGAAACTGCCAGAGTGTGATATTAAGTTTTTTAAATTAAAAAAATGTGACTCATTTAAGTTTCGTATTTAAATTTCAACATTTAGTATTCAGCAGGGAGTAATTAGGATTCAGTGCTAAAAATCTTTGCTTACATCAAAATAATAAATTAGCTGGGAAATCACATTTAATGTTTTGAGTCAGTAACTGTGCAACATTAAAAGTGACCGTGTCCTTAGCAATGAAGAGTAAACTAATGTACCCTGTCTACTCAAATTCACACCTACGTCCTGAGAAATTCTGAGTTCCTTTTTTGAAGCACAGAGGCCTCTTGTGGTCACAACATAAACATGTTTTAGAAGCAAATAAAACCAAAGCAAATCTTTAAAGTAATACAAAAATATTTCTTTTTATTATGGCAGATCAGAACAAAAACGTGACACAAAATGCAGTTTGTAGAAAAAATACAGAGCTCTTAGGCATGTTTGTGTTGTTCCAAAGTGAAGCGACCCGATAATAAAACCCAAGTCTAACTGACTTTCTGGTCTGACGAGCTGTTTGAGTAAGAATATGCCTTTCCGAGGACTATTCTGTCTCTGAGAAGCTTGAAGAAAGCATAGTAGTTGCTGAAGAGAATCAGAGCCAGTGATATCGTCTGATGCCACTTTTCTGAGCATATCAACGAGTAGAGCTGGTAAAATATCATGGCACCTTCCAGGATGATGAGTATGTTCAATATTCGTAAAGGCTTGTTGAAGAAGAACTGGGGGGAGGGAAAGAGACAGGATGCAGTCAGTCATCAGTACGTGCAAGTAGCATCAGTAGTATCTGGTGGTGTTCTACGCGACTTGGTTATTTAAGAACACTCACATAGAAGCGATAATGGGACACATCTGATGGAACTGCCACATTGTAGTGACCCATGGCCTTGTACACGTTCTTATTATGTTTAACCAGGACTCCCTGTGGCCACATATATTCTTCTGTCCATCTGTGCAAAGGGAGAAAGCAAAGAAAAATTAGGATCTGAAACAACTTAGCCCAAATGGATCTAAAGCCCAGTAACAGACCATGAGCAGTACATACATGTGCTGAAGAACATTGGAGCAGAGCGAGGGGTCTACTTTCTGCCAGCAGCCCAGGTGAGCTGCAGCTTTATGGAGCAGGTCACAATATCGAGGTGGCAGCAAGTGCCTCATGAGGATGACTGACGTACTGACTGACACCAGGATGAACAGCTCACAGGACCAACGCTTGTCCACATACTGCGTACTCTGAGGGAAGATAGAGGCGAAAAAATTAGAAGCATTATTGGAGCACATTAAATGATATAGCTGTGTTTTAAAAGTTACAATAAAAGGAGCACTATGTGATATTCAAAGCACATTCGGGTCACAGCTCGGTAAAGTGGTGCAGGAATGAGCCCTAAAACCCGGAAATGAGTTAGCATTTTAGCACTCCCACTTCCCTTGTCTATGGGTAATTTGAATGGGTTTTTGATTAGATGACTGAAATAAGGTCTGTGGTTAACACGAGCAAAAGAGACTTTTGCGTTTCGTTCTGCAACATAAAATACAACAGCCCGCTTTTGAATTTTTAAGCTTTTGTCTTAAGAAAGGCGGTTGCTACGTGCCTACGTACATGAGGCTACGGAACATCGTCTTGCCGAATATGGCTTTACGGGCTTACTTTGGTGGTAACCTTAAGTCATTCAACCATTGAGTAGTTCGTTTACAGCATAATGTTAGCTTTTTACTTTTGGCGATTGCATTTACACTTCAATAATCATGAAAGTGGGGTTCATCTGTGAAGATTATCTTGCTGAACAAAATGTGTATCATAAACATTTATTTACCACAGAGCTAAATTTTTTTTTGCAACAATCCAAAATTCAATGGGGAAATCCCATAGGCTTTCTAACAAGGAGACGCTAACTTCCACATTGGCCTACAAAAAACGTCATCCCTGTAGCACTCTTTCACTCTATACTGCAAAACTGTACACTATCACATATCACTTATCTGCGGTATAAAAAAAAATGCAACTGAACGCAGATTCTTATCTGCATGTGCACATTTCCTTTCCATCTTTACTGTCAGACTTTTCACTTGTATTTGCATTTAAAAAAGTTTCAAGTTTCATTTATATTAAAGCATTTGTTCAACCAAACCCAACCTTTTTTTTTAGTCTGTTAAAGGTCATTTCAACTGATGATAGATATATGGTGATACTGTGACACCAAGATATTTTCAGTGACGATTATCGTACCAGAAAAATCTCATATTATCGCAACCCTATCTTCCAGACACAAGCACACAGCTGCAGCATGCAACGTGGCTTTGTTTTGCTAATCCTTTGTTTAAAGAGTGGTTGGGCAGCAGGCAAACCCAGTGATGCTACTGAGCCATTGAAATCATATACAGTGACAAAGACAGGCTACCTTTGATGTTAATGCACATTTAATATAGTTTTCATATGTATGAGGTAGTGGATTCGTAACTTTAATGTCTAAAATTTAGTGATATGATTTCAATGTGTGTATCAATACTTTTTGAACATTTTCCCCACATTTGAATAATACTGATAATCGTGACAATTTCGGTCACTATAATCATGATATCATCAATCATGAAAATATTTATACCATGATTTAGAGGCTGCCTCTGCTCAGGATGACATTACTTCACACATCTTTACACAGCAAACAGCTGTCTGCTGCTACAATAATGCTGTAAATATCATATAAAGCTCCTTTAAGACAGTTTCTTACCTTGACAAACCAGACGGGTACAAAGGCCACATAATAAGCACTGAGCATCGAGCTGACCAGCACCTCCTTCATCCTCCAGTTGAAGTCCATCTTCAGGTACTCTACCTCCTTACGGATGAGATCTGGGGAGAGGCAGCAGGCGTGCGTTGGCATGGCCTGGACGCTGTACAGCTGGCTGGTGTGCTGCTTCCATGTCTCCTTCAGCACAGTCAAGTAGTCCCTGCCCCGGCCCACGCTGCCCACCTCCTTGGAGCCGATGCTGGCGATGGGGGAGAGTGGGCCAGCTCGCCGGAAGTCACAGCTCAGCCGGAAGAAAGGGATATACATACCGAATCTGTGGGAAACAATAGCTATGATTAACTTGAAGAACACCTAAAACCCTGCATCAAGACTGCCAGGGAGTCTCCAATATGGCTCCTACAGTCTTTGTGTCAGCAGTTAAAAATCTGAATAATAACGAATCATGAAAATGTTTTCCTTACTTGGATTAATGTTAAACTTGTCCTTCCTCTGAACATCACTGCCTGTCAACTGCTTATGATATACCGGGCCACTCATGCAGCACGTTTGCAAACGCAGACACCACATTGTGGCAGCTGTGGCTCAGGAGGTAGAATGGATCGGCTTCTACAGTCCGCATGCCCTTGAGCAAGATACTAAACCCCAAATTAAGTAGTGTAAAAGCACTTAAAGTGGTCGAAAACCTAGAGAGGCACGATACAACTGCAAGCCCATTAATCATATCCAAATGTCCTGCACTATCAGACCTACCAGGAAATGAGAGGTACATCTATTTCAACCTGCTTTGAGTTATTAATATTTAATGAATGTTTTCAATGGAAGCTCTTCACTAGACTTCACTTCAAGAGAAAATAAACACAAGATCACGATCTCAGTTCAGACTACTTTTAAGTGAGCACAAACTTTCTACGACCTTTATATACAGTGTGTCCATTGAGAACTATATGTAATATTTGTCCACTTGATAAAGCTATAGCACAGACTATAACAACACTGTTAACAATAGAATCAGGGATGGCGACTGTGACTGCCCCTCACCTATTACATGTCCTCCCTGTGCATACTTACGGGTAGCAGAGGAAGAGGAGGCTGAGGACTGAATATGTTCTGAACAGGTAAATGAGGGAGCGGCACAGGCTCCAGCCTGTCAGCGTCAGCACAGCAAACCGAGCCATCACGAGAAAGATCGAATGAGGGAAGGATAGTTTCCCACTCTGTGATGCCTGGAGGAGAGAGGAAGACAAAATATTCGGATTCAGACAACTTCATTAATCCCACCAGGGGCAACTTGTTTGAACAGCTTGCCTGGCACACACACTGTAACACAGAGTAACATGTAGACGCATAAAGATGAGTAATAAATTAAAATACGCCAAGGAGCCCAGCGGAATCAAGGAACCAACAAACAGAAAAAAGTTAATAGTTTGATCATCAGTCAAAGAAATAAAAGCAATTAAAAAACATTTACAGAGAATTTAAAAGATGACTCACAGAGGGAATGAGATTATAAACAACAGTTAGTCTTAGAAGCTGGTAAAACATAACGACGCCCTAATGGCTAATGAGAAAAATTGCAAAAACTGGTCAAGTCCCTTTGTGTCACTCCTGTGAAGCAAGATTTTACCAATGCTATTTAGACTGTTTCTGTCTTTCAGACAGACTGTGAAACCAGCAGTTAAATGAAAAGCAAAGGAGGCTCTCAATAAGAGACTGAGAAGTCACATGCATTAAAGTGCAGGAGAAATGGAGAGAGTATGGCGTGTTTCCTTGAGAATGTTTGAGAGCAGGAGTGTATCTGAGGCTTGTACACCCAGTGCAGGACCGATTCTATGAAGTCCAGTGTCTGCAATAGTTAAGTCTTTACTTTGTCTTTACTTTTACTGTGCTATTTTATATTTGAGTATGGATACACAGTTAAATGACAGGTAGAAAAGTAGAATTCTTACCTCTTTAACAATTGCTGCGATTAACCTCCTTGCCAGTATGATGATTGTAAACACCAGCATGTTATAATCAATAAGGTGAAAGTTCTGTAAATAATAAAATGGACTCAGTATCATTGCTCCCACTTGCATCATTTTGTATACATAAGTAAGCACAGCCCTGAAGTACCAGTTAAGGTTACCAGTAAGATATGGAAAATTCGAGATACATTAATCTATGGCATTCATTATCCTTATTAAACACGATCATCAGTCAATAGCTGACCACCGGATGCTCACCAGTGATGTGTGTGAGGGAGGGTGTGATGGAGGGTACCACCACACGGTCTTGTAGATGTTGACATAATGGACAAAGAGGGCGATGAGGTGGCAGAAGAAAAGATGGAGCTCGAACAGCACGTTACGATCCACGGATAACTCGGGGATCTTACAGTGCTTTAGAGGAACCACCGTCTGCGCAGCCAGTGGGGGGCTGGACATGCATGTGCCCGAACCATTCCTGCAAACAAAACAAACAAAGCCACCTCACCATCTACATCATCACTTTCCTGCCTCCAAATATTCTTAAGGATGTGTCAAAGTTTCTCCCATCAAGTCTGTTTTTATAGATCACAACTTTTGCAGAGGAAGTGTCGTACGCCTCTTTCATGCTTAATTTTTTGCATACACAATGTTTATAAATGAGACCCCAGATAAAAGGAAGTCCTTTCACACTCCCAGGCTGCAATGTTCATTTCTCAGCTCTAATAGTGTGTGTTGAGCAGCAGTGTATCAGCGCTCACCTCGTACGAGATCGCACCCCTGTGACCGGGGAGCTGGTCGAGTGGTTCCCATTGCTGACCGAGCCTGGTTCACTGCTTAGTGGAGGTCTGCAGTACGTGGTACGGTTCGCTCCTCTCCTTCCACCAGCCATCGCAGACACACCCACGGCTCACTTCTCCCAGCTATGCAACTGGTTTTATGATTTCTCACCTTGTGGTTGCACCTGTTTAATAGAAGAGGGCAGACACAGAGCACATCAAATATCCAATATTATCTAATAATATATAATGACTGATGAGTGTAAATGATTAAAATAGTCTGTGGTATGTATCACAAAGGATATAATTGAATGGCAAAGCATCAGTCACTTAGTAATGAAGCTATAATTTGGTCAGTGATTGGATTAGTCATGCAGCTGATAATGGAAGGAGTGGTGCACAGTCATAACAAACAACATGAATTAGCAATTAGCAAGTTTGAGGTTTTACGACCAAACACAGCACGTGCAGAGCCACATGAATCTGCAAAACCCTCCCTCATAAATATGCATCAAAAACAACCAGCACTAAACAAGTTGGCACTAGCTGCATAGCATCTTTTGATATAGTGCAAGTTTTGCGGAAGCTGACACTGCGAGTTAGCTAAATAGCATCTTAATCTGATCTGTTCCCGGGTTAAAATGTCTCACGAGAGCCAGTTTCGGGTCGAGATATGAGCCAGGAGGCGACAACAACGTGGACCTGTACAATGAGCGACGGACCCCGATGTGTCCGCCAACACCATGCTTGATTTAATACAAAGATTGAGGCCTTGCTATGCTAACAGTATCTCTGGCTAGCTAGCTAGCTTCCTGCCAACCTACCAAACAGGCTAGACAAGAAAATAAAAGCTTACCAGTGGCAGTCTGTGTCGTCTGCGTTAAACGCTGCTCTGTTGCATTAATAACGAGTTAAACGCAATAAATTTTCAGCATATTTACTAAAATACTGGTGTGTTTTCCGTGGAAATCAGCGGAGACAGTCATTGTTGATGTGGGACTAGCCGCTGGTAGATGGGGGCGCGGATATGTTAGCGACCTGTGGGAGGAGAGATATTTAAAGGGACATTCCGCCGATATTCACACAGCAGTAACAAGAAGGAGAGAGCAGGGTGTTTTAATAATATTAATAATTTATGAAAATGTCCATGTCTGTAGTTATTTTTGGTATGACAGACACTCCTGAGAGGCAGCTGTGTCACAGCAACCAGCTCATTTAGTGCCCCACCCCCTAAAGTAAATTGCATTTTAGACGCTGGTGCATATCCTGGTTTAAGCTCATGGTAAGGACATTTTTCAGTGTTTTACAATATTGTGTTTGGTGTCATTTTAAAGGGGGCCTTCATGGCTTTCATTCAAGCCCAATTGTAATCTTACTGACAAATATGGAGGTAACTGTCGCCCTTTAAACAGTCAATGACACACATTTTTTCCAATTTTCGCACATATTATACCTTTGCTTTAAGCCCTTCAAAATATCATCTACAGACGTGGACATTTTCATAAATTATTACTAAGTTTTGCCACCTTGAGTGGTACTGAAATCTGGTCTGGCCCATGGACTATGTAGAAGCTGCCCCTTGTTGAAGGAGACATTATTTATGAATCTCCATTCATCTCTGTTTATTAATTTTTCTGTCTGAAGTTACTGTAGGTATTGGTTATCAACTGTAACTGACAGACCGTCTATTTTTTCTGATTATTTTGTATTTTGAGGGAGGGGCAGGTCAAATAAGATTGCTCTTTTTTTGGTCATGGAATATGCATTGAAGTTGTTTTGATTGTGAATTTAATTGTTGTACATGGACATGAGTGGGGAAAAAAACACAAAACAATATTTACTGAACAAAACTTTAAATGCAACAATTTTGTTTTTGCTCCCATTTTTCACAGGTTTAAGTCGAAGATCTCAGACTTTTTCTCTTTTTTTTTTTGATATATTTCTCTCAAATTTTGGTCACAAATTTGTAAAGATCTATGTTAGTGTGCCCCTTTTCCAAGATAATACACACACCCAACAGGTGTAGCATTTCAAAATGGTGATTTAAGGCTATGCTGTGTAGGAGCTCAATAATCAGGGCGCCCAGTGCAGTATATGACATATTGTGATCCAGCTCAGGATGTGATGTCATTGAAAGTTGTGTTACTGACAACAAACGGGCCTTGAAATTAATTATTCAAAGTCAGAAAAGAGTTTTCTACTTATTTTCTGGGAGTGAACTCACATAACAATAAAACAATGTAACAATAAAAGCTCATCAGTTACAGTGGACCTATGAAGAATGTGGACTTGACTAAAATACAGTCAGTACTCTATAAATTGGCTGTTATTGCCATAGTGTGCTGATTTAATTCACCATTTATATTTTTGGTTTCTCTAAAGTTGTATGCACTAACTCATGAACTCATTATTAGCATGTTTTAGCTTACTGTAATATGTAAGCATGTGAGGAGGTTCTACCGAGCAATCAGATAACTGTGTGTATTTAGAATACAATTATACTGGACACACTATATATGTATATGGTCCACAATATAAAATTATATTAAAATCTCCTCCATCTGTTGACATAGGTGAGTGGTTAAGGCTATGGTGATTGGATAGTTTGTGGTGACCACTAGGTTGGTTAGGTTTACAACCTAGCACTTGCCCTCAGTCACAAAAACAGCTGTTCGTAGTCTTGTAAATATGTAATAAATCCTTAATGAATCCATCATGGTGCAATTTATGTCTTTAAAGTTACATTATGATTTATTTTCATTCTCCAAGAATTATATTTCTATCAATACAATTCAGTTTTTCATTGAAAGATGATAACAGTGAACCTTGTTGTGTCTGGAACCATTTTTTTCTGACCACAGCTTCCTGAGAGTGTTTATTTCATATGGGACAGTAGATTATTTATTTTGACTAACTAAATCATCCTTTTCAACCATCTCTGAACTTCTTGTTTTGTCACTATTTGTCGTCAGAAATGACAGTGTGTTTTCGTGTAGGAAGTTAATTTTTGTTTTTGGTTTGTTTCATTAAAAAATAATAATGAAACATTTTAAACATTTGTATGATTCTACTTGACTGATGAGCTTTTGTTGATGGATTATTAGGAGCTGAAAAGCTCAAGAATTTTTTTTTTTGCAACATGTCTAACTGTTGTAACTTTCTAACAATATAAGACACTGACAGACACAGTGGCATTTTTAAGCAAATTCAACACAAGCCAATTTAATAACATAGCAACAGATCACAAAAATTATCTAACACTAATGAAAAATGGGCTCGATCAACTCCTGATGTATCTGGAGTACATGAAGTCCAACGGGGCCTGAAGAAGACCACATAAAAGACCTTACACAGCGTAGGAAATACCTGTAAGAAGAAGAAGAAGAATATGTAAACAGACTGTAAACAGATAGATGGCTTTAGTTTATCAAGCCAGGCTACTATTACACAGCATTGTTACATGTTATCTGAATGGTTGTATTTACAAGTGGATCTCTGGTCCCTGCTGTTCCACTGAGGTCTTCACATGGCAAAAGGATTGGAGTCTGAGGTGCAGGTTGCTGCAGGAGGGTGGGGATGGAGCTACAGTTGTTGCAAGAATCTGCAGGTGGAGGCATCAGTGAAGGACTCTGGTTTAGTCTGTTGGAGATAGTTTGACAACAGCCATCTGCCAGAATCTGCAGGTGGAGGCAGAGGTGCAGGTTGCTGGCAGAGGCTGTAGTAGGTGGAGGTTTGGCCGCAGCAGTCTACCAGAATCTGCAGGTGGAGGCGGTGACTGCAGGTTGCTGGCACAGGCTGTAGGTGGAGGTTTGACCAGTTTAAATCTCATCATGGTTGTGACAGGCTTTTAGTGTAAGGTGGAGTACAACAGTTTAGAGGTGGTAGATGGATGTTTGGCCGCAGCTCTCTGCCAGAATCTGCAGGTGGTGGCAGAGGTGCTGGTTGCTGGCAGAGGCTGTAGGTGGAGGTTTGGCCACTTTAAACTTGAGTGTAGCTGTAACAGTCTTTTGGTTTAGGGTGGAGTAGGACAGTTTAGAGGCGGTTTGGCCACAGCAGTCTGCCAGAAACTGCAGGTGGAGGTGCAGGTTGTTGGCAGAGGCTGTGGATGGCAGAACTTGAATCTGACCGTGGCTGTTAGAGGCTATGAAAGTAAGGTGGAGCAGGAAACTTCAGAGGCTGCTGGTGGAGATGTTTGTCCAACGTCTGTAGGTGGAGCATGTGGCAGCAATTGGCTGGTAAAACCTGTAGGCAGAGGGTGGAGACAGTAAATGGCTGTGTGACAGAGGTGAGAGGAGTTTGTCATCTTGCAGCACACAGCTGCAACACTTAACCTCGAACTACTGAACTTAACCTTAAACTACAAATCTTAACTTAAACTACAAACTATTTACATAACTGAGCTGACACGAGTAATATTCAGTGCTTAGCTCGTTTCTGTGGCGGTCTCTGGGGCTTTGGTTTGCCTGAAGTGTTCATGTCATACTGGGGAGGATGGTCTAATGCCTTTCAAACACTCAAATCCATGGGATTTATCAGAATGAAAACAAGCAGACAAGACAACAAAAATCCCACTGTGAGAGGCAGCAGGACCAGCAGTCCCCACAACAGAGGCCTCCCTCCTCTGCTGCTGGCACAGGAGCTCTTAAGCACCTCCTCCATGTCAGGTGTGCTGCACCTCGTTAGGTGATGCAGCACACCTAGGCAGATCTACAAGAGAGGGAAAAAGGGACAGCAGCACAGAACATATACACAACTGTAACACCAAGCCCTCATAGGAGCTTAGACCTACTTGATTACCCGAGGGAGCGTGGTGCTTCATCTGATACCTTCTTCTCTGTTATTCTACCTTGCTCCTGAGGTGTTACTATTGTGAAGAGTTTACTCATGTAAACCTGTAAACTAGCTGGCAGCCCTTTTCACATCTTTTTTTTTCTCTCTTTGTATTCTTTCTTCATGTTGTTGTGTTGCTTCTTTTTTATGTTCTGATATTCTGTTTCTGTTGTTGTAAAATTGAAAATTATAAATGAAATTTAAAAAAAAAAAAAAAAAAGAATCTGAAGGCCCACTGCAAAGTCTGGCAGTGTGTTAAAATGTGGATATGGTAAATATGGACGGTGCGCTTCGATGCGCACAATGATGTCACATTTTGAAACACATTTGAAACTCCATATTACAATAACCTGGACAGGACAGAAAATACATTTATTGGAACAAGGGAAATGGAATTTATATATATTTTAGTTAGCTATTATTAAAATATCCCGACTGCTGTGGTGGAGCTGGACTCATCCTGAGGATGACTGCTGTGTGCCAATGTTTTTATGAAATCTCCCTGGAATCTGTGTGTAAAAGCAAAACTGTCTGATATGCAGAGAGCTCTTAAAGTCACCCAACCTTAAAAAAAGGTCATCAAAAGTTATAACAAATTCATAAAAAAAAGCATAGTTCAGTGTGTTGTGCCTAAAAATGACATAAAAAAAGTCACAGTGTGCACTTTTCCTGTGTGTCCCTCAATCATATTCTGGCTCCTTCAAATGGCACTCAGACATCTAAACTCTGAAAACTCCTGATCCAAGATTTGTCTTTCAAATTGCTGTAAAATGGTCAATTTAGCTGTAAAGTTTCTTAAAAAAAATCACCCAGGGGGTTAGTGGTGATTTACAATGGTCCCCCCAATGTTAAATAGGTGATTACGGCCCTGCATCACAGCGCAGCTGATCAGAGTTTCATTCGCAACTAACGGCAATTATATGTTGACGCTGAAAGTTGCGTTTCACACATCCATGTCAGAAACACGGTAAAACTGTGCATCGTTCGTCTGATGGCCGTCCTTCAAGATTCCTCTCTGGGTCAAACATATTGTTACGGACCTGGTGGTTCCATGGTTGCTATGTGGTCTCTAAGTGCATCTTTTCATACGTTTAGTCATTTAAATCAGAACAGACTTTATGTCGGAGAGACAAGCAGCACAAAACTTTCACTCGACGTTTTTTCTGGAAAACACACCACAAACTGAGTCCTTTTGCTCCTGGACCTCATCTTAAGACCTGCTGTCACTGACAAACGGACTGCTTTAAGGTAGACATGAGATTTTGACACTTTTTGAAACCCATGTTGTTTTCGGTGTGTTTAACGTTACCTTTGAGACTTTACAACAAATGTATCGGCCAAATATTACTAATACTGGCGATATTTTGCCTACATCAGTACTATTTTAGTATAAATTAATCAAATTGGACTGACGTTTGACTGTTACCAAGTCTGAATAAGTTTATTTGAAGCTACTTTCTTTGGTTCACCAACTGTCTGCATTATCTGTCCAACAAATAGCCTAGCATAAACATGCTAATAAAAATGTAGCCTAGCTTATACATTATTTAACTTCTTGGTGATATAGGCCATCGGTGATGCAAACAGTGACACAAGCATTGAAGCCTTAATATTTGATAATGCTCATAATTCAACCATTTTCTCAATATTCAGGATATTGTTCAATTATGAGTATTGTTTAAATATCTTTATGTCATCATACTGTGAGAGCAACAGAGAGGTGTTAACTGCAGAGAGAGATTGTTCTCACATGGTGCTGGCCTTTTCTCATTCAGCAAAAGAGATTTAAATTGGCGTATTGTTGAATATCTGGCAAAAATGTCACTGTAAAAGACAGATATGTCTACTGTATGCACGGGCAGATTATGAGACAATGGGCCCCTGGACACAGATATGCAAAAGGCCCCACCATCTCTCCTACACAGGAGCAAGACACACAGAATTTGTGGCGTTTTTGCCTGTTTTCTGTTGTTTGCGTCTCTCTAACATAATCTTGTGTCTCTCTGAGGTCATTTAGTGTCTCTTTGAGGTAATTTTGCATCTGTTTTGGCCATTTTGTGTCCCTTCATGGTAATTTTGTGTCTCTCTGAGGTCATGTTGTGTCTCTCAGAGGTACTTTTCTCCTCAAAATCATTTTGTGACTTTTTAAGTCATTTTGTCTTATTTGAGGTGATTTTGTGTCTCTTAAAAACCATGTTGTGTCTCTCTGAGGTGATTTTGTGTCTCTCTGAGGTATGTTTTTGTCTCTCTGAGGTAATTTTGTGTAGCTTTATGGTAATTTTGTGTCTGTCTGAGGTAATTTCAAGTCTGCAATAATGTTACGCCTAATTATGTATCTCTTGAAAGTCATGTTGTGTTTCTCTGATGTAAATTTGTGCCGTTTCAATAATTGTGTCTCCTAGGTGACAGAGAGTAGTTTACTTAGTGTAAAATGCTGCTTTAGAAGCTTTTTCACCCTGACCAGAACACAGGTCTCTGAAATACAGTGAATACTTATTATGGTCATATGTTCAGGTATTAAACATTGTACAAAATACTGTGAGTCAGAAACTTCAGTACAACAGAACCTGTATCTGCGCTCTACTTGTTGACAGTCATCAGTTGTTTTTACAAACCATGTTAGAGTCACATTATTGTAACAGTAGAAGTCAAATGTTACATCTGCCCCCACGTGCAGGGGCGACTGTAACAACACACTTAATACTTTGATATAAATACCAAAGACAGCAATAAACATCCAAGAGTGTAGATTTAGTTAGAACAATTCAATATCCATTGAACAGTTAATTCATTTTTTTCCATTTTGAGGTCAGGTGTACGCTATTATGCTATTTCATTCATTTCAAATGTATTAAAAAGTGGAAAATACAGTGTAATATCAGTGTTTTGTTGGCTACATCACTGTCAATTGTGATCATTTTTGTTAAGTGTTGGTACGTCATTAAAAAAGTCATCAAAAATTATAACAAATTCATAAAAAAAAGCATAGTTCAGTGTGTTGTGCCTAAAAATGACATAAAAAAGTCACAGTGTGCACTTTTTCTGTGTGTCCCTCAATCATTTTCTGGCTCCTTCAAATGGCACTCAGACATCTAAACTCTGAAAACTCCTGATCCAAGATTTGTCTTTCAAATTGCTGTAAAATGGTCAATTTAGCTGTAAAGTTTCTAAAAAAAAAATCACCCAGGGGGTTAGTGGTGATTTACAATGGTCCCCCCAATGTTAAATAGGTGATTACGGCCCTGCATCACAGCGCAGCTGATCAGAGTTTCATTCGCAACTAACGGCAATTATATGTTGACGCTGAAAGTTGCGTTTCACACATCCATGTCAGAAACACGGTAAAACTGTGCATCGTTCGTCTGATGGCCGTCCTTCAAGATTCCTCTCTGGGTCAAACATATTGTTACGGACCTGGTGGTTCCATGGTTGCTATGTGGTCTCTAAGTGCATCTTTTCACACGTTTAGTCATTTAAATCAGAACAGACTTTATGTCGGAGAGACAAGCAGCACAAAACTTTCACTCGACGTTTTTTCTGGAAAACACACCACAAACTGAGTCCTTTTGCTCCTGGACCTCATCTTAAGACCTGCTGTCACTGACAAACGGACTGCTTTAAGGTAGACATGAGATTTTGACACTTTTTGAAACCCATGTTGTTTTCGGTGTGTTTAACGTTACCTTTGAGACTTTACAACAAATGTATCGGCCAAATATTACTAATACTGGCGATATTTGCCTACATCAGTACTATTTTAGTATAAATTAATCAAATTGGACTGACGTTTGACTGTTACCAAGTCTGAATAAGTTTATTTGAAGCTACTTTCTTTGGTTCACCAACTGTCTGCTTTATCTGTCCAACAAATAGCCTAGCATAAACATGCTAATAAAAATGTAGCCTAGCTTATACATTATTTAACATCTTGGTGATATAGGCCATCGGTGATGCAAACAGTGACACAAGCATTGAAGCCTTAATATTTGATAATGCTCATAATTCAACCATTTTCTCAATATTCAGGATATTGTTCAATTATGAGTATTGTTTAAATATCTTTATGTCATCATACTGTGAGAGCAACAGAGAGGTGTTAACTGCAGAGAGAGATTGTTCTCACATGGTGCTGGCCTTTTCTCATTCAGCAAAAGAGATTTAAATTGGCGTATTGTTGAATATCTGGCAAAAATGTCACTGTAAAAGACAGATATGTCTACTGTATGCACGGGCAGATTATGAGACAATGGGCCCCTGGACACAGATATGCAAAAGGCCCCACCATCTCTCCTACACAGGAGCAAGACACACAGAATTTGTGGCGTTTTTGCCTGTTTTCTGTTGTTTGCGTCTCTCTAACATAATCTTGTCTCTCTCTGAGGTCATTTAGTGTCTCTTTGAGGTAATTTTGCATCTGTTTTGGCCATTTTGTGTCCCTTCATGGTAATTTTGTGTCTCTCTGAGGTCATGTTGTGTGTCGTTGAAGTCATTTTAGTGAGGGCTGGGCGATTATGGCAAAAATAGTAATCACGATTATTTTGACTGATATTGAAATCACGATTAATAAACACGATTATAAGTTGGTCGTGTTGCCTTGGGGGACAGACACCACAGCGTGAAAAACTTTGCAAACAATTTCTTTTTGCTCGGCGTCCGTCAACTTGAAGCCAAAATGTTTCCAGATGACTAAAGTTGTCCTACCTTTCTTCTCAACCAAAGGCTGTCTTTCTGCCATGTTCTCAATCACTCGCTCCACATTTTATTGATCCACACATGTCACACGCTTGCTGCTGCTGCATGTGACACAGGTGCATTCACGGTGCTTTTCCAGCACAGGAACTTACATACACGGCACGCCGTGTGGCGCATTAATCGTTTTTCTTCTATTATAATGTTTTTATGATCGTGAGAATCCAAAATTGAAATCATGATTAAAATTTGATTAATTGTCCAGCCCTAATTTTAGTCACGTTGTGTCTCTCTGAGGTCATTAAGTGTCTCTGAAAGGTCATTTTGACACTCTGAGTTCAGTTTGTGTCAATGTATTATTTTTTTTGTCTCTGAGGCTATTTTGTGTCTCTTAGGTAACGCTGTGTCTCTTGAGGGTCATTGTGTATCTTGTTAAAGTCAATTTATGTCATTTTAGTCATGTTGTGTCTCTGAGGTAATTAAGTGTCTCTCTGAGGTCATTTTGAGTCTGTTTGGGGTCGATTTGTGTCTCTTTTGGTTGTTTTGTGTCTGTTGTCTCTTTTGTAATTCTGTGTCTCTTTGCAGGTCCTTAGCATCTTTTTGTGGTCATTTTGAGTCTCTTTCTGGTCAATACGTGTTAAAATGAGTGATATTTTGCAGGTGAAGGCCAGAGGGGCCTAGACACTTGTGCCCAATAGGTCCATTCAGTCATCCATCAGTGACTATAAGTGTGCTGTCAGAACGTTTCCAGACTCTTAGAAGGACAAACTGAGTTTAGAAATAACCTAATTATTGTGACTTAAAGAAAGGCTATAATTTGAATTAGTTTTCAAAAGAAGATTCTGACTAAATTTTCTGAGTGTGGCAGTAACGTACAGTCAGAGATGTTACATTTAATTGTACTCTGTACACTCAATTTTTAGCAGTGCTGAATGTGTGCTAACGGAACGATTCAGTATGTGATGTGATGAATTTTCTAGAAGGACAAGTGGTCTCAGAGTTGGATTTGTTTTTCCCTTCAGATGGCCCAAGGCTACAACTCCAGGCTCCGATCCCTCTGAGCTCCCCCAGTTAGGGTTAGGGTCCCGGTACACTTACCCTCTGACAGACTGGTTGGCCAGTCCATCCACAGCACCCTCCAGCAACCACAGCTGCTTTCTCCACCTGCAGAGTCGACCAGACGGCTGTGGCCAGACCTGCACCTAAAGCCTCTGCCACCAACCTACAGCCTCGACGTGCAGACTCTGGCACACACCTTAGCAAAACCTCCAACTAGAGCCTCTGACAGCAGCCTGCAGCTGCCGCCTCCACCTCTCACTTGTGGAGTGAAAACAGGGATCCTTTACAGCTCACAGCTCGGCCGCTCCAGCTGAAAGCCTCTGCCAGCGACCCACAGCCCTTGCCTGCAGGTCTGGCAGATCCGCTCAGCTTCTCCATCTCCAGCCTCCGTCAGGAACCTGCAGCTCGGCCGCTCCCGCTGAAAGCCTCTGCCAGCGACCCGCAGCCCTTGCCTGCAGGTCTGGCAGATCCGCTCAGCTTCTCCATCATCAGCCTCCGTTAGGAACCTGCAGCTGCCACCTCCCCCTGCAGACACCTGCAGCCAAACATTCAACTGGAGCCTCTGACAGCAGCCTGCAGCTACCGCCTCCACCTGTCACTTGTGGAGTGAAAACAGGGATTCTATTTTTCTGTCTTATAGTACATCTCAGAATAATGTCTAATGTGGAAACTCTCTCTGTTTTTTTTCTCAGGCCCTGTTGGACTTGACAGACTTCCAGGTCAACCAGGAGCTGTTAACGACTCTGGCAGACGCAGCTCGGCCGCTCCAGCTGAAAGCCTCTGCCAGCAACCCGCAGCCCTTGCCTGCAGGTCTGGCAGATCCGCTCAGCTTCTCCATCTCCAGCCTCCGTCAGGAACCTGCAGCTCGGCCGCTCCAGCTGAAAGCCTCTGCCAGCAACCCGCAGCCCTTGCCTGCAGGTCTGGCAGATCCGCTCAGCTTCTCCATCATCAGCCTTCGTCAGGAACCTGCAGCTGCCACCTCCCCCTGCAGACTCTGGCAGACACCTGCAGCCAAACATTCAACTGGAGCCTCTGACAGCAGCCTGCAGCTACCGCCTCCACCTGTCGCCTGTGGAGTGAAAACAGGGATTCTATTTTTCTGTCTTATAGTACATCTCAGAATAACGTCTAATGTGGAAACTCTCTTTGTTTTTTTTCTCAGGCCCTGTTGGACTTGACAGACTTCCAGGTCAACCAGGAGCTGTTAACGACTCTGGCAGACGCAGCTCAGCCGCTCCAGCTGAAAGCCTCTGCCAGCGACCCGCAGCCCTTGCCTGCAGGTCTGGCAGATCCGCTCAGCTTCTCCACCTCCAGCCTCCGTCAGGAACCTGCAGCTCGGCCGCTCCAGCTGAAAGCCTCTGCCAGCGACCCGCAGCCCTTGCCTGCAGGTCTGGCAGATCCGCTCAGCTTCTCCATCTCCAGCCTCCGTCAGGAACCTGCAGCTCGGCCGCTCCAGCTGAAAGCCTCTGCCAGCGACCCGCAGCCCTTGCCTGCAGGTCTGGCAGATCCGCTCAGCTTCTCCATCTCCAGCCTCCGTCAGGAACCTGCAGCTCGGCCGCTCCAGCTGAAAGCCTCTGCCCGCGACCCGCAGCCCTTGCCTGCAGGTCTGGCAGATCCGCTCAGCTTCTCCATCATCAGCCTCCGTCAGGAACCTGCAGCTCGGCCGCTCCAGCTGAAAGCCTCTGCCCGCGACCCGCAGCCCTTGCCTGCAGGTCTGGCAGATCCGCTCAGCTTCTCCATCATCAGCCTCCGTCAGGAACCTGCAGCTGCCACCTCCCCCTGCAGACACCTGCAGCCAAACATTCAACTGGAGCCTCTGAGAGCAGCCTGCAGCTACCGCCTCCACCTGTCACTTGTGGAGTGAAAACAGGGATTCTATTTTTCTGTCTTATAGTACATCTCAGAATAATGTCTAATGTGGAAACTCTCTCTGTTTTTTTTCTCAGGCCCTGTTGGACTTGACAGACTTCCAGGTCAACCAGGAGCTGTTAACGACTCTGGCAGACGCAGCTCGGCCGCTCCAGCTGAAAGCCTCTGCCAGCAACCCGCAGCCCTTGCCTGCAGGTCTGGCAGATCCGCTCAGCTTCTCCATCTCCAGCCTCCGTCAGGAACCTGCAGCTCGGCCGCTCCAGCTGAAAGCCTCTGCCAGCAACCCGCAGCCCTTGCCTGCAGGTCTGGCAGATCCGCTCAGCTTCTCCATCATCAGCCTTCGTCAGGAACCTGCAGCTGCCACCTCCCCCTGCAGACTCTGGCAGACACCTGCAGCCAAACATTCAACTGGAGCCTCTGACAGCAGCCTGCAGCTACCGCCTCCACCTGTCGCCTGTGGAGTGAAAACAGGGATTCTATTTTTCTGTCTTATAGTACATCTCAGAATAACGTCTAATGTGGAAACTCTCTTTGTTTTTTTTCTCAGGCCCTGTTGGACTTGACAGACTTCCAGGTCAACCAGGAGCTGTTAACGACTCTGGCAGACGCAGCTCAGCCGCTCCAGCTGAAAGCCTCTGCCAGCGACCCGCAGCCCTTGCCTGCAGGTCTGGCAGATCCGCTCAGCTTCTCCATCTCCAGCCTCTGTCAGGAACCTGCAGCTCGGCCGCTCCAGCTGAAAGCCTCTGCCAGCGACCCGCAGCCCTTGCCTGCAGGTCTGGCAGATCCGCTCAGCTTCTCCATCTCCAGCCTCCGTCAGGAACCTGCAGCTCGGCCGCTCCAGCTGAAAGCCTCTGCCCGCGACCCGCAGCCCTTGCCTGCAGGTCTGGCAGATCCGCTCAGCTTCTCCATCATCAGCCTCCGTCAGGAACCTGCAGCTGCCACCTCCCCCTGCAGACACCTGCAGCCAAACATTCAACTGGAGCCTCTGACAGCAGCCCAAAGCTACCGCCTCCACCTGTCACTTGTGGAGTGAAAACAGGGATTCTATTTTTCTGTCTTATAGTACATCTCAGAATAATGTCTAATGTGGAAACTCTCTCTGTTTTTTTTCTCAGGCCCTGTTGGACTTGACAGACTTCCAGGTCAACCAGGAGCTGTTAACGACTCTGGCAGACGCAGCTCGGCCGCTCCAGCTGAAAGCCTCTGCCAGCAACCCGCAGCCCTTGCCTGCAGGTCTGGCAGATCCGCTCAGCTTCTCCATCATCAGCCTCCGTCAGGAACCTGCAGCTGCCACCTCCCCCTGCAGACACCTGCAGCCAAACATTCAACTGGAGCCTCTGACAGCAGCCCAAAGCTACCGCCTCCACCTGTCACTTGTGGAGTGAAAACAGGGATTCTATTTTTCTGTCTTATAGTACGTCTCAGAATAATGTCTAATGTGGAAACTCTCTTTGTTTTTTTTTCTCAGGCCCTGTTGGACTTCACAGACTTCCAGGTCAACCAGCAGCTGTTAACGACTCTGGCAGACGCAGCTCGGCCGCTCCAGCTGAAAGCCTCTGCCAGCAACCCGCAGCCCTTGCCTGCAGGTCTTGCAGATCCGCTCAGCTTCTCCATCTCCAGCCTCCGTCAGGAACCTCCAGTTCGGCCGCTCCAGCTGAAAGCCTCTGCCAGCGACCCGCAGCCCTTGCCTGCAGGTCTGGCAGATCCGCTCAGCTTCTCCATCATCAGCCTCCGTTAGGAACCTGCAGCTGCCACCTCCCCCTGCAGACACCTGCAGCCAAACATTCAACTGGAGCCTCTGACAGCAGCCCAAAGCTACCGCCTCCACCTGTCACTTGTGGAGTGAAAACAGGGATTCTATTTTTCTGTCTTATAGTACATCTCAGAATAATGTCTAATGTGGAAACTCTCTTTGTTTTTTTTTCCTCAGGCCCTGTTGGACTTGACAGACTTCCAGGTCAACCAGGAGCTGTTAACGACTCTGGCAGACGCAGCTCGGCCGCTCCAGCTGAAAGCCTCTGCCAGCGACCCGCAGCCCTTGCCTGCAGGTCTGGCAGAGCCGCTCAGCTTCTCCATCTCCAGCCTCCGTCAGGAACCTGCAGCTCGGCCGCTCCAGCTGAAAGCCTCTGCCAGTGACCCGCAGCCCTTGCCTGCAGGTCTGGCAGATCCGCTCAGCTTCTCCATCATCAGCCTCCATCAGGAACCTGCAGCTCGGCCACCTCCCCCTGCAGACTCTGGCAGACACCTGCAGCCAAACATTCAACTGGAGCCTCTGACAGCAGCCTGCAGCTACCGCCTCCACCTGTCACTTGTGGAGTGAAAACAGGGATTCTATTTTTCTGTCTTATAGTACATCTCAGAATAATGTCTAATGTGGAAACTCTCTTTGTTTTTTTTTCTCAGGCCCTGTTGGACTTGACAGACTTCCAGGTCAACCAGCAGCTGTTAACGACTCTGGCAGACGCAGCTCGGCCGCTCCAGCTGAAAGCCTCTGCCAGCAACCCGCAGCCCTTGCCTGCAGGTCTGGCAGATCCGCTCAGCTTCTCCATCTCCAGCCTCCGTCAGGAACCTACAGCTCGGCCGCTCCAGCTGAAAGCCTCTGCCAGCGACCCGCAGCCCTTGCCTGCAGGTCTGGCAGATCCGCTCAGCTTCTCCATCATCAGCCTCCTGCAGCTGCCACCTCCCCCTGCAGACACCTGCAGCCAAACATTCAACTGGAGCCTCTGACAGCAGCCTGCAGCTACCGCCTCCACCTGTCACTTGTGGAGTGAAAACAGGGATTCTTTTTTTCTGTCTTATAGTACATCTCAGAATAATGTCTAATGTGGAAACTCTCTTTGTTTTTTTTTCTCAGGCCCTGTTGGACTTGACAGACTTCCAGGTCAACCAGGAGCTGTTAACGACTCTGGCAGACGCAGCTCGGCCGCTCCAGCTGAAAGCCTCTGCCAGCAACCCGCAGCCCTTGCCTGCAGGTCTGGCAGATCCGCTCAGCTTCTCCATCTCCAGCCTCCGTCAGGAACCTACAGCTCGGCCGCTCCAGCTGAAAGCCTCTGCCAGCGACCCGCAGCCCTTGCCTGCAGGTCTGGCAGATCCGCTCAGCTTCTCCATCATCAGCTTCCGTCAGGAACCTGCAGCTGCCACCTCCCCCTGCAGACACCTGCAGCCAAACATTCAACTGGAGCCTCTGACAGCAGCCTGCAGCTACCGCCTCCACCTGTCACTTGTGGAGTGAAAATAGGAATTCTATTTTTCTGTCTTATAGTACATCTCAGAATAATGTCTAATGTGGAAACTCTCTTTGTTTTTTTTTCTCAGGCCCTGTTGGACTTGACAGACTTCCAGGTCAACCAGGAGCTGTTAACGACTCTGGCAGACGCAGCTCGGCCGCTCCAGCTGAAAGCCTGTGCCAGCAACCCGCAGCCCTTGCCTGCAGGTCTGGCAGATCCGCTCAGCTTCTCCATCTCCAGCCTCCGTCAGGAACCTACAGCTCGGCCGCTCCAGCTGAAAGCCTCTGCCAGCGACCCGCAGCCCTTGCCTGCAGGTCTGGCAGATCCGCTCAGCTTCTCCATCATCAGCCTCCGTTAGGAACCTGCAGCTGCCACCTCCCCCTGCAGACACCTGCAGCCAAACATTCAACTGGAGCCTCTGACAGCAGCCCAAAGCTACCGCCTCCACCTGTCACTTGTGGAGTGAAAATAGGAATTCTATTTTTCTGTCTTATAGTACATCTCAGAATAATGTCTAATGTGGAAACTCTCTTTGTTTTTTTTTCTCAGGCCCTGTTGGACTTGACAGACTTCCAGGTCAACCAGCAGCTGTTAACGACTCTGGGAGACGCAGCTCGGCCGCTCCAGCTGAAAGCCTCTGCCAGCAACCCGCAGCCCTTGCCTGCAGGTCTGGCAGATCCGCTCAGCTTCTCCATCTCCAGCCTCCGTCAGGAACCTACAGCTCGGCTGCTCCAGCTGAAAGCCTCTGCCAGCGACCCGCAGCCCTTGCCTGCAGGTCTGGCAGATCCGCTCAGCTTCTCCATCATCAGCCTCCGTTAGGAACCTGCAGCTGCCACCTCCCCCTGCAGACACCTGCAGCCAAACATTCAACTGGAGCCTCTGACAGCAGCCCAAAGCTACCGCCTCCACCTGTCACTTGTGGAGTGAAAACAGGGATTCTATTTTTCTGTCTTATAGTACGTCTCAGAATAATGTCTACTGTGGAAACTCTCTTTTTTTTTTTTTCTCAGGCCCTGTTGGACTTGACAGACTTCCAGGTCAACCAGCAGCTGTTAACGACTCTGGCAGACGCAGCTCGGCCGCTCCAGCTGAAAGCCTCTGCCATCAACCCGCAGCCCTTGCCTGCAGGTCTGGCAGATCCGCTCAGCTTCTCCATCTCCAGCCTCCGTCAGGAACCTACAGCTCGGCCGCTCCAGCTGAAAGCCTCTGCCAGCGACCCGCAGCCCTTGCCTGCAGGTCTGGCAGATCCGCTCAGCTTCTCCATCATCAGCCTCCTGCAGCTGCCACCTCCCCCTGCAGACACCTGCAGCCAAACATTCAACTGGAGCCTCTGACAGCAGCCCAAAGCTACCGCCTCCACCTGTCACTTGTGGAGTGAAAACAGGGATTCTATTTTTCTGTCTTATAGTACATCTCAGAATAATGTCTAATGTGGAAACTCTCTTTGTTTTTTTTTCTCAGGCCCTGTTGGACTTGACAGACTTCCAGGTCAACCAGGAGCTGTTAACGACTCTGGCAGACGCAGCTCGGCCGCTCCAGCTGAAAGCCTCTGCCAGCGACCCGCAGCCCTTGCCTGCAGGTCTGGCAGATCCGCTCAGCTTCTCCATCTCCAGCCTCCGTCAGGAACCTGCAGCTCGGCCGCTCCAGCTGAAAGCCTCTGCCAGTGACCCGCAGCCCTTGCCTGCAGGTCTGGCAGATCCGCTCAGCTTCTCCATCATTAGCCTCCGTCAGGAACCTGCAGCTGCCACCTCCCCCTGCAGACACCTGCAGCCAAACATTCAACTGGAGCCTCTGACAGCAGCCTGCAGCTACCGCCCCCCCCTTGTCACTGGTGGAGTGAAAACAGGGATTCTATTTTTCTGTCTTATAGTACTCTCAGAATAATGTCTAATGTGGAAACTCTCTTTGGTTTTTTTTCTCAGGCCCTGTTGGACTTGACAGACTTCCAGCCAGCAACCTGCAGCTGCCTGCAGGTCTGGCAGATCCGCTCAGCTTCTCCATCTCCAGCTGTCAGGAACCTACAGCTCGGCCGCTCCAGCTGAAAGCCTCTGCCAGCGACCCGCAGCCCTTGCCTGCAGGTCTGGCAGATCCGCTCAGCTTCTCCATCTCCAGCCTCCGTCAGGAACCTACAGCTCGGCCGCTCCAGCTGAAAGCCTCTGCCAGCGACCCGCAGCCCTTGCCTGCAGGTCTGGCAGATCCGCTCAGCTTCTCCATCATCAGCCTCCTGCAGCTGCCACCTCCCCCTGCAGACACCTGCAGCCAAACATTCAACTGGAGCCTCTGACAGCAGCCTGCTACCGCCTCCACCTGTCACTTGTGGAGTGAAAACAGGGATTCTTTTTCTGTCTTATAGTACATCTCAGAATAATGTCTAATGTGGAAACTCTCTTTGTTTTTTTTTCTCAGGCCCTGTTGGACTTGACAGACTTCCAGGTCAACCAGGAGCTGTTAACGACTCTGGCAGACGCAGCTCGGCCGCTCCAGCTGAAAGCCTCTGCCAGCAACCCGCAGCCCTTGCCTGCAGGTCTGGCAGATCCGCTCAGCTTCTCCATCTCCAGCCTCCGTCAGGAACCTACAGCTCGGCCGCTCCAGCTGAAAGCCTCTGCCAGCGACCCGCAGCCCTTGCCTGCAGGTCTGGCAGATCCGCTCAGCTTCTCCATCATCAGCTTCCGTCGGGAACCTGCAGCTGCCACCTCCCCCTGCAGACACCTGCAGCCAAACATTCAACTGGAGCCTCTGACAGCAGCCTGCAGCTACCGCCTCCACCTGTCACTTGTGGAGTGAAAATAGGAATTCTATTTTTCTGTCTTATAGTACATCTCAGAATAATGTCTAATGTGGAAACTCTCTTTGTTTTTTTTTCTCAGGCCCTGTTGGACTTGACAGACTTCCAGGTCAACCAGGAGCTGTTAACGACTCTGGCAGACGCAGCTCGGCCGCTCCAGCTGAAAGCCTGTGCCAGCAACCTGCAGCCCTTGCCTGCAGGTCTGGCAGATCCGCTCAGCTTCTCCATCTCCAGCCTCCGTCAGGAACCTACAGCTCGGCCGCTCCAGCTGAAAGCCTCTGCCAGCGACCCGCAGCCCTTGCCTGCAGGTCTGGCAGATCCGCTCAGCTTCTCCATCATCAGCCTCCGTTAGGAACCTGCAGCTGCCACCTCCCCCTGCAGACACCTGCAGCCAAACATTCAACTGGAGCCTCTGACAGCAGCCTGCAGCTACCGCCTCCACCTGTCACTTGTGGAGTGAAAATAGGAATTCTATTTTTCTGTCTTATAGTACATCTCAGAATAATGTCTAATGTGGAAACTCTCTTTGTTTTTTTTTCTCAGGCCCTGTTGGACTTGACAGACTTCCAGGTCAACCAGCAGCTGTTAACGACTCTGGCAGACGCAGCTCGGCCGCTCCAGCTGTATGGCCCGGCCAGCAACCCGCAGCCCTTGCCTGCAGGTCTGGCAGATCCGCTCAGCTTCTCCATCTCCAGCCTCCGTCAGGAACCTACAGCTCGGCCGCTCCAGCTGAAAGCCTCTGCCAGCGACCCGCAGCCCTTGCCTGCAGGTCTGGCAGATCCGCTCAGCTTCTCCATCATCAGCCTCCGTTAGGAACCTGCAGCTGCCACCTCCCCCTGCAGACACCTGCAGCCAAACATTCAACTGGAGCCTCTGACAGCAGCCCAAAGCTACCGCCTCCACCTGTCACTTGTGGAGTGAAAACAGGGATTCTATTTTTCTGTCTTATAGTACGTCTCAGAATAATGTCTACTGTGGAAACTCTCTTTGTTTTTTTTTCTCAGGCCCTGTTGGACTTGACAGACTTCCAGGTCAACCAGCAGCTGTTAACGACTCTGGCAGACGCAGCTCGGCCGCTCCAGCTGAAAGCCTCTGCCAGCAACCCGCAGCCCTTGCCTGCAGGTCTGGCAGATCCGCTCAGCTTCTCCATCTCCAGCCTCCGTCAGGAACCTGCAGCTCGGCCGCTCCAGCTGAAAGCCTCTGCCAGCGACCCGCAGCCCTTGCCTGCAGGTCTGGCAGATCCGCTCAGCTTCTCCATCATCAGCCTCCGTTAGGAACCTGCAGCTGCCACCTCCCCCTGCAGACACCTGCAGCCAAACATTCAACTGGAGCCTCTGACAGCAGCCCAAAGCTACCGCCTCCACCTGTCACTTGTGGAGTGAAAACAGGGATTCTATTTTTCTGTCTTATAGTACATCTCAGAATAATGTCTAATGTGGAAACTCTCTTTGTTTTTTTTTCCTCAGGCCCTGTTGGACTTGACAGACTTCCAGGTCAACCAGGAGCTGTTAACGACTCTAGCAGACGCAGCTCGGCCGCTCCAGCTGAAAGCCTCTGCCAGCAACCCGCAGCCCTTGCCTGCAGGTCTGGCAGATCCGCTCAGCTTCTCCATCTCCAGCCTCCGTCAGGAACCTGCAGCTCGGCCGCTCCAGCTGAAAGCCTCTGCCAGTGACCCGCAGCCCTTGCCTGCAGGTCTGGCAGATCCGCTCAGCTTCTCCATCATTAGCCTCCGTCAGGAACCTGCAGCTGCCACCTCCCCCTGCAGACACCTGCAGCCAAACATTCAACTGGAGCCTCTGACAGCAGCCTGCAGCTACCGCCCCCCCCTTGTCACTTGTGGAGTGAAAACAGGGATTCTATTTTTCTGTCTTATAGTACATCTCAGAATAATGTCTAATGTGGAAACTCTCTTTGGTTTTTTTTCTCAGGCCCTGTTGGACTTGACAGACTTCCAGGTCAACCAGGAGCTGTTAACGACTCTGGCAGACGCAGCTCGGCCACTCCAGCTGAAAGCCTCTGCCAGCAACCTGCAGCCCTTGCCTGCAGGTCTGGCAGATCCGCTCAGCTTCTCCATCTCCAGCCTCCGTCAGGAACCTGCAGCTCGGCCGCTCCAGCTGAAAGCCTCTGCCAGCGACCCGCAGCCCTTGCCTGCAGGTCTGGCAGATCCGCTCAGCTTCTCCATCTCCAGCCTCCGTCAGGAACCTACAGCTCGGCCGCTCCAGCTGAAAGCCTCTGCCAGCAACCCGCAGCCCTTGCCTGCAGGTCTGGCAGATCCGCTCAGCTTCTCCATCATCAGCCTCCATCAGGAACCTGCAGCTCGGCCACCTCCCCCTGCAGACTCTGGCAGACACCTGCAGCCAAACATTCAACTGGAGCCTCTGACAGCAGCCTGCAGCTACTGCCTCCACCTGTCACTTGTGGGGTGAAAATAGGGATCCTGTTTTTCTGTCTTTCAGTCCATCTCAGAATAATGTCTAATGTGGAAACTGTCTTTGTTTTTTTCTCAGGCCCTGTTGGACTTGACAGACTTCCAGGTCAACCAGAAGCTGTTCACGACTCTGGCCAGGAGGACTGCAGCCCGTAGACAGTGCCCACACTGCAGGGACGACCAGGTCAGACATTTCACTTTCATATTTTGGATGAAAAAAATTTTTATGTCACAAAGTGTTTTAGATGTAATTAGACAGGTTATAGAGAATTTAAAACACACGTTAGATTACATTGTGAATACTGAACATTGCCAGACACAGTACTGTACAGTTGTCTTGCTTACTGGGCTCATTTACATCACAGTAACTTTCCTGTTCAGTTCCCATCAAAGTTGACAAAGTAGTCCTCTGTACTGCATCTGATGTCTTTGTCTCTTGTGAGATTATAACAGCATGTTGTTAAATAAGAACCTGACTGGAGCCTGACATCCTCTCATGTGTTGCTGACCTTCCCCAGGTGCCAACTTCAGGGCCAGATCACCAACACTCTGCTGGTCCTGCTGGAAAGCATCCCCAGAAGAGGAAGCGCACCTCCGTGGCTCGTCCTCCTTCCGAACCATTGGAAGCTCCAGAGGTGGTCACATCTGTTGCCACTCCTGAGCCCTCCACCTCAGCTGCTAACACGGCCTCTGTTTTGAATTTGGTCCCTAGGCCTTCTGCGACCATCTCATCATGCTCCAGTGTAGCCCCCAGCTCCCAGCCCGACGATGGCCCCCTGCTGATCCACAACCGCACTGTGGAGGCATACCAGTGCATCTACCATGAAGTTGTGGATGACATGCTGAGGTTTGTTTCAGTCAAAATCATCAATCTGCCAGTGAAGTTTTTTAATGTTGAAGTTTTTTAATCACGTTTCTTTATGATTTAATTTCTGTTTCTTCTGCTCCTCACAGGGACCTGGATGGCCGGCTGCATCCTTACAGTCTGGCATTGGGGAGGCGCATCAAGCAGAGGCTGTGGGAGCGCCTGGAGCGTCCAACACTCACCGAATCAGTCAGTGAGGACGGACTGGTTCGTGTTGGCGCGTTAGACGGGGTTGAAGACCATCCTCCCCTGTATGACGTCAGGCGGACCAAAGCCCCGCAGACCGCCACAGAAATGAGCTAAGCACTGAATATTACTCATGTCAGCTCAGTTATGTAAATAGTTTGTAGTTTAAGTTTTGTAGTTTAAGGTTAAGTTTTGTAGTTTAAGTTAGGTTAAGTGTTGCAGCCGTGTTCTGCAAGATGACAAACTTCTCTCCACCTCTGTCACACAGCCATTTACTGCCTCCACCCTCTGCCTGCAGGTTTTACCAGCCAATTGCTGCCACATGCTCCACCTACAGACGTTGGACAAACATCTCCACCAGCAGTCTCGGACATTTCCTGCTCTACCTTACATTCATAGCCTCTAACAGCCACGGTCAGATTCAAGTTCTGCCATCCACAGCCTCTGCCAACAACCTGCACCTCCACCTGCAGATTCTGGCAGACTGCTGTGGCCAAACTGCCTCTAAACTGTTCTGCTCCACCCTATACCAAAAGACCGTTACAGCTACGCTCAAGTTTAAACTGGCCAAACCTCCACCTACAGCCTCTGCCAGCAACCTGTCATTGCTGCCTCCACCTGCAGATTCTGGCAGAGAACTGCTGCCAAACCTCCAGCTACCGCCTCTAAAGTGTCCTGCTCCACCCTACACGAAAAGCCTGTCAAAGCCACAATGCTAGTTAAACTGGCCAAACCTCCACCTACAGCCTCTGCCAGCAACATGCAGTTGCCGCCTCCACCTGCAGATTCTGGCAGAGAGCTGCGGCCAAACCTCCACCTATTACAGCCTCTGCCAGCAACCTGCACCTCTGCCTCCACCTGCAGATTCTGGCAGATTGCTGTTGTCAAACTATCTCCAACAGACTAAACCAGAGTCCTTCACTGATGCCTCCACCTACAGATTCTTCCAACAACTGTAGCTCCATCCCCACCCTCCTGCAGCAACCTGCACCTCAGAGTCTAATCCTGTTGCCATGTGAAGACCTCAGTGGAAGAGCAGGGACCAGAGATCCACTTGTAAATACAACCATTCAGATAATATGTAACAATGCTGTGTAATAGTAGCCTGGGTTGATCAACTGAAGCCATCTGTCTGTTTACATATTCTTCTTCTTCTTCTTACAGGTATTTCCATACGCTGTGTAAGGTCACAGTGCTTGCTCTTGGTGGAAATTGTGGAAATTAGTTGGTTTTTTGATTAGTGTTCAGAGATAATTTTTGTGATCTGTTGCTATATTATTAAATTGGCTTCAGCTGAATTTGCTTAAAAATGCCTCTGTCTCTGTGTCTTATGTTAGAAAATTACAAGTTAGAAATGTTGCAGTGTGATAAAAAAAATAGTCTGGAGTTTTTCAGCTCCTAATAATCCATCGGCAAAAGTTCATCAGTCCGGTGTAGTCATACAAATGTTTAAAAATGTATCAATATTACTATTTATTAAAAAAAACAACTTCTAAAAACCTCCTGCACAAAAGCAGACAACACTTTGTGTCATTTCTTACCAACAAATAGTGACAAAACAAGAAGTTCAGAGATGGTTCAAAGGAATGATTTAGTGAGGTGAAATAAATAATATACAGAATCTACAATATATCATATACTACACTGGGCGCCCTGATTATTGAGCTCCTACACAACATAGCCTTTAACAGAAGTGAGGAATAGTGAACATTAAATGTATAAACTTGTAAAACATGCATATGGACTCTAATATTTTAATTAGTTTTGAGCCATGTTTAAACATGGAAATACATCTCTTTTTCTGACACAGATTAGGAACGTAAGGTTATTATTTGGAGTATCTACACTTTTTCCTCTGCCTGGTGGGCTCAGGGAGTGTGGCCAAAATTCTGAACTGGGTATTAACACCTGTTACCAATCTGGCAAGGAGGAAGTTTTTGTAATTAAACAACTCACTTTTTCATTGCAGTTAATCTGTGTGGATCTGATAATTGGATTTTGCCATAACTGTCAGCCTGTTTGTTCTGGGTCTTTAAATAGCAGGCAAAAAAGGTCTACAGTAGTTCTTCTTTGGTCAAGCAAATCTCATATCAAACCATCGTAAACTGAGATTAAAATCTACACATATGTATAATGTAAAACAAGGCTGAACAGCAAGACTGCATATTTAAATTTAACCTTTACTCACTGAAACCTTAGTGCAGCCTTTAACACAATGACAGCCTTCTGGCTAATATGGACAATGCTCTTTTGGTGATCAGACCACATGTTAAGACAGAACACAATTTAAATTTGTTAAAAAAGACTTTATTTTCTTTTTTTGTTTCATAAAAAGGCAGTAAAAATTGTTGTGTAAAAAATACTGTAAACCCTAAAATTCAATAAAAAGGATAAAATTCCACAGAATCAATGATCACTCAGCACATCTTAAATTTTTTTTTTTTTTTTTTTTTTTTAAAAAGGAGCGAGCATCTTCTCAGCAGCGATAGAGAACGCTCCCCCTACATTTAAAACCGGACAAATCCCTTGAGGGAACAAAGAAGCAATGAGTCTCAGAGACACTGCAAGGCCTCTGCTCTTTCCAGGGACTTTCAATGGACCTGTTAAAGACAAAGAGAAGATTTTAATCATCTACACAGCCACAGTCAAGGCTTACACTTGTCTGCATCATCTTTTAAACTGACCATAAAAGTCTGGTAAGCTGGAGTTCAATGTGCCAACAGCACCTACACAGTTCTGACAACCTAAGAAGAGAAACACAAGTGAGATCTCGGACACACCAGTGCTTACATGCACAGTGGATAACACACATGCAAGACTAACTTTATACTACAAAAATATCATGCAACTCAAGCTGAAGGGTTTTTGTCCACCAATGGGGTGTTTTACCTCTTTGAGTGCAACTACTAATTTTCATTAATCTACATTCTACAGAAAATTATCAAGATGGAAATTGGTAAGTATTGAGTGAAATGAATGGACCAGTATTGGTTTTATTTGAGCAAGAGTTGCATCACAACCATTTCTGATTGTTTTGTACGGCTTATTTTGCTCGGAAATAACTACAGATAGCATAATTTTGTACTTCAATGTTTTTGATATGTTTTGGATGACTTGCATTACTTGATGTTTTGCACAGAAAAGAAAACAAAAATCTAACAAATGAGTGTTGGGGTTAGTTTTACCTTCTTGTGGCGATCTTTAGGCTTTTAGAATCCTCTCCTCTGCGATTTTTTTCTTTTATAAAAACCAGCCAGCATGACTTTGCATCAAAGTCAAGTAAGATCCCTGCAAGCTTGATTTGAAACTGTTGAAATTCAGTTATTTCAAGTGGCTGAAGATACATTGCTCTCTTGAGAGCTTGAATAGATACACTAACTAAAGGTTAATGACAATACATGTTCAAGCACTATATCATTCTCAAATCAAACATGTATTTGGCAGCACATTACCTCAAGGAATGATGAGCTTTATTTTTTTTGAAGGTGACATAACAAGTGTCATTTAGGTAGGTTTTGAAAAACAGACGAAGAGGATCAGCTCATTGTCCAAACACTGCTTTTGTTTTTTGTCGTCAGGCTGACGTGTATACATACAGCTTATTCAGCGTTGTTGAGAACCACTGAGGACCACTTTCACAAACTGAAGGCATTCCTTTGGTACAACAAAGGCAAAATACCATGTTTAGATTGATTAAAAAGAAACTAGAAACTTTATTGAAACACGCACTGCAGAAAAACATTTTGGGATATATTTAGTATCCTATTTAGCCAAAGGTACACAAGCATTATGCATTTTGGAGACGGCACGGCTTAAAGCATACACAGTTGTCCTAAGGTTATGTACAAAATATTGAGTTGGCTGCAGCTTTCCTCACACACAGTAAGGATTGTTAATCCTTCAAGCTTTACAAGAATTAGTCGATCATCAGAGTCGATTTTCCAAGTAATAGTCCGACAGATTGTAAATACCAATTGTAAAGTGTGGCAGAATAGAAGCATTTGTCTTTATCAAATTGACTTCAAAAGTTTTTAGGAGATTCTACAACTTTACACAAGACTAGATTTGAATTGTGGTATAAAGAAGTAAATGATAAGACTTTTGTTTTTTTAATCAAAACGGCTGTATTTGAGTTGGTGACTAAATCTATTCTAGTTATAGTGAAGTCACATTGAGGCATTATGAATAATTTTTGTCCAGTCATGAAGGACTTTTAAAATGCAGCCTACATGGGAAATTTATCGCCACAGTCACATTTTGTTCATGGAAAATTAACTTAAATAGTAACCATCAAATATCACTAAAATGTTACTCTTGATCCTTTAGGTTTTTGTCACTAGGACCTGCCAACTACGCAAATGAAACAAACATTAAATGGAAACAGGTAAACAATGAAAAACCTTCTCCATGTTTCTTCCCTGGCCCTCTAAAGATACATCCAACAAAATGTCTCTACTGAGTTTAAAAAACAAAAATAAAACAAACAATAAAAAAAAGGGGGAACAAACGAGAGGGGAAATTACTTTTGAAAAGTTCAGCGAGTTACAATCGGAGACAGTTGCCAAAGCAACTCTCTACCAGTGGCCGTTCAGTATCTTCCATAAGGATGCTCTCTATAGGCTCCTTTTGATTGCCTGGCTGCTGGGGCTTTGCCTCCTGCCCCAGAGTTGGACCATGAGTTGTCCCAATCATCTTGAGCTACAAGGACAGAGAGGAAAGACACAGGAACAGGACATTGGTTAATATTCTGAGGGAGGTAGACAGGGGGTCCAACCATCAGTGAATGTGTGTGCTATGTGGTAAGACAAAAATGGACAACAAATTTTTCTTACCATAAGGCTCATATGCTGCTTCCTGGGCCTCTCCGTGTCCGTAGTCGTAATATTCAGTGTCCCTGTGGGCAGGAAAGAAGTGTTAATACAGCACTTCTCCCATTCACATGTAGTAAAGATTAACTGGGTAGATAGTCATTCAATATAGTATAAACTTACGCAGGTGCAGCTTGCTGATTATAGTAACTGTCATATCCTTCGTAGGCAGGCTCTGCGTATTGTTCTTCATATGGAGGCTAGAAAGAAAACAAATTTATAGTTAGACAATGTCAGGTGAGTCGTGACCACTGCTATCAAAGAACCCACACTACATCAAGCAAGACATCACTACCATTCACTAAAAGGCAATCCATGTGAAAAGTAGAATCCAGGGGGGAGTGGAAACTTACATAGTCTTCATAGGCATCGGCTTTGGGCTGTGATCCCGAAGAAGGACCCTGGTGTTGCTGGTGAGACATGGCTGCAGCGGGGAGCATCCTTGGAGCCCCTGCTGCGGGGGGTCTGGAGCGGGGAGCTGAGCCTCCCCTGTTGGGAGCAGAGGCTAGTCCACCCCTACCAGATGGTGCACCTCTAGGACCGTTGCCCCGTCCCAATCCTCCCCGTGGGCCTCCACCACGCATTGTTCCTCGAGGGGCCCCACGTGGCATCCCACGCCCCCTGTGGAGAATAAGCAGAGTTGTAAAATGTGATCAACCACAAAACTGATGAACAAGAGGCTACTTGGTGATAATACAATAGCTGTGCATAAAAACAGTGTCTGCATGGTGTGAGCATTTTGGGACATGGTTCCAATGAGAATGTGTTTACAGATATTAACAGGCCAATGCAGTGTGGTAACAGATGATTCTACAACGTGCAATAAGTCAGCAAGAAGTCAGTATCATTGTCAGTATGAATCAGGGTCCTACCTTGGTCCTCCAGCACCAGGTGGTCCACCTCTGCCCCGTCCCATATGACCACCGCGCCCCCTTCCTGAACCATCCTGGGATCCATTCAGGAAGTGAGGATCCATGTATGGGTCATGCTCACCAGGTTCCTATGAACAAGACAAAAACAGCATGATATTCCCCTGTGGCAGCAGCAGGAGAACATGCATATGCATGGCATATAACATGCATATGCATGGAATATAAGGAATGCAAATCTTAAGTATTACGTACACAAACTGTTTCAGTGATTGTGATGCAAGAGGCACATACCGGGATAAGGAACTTCTTGACCTCCTCCATGGCATGAGCCATGCGCATATAGGCTTCTGGTATGGGTGCCATCACCTCAATGAACACATGCAGCTCCATGGCCAGGTGAGCATACTTGGCCTCACCACCCTTCCTCAGTTCTTCCTCCTGGTGAGCAGATAAAATGTAAATTATAGTTATAATTAAAAACAAAACATCACAGATTAATGGACATCATCCCTTCAACAGTGTAGCAATGAAAGCTTGTCTGTACACATACCTTATTCTTGTCCCTCATGGAGCCTTTACCCAGGACGGAAATCTTAGCACCAGTCTCTTCCTGGAGTCTCTTGATTGTGCTGCCCTGAGGTCCCAAAAGCTTACCAACAAAGTTGACCTGTAGGGGAATTGTATTACTATTCATTACAATTAGCAAAGAAAAGCAGATCACAGGTCAACATGATGGTAGGAAGTACAGTCTGTTCCCACATTAAATCACGTTATGAGAGTCAAATTTGGCACAAAAACACCCTTATCTGCTCCGCGGTAGTGACCACAGCCCTCTCCTCACAAGCTGCATTTTTTAGACTACTGCGAAATTGTTCACCCAGAAGCAAGCTTAGTAGGGCACTGAGCGCATGACTTGACTAATTCTGGGACAGCAAAGCTGGAGGAGACAGGGGTGCTTTGATCAGATAGACAGGATTAGTCTGACAGTGCCACATGCTTATGCAAATTGTGCCTCCATTAAACGTGTTTAACCCAAGAATTAAAAAAAAAAACAAAAAAAAAAACTATCAACAGGATGAATAAAATGTCCCACTGGGCACCAGTCATAAAATGAAGCATCCTTTGCAGACGGATAACCCCTAAGGGACACTAAACGGTGGTCAAGCCCTGAATTAGAATAGGAATAGGAAAACACTCACCCTAGGGTACTGCTTGGTAGGAATGAGCACCCGCTCTTTCAGTTTGAGATTCTTGGTGGCAAACAGGTCCAGATAGGTCTCCTTCTCTGTCTCTTTCTTGGCTTCACCCTTCTGAATCCTCTCAATCTCTGCAGGAGAAAAATGTCTGTAAGCATGTGCAGACTCAATGTCCAACTGACCTCGGGATGATCTTCTATGGGCCTGCGAACCAGTCAAATATGAATTTTTTCCCCAGTTATTTTAAATTTAAAAGCAAGGACCCAGGTCACTACCCATCATAATCTTTAATGCCTTAGGCAACACAGTTTATAAGTTAATTGCATGTGTGCATTACGTAATTCATAATAAATGAAGCGCCCTGCAAAAAAACACGAGCCGAATTGAAGCTATTCAGTGAACTACGATATTAACGTAATTAACGTTAAACAAACTGTTCGTTAAAAACACAAAAGTAAATCAACATACTAAACAAAGTCGAGTGCTTGTAAATTAAACAAAACCTGGTGCATCTGAAACCAAGAGAAGTTGACCCACATCGCTACCACGTGTGTATTACACCATTGTTCAGGCCTGTGCCGCCCGCTGGCGTCTCGCTCAAAGAAGAAAGAGACTAGGCCTCGCGCCATGCTAACGTTAGCTAGCACGTTAGCTTCGATAAAACCCAAAAATACAATCAAATTACCTGCAGAAATGAGTTTCATGGCATGCGTGAACGATGAGTCCAGGCTGTCCTTCTCAGCCAGGAGCTCCGGCAGGTACTTGGTGTCTTCCATTTTGCTATTCTTCTGCGGGGTTGACTCTATGGCGGACTCAGAAATGCTCGCTTTGCTCATAACGCGCTAGCACGACCAGATTAACGAACGAAGCCTCGCTAGGTCCGTTAGCTTCGCTTTTATCGATACTACAACTGAATAGATAAAGTTGATTCCGACTGCAACGCGACAAACGGTCAAAGTTGCAGAGCCGCCCGGTGTCTCTCCGTCGTAGGTCGCTCCGCTCTTTTCAATGGACAAAGGCGGAATGGCGCAGCTGCATTTCAGCGCGGTGGGAGGAAGAAACACAGGAGAAGACAGTGACGTCACCACCGGAGCGCACCAAGGTTAAGATCATAGGTAAAGACAAAGTTGGGAGGAGCAATTTGCCCCCAGCGCTCTGCTCATTTTCTTTCCAGGGATCAGGTGAGGTGGGTGCCTCTGACACAATTTATAGTTGCAATCATAACTGCAATATCTTCATATCATCAGCAATTACCACACCTCTAACAAAGGGAGTCAGCTTGGGAGATAGGCTTATTCCTAGGTTAATGAAAATGACCAACTAATACTGTTTTCCCAAATGTTGACTCTTATCCTATTTGTGTATATATATGGAAATATTAACTAGGCCTACATATGTGCCCAACTTTGTTTTTTCCCTTTCTTTATCCACACACATCTTTGCCTCATACATCAGCTGGGACAGGCAGCAGGGGTGTGCCGTCTTATTATGCCAGTGGCATGCCATTGAAACAGGTTGTAATAGATCCAGCATCCTCTCCACAATGGAAATTTCCACCGTCCTACACTTGCCAGATTCATAATGTCCTGATTGCAACCTTTGTTCAAAATCTTTAGCGAGTTGATAAACGTCACATTTTTAGTTAGTGACAAACCCCTCAGTCAAGTTTTCTATTTTTTGTAAAGTGTCTGTGGTGGTCATCTTGAACCTTTAAAATGGCTACCACCCACATCACCCCCTGTTTATAGCTGGATCCCTCATGATAAATCAATTTGGCTTTTGAGATTAGTGGCCAATTGCCTATTTTTGAAGCCCAGGAAACAAATGAGAACATTTGCAACACACTAAACATAGAAACCGATGAATGTTAGCCTCCATAGTAGCTATGGAAGCACAATGTGCTGCATAAAGTGTGAAGTATAAGTTGCAGACACAAAATAAAGCCAACAAATGACCATTAAAGTGAATCAAATCCATTAAAACTAGGAATAAAACCTCATGAAATAATAAATAAAATAACTAAAAACAGTATAAAATAAGATAACAGCTTAACAACGATGGATGGCCAGTATGTTATTAAACTTAATTGAAGTTACTGAGTCCTGCAGATTCTTTGGCCCAGGCATTTTTTTAATTTCAGTTTAAACATATTTGTAGTGCAACTGCTTTTGTCTGTTGGCATGCATATTTACTATTTTTATGCTATTACTTGCTATAGACTCAAATGTAAAACTCTATAGTATAGCATTGTACATTTGAGGCTCCTGTTTACTGCGTTGTCCTCAAAAATGACCAAACATCCACAAAATATTCAAAAGCAAGATTTTATTTTGAGGTACCAGTTACCATTTAATCATCCCGAGGAAGAAAAATAAACATCAGTAGATTTATTTACAATGATAAATAAGGCACCAGCACAACTGAAATGTGACAAATAAAAATTTTCAAAAGCATTTCCAGTAAAAGCGGGTTGACAAATGTGTTTTAAAAATGAAATACATTGTTTTACGTTTACTGTGCTTTAAAGTAGAGTTCAATTAATTCCATGGCTTTGTGATTTCTGTAATAATGTAGTTTATAAGATATCAGTGTCGTATTGCGCATCTGTATGTATCAGAGAGCTCTTCCATCGTGCACCCATAATCACAAGAAATGTTGGGAAATGCTCGTTTGTAAACAGTTCAACTTAAAAAGTAGAAAAGCAGATTTTACAAGTCAATAATCAGTGCCTCAGTTAAAAGGCCAGTTAAATTGGCCGAGTAGATATTCCAGTTCCATTGAACCAGGAGTGCAGTCTGCCTCTGGAGGTGTCGTCAGATATCAATGATGGCAAATATCTCTGGCTTTTCTTTATCGTGGATCTGCATTGCGGAGTATGTGATGGCTTTCACCTCAGTCCCCTGGATTTACAAGACAGGACATAACACTTTGAATAGATGCAGTTATGTGTCTTTTATTTTACATAGTTCTTCTATGAGTGTCAATGACATAAAACATAAGGTAAAACCCTCCATAGTTTTATTACATAAAGGATTATAATCTGAATAAAGGGATATTCTACAGTGACATCTTTAAACAAGCTTTAGTGTCTTACCTGTGGATGCTTTTCCAGAGAGAATTCTTCACCCCAACTTTAATAAAGAAAAGAAAAATGACCACATCAGAGAGCAGATTAAAGGAGATACATAAAACAAAAAAAATAGAAATTAGAAATTATTAAAAATTAGACAGTCGAAGAAGATAACAAAAATAAGATAAAGGGGGAGGAGTAAAAGGTTTTTTGGGAGAGACAGGTCAGATGCAGTACTCTGATGTTTATTATCTATGCATGTTGTGTCCCTCCCAAACCTTAAAACCCTTTAACTTTACTAAAGGAGCAGATTTCTGGTAGGAATGCAGGTGTCTTCACAGACACTGATGTGACTGTATCAATGTAGTCATCCAGGTTGTCTTCATTAAGATCTATGGAGTCCATGCAGCCTCTCAGACTCTCTAAGGCCTTATAGGCCCATATTATATATCTTCTTGTTTCCTTTTTAGATGCTTTGAGCTTTTGTTACATGAGGGAACGAAAAGGATGAGGAAGTGATCAGTGGAGCACAGGTGGACAACTTAAATGCTTATATACTGGTCTGCTAGCAGCTGTTGTCCGGAACTGGTAGTTCTCCTTAAGAAGGATATACACCCCAACCGGTATTAAAGAGGCAATTTCATGAGGGGAGAAAAATGGTTTGGAGTAAATACAAAGACTTTCTGGGTCAGGGGAGCATTTAGACACAACAGTCACATCAGTGCACAAACTTAGTTTAATGTAGATTATTTCCCCACTTTTGCTTTAATGACTCAGAGGAGTTGTGGACTACTCTGTGCAGAGAAGCCTGGTAGATTGACTGCAGCGTTGGGAGTAATGTACATTTATTTTAAAAAAAAAAATTACCAGTAAGTACCTGTCTCTGAGTCAAAGCCCTTGAGCGTGTTGCCTCCTATTTACTTTGTTGTGGGTATTTGATTGATCATTATGAGCGGGTCTGTTCATACAAATTTCTTTGGAGTGTGTAACAGATTCAGCAGAAAATTTTGTGAGAGGGAGCTTCTATTAAATATAAGTTTGTTTTCAAAATTAATCATGGTGGAGTTAATGGGGATGAGTTTAGTAAAGAAAAAAATAACAGGACATCACAACACTGTGGCTGCCTCTTGCGGTGTCGTTATTAAATCTTGTGAAGAGGTGCTAAAAAACGGAGGCATTGTCGTGTCAATGTGAAGAGTTAACCAAACTTACCCAATGGAGCGGATTTTGAAGTTCATTCTGTCTATGTGTAATACTTTGACCTCCTAGTAGATAGATGTAAGATATAATGGTGTAAGAGGAATAACATACAATTGACAAAAAACAAGATCTTAACATAGTCTGTCCATCAAACAACAAACAACATGCATGTTGTGTAAAATATACACAGTAGTGTATTAACAAGCAGCTGTGGCACATGTTGTGATATAAATCTCCTTCAGGGTCACAGGGCTCTAAAGGTTATTCCAAAATACAGTCAATTTTAAGGCAAGCACAGACACACAGTCACAGAGTGTTGTACCAATAGTGAGTTAACAGTCTGCAATCTCCACCCATGAGACAAGTTGGTAACAGGCAAACACCACAAAGAAGAAGACCAGGGCCTGAATAAAACTATGACTGTTCTTTCTTTCTTCAAAGCCACCTCATAACTGACCAACAATACTCACCCTGGGAACAAAGAAGAGATCTGCACAAAACTTGTATAACCAGTCATCTAGGAAATGGAAAAGAAGAGACTCCATGTCGTCACCTTTTGAGAAGGGAGGAAAAGTATGCATAAAGTTTAGCTTCAGTGATCTGGAGAAAGCATGACTGAAACGATTGGTCAGTGATAAACTGGCTTCACTCTCACCCTCTGATTCAATCTCAACAGTATCAAGTGGTTCTACTGTTTCCGTGTCCGTCATGTAGCCGAACATGCCCATGGCACACTGCTCGAACGCCTCCTCTAGAGAGTTTCCCCAGGAGTGGATTCTTGGAGGAAGAGAGCAGAAAATATGATCGTGATGATTTATGAACAACAGAGTAGGGCTGCAACGGTATGAGATTTTCACAGTGCAATAACTATCGCAGGAAAAAGTGTGGTTTCACAGTATCCCAATATTACAGAATTTATATTATTTTCAGTCAGAATTAAGTTATTGAAGTTATTTGAACAAGCATTTATTGATATAATTGAAATTAAATTGTTGCTATAATTACTGCTCAAATAAAGGGGGGATTCTCTGTCCAGTTGCTTTTATATATCATATACATGAGATATATATATATATATATATCTCATGTATAACTTGTATATCACTGTATACCTTAAAACCGGTATATTGCTGCAACCCTACCACAGACAAACATTTCACTGAGATATGAAAACACACTCACTGTACATCTGCTGTATGATCCAGATCTGTAATAGTGAGACACAAGGTGACAGGATGAGTCAGAGCATGCTATTAAGACAAACTTAGACTATATATGTAAAGTTAAACTCTGTATGGCAAATGTCACTTAATTTAGACAAACAGTTTAAATGAATTAATCAAATTAGAGCATCGATATAACATTAGCTACAGTTAGCTAACTTTAGCTGAGTGTGTAAAGAGTTTCTTATAGTTTTCTATCATAGTAAACAAGCTATGCTAGCTACATTATTCATCATAACTTCGGACTTACACTCATATTTCTTGTTAATAGGCGGGTATTTTGACTTCGTAGCTTTCTGTGCCTCTGTCAGGTCGAGCTGACGGTCGTCCATTGTTGCTGTAAGTTCGTTTAACGGTTTATAAAGTGATAACGTCTATTCGTTACCATGCTAGTTTCTTACAACCGGTTGCAACATGTATCTAAAGGAGGGCGTTCCGGATGTAGTCATGCGTTGCAATGACGACTTCCTGTCAGTTTTTTGTTGAACGCTGATTGGCCCATCCTGTTCTACGGAGTTGGCGCCATAGCGAGCCTCCGTGCTGTCTACAGAGCTGTCTCTGAAGATTTTACACTCTTTGCCGGTTTAAGTGGTTTAACCACGACACAATGGCGGACAAGGACGGTAAGAGCGTTCACTTTTATGAAGTAACTGGTTAAATATGTGTGTATGTTGTTCACAGTGATAGAAAGTAGCGCTCAGGATGTACCGGTGGTTGTTGGCGCGCCAGCCAGCATCACCTTTCATTGTTATACACCAGCCAGCTAGCTGTTAGCTGTCGTTAGCTACTAGCAGGATGGCTATGCGGGGGTCTTAATTTACGAGTTAACTTACTTAAACACATGGAGGGACATATTAGGCTCTCCCTCACGAGCTCAGTATAATTTTGTGGTTATTTAATTGACCATAGCAACGTGTGCTAATGTTATCTCATCAGCAAAACAAACACTGGTGCTGGCAATTAACAAGGAAAGACTTTGCTGAGTAAGATAAAACTTTATGTCTATATCTGTTTAATCCAGGCAAATTACTATGAGATGCTGAATGGCTGTTATGGATCATATTGTTACTGTACATATCATTTGTCACTGTCAATATAACTCCTGTGTATACAGTATGTAAATATGTGCACAATACTGTATATAATCATCCAGTCTAATTTTGTTCCATTTTTATTTTCACTGTTGATGATTTTTATACATATTATCTATATAAACACCCTTTTTTCACATACTTGTGTACATAATAGTCCTGTCTATGTTTTACCTCTGTTTGTCCAGCTTTGTGTGTCTGTTTAAGTACTTTGAGAGTAAAAGTCTTTGTATGTGTGTGGATACTTGGCCAATAACTGTGATTCTGAGAACTTTATAACGTAACTTTGTGTCACTGGTAAATTTGACTTCTGCAGCTGCGTTTGATGATGCTGTGGAGGAGAGGGTGATCAACGAGGAGTACAAGATCTGGAAGAAGAACACCCCTTTTCTCTACGACCTGGTCATGACTCATGCCCTGGAGTGGCCCAGCCTCACTGCCCAGTGGCTGCCTGATGTCACCAGGTAAGAGGAGATTTGATTCACGATGACATCCACCAAGACGTGAGAGAGAGATTGGATTTTCCTAAACGAACGACTATATGATATATATTTTACTTCATCCCACTTGACAGGCCTGAGGGGAAGGACTACAGCGTGCACAGACTGGTTTTGGGAACACACACTTCTGATGAGCAGAATCACCTTGTTATTGCAAGCGTTCAGCTCCCTAATGATGATGCCCAGTTTGATGCATCACACTACGACAGCGAGAAAGGAGGTGAGAGATGATGTGTGCATGGGAAGCTGTGTTGTTATAAAGATTAGAGTACGCTGTATGTTGTGCCTAGCTGCTTATTGCACAAAATGAATTGATTGATGGATAAACTATGTTCTCAAATGTTAATGGCATATAATCGTGGCTTCAATTCCTTCACGGTGCCAAGTCACATAAACTAATTCACATTGCAAGCACTGGGTCCATGTAATATATCAGTATTAATATAATTCTCATCCATTGTCTCAAACAAGTTCCTGTGTTTGAATATTGTGGCAGTTCTTCTCAATGAATGAATACATTTAAATCTTGCTGAAATCTTTAATGCTTCAGAAAATATAGGTACGTATCTTTGTTTTAGATTACATTTTAGTTAATAAACTGCTATAAACCATACTTGTATGTAGTATACCATTAGAAGAACAAAATTTTTCTTCGACAAATACTCTTGTGCAGCAACCATCTTATGTAACTGTTGTTTTTTATTTCAGAGTTTGGAGGCTTTGGATCTGTAAGTGGGAAGATCGAGATTGAGATCAAGATCAACCATGAGGGAGAGGTGAACAGAGCCCGCTACATGCCGCAGAATCCTTGCATCATTGCCACCAAGACCCCCACTAGTGATGTACTGGTCTTTGATTACACAAAGCACCCTTCCAAACCTGGTAGGATTACAGCCACAACACATTTTCTGAGTTTTCAAGTGTTGTTTTGGTGCAATTTTTGAAACATTGGTTTTATTTCTATTAAAGATCCTTCGGGAGAATGCACCCCAGATCTGCGGTTGAGAGGCCACCAGAAGGAGGGTTATGGCCTCTCGTGGAACCCGAACCTCAGCGGCTGCCTCCTCAGTGCGTCTGATGACCATGTAAGCAACCTTTCACAATATACCTGAACTCTTCTGTCTTTAGTCTCTCTTCCTATTTTACCGCGTGTTAACTAGAACCTTGTGTTTCCTGTGGCTCATGTTGGATATTAAAGTAAGAATGAATTTGTTAGTTTTCTACTTAAAAGGACAGTAAGGATCTTTCAAATTGGGTTGTATGTGGCACCTACCCATGGTCAATGTATTACATACAGTTTCGACAAGCAGGCAGGAGTACAGATACAGAAGTTAAGCAAAAAATTAAGTACCAGTTTAAGTGTTTATTATTGTTTATTTAGAATATCTTCACCACTTTACCTTGCTGCCAGACAGTAATTTCAGACCTGCAGCTGAAAACGTTATGTTGCGTTCTTCAAAGCCAGACTCCATTTAGAAAAAAAGTGATTTAACATAACTGAACACTTGAGTTGCTGAGCTACCACTGCCTCAATCAGTTAGTTTGTTTGTGTTATTGTGTGACTTTGCTGAATCTGAACTAACCCTTTTAAAACACCTAAGTCACACAATAAAGCTAGATAACTAACTAATCGAGGCAGCAGTAGACCAGCAGCTCCCTGTGTTCAGCATGCTTAAATTACTGTTTTTCTCAATGGAGTCTGGTGGCATTGAAGAGAGCATACATTGGGGACTGAGGCTGTGAACAGCTTCCCTGTCAGAACGGGATGTCTTTGTCAAGGTAACACGGCGACAGTATTCTAAATATAGAAAAAATAGACTTAATCATTTTCTTTTTAAAGTGGACCTTTTTATAGGTGGCTAAAATACATTTTGCAGCTGCCCCTGTCCACACGAGTAAGCTACTTAGCTCCCATAGCAATGCTCTTGTCTGCTTGTTTAAACTTTAGGGGTGCCAGCCTACATCTTTTGCAGGTAATACACTGACTATGGATAAGTACTTCATGCAACCCTACTTCAAAAGATCCAAACTATCTCTGTAACTAGTCTTTTATTTGTGTTGTTAACCCATCTGTTGTTGTTATGGCAAAGCATTGTGTAACTTTTAATTGTTGTTAATGCATTTCTACCACTACTCTGCTCTTTGACAGACAATCTGCCTATGGGACATCAGCACAGTGCCCAAGGAGGGAAAGATAGTGGACGCCAAGACCATCTTCACAGGCCACACAGCAGTGGTGGAGGACGTTTCCTGGCACCTCCTCCACGAGTCGCTCTTTGGGTCCGTGGCGGACGACCAGAAACTCATGATGTGAGCACCTCTTACGTTGACAACAAAATATGTTAACAATGTGATGACTCAGAACAATGAAAGCTAAAGTTCTGTTTCATTTTTCTTTCTTAACAATGGTGCTTTTGTCTTTTTTGGCACAGCTGGGACACACGCTCCAACAACACCTCCAAACCCAGCCATGCAGTAGATGCCCACACTGCTGAGGTCAACTGCTTGTCCTTCAATCCCTACAGCGAGTTCATCCTGGCCACTGGCTCTGCCGATAAGGTGGGTCCACTCTTTCTCTGTAGAGCTGTTACAAAGCATGTTGCCATCTGGTGATGTAGAATCTGTTCTCATCTTTTACGAGGGGAATCGTTTAAAGCTGAAGCTACTTTTTATTTTTAGACTGTGGCTCTTTGGGACCTGAGGAACTTGAAGCTGAAGCTGCACTCATTTGAGTCTCACAAGGACGAGATCTTCCAGGTAAGAAGTTACACTCTGATCAGTTACATTCATCTGAAATACGTTGTTGCAGAGTTACTGTTTGTAACAGTAGCTCATTAATCATGTCGTGCAGTCAAGCACACATGTCGCTGCTGCATGAACCTTAGTCCTGTGACATTGAGCATGTTAGAGTTGTTATCCACCCGATCTGATTCCATGGAGTTGTTGTAAACACCCACAAACAAACTGGTCACAGTCAGCCAACTGTTAGACCCATTTTATTCTTGTTGATTGTGCCTATTTTTTTCCTTTTATTAGTGCAGTGGCACAAAGTACAAAATAATGACACATTAGACAGACATAGATGTAACAAAGTATACAGACAGTAATACGAGACATAACAAATGGAGATTATTATTTGACTATGGTGCAGATTTGTAGTTGTTTTTGTCAGTCGGAGAATGGTTTGTGCATGTATGAAAGTGTGTCTTATATTCATATATGTCTAACTGAAACCAGAGGTATGTGCAAGGAAGAGAAGAGTGAAATAAATAATAATAATAATCTTAATTCTTAAAAAAAAAAAAGGCAGATGCTATTTGCACCCAGGGTGTAAATAGGCAATGTGGCTTTTTACATTCGGGTGTATATGACCCCGCCTCCCATGGGCGCATGGGGAGTGAGAAGTCTGAGAAGTCCAGCGCTCTTCATAAAACATTCAGGACGCCACAGTTTATTATACACTACTGAAGCTGCTCCTCTTTTTGGAGCCGCTGCGGAGTCTGTAATAATTTTGCTTTCAGCCATGCTTGTTGTTTCCACGGGTAACAGTATGACTTCAACATGTCAACAAGTTCAAATATCACGAGTATCGTAATATGAATTTTTTATATGATATTAAAAACGATACTGGTATTATCGTGAACGAGGTGATATGGCACTCCCCTACTTCCAACCATGACACATCAAAGCAATGAGTACTAGCCATTCACAGATCTGAGTGGGATCCATAATAATGCGACATAGAGATGGTTGTAAATAGCCGCAGTGTGACTGTTGTCACCTGGGTGCAAATAGACACTCCGAAAAGAAAATACATTACATGTGCACATACACTCATATGTACAGTATACATATATCACTAATAAAATAGTAAAGGCAACTCTGGTTCAGTTCAGCCAGGGAGAGGCAGCCAGGCTGGGTTTTGGTTTTAATTTTTCATTGCAGAATTGTAACATCTGGCCCATCTCTACCCGACAGGTTCAGTGGTCTCCTCACAACGAAACCATCCTGGCCTCCAGCGGCACCGACAGGCGGCTCAACGTCTGGGACCTCAGTAAGATCGGAGAGGAACAGTCACCAGAGGATGCTGAGGACGGCCCTCCTGAGCTGCTGGTCAGTTGTGACAAAAACCATCACTGTGTGTGTTTTAAATTGTATTTAAACTGCTGTGCTGATCCTTCCTGCTCTGTCTCTCTTTAGTTCATCCATGGAGGACACACAGCAAAGATCTCCGACTTCTCATGGAACCCTAACGAGCCATGGGTCATCTGCTCTGTATCAGAGGACAACATCATGCAAGTGTGGCAGATGGTAAGAGCTTTGTGTGTCACATGGGGGCGTCTGAGGTTCATGAAATTATGTGGGATTATAAGGAGCAACAAGTATCAGACACAGTAAGGATATAACATTGAAGTGCATTTATTAACATTGAGCAGCAGTTACAGTGAATATGCTTCTGAATTGTTTCTTGTACAGGCTGAAAATATCTACAACGACGAGGACCCAGAAGGTGCAGCAGATTCAGAGGTCCAGGCATGAGTCCTGTCTCCACATCTCTTCATTCAACCTGCTCATTAAAAATGGATCCATTTTCCAGCGCTGGGTGCATACGCAGTAATCTCTTTTTAAAACACATTTTGGGCAGCAAAGTTTTTTAGTAGAACATTTAAACAATAAAATGCTGTCATCACGTCCTAAGGTATTTAAAGTCTGTATTGGTGAGATCTCTTTAGATCTTTGTAGTTTCTCAAACTCCCAGTACTCAACTCTGGCTTGTGATGAAACCAACACAGATGTGTCCAGTTTTCAGGGTTGCTTTCTGATGGTTTTATTTCTTTCTTCCTGATTAGTTGTGCTGACAACATTTCTACAAAGATCCATTTTTAATAAGAATTGTACATATTGTAGGTTTTTCTGGTAAATTGCTTGATATTCATAGTATGAATTTTCCAGATTGTCTTTGTCTCTTTATGTGTTGTTTTTTTTCTCTGCATTTTTTCTGTGTTCCATCTAATCTCTTGTGTACTTAAGTATATTCATAATAAAATATTTACAGTAAATCTGTTTGCTTTGTTTCTTGGCACAGCATGCCAGATGTTAAGTTGTAGTAAGAGTCAATTCTGCAGAAGCAAAAACAAATTATGCATTATTTGTTATCTTTTCTATATCCAATTTAAATGCTCTACTGTGGTTTGGTCTGTGTGTAGGTACTCAAAAATATCCACTGGAAACAAAATCAGGGATCCTCCTCTGCAGTGGCTTCACTAGGTTCATCTCGGCCTCTATGAAACAACACACTTGTTAGTCCTGATGTCACAGTTCAAATTAAAGTAAAGAGTAAAAAGCTTGGCATAAACCCACCTCAGAAATGTCAGCTCTTTTAAAAGGTCATTATTATAATCCTCCAGAGCTGTCTTAGATTTTCTTTGAACTTCAAACTCCACTTCTAGTTCTCTCAGGGTTTCTCTTAATCTCTCCACAGTCTCCTGCAAACAGAGAAACATCTCGGTTGGTCTTGTTTTACCAAACATCCTTTCTTGACCTCCTCCTTGACTTCGGTCAGTGTACCTTGTGTTGTGTGACGCTCTCCTCCCTCCCCCTCTCCATCAGAGAGATCCTCTGCTCCAGACACGCTCTCTGCACCTCAAGTCTCTGTATATCCTCCTTCAGGGGCCCCAGCTTGGTCCTCAGATCCATAGCCTGCTCCCTGCTCTTCCTCAAGGTGTCCTCCCCGACTTGCCTCCTCCTCAGCAGGGCCATGAGCCGAGGCTCGTACCAGCCCTCCAGTGCCCTCACGCTGCCGCTGAGCCGCCGCTGCAGCCTGACCGAAGCCTGCCGGCACTGGCTGACGTCGCTCATGGCCCTGGGCCTGCGCGCCTTAGAGGCCTGGTCCCTCAGGGTGTTGAGCTGATTCTGCTGGGCCTCCTGGAGCTGGGACAACTCCTGGGTGAGGCTTTCAATGTGGGCCTTGAGCTCCTCCTATGGATGGATAAAAACAGAATACACAACACTCTGGCATAATTGAGCAAAGCAGTAAACCAAGATGTGCAGAAAAATACAAATTGTAGAGGACATTTGTTAAAGATTTCACATAAGTCAGCAGGTGATTAAACAATTAGGCAAGAAAAACATATATAAATCTACATCCTACGTATTAATTGTATACAAGTTATTTCAAGTAACCAACATGTCTTGCTGGTCATACATTTTTATATATGTTAAATTGTTTTAAAACATTTTTAAACTTACAAAGTTCATGATTTTAGTTCCTCACTACATCTGTTGTATACATTAGTCACAAAAACACATTTATTTTTTGTGCATCAAGTTTAGAATAATTTATTCTCATATGCACAACAATTACAGAGAAGTAGTTATTAATTTAGTTTAATTTAATTTAATTTAACTCTTAGATCTCAGGCTCCCTCCAAAAATGCTCTTACAGTATGTAGGAAAAGAAAATCATGTAGTCATTCCTGATTCTTTCTTTCTTAAACATGCACATACTGCTCTAAAGCCATATCGACTTCATCTCATTTAAAAGAAACATTTGGATACCAACACATGGTCATTTATTTTTAACTCCATATATGAATTTTACTGTTTTAAGAGCTGCCAACTTTTGAAATTTTAGAGCCTTTAATTTAATCAAAAGAGGGTTTTTTTGGTTCCTGATAGTAGTTTAAGATACTCGTGGGTCTCTATTGAAGTATGAAAATATATTTCTGATTCCTCCGCACCTCTACACAATCTGTAAGGTATGAGACTATTATAAATGAACAATATAAGATGCATAATTATGCTTGATAACATTTTAAACAGTATTTTTATAGAGATAATGTTGCTTTAACATGATTTATATTTGGTTTCCAGCATAATGTGTTGTATGTTATCACTCCCAAAATTTGGATTTCAGGCACTCTCTCAGTCTAAACATCATTTATTGTAAGTTTACTTTGTAGATTTCATTAAATAATAATTAGTTTTCTGCTACATGCCTTAAATTCAGTACTGACCCCTTAAGTTTGTTGCAAATATTAACTTGTTTTTTAAAATGTTGGTTATAGTATCTGCTGCAAAACTTATTTTTAACTTGAGACAAGTTCAGAAAAAGGTTAAATTTACAGTAGATTATCAAGTTGGAATATTTCTTAAACTCCATATAAATAAGCCACTACTATGTGCTATGACTAGCCACAGTCAATCAGTCCTCCGGAAGTGATCAACCCTGTGGTTCCTACCTGTGTGACAGCAGACTGAGCCACCTCGTGCTCCTGTTCAGCCAGCGTCACCTGGCTCTGGATGCAGTCTCTGGCTGTGGAAAACAGTTTCCTCTTCACCTCCTTCACTTCCTCATAAACAGCAACATAATCCAGCTGAGCCAGCGTGAGCAACCTCCGTGTCTCCTGCAGCTTCCCTCTCAGGTGCCCGATAACCCGCAGAATGGGTTCCTGGAGACCGAGGAGCTCTTCTATGAGTTCGTCCCTCTGTGTCTCCAGGTGGGACACTTGCTGGATGCAGTGGTCAAAAAGTCGCCCTAGGTTGTTCATGACTGCCTGGTCCATTTGTAATTGGGGATGTGGTGTACACTCATCCAGGGGAATGATGGTCTCTGTGTCAGAGTCAGTATGGTTGCTGTGTGTTACATCTTCAGCAAGTTCAATGTGTGAGTCCTCAGATGCCATGTTTGTACCATCCTCTGCTGTTTGCTTGTCCATGGCCTTCTAAGAGGCTAGGAGAAAGGAGAAAGAGAGAACGACCGTTAATCAAGTGACCCAGTGATAACTGATGATATTGTGGTTTTGACATCCCTTTAATCTGCTCATTCTTTTAAGGCTGTTTTGCATCACAAAGCAAGTTAAAGTCAATTTAATCATGCTGAAACTCCAAAGATCACACACACTAGAAGACCTTAAAAACCTCCACTGTCAGAATCTGTATCTGATGAGCAACACTTCATATTAACTTATATTTCTACTTACTTTGTTCGGAGATGACAGTCCTGACAGCTACGAGCACAGCTTGCTTTAAACTTTACGGACAGCTCTTCAGTGTGTCTGTCTCTAGCAAAACAGAGGCACACTTTGTGTTTATTAATAACACCGGAGGCACGGGGGAAACTCTATCTAAGACTCTCTCATACCCCCCCAGGGGATCACAAACTGTGTCAGTGCTGAGGGCAGACTGGCCTACATGCTCTGGATGCACCAGCTAACACATGTCTGGTCCAGCCTGTGTGGCACAGAGAGCTATTTATATACAGATGGTTTTATGTGTGTGTATAAGAAAGGGGTGACATCATGACTGAAAAGTGTTTTGAGCAGTAACCTTCCTCAACTTTCTGCCTTTTGGGCCTCAGACGACTGCTCAGGGAGAGGAGGTGGTAACACTAGCTGCTCTATTCTTTTAATAGCTTTCTTCAGTACTGAGCTCAGCTGCGGATAAAGTTTGCATGGCTCATATACAGTATTTGTTTGTAGTGTTTTGCATACTGCCCATCAAATACATCACATACAAAGGAAACAAACACACATCGTCACACACAAGGATATGCACAGAGGAATCTCATGAAGCAGGCAATCTGTGTCATATTTTGTATCATATAATATGCCATATTCCACATGAAAAAACCCCATTAAAATAAAGATAAAGAACCCCCTGTTGGTTTATCCAAAGTGCCTTTATGATAACATGACTGCATCATTTGTGTCCATGGCAGCATCGTGTCAATGTAAAGATGGACACCACTACTGGAGGTAATGGAGGACCACTGGGACTGATAATTGAAGGATTACATGCTTAGAGAGAAACTGGACTGCAGGTGACACCCTGAAATAGTCTAATATGACTTCTCTTGAGGTGACGCAAAAAAAAAGCATTTTATTTTTCAATCTCTAAGTTTTCTATTTTCCTGTGTATGTTGAACTGAATATGTATGTCTACATACGGTGAACTTTCATATAACCCATGTAATTTTTTTTTTTTCATAAATAACAAATAAATAGATATTGACTTACAAAGGTGTTGAATCAAGACATACATATAGAGACAGTGGGCGGCCACTAATCACACCACAATATGTTTCTAGTACTTGTTCAGACAAAGTCAGGCCTAATGTTTGAGACATATATGAGCTACTTCATGCAGTTCTCAATAAAAAAAATCCTTCTGGGTTCTCAAATTAAAAGTCTCCATTACATAACTATTATATACCAAGTCAATCCATTCATCAACACTAGGTATTTCTTTTTCCTCCATTCTAGTTCCTCCAATCTGATCAGGTACATCGTTCAATTTTATTTTGATATGTTTATGTTATTTCCTGGTCATGTTCAGTGTTTTAATTGTTATTATTTTAATTTGTTTTGATTTATTAAGCCTCTGCCCTGGTGATAGCCATGACTAAAGGCATTATGTTTTCACGTTGTCTGTCTGTGCATCCCATTCTTTTGAATACAATATCTCAAGAGTGCCTTGGGGGAATTTCTTCAAATTTGGCACAAATGTCCAATTGGACCTGAGGATAAACTGATTACATTTTGATGGTCAGAGCTCAAAGGTCAAGATCACTGTGACCTTGTTTGCCCCATGCCCATGAACATGACATCTTAAGAACTCCTCGAGGGAATTTCTTCAAATTTGGCACAAACGTCCACTTAAACTCAGGGATGAACTATTAGATTTTGGTGGTCAGAGGTCAAAGGTCACTGTGACCTCACAAAATATGTTTGTCAAGATTTTTTTTTTTTTTTGGACAAAATTTCACACAAATATCTAACAGGGTAAAAATGAAGTGATGACATTTTATACCCAAAAGGTCAGAGGTTAACTTCACTGTGAAACCATAATGTTCTGCAAAACCACTTTTCTGTCCATTATTGAACATTATCACACAGGAACAGAAGGGAGAAATACTGAACCATAATGGTGACTCTAAACTTGGTTTGGGTATCCACCTTGAAACTGTAAAAATCTTCTGTGCTGCAGGGTTGAGGATGTGTGTGACGCATCAACATTTTAGAATGTGCAGCTTCTTTGCAGCATCATCCATACTTGAAGCATTGTCAGATGTCATGGCTACATGAGTCTGGACAGACACGTAAAATATAAACTGTAACTGCAACTTGACAGGTTTGCATATGCATATAACTGCAAGGCACTAATTCCAGCTTTTATACATATTTCCATGTTGTGTTGCTTGTATATATAAAACCTGATAAATATTGTCACCCTTTGTAAAGGAAACTGTCAACTTATGTTGAAATGTGGGAAATAACCAAATAAAGAAAGTTAAAAAAAAAGAGCTAAATGCAATGTATGTCCTGTCTATGAATTAATTTGTACTTAAATTGTGTGCAATATTTATTTATTTATTTCCTTTATGTGGAATAATTTTAAGTTATTTTATGTTCACAGCAAAAGTTGTCACTGCTCACTGCATTGTATTTATTTACAATGTAAAAGGAATTTAATTGAATTGTGAGACATTATTTGTCACTCATATTTTATGTATGTAAACAGCTAATATCCATATGCACATACACATTCATAGCATTTCCTCAGGGGACATTTTCTTTACCTAAAAAAGCTGTAAACACAAGCCGAGTGTGGGAACGGTGAAGTTCTCCTTGCACTGTGTCACTTGCTGTTCCGCCATCTCACCGCTAGATGTCCTCACAACACCGACCGCAGCCTCGCGCCCTCACCTGAGCGCGCCCAGCCTCCTCCAGGTGGGAGCTGCAGGTCGACACCAACTTCACTTCACTTCCTCCCTGCGGTCCACTGGAGCGTCCACAGACAAACAGCACGGGGCAGTGGGAGAATTAACTTCAGTCTCCATCCACACGAAACAGACCCGTACCCGCGGGTACACACACATCCAGAGTCCCGTCGCTTCCTGAAGTGCTTCTCACGGAAATGGTTCACCTGAAGTTTCGGTGAAAGTTTGGGAGTTGGGGAGGAAGGAGACGCAGCGGGGAGACGCTGCAAATGGAGAGAGGGTAAATTAACCCATCTGGATCAGCAAAGTTCAGCAAGGTATGAGAAAGTTTTCTTTGTCATTGTGTAGCCTATGTTTGAACAGAGAATTGCAGTCATTAGTAGCCTTTGATTCCTTCTTATAAAGCTTGCTAAACTTTTCTTTGGCGTGGTTAATGGTGAAAAATACACTTAAATGTTGTTTTAAATAGTTTAAATCACGGTTAAATAACATTAGGATTGACTGAATCAACTTTCAAGTATGTCTAAGTACATTTTTAAGTGTTGTCTGATTAGTTTACTACAGTTGCTGCTTTATAAAAATATATAGGATAAGATCAGACTTAAAAATAAATAAATTACTCCCCACTTATTAAACCAGTGTTCCCCAGTGTAATCAGATAAAGCGAGTTCTTGATGGATGACAGGAGATCCAGGTTGAGTATAGGCATGCATGGAAAACTAGGTGTGGGAGATTTGCTTAACTTGGCCTTGAGGGATCCCAAGCAAGAGGTAATTTAAGACCTGCAGTGCTCCTCTCTGCTGATGACAATGAAGACTATTGTGTTCTTCCCCGTCACTGACCCAGCAGCATGGGGCTCTGACACTTGGTTTAATCTGTGCCAGTCAATGACAGGAGTCTGCTCTTATATAGATCCATTGCTTGTTGATTAACCTGACAGAGATAACATGCTTCTGAGGGGTCTCCCCCTGTCCCCTCTCTCTGTTTGCCCGCCACCTCCTCTGCACTTTGGACTGGAAGCTTCAAAGTCAAACTTTTCTGAAAACTCTGCAGCATTTCCATCGATCAAGAGTGGTTGTTGTTGTTGTTTTCAGCTCCATGGATTCACCTTTACCTCTTGTACCCTCTGGTAGGTGAGGCTGAGACACAGCCATTTGTTTAGAAAGGGTGTGTCTCGTACCGGTGCTCCTTCTTCGCCAGCCATGCCATGCCAGGGCTTGTACCCATGGAGATTACAGGTGTGTTATGTAAGCATTAGAGGCAGAGCAGAGCCTGGTGGATTCCTGAGATCCAGAGGAAGATGAAGGAAGAGACGAGGTGAGAGATGAGGAATGGGACAGGATAAGGCGGTTGTGGTGCAGCCTGGTAGGTTTCAAAGACACATGATTATGTGTGTGTTAGGCAAGTGGAGTGTGTGTGTCATGCAGGCCTGCGATAAGAGGAGACTCTTTCCTGATGAGTGTGCTGTTAATCAGAAGGATTAGCTGATGAGTAACTAATCAATGACTCCTCATCAACACCTCTGATAAATGTAATCAATAGCTGTTAGGGGCATGATGGAGTTTGAGTGCATGCAAACAAGCCTGCACATTTCTGATTTACTCCCTCCTTCTTTCTTTTCTTGTCTCTCTGAGAGTTCACATGAGTTCTGGTCCAAACTGCGGCCGTTCTTTTATATTCCCACGATAAATTTTTCCTCGACTGCCGTCCACTCAGGCGACTGTCAGACGGAGTCAGCTGCAGATTGAAAGGATTTGAAAGCAGCTACAGAGTTTTTGTTTTGACTGGGGTAGAGCAGAGACACAGAGATGCCAGGATGTATTTTTAAACCCCCAGTGTCCAGCTGTGTTTGTTCTTCGCTGCAAACTGGTCACCGCTACTGCATAACACTCTTTCTTTTTTCACCCGTGACTGACCTGTCAGTTCAGGGGTCTTAAGCTCCACAGAGGCTGCAGTCCTGACTTAAGACCCCTGGCAACCCCTGGAAGCAAAGCAAACAACACACTTTTAAGAGCTCTGTCGCTGTCTGTGCTCGCTGTGGTCTCCTATGGTGCCAGAGAGGAGTTAAATGTGTGTCGTTTTTCTGTCCTGTTTTTGGAAAGAAGCTAAGATTAGTGGGATTCAAACAGTCACATTGGAGGAATTTTACTTGTGTATTTCAAAATCTACTTAATGATACTTGACAGAGGTTGACCAACATTTGTTTGTGCATCTATATCACACACCTAGGGATGGCACGATAAGATTTCACCACATTAAAAAACACTCACAATGAGGTGATTGTGGTGAACTTCCATTATTGGGATATTTGTCAATATCATGTCAAGACTGTTGGGCAACCAACAATAAAAGCCATCCTGCAAAAACAGGCTGCCTACTCACCAAGCTTAAAAACGCAAAAGATCCTAATCAGTCATTGGCATATTTCATATAGAATGATATGACGATGAATGTTCACCAAAAAGATGTGTCCTTTATGTGATGCAATATAAATAATTTAAAGTGATTCCAGTATGTTTTAGTGCTGTTTAAGGGTTTTAAGCATAATTTGAGGATTATTTGGAATAATGGTGTGAATTGTAATTATTTTGGCCAGAATTATTGTAACATATCACACACCAGTAGATTGTTCTTCTTATGCACTGTTGACATCCACAGTATATGTCAGAAGCTAGAAATATTAGAGCTAAAATGGATTAATGGATTAGATGACGAGAAAACTGTTCGGCAATTATTTTGATCATCGATTACTCTTTTAAGTAGTTTTCAAGTAAGAATTATTTGTCTTATTTGATAGTAAACAGAATATCTTTGGGTTTTTGACTGATGATGAAATGAAACATGAAATTTGAAGATGCCTCCTTGGACTATGGGGAATTATAAAGGGCAATTTTTTTTTTATTTTTTTTTTTGACATTGACAAAGTAATATATCAGGAGAAATACTAGCAGACTAACTGGTGATGAAAATGATCATTAGTTGCAGCCCTAAATAAAATAATTTTAGGTACTGAGGCTTGTAATATTCACAACACATTTAATGCAACTAGCTTGAGATTAGCTGGCCAGTATATCAATATTATATTGATATTGTGATTAGATTTTGGACATCATACTATTGTTAGTGTTGTCTTTTCCTGGTTTTAAAGGCTGCATTACAAAGTGATATCATTGTCTGAACTTACCAGACTGTTCTAGCTGTTCTGTTATTTGCCTTTACCCACCTTTCCATTGCATCCACATTACTAATAACTATGTATCAAAAATATCATTGTGTAAATATTTTGTGAAAGCACTGATAGTCAAAAACAATATCATCGCAATATCAGTATTGAGGTATTTGGTCAAAAATATTGTGATATTTGATACTCTCCATATCGCTCAGCCTTAGTTCAGTTATATTGTAGGATATGTAAATCAACATCACAGTGTTGTCATTATACTAACATTTCTAACTCTGATACAACACCCTGAAAAGGTTAAAGTTAAAAATTTTATGAAAGGACAAATAATAAGGCTTTAACAGCGAGAGAGAGCGGGAAGTGCTGCTGGCACCAGTGTATTGATACTGCAGGAAATGAATATTGAAACCGTTTCAAATATTCAGAATCAATATTTATCGATAAATCAATATTTTTGACAGCAGAAATCTGCCCTGTTTCCATAGAAATAAAACATTTGTGACTCCCCTCTTAAAAAGAAAACCTAGTGAACAATAATCTCAGTCAGAGCACACAACCCCCATGTTATAATCTTATCAGAAAATGACTCTCATGCGCCAGCCATTATCCTTTTTCTTTCATGGCTCCGTCTCCTAGGCCACTGTACTCTGAGGGATGTGTGGCAGGGCGGGAGGGAGGGAGGGGGTGAAAGGGAGAACATGAGGGGCGGAGGAGTAGGAGGAGGAGGTGTAGAGGGGGGTGAAAGCACATTTGGAGTGAAGAGTTCCTCAGTCGGTAATTATCAATCTCTCAGGAATGCGGCCGCTGCTCTTACCAGACAAGCTGCTGCATGGCTACAGCGGCCTCGCAGCACGCCAACTTGCATTACCCCGTCCACAGATCTCTGCGCACACACGCACACGCAGCGTCTATAACCTCAGTGAGTCCAGTTACATAGCGTTTTGGTTTATTTGTGTCATTATTGTCTTACGGTGTTTATTTTTATCACTGTCATTACCTACATGGTCTTTTTCTGAAACTGTATCCTCTCTGCAGCAAACAAAGGGACCACATAATGTCAGCAAGGGCTTGTCTTTCAGTCCAAGTCCCTCACCACTGTGTGTTTATGCTGATATGTTGGTATGGAACCAAAGTGTAGGAAACTTGTGGCCACCCTGAAAACCTGGGATTTCTAATGAAATTTTCATGAGCTCTTCGGTCTCATTAGCTTTATTTCTAGTGATCCTCTCTGTCAATGCTAAACTACTTCCCTTAAGAAGGGAAATCTCTCATTGACGCCTGAAGACTCCCACAGAGCTCTCGTAAAAAGTTCCTCCTCAGTCATGTCAAAAGTCCTCAAGCCGTGGAATTGAGTATTTCCAGTTTGTGCCTCGGTGGCCTTATCATCCATCACAGTACATTTCTGGTTGAGTGTTTGAGCTCCAGTGTGCAGAGCTGCAGCCCAGACGAGGGTTGCTTAATTCTGCTCCCGAGTAGCAGTGCTTCTCTTTGTTTGATAATGTCTACAGAAGACGGCCAACGCCCTGACTGATGCCTGCAGGTGCCACACAGTAACACCAGTTTTTACGCCGCTGAACACTCGCCATGTAGTCACGGAGTCACTTTGAGTGCAGTTTAAAAACTGTTATTGTCCAAACTGGCTGTTACTGTAAAGCCTATTCTGGTGATCTCAGCAGGAAGACCGGAACAGATCCGAAACTTCCTCCAAAAAAACCCCCCAGAATATGAACCTTGTTTTTTTTATGCAGACACTAACCACATTCAGCCTGACCTTAACCTTGCTCGCTGACGGCTAAATCATGCCATGTGAAACCCCATAGCTCAGGCGTAGATGTGAATGGCCTCCTGGTTAAACTGAGCCAGTCCTAATTCAAACAAAGGTGGCTGCCTGTATCACTGCCACTCCCTCTTGGCTTATTCCCGTGAGGCATTGGAGTCTGCAACGTCAGCTTCCCTTTGTGACTCACTGCAAAGTTACAGTTCCTGGAGACCCTCCCTCGTCCCCCCTGCTGCTGCCTGTGAAATTCACATTGTTCATATTTGCCAGAGTCGATAAGGGTGTGATTACACTTGAGCATGAAATCAGTATTGTGAGTTGACCAAGGTTTGGGCCTCTGTGCCTCCATGGAGTTTTTTTTTAGGCTTTCCAACTCTACATTTGAAAAAAAAATTGAATTTTAAACACTTTTTATGACACGTTTCAACCTAATTCTTTTCCGCATGGTTGTAGTTTGCCATATAAAGCAACACAATGGGTGTCAAAAGCATGTACAATCATAGGAAATTAGTTCAAGGGCAGTATAGTTGTCCCAACTGTCTTGTGGACTACATCCCTAAAACAAATACTGACAATTATTTGCTGTTCCTCTTTGACCTGGATCTGGCGAGGGTGTGTACATGCTTAAGTCACTGAAAGTGGTTTTCAAATATAACGAGAACTGGCTTTCCCTCATTCTTTTTACACAGCAGTTTGTCAGAGAAAAGTACAGTAGAGTCCGGTGTGAGATGGAAATCTTTGGCATGGATTTGGGTTTGGATTTGCACAGTAAGCTTCGCTGCTGTGTTGTGCTCCGCTCCAGGCAAGGCAGGTGTCAGTGCACTGCTCTGCTTTAAGTCTATTGACCCACCTGCATAAAAAGTGGAGGACACCCACATATCCTCTGGAATTTATGTCCTTGAGCTCCACTCCAGGACATATAGCTGTTAAAAGCGCACAGACGATAGATGTCATTTTTAGATATGGTCGCAGTCTATTTAATGACAGTGTGTAAACTATTATCAGCCCCAGTTTACTTCGTGCTGATGTGTACACACTGCTGTCTATGTCAGATAATCAGTCAGTGCGGCAGGTATTGACACACTGCGTTGAGGTTTGCCGTGTTTGAGTGGTGCCTCCTGTCCAATGCGAAAGCCTGCCGTCTTTTTGTAAAGGATAAGTAAACAGCATGTTGGAACACATGCCTGCTCCGGCAGGACTGGGGCTGGGCTGGGAAACCACAGCGGCTTTAGTGTGTGTGTGTGTGTGTGTGAGAGAGAGAGAGAGAGACGGAAAGAGAACATACAACTTTTTTGTTTGTAAATCAGCTCAGGGCATATGACTTGATCATGATGTTTCTGATGATATGATACACCCTGATGTGGTGTACTTAAAGGATGTGGTGGATGTTTTTTAGTTAGGTTTATGCTACAAATCCTCAAAAACAAGTCCGATTTTAAATCCTCCTTTTATGCCTATAGTTTGTGTATCAACTTTTATGAATTGAGAGGCGTGGTCCGGGGTTAAGTAATTGCTGGGACAATGAACAAACTCTGTAATTAAGTTGTCGGCCAGAGTGGTTTAACTTTGAAGAGAGATTGTGAGTCCAGGGCCGACCTTATCCCTAAAGCGATATAAGCAGTTGCCTAAGGCCCACTGTTCTCTGGTGGCCCCCTAGAAAAGATATTTTTGAAGAGACAGTAATAAAATAGAAATTGAACTAAACAAAACAAAAACTGACAACATTTTGTGTCGTTTTTGCCAAAAATGGTGACAAAACGGTCAGCTCAGAGACAGGGGAAGTTAACTGTCCCCTACAAAACAAGTGCTCCCAGGATTCTGTGGTTAAAAATAACATTTAGCAGCTGTATAGACCAAATCACAAAGTTTATTCCGAGTAACTTCCGTGCTGAAAACCCCCGCATCATGTACATGAACTCAAATGACACCAAGCAAGCATTGCCAGTTAGTTAGTTTTTAGCCACGTAAAAAAGGCCTACCAAAAAAGGCCTATCAATTTAAGTGTGCACTATATGTAGAGTTTTTCACTGCCTTTGTATCAAAGCCACCAGACTCCATTGACAAAAACAGAAATTTTACAAAGCAGAACACTAATGCTGTGTCTCAAATCGCGTACTTCTGTACTTACACTTACTATTTTGAGTGCATAAGTGCGTTCACACTGAGAAGTATGGAAAAATGCAGTGCACTATGAATACCCTGATGGTGCACTCAAAACAGTCAAGTTGTTGGGTGTGGAACTATGGACACTTCTCGCCCTCAATGGTCGCCATCTTGGCTACGTAGCAGAAGGGGAGGGACCACTTTTCAAACTGGAAATGGCGGCCGAGGACTGTGCGACTGTGAACGTTGCTGCATTGTACAAATACATGTGTTTTTTGCACTAAGTACCACTATACTGTTGGCGGATATAAGCCAGCAGTATGTTTATTGGGTTAATGTAGCAGTCTGTAATGATTTGGTACCACGAACGATAACGCAAATGCTAATCTTCATTAATGTGCACTGTCCCTATCCAAATGCTAGTTTGCTAACTAGCTAATTTGCGGTCAGCATTTCCGGTGAGTGCACAGTGGCCATGTTTTGTTTGAGACAACACAACCCTGTCGAAATTTGCGCACTACGCCACTAAGTACGTAGTGCACATAGTATACTACATACAAGTATACTAACGGAAGTATGTGATTTGAGAGACACCATTAGTGTCTGGTCTACCATGGCCTCCATTGGTTAGTATGTAAGGCAGTGCTACTCAACCTGCAGCCTGTGGTCTGTATCTGGCCCCCAACAGGGTGCTGGATGCCACCCCAACCATTTTCTAATTCACAATAAAAATAAATTGACTAACACTGGGGATTATATTTGTACTTTTAACACACAGAAGGTGCCAGAGTGCATAAAAAAGTACCAAAATAAAACTTTTTTTTATCAAAAAAAGGTGCCAGGGAAGGATCCCCCACACCTTTAAATCCCAGAAAACACCTGTGCATACATGACTGGCCCCTGGTCTCCTGTCATTTTGCAAAAGTGTTCCCCAGACAAAGCAAGTTGAGTATCCCTGATGCAAGGTAAAGCGAAGCAAATATTCAAATATAGCGTACACTAACACTGATATTTATTTTATTTATTTATTTATTCATCCACAGCGGTATGTTGCTTAGCTTCTGTGCTGGTAGATTTGGTTCATCAAAGATGGCAGCATTTAACTATGTATCTTTAATGTTACAGTTACGGCTGAAAATGAAACAGAAATCAACAAGTCTGTGAATTTTTCTTATCTCTGCAGTTGAAATCAATAGCTACCTGTTAGTGATTGATGTTGTTAGTGTGATGTCACAGGTATTTGGCTAAATCAATAAATATGACAATAACGAAAGTCAGCACAAACTGGAATAACAGCCAACGCAAGCTATTCTTTGACAGTTTGCCAGTACTGCAGCCCATAATTTCAGTTAAATAAATTACATTTGGCGGTCTGTTTAAGAGGATCATTGGAAGGGTCAGGGGGTCGCAGACACAAACTGTATTTATGTTGTCCATTTAAAGACAGCGTTGCTGCTAATAGGTCCCATTTTAGTCTTTGTGTGCTTATTTGTACATTATATGTGTTTAAACTAGTTTACAATACATAAGTTGGTTCATTGTCATGTGAAGAAGTGGCATGTTAGAACGAGGAGGGCCCCAAAACCTGTTTAAGGCCCCCAAAAATCTAGGGCCAGCCCTGTGTGAATCTAAAGCTGTTTTGCTAAAGAGAGGATTGTGACAGTTACCTTTAGATAAACCCAAGAGATGTGCCTTTTTTAGTGAGACAAATGTAAAAAACATAAACAGACGTCATCAAACAAACAGTGAGAATTTCCAACGACACTCCACTGTCTACGTCACCTCATTACATTTGTTTGCTGAACTGAAAATTGCAGGTTGTTATGGGTAACCACAGCAATGGTGGCATGAGTCAACTCCTTGTGACTAGACTGCACAGACAGCGGTCTGCTGGGTGGTCCTCCGCCGTGTCCCAGAGCTCTCAGCATTACTCTGGTCCCTCTGTGATGGAAATAATACGAGGAGCTGTTGCACTCAGAGCAACCTTGTGGGCTATAAATGAATGAACCGGCCCCCTCTCCTCCCGAGAGAGGCGTCTGATTATTGGCGACTGTAGCCAATACAGATGCACGGATCTTAGTCATGCCCAAATGACTGTAATTTGGAGCAGGAGAAACACAGGGCTTAGTGAGGAGAGGAGAGGGAGAGGCCTGGTGCTTTTCTTCAGAGAAGATGGATGCTCTTCCTTGTTACTGGCCTTTCACTACAACTCACTCCTCATGTCTAACTCCATACTCACTGTGCCACATTAGATGTGCAGCAGTGGATAACAAGTTCAGCTGGGCTGCATTAAGATAACAAATTACTCCTAAAACGCCCACATATGTATAAAGTTTAGAAAAGCATTTAAGTACCTCAAGTAGTCATCTTAAGCCTCTCATATGGGACAGCATACCTCTCTCTCTGGACAGGGCAGAACCAGATTTAACTCTGCTTTTCAGCCTTACTAGAGGCATTGTTGAGTCTGAAATATCTCAGCTAGGGATAAGATTTTATTGATACCAGTGCTAATACTACTTATTGGTCTGATTCTTTATCTATCCTCTTATTGATTCCTGATCAGATATCTGTGTGGAAAAAATGTAGGCTGCTTTATTATCTCTGAGTCTGAACACTGTGTATCTGTGTAGCTCTAATGTTATTATAACATAGGGTATTGACCCTCAGTAATGGATGTGCTGCTCGGTTGGGAATAGGGTTGCAGCAGTATACCATAGACCTTACACCATGGTATTAAAATTAGCGGTTATCATACCATGTACATTTGCTTATCTACAGTACTGAAAAGTATTGCAGTCGAACAGGTAATCTCACTTGTGTGTGTATCTCCTGTCTTCCACCGCTGCCTCTCAGATGTTTTACATATACTTCTCCTAAAAGAAATGGTTTCAAGTTTCAATTATAACAAAGCATTTAACCAAAAACACTTCACTTTCATTCCTTAAAGGGTCATTGTAAATGATAATCATAACAGACTAATGGTCGAATATCCTACACCATGAAACTTTATTTTCTGAGACGGTTATTGTACCATGAAACTAGGGCTGCCACTAACTATTATTTTCAATGTCAACTAATCTGTCGATTATTTCTTCGATTAGTCAACCAATCATTTCATCGAAAAATGTGTTAAAATGTTGAAAAATGTCGGTCTGTCTCTCCCAAACCCCAAAATTATGTCATCTAATGTCTTGTTTCGTACTCACGCCAAAGGGTTTTAGTTCACTGTCACGGGAGAGTGTGTAAAGCTGCCAATATCTGAACGTAAGAAGCTGCAGTAAGAGTATTTTGGGGTACTTTTATAGTACTTTTCTATGAAAAATGACTCAAACCGATTAGTCGACTACTAAAATAGTCACCGATTATTTTAATAGTCTATTAGTCATCGATTAGTCAACTAATCGTGGCAGCCCTACATGAAACTCTTAGACCGTTTCAACCCCAGTTAGGAAGCAGTGCCACTCATGTAGAGTATCAAATACATGGCGTTCTTTGAACTGAAGTCCATGTTGTGTAAAACGATGTTTCAGCATATCCTCCTGAGACCCTGTTTCCTCATATGGGGACATCACATTTGGGGTTTACTGGACCTTAAACTTCATTCTGCTTACTTCAGACCTGCTGTCCTCGTTTGTGGACACTGTTTTGTGCCATCTAGTGGTAGCAAAACCACAATACACTAATTCATGTAAAAACAGGATGGCAGCCATCTCTGCCAAGTCAATCTGCTGCCAACCATGATACAAAAGGGGACAAGGTCCAAAACCTGATTAAATTTAATGATTGAAATGATTGTTTGCGATTAAAAACATTTGTAGTTTGATATGCTATACAAACTTTTTTGTACTACGAGCTAAGAAGTTGTTGATTAGAAAGTACTTGTTAGGCAACATTCGGACTTTATTATCGTCTCACTTGAGGATATTGGGACTTAATTATTGTGGACAATGTTTAGTTTTTTATACTTATCAGGTCCTACTGATCCCAAATAGCTAGTTAAATAACTAATAACAGTTCAGATCTCAGGAGGATATTGCAAGTGTTTCCATGCTTACTTGAAATGATCATTTTACAGACATTACAAACCGCACTGTTGTCATCTTTCCTCTTAAAATGAAGCCTTTGGAGTGTCTCTTTCTGTCCGCCATGATTCCTTTTCATTGCAAGTTTCCAGCAGCATAAATGCATGGTTTTGATGTCATTTGCTTGTAACTTGCAACTGTTAGAAAAACATGCCAGCATCGATAAAATTAATTGATAAGCTCAAAAGAATGGATCGGTCAATTTGGAACCGGTTCAACTGCAACCTGTTCTCGATTCCGTCCCCTGATGTCAACAACTATTTGATGGATTACCATGAAATTTTTCACCAACATTCATGGTGTCCAGAGGATGAATCCTAATCTCTTTCTGACTTTTCACAAATTTAGTTTGTCATCCATTTTGTGTAGTGCTTATAACTTAATGCTGGCATGCTAACATGCTAAAAGATGTGAACATGGTAAACATTATACCAGCTAAACATCAGCATGTTAGCATTGTCATTGTGAACATGTTAGCATACATTAGCATTTAGCAATGTTGGGCCTAAGTGCAGCCTCACAGAGCAGCCGACATGGCTATAGAATTGTCTCTACTTTAACTACACAGTAAAGACCAATGTCTGCCTTAGAAACTACATCAGTTGCCAGTTTATTAGGTACATCTAGCTAAAACTAATGCAGTCCAATGCAGCAGTCCTGCAATAAATCTTTCCCTTTATGAATGCACAGTTTTGTTTAAACTGTCAAGATTTGACTGATAAAAGATAAAGTTATGACCAATGTTGAGAATGTAAGGCATCTGGCTTTAAATAGTGCACATCTGCTTGAAAACTTTCCATACCATGCATCCAAACCAGAGTCCTCTAACTCCTCATCAGAACTCCCCCTCTGCATTACACACAGCTTTGATGATGAGAGGCAGTTTGGAAAGTCACATTTGTAGTCCTCGGAGAACATGACATAGGTTTCTGTGGTTTAGCTCCATGTCTCGTCTGGGGCAGGAAAGTATTCCTAGAGACTGTGAAGGAAGTTTGCTTGTATTGAACACATGTTGCTTGTGCTAGAAATCTGCCTGCAGTGTTTTTCATGCATGACTGTGAAGCAGCATAGCAGCCAAAAACTTTTCATGAACTTTGTCGACAGCAAATCATCCAGGGCTTTATTATAATTCTCTCACTCCGACTCGGCTCCCACCTTCCTGCAGTCTTTGTGTGTGCTTATTTACAAGCCGTGACTCCTGTCATCTTAGGAGCTTGCTCCTACTTTTAGCCTGTGATTTGGAGATAAGTATCTAATAAAGTGCGCAGCTGGAAGAAGCCCAGTGTAAGCTACAGATCCCCAGGAGCAAGGCTGGGAAACCTGCCTTAAAGTCGTGGAGTTCAACAAGGTGAAGGGGTGGAGGAAGTCGATGAGCTCATTCTACTGAGAAAAAAATGAAGGAAGACAATGGAACATAAAAGTGATCGTGAATCAAAAACTACACTGCTGTATGAATGGACACTGTTTGTTAGAAACACCTCGGTGCACACTGGCAACTGTTTATTTTGCTGTTCTCTAGCTCTTCCCAGTGTGCCGTTGTGCCTGTGTGTAAGAGTGCAGGAGCCTCACGGGTGCGGCTTTGTGAATTATGACTCCATGTTATGGAATGAAGGGAGCAGTGCCAGTTCTTTCTTTGCAGAACTGTGAAGTTTGGTTTAGAGGCAGGAGGGGGTCTGTGTAGGCTGAGCGTGTGGGTTGAGTGAGCAGTGCCCACACAGACAAACACAAACAGACATATACCCACACAAATACCAACTGGGGTTGTTGAAAGAATAAGACTTTGCAAATGTCGGACACTGTATTTATTTGCACTACAACACCTTGCTTTGCTGACAAGCCTTCTCCAAAGCATACTTTAAGTCTTAACTTGTTTTAAAACCTCACAACCACTTCTCTTCAAGATGAAAAGACTCGCCTGGAAACCTGTTTGGCATAATCCATCATCTTGAACCTTGGTGCTTTTGTGGTGCATTCAATAAAGCACCAATATCCCCTACATCAACTGCAGAAAAAGCGTGCAAATAATGAGCTGTGTTGTTGGGAAGTCAAACCTGGAAGGCAGACAGTAATCAGATACAGTAATTGTTGTAAGAACACTGAATTTGGCAGCTTCCTGAGCTAGAGAGGGTTTTTTATACACCGGCCAACTCTCAAATATCGGATGTTGTGATTTTTTTGAGCAGAACAGTAAGGTTGGTTTTCATAACAGCCCCTGCTTGCAACTGCACACAATGACAGGGTATCTCTGACAAGAAATAATGTTGACATTTTGTGTCCTAAATTGTGATATGAGCCTCCATTTAAGTGGGAATGGTAGTTTTTGCATTTCATTGTTACTGAAAGAAATATAAAAATGATGATGATGTGACTTTTGCTGGGGTCTCTACCAAACAAGCATGTTCCCTTATGTCTGAAATATGATTTTTAGGCCGGGGCAGCTTTGTAGCACCATTATGCGTCATTTTAATGGTACCATTGTGACACATGTTACCTTTATCAAAGAATTCTAGCTCTTGTGATTTGAATATTGCACTGCAATATAGCGATTTCAGTAATATTCTAAATAGTTGTGGAGCCCTACTGTTATGGGTTACCTAATGCAAGGTTCAGGTCTGTAAGTTGATTTTAATTGCCACCAGTGGAAGCCAGAAATGTTAAAAATCAATCAAACAAAATGGTGTTTAGTATGTCTCCCTGAGTGTTGGCACATGTCATGGTTTGATAATGCTGATGTTGATGGCTAAAATTTAATTTCAGCCTCCCCTCTCTTCTCTCCTCTTTCCAGGACATAGCTCCAGTGTGAGGTGGTATGTCAAACCGTGACTCGCTAGGGTTCGGGGAACTGCTTCCCCAGGATGTGGTTGATATTTTTGCCCAGGAGAAGCATGGCAAGAGGGGCCAGAAGAAACGCAGCCACTCCCTGGGCCGGGCTCTGGGCTGGCTGAAGGGCAAGAAGAGGAAGGAGCTCGGTGCTAAGGGGCAGGGCCTGGGTCTCGGTCCTGCGCTCGACTTGGCTTTGGATGGGCACCCTGCTGGGCATCAGGGTGGACACAAGGGAGGACATAAGTCGGGAAGACCACAAGGTAACAGTCATGGTAAGAGCCTACAGGATGCTCAACAACCATTTTATCCCCTTAAGTATTTTATAATGGTGTTTGGGACTACTATCTGACAATATTTTCCATTTAAAAAAAAAAAAAACTGTTTCTGTGAGCACACCATAGAAAAATTAGGTGGACCAACTCACCAGAAACAGACCACACCCACTATCATTGTAAAGGTTAACACACGTTTATGAAATAAAGCATTAAACTATTGGGAAAAAGAGCAGAGACACTCTTTGACACAGCAAAGCCATATATTTAAAGGAGCTGTATATGACATTCAGTTTATTAATATAACAGCAAACAGCTGTTTTCTATAAAGACATAGTGAAGTAATAGAGTCCTGAGCAGAAAATGAAGTCACGCTCCATCTGTGTGTGTTGTAGCCCAAGCTTCTCTGTTCTTTTGTAGTAGATGGTCCAGCTGTGTGTGCACGTTAATGCATGTGAACCCCTGTGTGTGTGTGTGTGTGTGTGTGTGTGTGTGTGTGTGTGTGTGTCCCACTGGCTAGCTAATCGTCACTGCTCTGCTCTGCTCTGCGCTCATACGGCAGTTACAGCTGATAATGCTGTCCTGGCCCATCGAGGCAGAACAGCGTTGTCGCAGAATCATTGCGAATCATCACCCTTCTGCTGCCCCTCCTTGTTAACACTCTTGGCTCCGTTAGCACTGTTGCCATTGTTAGCGCTGTTCATGTTGTTAACACCGTTAGCTGCTAGCCGCCAACTCAGACAACTTCCTGTTTTTTGCTCGCTAGAATATAGCTCACTCCTTTAATGGATGTGGCTATTGATTGGGCTGTCCTTTACTCGTTTGATCCCGAGATGAGAAGTGTCAAGATCTGTCGGGTGTACCACCTCAGCCAATCAATTTTCCTGGGAAAACTCTGACATTTACTTTGTACTGTCCAGAAGGCCAGTGGTGTCATTTCACCAGAAAATGAGACTCAGCTTGCAGAGACTGGAAACCTGCTTCAGGTAGCTAATTTAATTGCAGTGAACAGTTTATTTGCCAAACCTACGTCGCCCTCGGCGTCTGTCTTGCTCATTACACAATGTAATAATAGAGCTGACTGAAAAATAAATTGCACACCATTTTGAAACTCGATTAATTGCTAGTGCCAGCAATGAAGCCAAACACTGGGTTGTTTCAGATTCTCAAATGTGTACATGTGTTGCTTTTTGTGTATCTTTTGGTCATGGGTTGTTGTTTGGATTAAACAAGGAGCTCTGGGAACTTGCAATAGGCTATTCTGTCACTATTTTCAAACATTTCTTGTAGTCTTAACAATTAATTGAGAAATTAAATAATTTACATTAATTAAAAATAAGTCATTCATTGCGGCCCGACAAAAGAAATACAATTTCACCAACTGGGAATTAGGTTTGGATGTAAGAGCATCTTTGAATGCATCACCAGTCTCGATAGTTACCTCTGACACATACTCACACTCGCACAAACCAAACCATTCAAGTAACAAATTATTATGATGAATGATTGTGATGTGATGTGAATGTGATGAATGAATCTCTATCAAGGCCATTCCAGTTCATTAACATGCTGTGCTGATGTGAAAGAGACTAATGGGTGCCTGCAAGGAAGGAAAAAACCTGCAGTTCAGAATAAATATTAGTAAAATAAAGATTGTCATTACCATGTGAAGTAATTTGTTGCTAATGGGCTAAAACCCACAAGTGGCCCCTCTGACTTCTTGTTGTCCCAAATACAACAGAAACCCAGTTCTCTTTCACTCGGTGGAGAGAGGGTTGCCTGAGGTGTTTCACAGATTTATATTTTGAGGGCTTATATGCTTATAAGTATAAATTGTTCTGGTACTTTCTAACTTGTAATTACATTTGCATATTTTTTTTATTTCCTTGTCTCAGATTCCAGTGGGTCCTCTTGTCGTTAAGATGCTTTCTGTCCCTCAGGCACGTGGTGTGATCTCAGTTTCATATGAATATATCATCCTCGGGTGTGGCCTGTCTTGCAGGGGTTTAGGGGTAACTGGGAAAAGAAGCTTGAGCTTGATGTGACACATGAATCGTGGGAAAGAGGCGTTAGTCAGGGTAAAAGCTACATCTTCACGTGCCTGTCTAAGTTAAATTCAGTTTAAGGTCCTGCATAGGGTTCATTTTATTAAAGCCAGGGTTAATAAGTTGTTTCCAGGTACAAGTGATACCCGTGGTAGATGTGGCTTGTCACAGATGGATCATACTGAGTTCTGCTTAACTTTTTTAATGCGTTAGACAAAGCCCTCAATATTGCACAAGACCTTTGGAGATCCTCTTGAACCATCCAGTCTCACTAAGAAAGATTCAAAGGTTGTTGCTTTGGCCTCACTCATATCCCGGAGACGATTACAGTGGAAAAGCTGGAATCCACCCACGTCTTTGTTCATTTGCCAGTTCCTATAAAAGATGGCTTCCTATTATCTCATATGTAAATACTCGTACCTCAACTGATACATCAATGCATCCATTCTTTGATGAAAGCACCTTGAGCTTCCCTCTAATAGTACTCCCCTCCCTCTTTTACTTCATTTTATTCACTTTTTGTGTGCATGATATTTATTTTAATTAGTCGTTTGTATGCATGTGTTTCTTCTTTGCTTCTTTTTGAGAGTTTGGGGTGGGTGGAGGGGTCATTCTTGGAACCCATCAGCTATCAATCTGACAACAATAAGCTTCTGGGGCAATGGCCGATAGTTTGGGAGATCTGGTGTAGCCAGTGGATATCCAGGCCATGACTTCCTCTTCTGTGGGCTGGCCATTTCGACTAATCTCTATAAAGAGATATCTGCACATGAATGCAGATACATTGTAAAAAAAAAAGTAATATAAAGCTAAGTCGTTGTCAGATGATAGCTGATGGGTTCGGAGATTGCGTTTCGGTCAATGCTTTCCATCTCTTTACATGGACCACTGAAACTTGATACTGCTCAGACTACCTTTGGTCTACAAACATAAAAAACAGAACACTTAGGATACCAAAATCTCTGTTTCAACACACCAAAAAGTACTTTGCGTTTGACATTAGTGTAATACCGGATTCTGGAAACAAAAATTACATGGGCAAAAAAACCAGAGAAGTCTCAAACGTGTGATGTCATGGGGGTGCAAAGTCTGGAGCTGCTCCACAATAAATGGGAGCCTGATTTTGTGGATCCACAGAATGTTTTTTCTTTTTTATACCTGAATTAGCTTTATTCTAATGTAGTGTTCCTCAGATCATTACTCCGGGTGCTTTCAGTGTCATCTAGAACATTCCCAATTTATTGTCTGTGGAGCAGCTCCAGGCTTTACACCCTATGACATCACAAATTTGAGATTTAGCACTCTAGTTTTTGGTTTGTGAGAGAGTTGTTCATGTTTACCTACATTTCTGTAGAGAGTAGTCTATCTCAGACGAGTAGGAAGACCTTCCTGGGAACCAGTCGACTATGCTGCTCCTTGGCTCCCAGGCATGTGTGTTTGTTCACTGGGGGGATGTTTGAACAGAGTGTCTTCCTACTCCCCTTCTGAACTTAAGCTCACTTTGTTTGCCGTGAAAAGAAATCTCTGTCTGTCCTGTTCTGTGACACCATCACTTAACTTACCTGGTCTTCAGGTTACGTGGAGGGAGAAGTGCTGCACTGTGGCGTCCATCCACGCAGGACACGCGTGAAGTGGATGGTGTATTTTATTTCAACCTGTGTGCAGCCACATGGGTACACATACACCCAGACAAGCAACGCTCACACACAAAGTGAGTGCAAAAAAAAAAAAAAAATTCACACGCTCCCAAGGAAATGGCAGCAATGTACTTTTCCCAGAGCTGTGGGATCTTGTTGAAGCTTGCACATGTGCACTCGCATGTCAGCATGCTGAACTACACCAGTCCTGTTTTCTCTTTGTGAAAACAGTTTTTTTTTCCCAGTGTGAACTCTAAGTTCTAACTTTAGTTTAACACCCTCATTAATCACACCCTGATGCAGTCAGACCTGAAACACAAAAACATCAGCCAGCAGAACCTTGTTCTACTGACAAGCCTTACACAAAAACAGAAAGGCGAACACAGTTTTGGGCCCGGGCTGTTTTATGTGTGTTTGTCTGCCAGTGTTTGTGCAGTCTTGGCTAATTGCCGCACAGACACAGAGGTCCCGCCCGGTTCTTTTGCTGCGTCTTCTCCATGTGGAACTTGTAGTTCAGCGGGAAGGGTGTCAGTGGGGATTTCCATGGGATTCAAACTCATTCACACAGTCAAACTATACCCACAACAGAATATGTATAAACACGTTTTCAGTCATATCTGTGGCTTTTGGTAGACGGTGAATGCATAGACAAGTGCGTCAGCAGTACAGTAGACTGCATTACACAATCTTTGCACTACGCTATGCTACTTATGATTAGTTACAACAGCAGTGTGGGCCTAAGAGTTTTGTAAGAGAAAGTAAACTGTGACGACAGATAAGGTATTTCTTCTCTGCCAAGGTCAGCTCAGAGGCTACCTCCCACATCGGACTGAAGCCATGAATTCTTCTTTCACTTCTCCAAACATGCACTCAAGAAGAATTACTGAAAAAAGTAGATTTCTGATTTTTTTTTAAAGTTGGAACCAACCTTTAAACATTGTTTTTATAGCAGCCACAATGATTTTATTCTATATTTATTCCCTCAAGGTAATAGGCCTCAGGGTAGCAGAATTATGTCACCACAACGCTGGAAGTGTTGCCTATTAAGTGTGAGCTATGTGCCAGGTATTAACATATGCTCCCATTGAGCCCTCAGCGAACAGTGTGTTGTGTGTGGCATGCAGATTGTTGGTGCTGGCAACAGACCGCAGCAAACTCCTCGCCAGACGCTTCCTCTGATTAGAGAAGGAGCTCAGCGAATTCCCAAAACGCATCCAGAGGAAGTTTATTGCAGGAGGAGCAGGACACGGTGCAATGTAACACACTTGGCCAGAGAATTGAATACCTCCAGCTGAGCCCCTGATGATGATCTGTATTGATGCCAAAGGGGCCTCCTGCCCACTAAATGCCTGGTATGGCAGGCACAGTGCCAGTTAATTAAAAGCCATGCCAGGACTGTTACAGTGAGGGAGGAACAAGGGGTTCTGTTTTTCCTGACCCCTTCACTCCCAATGTTCCTCCTCGACCGGGACACAGAGGATCGTGTGTGTGTGTGTGTGTGTGTGTGTGTGTGTGTGTGTAAGTACGAACGCCTTGGTATCAAACCTCAATGTCATCGCAGATACCAAGTATACAAAACAATATCAGAAACGTCTTTTCAAAATAGTTTTTACATGATGTTGTTTTATTCTGGATGCTGAAGTTCGTAAGAGAACTATAAATCACCATAACAGACCATTTTAAAGCTGAAATGATTAGTTCATCTTTCATACATGATTAATTGTTAAGTAAGTTCTTCAGTAGTAGAAATGCCAACTGTTCCCTATTTCTAGCTTCTGAACTGTGAGGGTTTTCTCCTTTTCTCTTTATACTTGACAGTAAACTGAATATGATGAACAAATTTGGGCAGTTTTTAAACAGATACCAATAACCGATATTTATCTGCATCTCATGGACGATAACTGATACAATAACTGATAATTTCACATTCTTGTATTTTAAAAATAAGTGTATAACCTGTAGACAAACAAGTAGCTGTGTCTCACACACATGCAGCCAGAGAGAGATGTGCTCCACACTGGGTTGCCAGGTAACAATACAAATAACTGTAGCATCACATGGCTAGCAGTTATAAATAACTTTAACAACAAAGTCGAGCTTTAAAAGCTTGGTGTTGGATGTTAGCTGCTGCTGCTGCTAATTAGCTTGTGCTAACACTTTGGAGACGGTCCTTCAGCACTGTGTCTAACCTGTGTCGGGCTGTTGGAGATCAGATCCTAAGGGCAATCCAGTTGTCTTCCTCTGAAACTGTGAAAGACATCCACACCGTGACATGTTTTGACCTGTAGACAGCGTGCTGTAGATGTTGTGACTCTTCTCCTTTGTTTAACAAACCAAGTTAAAAGGTACATGTACCGCCACCCACTGTGATGGGTGTGTACATGCTGCCCTTGTTAAGTCAGTGAAAGCAGCCTGGCTTCATATTGGCGCTATTTTTCAACTAGAATTATCAGAATAATGCATAATTATAAAAATGTCCCATTATAATTTATCGGCCCGATATATGTCGTCCATCCCTAGTTTGATCACATCACCTTGAGCTCTAGGAAATTTTATTCATTTAACTTTGTCTTATTTTTATAATTATGTGACATTCAATATACATTTTATTTACTCAATTAACAGTGGTAAATCTGCAGATTAAGGGACAGTAAAAATAATCGTTAGTTGCAGCCCTAGACATGGATATATTACAGAATAGGTCTACCAGGCCCAGAGGCCCTAGAGCCCCAGGGATCAGGGACCCCCTAAGCCAGAGCCTTTGCGTGAAGTTGCTGTTATTAAATCAGCATTTTCTTGTCAGAGGGCTCAGTCACTCATGTCAGTAACAGAGCCCCTCCTAAAATAAAATAAAGGAGTAGCTTTAACAATTCACTTTGAAGTTCTTACAGGAAAAAAAACATAATGAAGCATTTTAAGTGAGTGTTTCGTTTCCAGTCAGTTTACCTGTAGGACTGTAGACGGGCTGAGAACTCTATACAACATGGGCCCTTCGTCTCAGTGGGGAGAAGAAACAACATGTTGTACCTGTCCTGCAGTGGGTGGAGTGGGGCCTAAGGCACTAAACAATATCACCGCCAACTTTTCCAAAAACTTATTTGACGCATCAATACAAAGCAGCAAAATCTGTTGTCTCTTTTTTCCCCACAATATTTTTTTAAGAACACAGTATACTCAAATCTTTTCCATTTCCCAATACTTAGGCTATGTATAACCTAATTCATAGTCAAAGTGAATCTACAGTTGCTCTTAACACATCCCTACTCAAACTGGAATTCAGATTATTTTAATTTTTGGGGGGTAAGTGTATTTTCTTAAAAGATTAATGCACCAAATCCCACTCTGAAAATGGGGACTTTATTTTTAGGGAAAAACTGAATTGACCAATTGCAATGTGTCCGCAGCACTGAGTATTGAAAACTGTCGAATACGTAAAGCTGCCATTGAATGTCTGGTCAGATTTGTAATCTTGATTATTTAATCTTTAATCTGATATTTCCTAATTTTGGACTGATACTATTAACACATCAGACAATTGAATCTGGCTGTGTGTTTGCTTTTCAGTTTGATTTAAGGATGACAAACAGGTTGCTATAGATTTTCTGTATGGGACTACTTTACCCTTTGCTCTTGTGGTAATGCATTTTTGTAAACAAAGCCTTTGGAGTTTGACCAGAGAGGAAACTGCACGGTAGCAGTTTTTGGAGGTGATAAACTCTGGACCTCCTGGACCTTTCAGTGTGGAGATCCATTAACTCTGCGTTGTCTTCTCTGATTACCTGTGCAATGATTCATCCTGAGCTGAAAGGCCAAAAGTTTATCTGTCGTCACGTGTTTAATTTGCTTCCATTTGTCTAATTCCTTTGTTACCTGTCTGCAGATGTGGAGGAAGTTTTCAAACTACTAAAGTAAATGCCCAGTAAAAGTCCTGCATTAAAAATGTTACTTGAGTAAGACAGTATAATCGAATGTACGTAATGTAGAAAAAGTCAAAGTACTCAGTGCAGAAAAACGTCCCCTATGACAGTTGGATTATTATGACTCATGCATTAATGGAAAAGCAGGATTTTACTGTTGTAGTTGGTTGAGGCGGAGCCCACTTTGAACTATTTACTGCTGATTATTTTCATGATGGATTAATCTGCTCCATCTGCTGCTTAATCTACTGATTGTTTGGTGTCTAAACATTCTGCAAATAGTGATAAATGTCGACACAGTGACCCCAAGCCCAAAGCAACAGCCCAAATCTCAACATTATTAACAATATATTTAAAGTGTTAAAATGATTAAAAGGAAAAGTGACAAATCCTCACATTTGTGAAGCTGGAACTGTGACATATTTTATATGAAAAATGTTTAAACAATTATAAAAATAGCTGCTAATTTATTTTCTGTCACTCAATTGCTTGACTGATAATTTCAGCTGCCCTTGTATAAACTGTTGTCAAGTTTTATTCATCACAAAGCATCATATTTTCCAACTGAAATATGTTTTTTTGTGTAAAAATCTTAATTTGTAAAGTACTAAAGCTTCCAGATAATTGTAGTGAAATAAGAAGTACAATATTTCCCTCAGGGATGTCGTGGGAGAGATGCAGAAGATGCCATTAAAGGAAAGACTCAAGTAAAGTACAAGTACCTCAAATTTTACGTACAGCACTTGAGTAAATGCACTTAGTCACATTCCTCCACAGCCCTTCTGACAGTGATTTATGTCCCTGCCGTGCTGTCACTTTACTCGATCCTGTGTAAAACTAGAAGATGGGCCTCTCTTACGCAACTCTGGCAGCTCAGATCTTGCCTCGGCTTCATAATGGGCTCTGAGAGGAACGGCCTTGGTTTGGTTAAATGGAAATATGGTGAAGTGAAGACTGATAAGGTCATACAGTCCCAGGAAGGTCACCTGTTACACTCCCTCGGAGATTCCTCACATTCCTGAGCGTAATAAAGATAGTTCTTTGAGGAAGTTAGAAATAGATAGCCCTTTGTGTGTGAGTGAGTGTTTGGCATATACTGTATGTCAGGTGACGGATCACGGGAGGCATTTTATTTGACTTCCTCTGTTGAATATTTTGTTATAGACAGTGTATTTATTTAAGGTGCAGACACATCAAACAGACATCAAATATCTTGTGGCGACGAAGGCAGACACCTCACATCATCTGTCTCTTGGCCACAACGTTGCACTTGAACACACCACAAAGACTATAGCTGATGGTCAACTACGAGTACGTTCTGGGAAAAAATATCTCTGCATACAGACGGCAGTAGTCTGTATTCAAAAAGGGAAATCTAGCATTGTGGATATGCAAACCATTGTTAGGATATACACATGAAACAAAGCAGCGTTGCCGACCATTTTCACACCACTCTTCTTCTATGTTTGCCCTCTTGACTTTAGTCATTTGCTTGCTTTCCTCGCTTCTGTTTCTTTCTCCCTCCAACATTCTCCACCACCGATTCAACAGGGTCAATTAGCCGAAAAGCCGCAGACTAGTGCTAATGGTGCGGGACACGCTGCAAAAAACTAGGGTCACAGATGCTTACTGAGGGCGTCACGTTGCAGATCCAGATGCATAAAACTCAGTGTAGATTCACGCACACCTGCATGACCCTCATTTCCACACACACACATTTTGCCATGAATTGATGTAGAAACGCCCTTAAACATCCGTCTGCATATCGATACTTGGGCCCGCTCCACCATTCATTAGACCTGTCAATTAAAAATACAGTTATGAGAGAGCAATTTCACTGACTGTGTTGCATTGGCGAGGTTCTCCTACAGAGCCGGAGCAGCTGTCATCGTGCACGGCTGTGGATATTTGTAGCATCTGTGTCTGTGTCACAACTTATCACATGTTTCTGCAAATCATCATTGCATCATTATTATTATTGAACATAAGAAGGATGATCAGTGATTCATTCATGATACTCATGTTGGAACTGACTTTACAAAATGCTTCACAGGATAAATGATCACTCACAGGGAGATGAATCACTCAAAAATGATTTGATATTAACTTCATAAATGTGCCTTTGATTGACATTTTACAGAACACTGTGCAGCCTGCAAAACACTGACAGAATCAGTGAAATTAAAAAACAATTTAAAAACAATATCGTCTCATAATTTATATTTAATCTTGTCCATATCATATAACCCGCAGCTATCTCAGCTAAAACCATGTGTACACCTGGTCCAAAGAATCTGTAAGGTGTGCACATTCTCATGTGTGGGAAAACACACACGCATTGTTTTTGTGCGTACATATCGTTCATGCATAGGGCCCCTCTTCTGTCAGGGCCTTGATTGCATTATAGCATAAATCAGGGAAAATGTGTTTTCAGGGAAAATAGAACTTCATCTTTGGGATGGCAGATAGTAGAACAAGTTAAGACTGATGGAAAACTTGCAACACATTGTTCATTTAGGGAAGAAAACAAGGAGGCAGCAGGGCACAAGTGGCAGCATCCTTATTTAGATTCAGCTGGAACATACACACTGTCATGTTCAGTGAAATACACACAGGAGCTTTGGGGATTTTTATAAAGAACAGTAAGGCTAAAAGACAACATCAACTGTCGTTTCATTAATCGAAATGAATATTGCTTTAAAAAAGTGGTGCCTTTAATGTTGTTTCCAACACTGTGGTTTAATGTGTGTGTTTGTAGTTGTGTCGAGATGATGAAACAACAACCGTAAATGGCAGGAGAACAGGTTTGAGAAAACTGGTATGTGATAACGTTTCACTTTCTTGCTCTCATGGCGGGAAGTAAACAACCAGTCCGCCTTTTTATACACTGTCACATGAGGGAGGTGAATCAGTCTGATTATTTATAAACCACTTGTTAATTCTGTCATGTGTATTTGTAAATTAAAACATCATAGTGGAGTGAGGATGGGGTTAACTTCTGTCGTACTTTCAAGTACATTTTGTCACTTTGTCTGTAAGATATCTGAAAATTTAGCTGACGCATCACAGACGCCCATCTGCTGAGCTGTTATGTGAGAATCAGGCTGATGCTGACGTCGTGGGAATTTCTGTACTTTCTTGACTACCTGTGTAGTAAACAGTCGCACAAATGCTTGCTTATAATCACAGGGTTTTGTGGGCATTTACTAGGATTTTGTTTCAATAGGTGAAAAGTCACCACGCCTGAATGGCAGAGGAGATCACGTTAAGGTCACTCGAATGGTAAGAGAGGTTTGCCCTCCAGTCCCAACTGAATAATCTGCTCCGGTTTCATTTAATCAAGTTCCTTTTATTCTTTGCAGTGATCTAATGTTTGGTGTCAGTGTTACCAAACTAAGCAGGATGGCCGAAAGCAACAGTTATTATTTATGAAATCATACATTGTTTCATTGTCAAGATGTGCAAATGCATTGTTACTGTGGCTGTGCACCGACTGCACACACTGTTGTCACGAAAGGAAAATATTTGCCAACACACTGTGGCAAGTCTACAGAGAGACAGACAAATATGTGCTTGGAAAATTTTGTGAGTCACCAGTCATGACTTTTGTAGTCAAATCAGGCTCTTTTTGAGTAATGGGGCTTACTGTAAAGACTTGACATTCACAGTTCCATTGGTGAAGATAACTTTGTTGGTTTTACTTCACTACTGAAACAGAGTTTAATAAAGGTGCACACAGAGTTGGTTGTTCATAGTTTTCCTCTCTGAGTACACACTGTTCTGACACGATGCGTTCAAGGACTGGAGCTGTGATAAGCCTGCTGGTGTATAATGGAGGGACTTGCCCAGTTTACATCAGCACAACCTAGTGATTTAGTGCCCAGGGGTGTTAGGGAGGTGATCCACTTTTCATTTTTTGTGAAGATGTAGAATTAATGGTAAACAAGAGACTACAGTCATGCTACCACCTCTGTGAGGCTGCATGAAGGTTCAGCACATGAACCTGGATACTGGACCCCAAGATGGTGCCTATTCATTCCAATAAGATTTGCTCGCCTGGTGCATATGCCAAAAAAAGTTTCCAGCTGCAAGTAGGGATGGGGGAAAAATGGATATAGCATAGCATCACGTTTTTTTTGTATGGCAGTATTGTGTCAGTACACAGACGCCAATTATCGATTTCTTTTATTGTATGAATTTTTAATATTATGAATACAAACTAAACTTTTGGTGGCCTGATACAATAATAAATTACTTTTTCAGTTCACCAGATACATTTTGCTGCAATAAAAATCATCAAAGTGAGATGGACAGACTGCAAACTTTTTATCGTATTAGATTTTGGGACTTTGGTATCACAATACTCAGCATATTGCAGCATTTTCGATATCATAATAATATTGTATCATGATTTAAATATCGTGATAATATATTATCTTAGGGCCTCTGGTGATTCCCACCCCTAGCTTCCAGTTTTACTTCCAGGGTATGCTGCCCGCTGGCCCTGCCAGCGAGTAGGCCTATCCGCTCGTCCCTTGGACTTGACATTGTGATGGCATCATGGATTTTAACATCACTTTTCTCTGCTCTAGGGAAGTTTTAGAAATATAAATCCTCCATGGATCAAAAACTCAGAACAGAAAACGAACAAGCTCGCATTACGTCACCACCCAGCGGCAGCATTTATTGGTCTGGTGCGGCACAGTGCATCCCATTATTTGCAGGTTTTTACCTCTTGAGCAAAGGGGAATGCCACAGTCTTTTTTTTCTGTTTTCTCTGGTCTCTAGCACCATTTTCAAAAGTATTTGCATCTTTCTACCACATAGACAGCCCACTTGTATAAAAAGACCATCTTTTACAGCAGTGAAATACTTTTTTAATGAGCCTACAGCCATGCTAGCATGTCTGTGAGGCTGAATGTAGGCACTAGGATGGGTTGAACTAAATGCTAAAGCTTAAATACATAGAGTGTATAATTCGTGTATACTCACTCTTGTTCTACTGAACGGACTGTGAAGCTTTTGTATTGTCTGTAATCGTATGTAGCAGGGGCCTGTAGCAGCGCTGTGCTTACATTAAACAGGCACTAGCAGGCTTGAATATGTTACATTCTCCTGTACAGTTTTTAATGGGATTTGATTAGTTGCTTACTGCTAAACCTATCGATAGAGACCTCATTGCTCTGAAACTGGCACTGAGTTTACTTACTCTTGGCCTTTAAACTGTGCAGTGACAGGTGAAGGCTGCAGGTCAGCTCAGGATGTGAACTGACATAATGACATTGACTGTGGTGCAAACAAAGTGACCACCTGCAAAATAGTAGTGACGGTGTGTTGTGTGCACCTTGAGTTTATTTCTGGAGGTATCTGATACATGCAGGCTCGCTGGCGTACAGACTGTGTTGTCTGACAGTGAATTGGAGTGTAACTCTGCGTGCCAGATGATGCAGGTGTATCTGTTACCTGGATTGTTGTCCTTGTCACACCACGCTACGTCCTTCCTTTCTTCCAGCCGGGATGTTTATATTTTATTCATTGAAAACCAAGAGCGTGAAAACAGTCAATGGAGCACACAGGCTCTGACCAGGATGTGTCCAGATGAGACTGTGCATACTGGCTTTTAAAGAAACAGAGAGCCCCTCCAGCTCTTTCCCACTGTCATCACAGTGCGTCGAGTTGGGTTTGTGCTGATTAGAGAGGCTTAAGCACCTGGCAGACAGCACCCTCAGAGCCCGAGAGAATGTCTCTGCATGGCTGTCTGCCTGGCAGTGCAAAACAAGAGAGAGGGGCAAGTTAGGGCAGGGAAGTTAGGTGTGTGTGGGGCATTTGCATCTGTTTGATTCCCATGAAGCGGCGCTAAGTAAGAGTCACATCACGTCAGTGGTAGTTTGTCTGCGCTAGTGTGTGTGTGTGTGTGTGTGTGTGTGTGTGTGTGTGTGTGTGTGTGTGAGTGAGTGTGGGTGCGTGTGTTGCTCCATCTAAAGCAGGGATCTTAAACTGTTGTCTTTTACAGTAAAGTTTAACTTTATACATTCTGGAGCAAACAATTTGTCTTTTCCTCTCCTCTTTTTTTCTGGCATTCTGCCTGCTTTGTAAATGATGCTGTTAGAGATGATATAGATAAAATATAGACAGCAACTTCACAAAAAAAATCAGTTGTCCATCCCCTTTTGAAACTAGAGCACCCAGTATATGTCAGGCAGAGCTGTAGCCGCACTGAGGACAGTGAGGTCATGTTCTCGGCATTTTTTTTTTCTTGGAATTTGGGGGTTTTAGTAACTTGAAGGGAGGTTTACACTCTACAATTAAAATACAATAACGTGGGCACTTCACAGTATCTCTACATCGCGTAAAGTAAAATTTGGCATCTTTTAGGTGATAAATAAATAAAAATAAAGGATTCTGTATTTCCTTACTAGAATTTTGCTGTTGGCAGTGTGGAGCGGGCTGAAGGGGACAGTTCACCCTAAAATCAAAAACACACATTTTTCCTTTTAACTGTAGTGCTATTTATCTGTCAAGATTGTTTTGGTGTGAGTTGCAGAGTGTTGGAGATATCGGCTGTAGAGATGTCTGCCTTCTCTCAGTTATAATGGAAGTAGACGGCACTTGGTTTGTGGAGCTCAAAGTGCCAAAAACTACATTTGAAAAACTCAACAGCAAAGTCTCTTTCCAGAAATCAGAACCCAGTTACACAAGATAATCCACAGACCTTGTTGTGAGCAGTTTTATGTAGTTTTGTTTTTGCCGGACTACACTCGCCAACGTATCACTGCGCAGCGTGAAGCGTCCATCTACTGCTTGCACACCTTTTTATCTTGTGCTGTCACAAGCACAAGCCATTGTCTTGTCCATGAGTAGATGCATGCTTTCTTTCTGCACTATGATGCAATTGGTGGGTGTAGTTTGGTTGACAGAAAATAGTTCCTACATGAAACTGCTCACAATGAGGTCTCTGGATTATCTTGAGTAACCAGATCATGATTTCTGGAAAGAGACACTGCTGTTGAGTTTTTCAGATGTATTTTTTGGCACTTGGAGCACCACAAGTCAAGTGCCATCTTGTTTGATTACATTGGAGAGAAGGCAGGCATCTCTACGGACGATATCTCCAACATTTGGCAGCTCACACCAAAACTATCCAGACTGATTAAAATCAGTACAGGTAAAAGGAAAAATATGTAACTTTAATTTTAGGATGACTTGTTCTTTTAAAAACAGAATCCTGAATTAATTAAATATGGTTAAAAGAAAATAGAGACTTGGACTTGTCCTGGTAAATCAGGCTACTGCTGTTCATAGATAAACTGTCTGTGCTGCCCTGTTGTCACAGTTAACTAAATGTTAAATGATGAATTTGTATGCTCTGATTTAAAAGCCTTGTTAACAAAATGAAATGAAAAAAGAAGGTTAAAATACTTCTTGAGTAATTTCTCGGTCCTTCTATTCTAAGCCCAAATTGATTCAGAGCTCAGTGCTCCTAATCTAAAACAGGTAGTCAGAGCTAAAATGTACAAAGCATCGCCATGGTTGCAGATCATAAACACTCTTCATCGCCGTCTGTGTCACTGGGTGTAATTTGTTTATGACGGAGTTGATGACGTAACACATCTCCTGAACCCTTCTGTCTGTGTTTACTGCCAGGGAATCCATATTTCACCAAAGCACACTTACTAACAGATGTTTGCTGAAATGTTTTATTTTAAATCCATCGTTATTTACATGTCATAAAATGTAATACATAATTCCCCTCTGGATCTTATTGCACATTGTTTTTCCTCATTAGAGGCTGAAGTCTGCAACATAAATCCAGCACTCACGTAGTATCACACCCATTAGATTCAGTCTGTTTATCCAAATCCGAGATGTAAATAATCGCTACCAGCCTGTTAATATGGTCAGCTTCAGTGACAGATGGTGTGTTTAATATCAGTGATAAATATGGACACAATTACAATGTGATCACAGAACCAGTGATAATAGGAGCCCCTCATTAACGTGCGGCCATGCCCCACCCACCACTTCAGGCCTCTCCAGTCAGTGTGTGCTGTCATGGTAACCAGATAAGTGTTTTCCTAGACTGACTTGACCCCACACATACATATCAACTTTCTGTTTACGTCTTTAGGTTGAAACCTGCACTTAAGGGAGTGGAGTCTGTGTGTTCAAACACCGTTTTTTTCCTATTTGTCACTGGTAACACATGCAATTCATTTCTTTCCTTTTCTCTGTAAACTGCTTTTGTCTTGAGTCACTCGCTAGGATCACGACCATGAGAATGTTTTCCATTTGTTCAGATGGCATACATTCCATGTCATGTCTGCTCAACACACCAGGAAGTGAACAAACCCCCTTTAGCCGCACGTGAGTTTGAGGTGTCTGAAATAGAAACTAAAAGAAAAAAAAAAAGGAGAAGAAACAACAGACTCAAATCAACTCAAGAGCAGCATAAAAGTTTTTTTAATGCGTCTCCAGATCATAAGTTTAACTTCTAGATAGCAGCTCCTGATTAACTGAGTAATTTAAGATCTGTCATCTTCTGTTTTCATGCTGCATAGTAACTAATCTAACGTAATGTTGCTGGGAACAATAGAGAACATTTTTCACATGTGTGACCATGTGCTGTGGAGCTGAGGGCCTCCTGTTAAACATGGTTTTAATCTTGTTTTAGAAATAGATTCTTTTAAATCACTTACTCCCCCTTGTGGCAAAACAAAAAAGTTATATGTCATAATAAAGTATGGGGAGGTGAAACTTCCTGCTTTAATAGGGTTCAACAGGGAAAATGGTGTCTGATCTAACAAAGCAGTGTAGTGTTATTTATTAACAGTGAGGCTCAAGTGAGAGGGAGCCACCCGTGACGCAATCATACCTCAAAATCCCTAACAACAGCTTTCCCCTCAATGTTTACATGCGTGATGTCATTTTCATCTGTGCCCTGACTGACCAATCCGGGGCGGGCGTGCCTGCAGATGGGGGGCAACAGTGGGATGCTGGGTAGCTTGTTGAGCAGCGAGTGGGGGAGATACAGCAGAGAGGGGTGGCAGGAATTAGGCTGCTGAGGATTAGTGTCTGAGCTCTGATTGTCCATTGGCTGTAGAGACCTGTAACACTGCATGGACATGAACTGACAACAACAGCTTCATCAATAACAAGCAAGGCTATCATTGTGCCGTGATCTTTCCGGGATGTTTTTTGAACTGACGGACTTTAGATCCTCTTTTCTTTAACACAAACTGGGCGTAGATTTGGATTACTCTACCAGAAACCATGGTGGTGCTTCTGACCAATAATTCTAGTACTAATTTCTACTGCTTTCCAACTCTCTTCAGGAGGAAAGGTGAGTGAAAGCAGCACAATTATTTAAAATTACAAGACAACAGCCCTGATTGGTTCATGACTAAAACCAATTGCTCCTGCGCTGATTGTTTAAACTGCTATTCAAGTATGACCAGGACAGGCTGGATGAACTGGCTCGCCGAGGTCAGGCAGTAAAGTAATTTAAGTGTGGACAATCACTGCTGCTGTGGACCATAAAAGCTACTGTTTGTTATGTTTACTCCCCTCATGTATAATATGCTGTGATTTTTAGTCTCACTTTAGCAAATAATACTTGCTCTAAATTGCAGGAAAAATAGATTAAGGGTTTGGAAATATGCATATTTATAGATAACTGCGTATCAGGAGCACCTGTAATGCTGTTACAAAAGAGACAGTGGTGAAAATTAGTGGTGATCACTGAGCACATGGCTGCTGAGGCTAATTACAGCACGGTCTTACAGTGACAGCGCCGACAGTAGAGTACAGTAGGTGCCTAAATGTGGAGCAGCTGTTACATAAAAGTGTCTTAGCCGAGTGTTAGCCCGGTGATGCCAGACTTGGTCGTGGTAGTGTGAGGACACCACATGGAGTTCAATCGCATGCTAGTTGGTCAGCTAATGTAAAGCTACTGTAGTTTTTTTTAGTGTCTATCTTGATTTTGTTTTGCATTTGAAATGTAGTAGAAATATAGTAGACAGAGCTACTGTCTCAGGAGATAGAAAAAAACATTTAAAAACTATTTATAGTTCCTCAAAAAACACCTAAAAATTATAAATGGCAACCAAAAAAATTAATTAATTAATTACAAATTCATTAAAAGGCACAGATACAGTATCTCTTTTAGCTACATTCACAATAAAATTAGCACAGCACAGTATCACTTTGGTAATTAAGATGAGTAATTACAGGAGCACATAGATTTAAAAAACGCTGTCTTTCTGTGCATGGAGTTTTCCCATTATTTTTCCACTGACTACACTGTCAATAACCTGTCCTGCTATTGATGTAGGGTGGGTGGTGGTGGTTTAAGCCAGGATAGAATTGTATTTTTTTTGCCAACGATAAAAAAATATTCAGTTTGCTTTAATCCATAGCTCCATTAGGGATTGTTCCTATTATATAACACAGTGGGTCTATTGGCAAATCAGTGTTTGAAGTGGTCAGTATTTCTGGGCTACAAAAGGCTACAACTTTAAAACCAGCAACTCAGAGTCATTAGAATATAATATTCAGGTTTTTGGAGTGCAAAGTAATATTTTTTTAATGACGCACATGACTCAAGTGTTACATAATTAGACTGTAGCATTTTAATTGGTGTCCTCACTGTCTAATGAAGTGATACTTGGAAAAAATGCGTAACGCTGAGCATACTTTCTGACAGTAGATTTTTTGATGTGATAACCCAGTCTTAAAAGTCACTGTCAGAGTCACTGGAGTTAAAGCCTGCGTGACTGGAAGGAACGAGTTCAGCCTTCCTAATTCGCATACTCTCATGTAATTAACCTGTGACCATATTTACTGTTCCTGTGCTTAAATGTCCCTGACAGACACTTGAATGCTCTCATCCTGTCCATATGGCCCGTTTATCTACTGTTACAGTAACACAGAGCTTTGAGTTGATCCAGACTGATCCCCTCTCCTCTCCCTGTCTCTCTACTTTAAGCTGTCTCCAAGCGAGATGATGATGATGACAAGACTCCGGCACCCCCGGAGTTCCAGGAGAATGTGTTCATCGAGGCCAGCAGGCCCAAGTACCTGGAGAACCTCCACACTGAGGCCCTGGAGGGATTGAAAATGATGCAGCAGGAAGGTACAAAGCACTCTAGTGATGCAGTATTACATCTGTGCACTAAATTAGAGGTGTGCCATGCCAACATATTGACAACTGTCTGAATATTGCTCAAGAGGGTGTGCACCAGAGGATATAAACACTGCTAAGGATTTTATTTGTCATTATAAATCTGCAGTCAAATGTTTCTCTCCTTGCAGAAACCAATAACGGAGTGGAGTTCCAGGACAATGAAAGCGCGATTGTAAGTAACGCATCACAGCCAGATTTTATTTTCTTACACTTACAGCAAACACACATTTCTGTACAAATGATTTTCATTTTTTACAAAAATATTGTCTCTTTTTGCCAGTCGACAATAGGGACCAACACGGACAGGGAAGATGCTGGATTTATGACAGACAGTACGATTGCTGACACAACTTCTGTTGTCTCTGTACAATCATCTGTGTCCACAAGATCCTCCCGCTCTGGGCTCACCAGGCAAGGTAACCACAAGCAAAATACTATTTACATCTCGTCTTGGTCATAATACAACAAACAGTGATGATGCACACACATTAAATGACAGATTAAGAAAGGAGTGTGTAAAATTTTGGGGGATTTAGTGGCATCTAGTAGTGAGGATTACAAATTGAACAATTGATTAAAACCAATAAAAAACTGAATGGAGACAGGCTGCTAGCCTAGCACCTGCAAATGTGTGCTCACCTTTTTTACTCTGATAACTTAAGATCCAGACCTTTAGGATATCTTTAACAGGAGCTGAATTACATGCAGAGATGTCTTCCTCTCAAAAGCAAAGGGACACTGTGATTGAAACCAGCAAAAACACAAAATAAAGCAGTTTCACGTAAAAAAAAATCAGTGCCTTTCAAATGCAGCTTGTCACAGAGGGGCTGCTAACTACGGTCGTTGACGCAAAAACACGAACACTCCTACAACGAAGCCACAGTTCTTATTTCCTTTGATTATACACTAAAGAAAACATTCTCATTTTGTATTCCTTTTCTGCTAATATATCCCCCGAAATCCTACACGTTGGACCTGCATTAAATAGGTTAAATATACAAAGTGTATTCACTTTACATTGACTGTTTTCATGCCTCTGTGTGCCCAGGATCAACATTCAGACCCTTAAACTCTGGGGAAAAGCCTGACAAGAGCAAGAAAAGGAGACGACACAGGAAGACTGTTGGGAGTATCCCACAGCATGTCCAGAGAGAACTGGGTATGCACCTCATCACTCAAACGTGTTACTTACAAAAGACACATGTCTGTGAATTACTAGTTTAATTGTATGTGCCACATGCAGAAACATCATGGAAAATAAATGGTTAGATGATTTGCTTGCATGTCCATTTACTTAATAATAACATGAACCTCTCCTGTCTTGTCTCAGGCCTGGACAGAGCGGGTTGGTCACTGACTCAGAGGTTAGATGAGGAGCAGCTTTACAATGGTGAATCTGACATCAGCCCAACCACTGATGGGCTACAGCAGGCAGCACAAAGGGGAGCTGGTGCCAACTCTCCCAACATCAATGTCATGCATCCCCTCAGCAAAGAGAAACTTGAGCAGCTGGGTGATGCTCGTCATAGGGATGACCTGGACCTGCTGCATCACCTGAACCCTGACTTGTCAGATGGGGACAGGCCTCATTCCCTGGCCGTTCCTTGGATGACCACTGCCAACAGCCTCCAGCCGGAGCTGCCAAGCCCTGTCATAACCACATCACCCCAGGCTGCCTACATGTCCAAAATCATTCCCAATGCTGTGTTGCCACCGTCTATCGACGTGGTGGAAATCAGCCGTGGACGGAGTCGTAACAGTGTCCGCACGGTCAGCAAGAGCAGCCTGCTGCTGTCCAGTCCAGCCACCTCTCGTGCTTCCTCCAGAGCCTCCAATGTCACCTCCGCTTCCCACCAAAAACCTCCCAATATGTCCGACAGCTCTTGTTGGAGCAACTCTGAGTCCTCAGATACCTTGGTATCTGACTCCTCAACCATCTCCAGGAGCAGCACCCCCAGGCAGAAGAGGTCACAGAATGGAGATGCCTCTGCTAAAGCGGACAAAAGCAGTGTTCACTCCTCCACCAGCAAGGGTTCAAAATGCACCTCCAATGGGAAGGTCATTATTAAGGAAGGCGAGGGTAAGAAAGATGGGTCGTTTGCACGTAGCCTCTCTGTCATGAAAGCCAAGAGGGCTCCTCCCCCTCCGAGCCGCTCCTATTCCCTTCACAATAAGATGAAACGACGGTCACGTGATCTGGCGGAGGTCAGGATCAACTCAAGGGAATCTTCATTACAAAACATTGCAACGTCTGGTGAAAAAGAGAAAAACAAATCAGGATCTTCTCCTTTGCCCGGCAAACCTGTAGACAGCCCTGGATACAATGCGGACACCAGTTCTCTGGAAGACTCTACAGGTTCTGCATCATTCAGTCCCCTCAGACCCTATCTGCCTGCACGAAAGACAGAGGAAGCTGCAAAGGTTGATGAATCGGATTCCAAAGATGCTTCACAAGAGAAAAAGGAACCCCTTAAGGAGAATAAGCTAAGCAAAACAATCTCTCCGTCCAGTGGCTACTCCAGCCAAGATGTTTCTAAGCAGTCCCACAGCTCATCTCCAAGGCACAAAAGAGGCATCTTTGCAAAGCTTCAGAGGTTATTTCCTGGGTCCTCTCCTGCTGCTTCAAATGCATCCTCTCTCACCAAGCCAGAGGATCCCAAACCTGATACCACAGTCGATACTGTCAGTGACAGCCCTTCTGTGAGGGCCTTGAGAGAACTCTTCAACATCCCTCCACCACCTAAAATCCATGCACCTCCACCCCCTCCTCCAGAGGTGTGGGTTCACAGCAGGCGCTCCATTGAACTGCTCCTGGGACCACCGGTCCCCGACAACCTTCAGGCCATCATAAAGAAGAATCCAAAGGACAGGAGACAACAGAGGCAGTCTCCTCCTGCATCTACAGAGGGCTCTGTGAAGAGCTTGGTGGTGGAAAAAAAACACAAGAATCCGGCTGTGACAGTGGAGTCCGTTGATGGATCATTACATGTGCAGGAGATAAAGAAAGTTCAAGAAAGTGGTATTTTGAGTGCAGAGATTCACAAAGAGAATGATGAGCGACTGGCTGAGCAAAATGTTGATTTGGAAGGAAACAGCAAAGTGACAGAAAAAGATGAGAAAGTAAGAGTAAGTGACATTATAAACGGGATGTTAGTGAAGGCTGTAGAGAAACGCAAAGGAAGGCTGGCAGCACTGAAAGAAGACGAAGCCAAAAAGAAATCCACACAAGCCACAGAGCTAAAGACTAACACAGATACGATACCTGCTATTTCATTAGCACGCATTCCTCCCCAACCCCCAACCACTGTATCCCCTGAGTCGTCCTGGCCCCCACCACCCCCACCAATAGCACCAGCGGGCCTCAATGGGCCTGATGACGTTGATTTCCCTCTTCCGCCCCCACCAATGTTCAGTGAGGTGGGGTTAGTTGTACCTGTGCAAGTCCCACCTGAGAGGACCATTCCTGGTGGTAACTCCTCTTCTACAACTACGTCTGTAATATCAGTGGTGAAAACAGAAAGTGTTAGGGTGACCACAGAGGCTGAAACACAGAAGCCCAGTACATCCGTTGCACCTACACCCCTGATTATCCCCCCTCCCCCGCCATATTCAGCTCCCCCTCCACCAGTTAAAAAAGTCTCCCCTCCTACAACTAGAATGGTCACTCCTCTGCCACCAATTCAAGAGGTCTCTGCTCCGCCACCACCAAAGGAGGTTTCTCTTGCACCACCTGAAGAGATTCCTCCTCCACCACCACCAATAGAGGTTGTACCTCCACCACCAACAATAGAGGTTTCTCTTCCACCACCTAAAGAAATTCCTCCTCCACCACCAGTAAAGTTTGCAACCCCACCACCACCAAAAGAGGTTTCTCTTCCACCACCCAAAGAGTTTTCTCCTCCGCCAATAGAGGTTTCACTTCCAGCACCAACTAAAGAGGTCTCTCCCCCTCCACCACCTGAAGTTTCACCTTTGAAGCCCACAGAGCCCTCTCCTCCACTTGTTAAAGACGTCTCTGTCACACTGGTTACCGTGGTATCTCCTTCACCAGTTAAAGAGGTCTCCACTGTGTCCACTGAGGAGGTTTCTCCCCCATCTTCTCAAGAGAATGCCTCTGAGGAGGTGACACCTGCTAGCAAGCACACTCCACCAGAAAGTATTCCACCTCCACCACCCCTACAGTCACAACCAAAGTCATCAGAGCAGGAGACTGATCTTCCACAAGAGAGCATCCCATCTGAGTCTGAAACTAACCCAGGTTCATCTAACAGTATTCTCACTCCCCCTCAGAGTATTCCCCCTCCGCCTCCCACAGAACTTTACCACCAACCTCAGGTTGTGCCTACGAACATTGATGTTCCAGCAACCCAGGAGGCTTCCCCTTCACCACCATCTGAAGCCCCCATCCCACCAGTTCTAGAAAACTCTCCTTCACCAGAAAAGGCCCAAGAACCTGATCCTTCTCCACCTGTAAACATTCCTTTGCCTCCACCCTTGCCTGTGCAGGGTCTTGCCAGCATCAAGCCGCAGCCTTGTCCTGCAAGCACAGAAAAACAAACCCCTGAGGTGACCTCTGCCCCTGTTGTACAGGAGGGATCCACTCCCATTGTTACCCCCTCCCTTCTGCAGATGGTCAAGCTGCGGTCAGTCAATAGCAGCCCTGAGCCTCCTAAAGCTCAGGAGCCACCAGAGGCTGAGGTCACGATGAGGGAGCAGCAGCCCAGCAATCCAGTCCCAACTTCATCTGCCAGTGGTGAGGCTCCTCAGAAGCCCATCAGAAGGTCTCTGATCCTCCTCTCTCCCGGACCCTTCTCTCCACCATCCACCTCTCCGCCATCCACCTCTCCACCACCCACCTCTCCACCTGCTATAGTTACCGCACTACCAGCTCTGCCCAAGTCCCAGTCCATTTTGGTTCCACCTACATCTTCTTCCGCAGTCATCTCCCCTACAAAAAAGTCTCCTCCTGCCATGACGGCTTCTCCCTCCATGAACCTACAGGAGGCCATCCGTCTGAGGACAGCAGCCAGATCCAAAGAAGGCCCTGCATCTCGCCTCAGCTTGCACTCACCAACATCACCAGTAGACCTCCGTAAGTCCCCATCCCCCTCCAGCACAGCAAGCTTTATCTTTGCCAAGAGCACCAAGAGGGTGGTGATTGATACCAAGCAGGCACCAGAGACCATGGCGACCGTACAGAAGACGGTGGAGGTTCCCTCCCCAACAAAGGTGGCGAGTGAGGCGGAGTGGGCGAAGAAGGGCATCAAGGTGCCACCACCTGTTGCAAAGAAACCCAAAACGAAGGGCAAAGAGATTGAGACCAGTGAAGGGACGGCGCAGACTGCAGGACAGGAAGCACTGGAAGAGAGTATCAAGGGTAAGAGAGATTTTTTTTTTACAAACCAGAAATAAAACTCATCAGAATTAGACTGGACAAGAATCCATACAACCACGCTGTGAGGCTGTACTTTGGCACAGCATTTCTTTGAGCTAAATACTAATGTTGAATGCATGTTGACATGCTCAAAATAGCCATGCCATCATGCTGGTATTTATGTCACATTCACGTCATATAATTTTGACCATAATTATGAGTGACCAAGTCAGAAAAACAGTTCACGTCAGCTCCCAAATTGTAATTTCGGCTTGGGGGTCCTCCACCAGGAGGTTTTGAGCCGCAAATGCTGAATGTACTGCATAAGGGTGATTCACCAAGTTGTGCTTTTTCTGCATCAGTTTATCTTAATGCCCTTAATTTTGTCAAAATAAAAGCCCTCTGCTACTTTAATGTTTTTATTCAGGAGGGCAAATGGAGGTAACGGGAGGTTTTCCGGTTCTTTCTGCATGACAGCAGCTTTAGCAGGATTAATGTTTATCATGCTCACCATCTTAGCTTAGTTTGTTCGCATGCTAACGTTGGCTAATCAGCACTAAAAGTAATCACTATGTAGAATGGCCCATTTCTGATTATTGATACAGAATATAAATAAACTAAGTTACTAGTTGTTTAAGCTTTGAAAAATAAATGCAGTAAAGTAGAAAAGTATGTAGAGGAGTAGAGAAGTTGTGCTTAAGTACAATACTTAAGTAAATGTACTTAGTTACATTCTACCATTGAGTATTGGACTAATTGAAAAGAGATTAAAGTGATTACATTTCATTCTAAAGGGGGCATGAATGTGCACACTTATATTGCAACCCATCAAATAGTGTGTTATTTCATTCTGAACCAACCAAACCACGCGGCCATCTCTATAGCCATGCCACTAGCATGTCTAAAAATTGAATCAGCTTTATTGTACAGCTCCTTTGTGCTATAATAAACTAACTCTGCTTGAATTCTCCAACTTTAGATGCTGCGGAGAAAACAAATGGGACAGCAGGTACTGTTGAAGGAGGGACACCATCAGCATGATTGTAAAGACTGAAGGAGACCTGGGAAGGACTTACCTATAACACTGAAATTGCTGACAGTTGGTCTTTGTGTGTGAGAGACAAGAAACTGGATTTTGAAAAGACGAGATGCTTATTTCAAAGATTGCATTTGGAAAAGCTGTGGATTTTAAGAAAATCCTATGACTTTGATGTTAATGGTGTGGGTCTTAAATTTCTCAAGTACTCATTTTGGAGTTTTGTAAGCGTGAATTCAGCATATTTTCTTTTGCCTGTGGGTCTTCTGAGCTTTACCATTGCTAGAGATGGGAGTATATCGCCCTCTAGTGTCAAACATTGATTGTACCACTTTTGTCCTGCTGAATCAGAGCTTTAGTCAGTACTCGTATCAATGGGACTTTTGGGCACTCATCTGTAAATATAGCAAGATTTTGTACATTTAACACATCCAGGAGTGATGGATCTTTCCTACAGAGTTCTGTATTTTCTCCAAAAACGTTTCCACACCAATTATATTTGTTAAAAAATGTTAATTATCTTAAGTTATTTTTCCTGTTTCCATGTTCAGAGGAGGGTCTCTACAGGCACAATGTCTTCTTTGCAGTTTTGTTACACCCTAATATCATTTAAATCAAATGTGTATGTATAGCTCTTAATCATTCCAAATCGATGTCCTTCTCAGAAATCCCACGTCCTTTTTATTTTGTATGATTTAAAGATCTTTATGTGTGCGACCGTTAATGTCACAGAGGCAGTGAGCAGAAATGTAAAGCAATAGAGAGAGTCGTTATTTTGGTGCACATTTTCTGCTGCTTTTAGTTACTGAGAATGGATTAATGGCTCAAAACAGTGGGATATATCTGTTAAACTATAATATATTTCAAGCTGGTTTCAGACACTGTAATGTAATAAATCATTTATAATGGAAAAATAAAGATTTATGGACAGATCAAAGCCACACCGATTGAGAACATCTTTATAATTTTGCTGCTAAGTCCTATACTTGCTGTTTTATTTTCTTATTACAAGCTCCTTTTGTTGAGTCTCAAGTTTGTATGACACAAATACAATATATTTTAAGATATGACACATGTTTTTGACATTTGTAATTACCGGTAGTAATAATATTGACATGGCTTAATTCTACAGCAATCAGCCACAACGTTAAAACTACTGACAGGTGAAGTGGATAACACTGATCTTCTTGTTACAATGCAGTGATCTGCTGGGAATCCTTAGGTCCTGACATTCATGTGGATGCCACTTGACCTGCACCACCCACCCAAACACTGTTGCAGACCAGTTGTCTCCACCAGCTCTGCCCAAATCCCAGTCTGTTTTGTTTCCACCTGCATCTTCTTCCACAGTCGTCTCCCCTACGAAAAAGTCTCCTTCCATGAACCTACAGGAGGCCATCTGCCTGAGGACAGCACCCACCCAAACACCATTGCAGACCAGGTACACCTTCTCGTGGTAATAGCACTCTCCGATGGCAGTGATATGCCACACTGCAAAAACTGTTCAGGACTAGCCTGGGGAAAGTGACAAAGACCTCAAAGTGTCGACCTGGCCTCCAAATCCCCCAATTCCCAATTCGACCAAGCATCCACGGGACGTGCCTGGTATCTCAGAGCAAAGTCTGATCCACGGTGGGGCCTCCTTGGATCGTACTTGGCTTTGACCTGTTGAGGCATAGACATAGGACCTCTGGTTTTCCTGTTATGTCTGGCACCAGCGCCCAGTTATACAAAAAATGTAATTGGAAGTCCCATGTTTTGCTGTCCAGGATCAGCTAAACCATTTTACTTTTGTGTCAGTTTTTAAAAGCAACATTAGATTGGATCACCTTGATCCACATACAAAGTTATCCAGATTTGGTAATCTGGAAAAGTTTAGAGCTAAAGGTAGGATGTCTGCCACTGCAATTTGCAGTTATGGCAATAGGTGCCGCCAAAGACAACATAACAGAGATCTTTGAGATTATAACTTTAAATCATTTTGACAGCTATTTGTGGGATATTTTCTGGGGACAGCATCTTTTTGTTAACTTTACTGTACTGAAAGGCACAATAGGTAGCCTAATGTCTACTTTATTTACTCTATCAGAGCAACTGTTAAACAAATCTAGTGCAAAGTATTTTGCCAATTTAAAAGTTTTATAACATTCTGTTCCTGAAATCCATTCTGAATCCAACCATCTGCTAGGATTAAGATAATCCTTTTTTGCATAAAAGGTATCCAAATCCTACTAAAGACTTTTGAACACATACTTAAGGTTTGATCCAGATCAAACCCACACTCGATTAAGTGATCTAATCCAATTTCAGAATCCCTTTTTTTTTTTTGAACAACCCATTGTCAGGATTTCTATCCGACAGCCAAACTCCAGTCAGATTACTTCTGAACAACTGGGCTCTGGGCGTTGGTGGTGGATTCTTTGAGTCCTGTGGGTTGCGAGACGTTCTGTTGGATTGGGATGCTATTTGGGAATGTCGCTGTACTTGGTCTGTAAACTGTTTGGGTGGGTGGAACATCCACGGCACCAAAGGAAGTAAATGTTATTCACTTCACCTGTTAGTGGTTTTAGTGTTGTGGCTGATTGTTATATGTCAGCTGTTGGAATTCATAATGTTTAGGATGTCTAAAATTTTTAATTGACTTATTTTGGTTTCCAGTCATGACGAAAGAGTCCATCAACCGCATTTTCATGTTTTTATTGAAACAAGTCAGAATATTCTTCTGTAATGGAGAGTTACAATAGTCTGAGCAGAGCACTGATCGACTCATTGAGCTAATGCTACCTCCATGTGAAATACCACGTCACTTCACCATCCTCTACTAAATCTGCTAAACCCTCATCATCCTTCCATTCCACCTCAGCGGCCTTCATCCTGTCATCCTCTTCACCTCTACCTGTATGCTTCCCATTTTCCTCCTCCCCTCCAGGTACCAGTAGCTGTAACTCTCTCTGTGGGCCGACTTGTGTTGGTAACATTTGCCCCACCTGCACCCAGTGACGCAACACTTCATCTTCCTTCTGATTCAGATGGATCTCATCCTCTCTTCCTTCAGATCTCTCCTCCTCTTCACCTACATACCCTGACCCATCTTCTTCGAACTCGTTTGAAACCTTCACTACAGACTCTTTCTCATCCTGCTCCACCAACTCATCAAAATCAGGCTCTGGTATCACTCCAAAGATTGCTCCACTTTCCTCTTCATCTTCATCTTCTTCAAACGCCTCCTCCTCTTCCTCCTCATCTGCGTAGTCCTCTTCATCACCATACTGTACTACATCCTCACTCTCCCACAGGTTCTCATCACTGTGCGGCTCATCGATGTAATGATATATGGTGGCCTCGCCTTGGCTGCTCATGCTGACTGGTAGAAAGCCGTCTTCTGCTGCATACGGCTGATCAGAGACCAACAGCGACCCGCTGCTGACAGAGCCTTGAAGTAAAGTCAGAGATGGAGCCATTTTTAATCATCACAAGAAAATGTACGATCACTATGGTAGTTATAAGAGAACAGTCAGCTGGAGACACTTGTGCAACTGAAACAACCACAACAACCCAGTCTCTCTGAGTAGGAATGGATTATTTGAGACTAAACATTTTTTAAAAACACTGACACATACCTTCCATCATGGCCTTCCGGTTTTTAGAGGTCACACACTGCGAGTCACAGCATTTACATACAGAGTCGTCCCCAGTAAGGGCTGTCCACCTGTAATGACAAATGGACAAATATGCTAAATCCAGAAAAGTCAACTATATACCTAGAATGGAAATTTAATTCATAGCGTGAACTCTCACCTGTTCCCTCTGTAGGTGCATGATTTGTGAGCAGGACCCGGGTCCTCAGATGTGACGAATAATCTGCAGTGAATACTGACCTAAAAAATGGAAACAGCGGCTAAACACATAGTGGTTGAAAGTGTTTACATTGATGGAGGAGATTAAAAAAAAAAAAAAACCCTCTGTATTTAAAAGCAGAGCATTTAATTTTGGGAAAATCTCCAGCTACTCTTTGTCAAGATGAAAAATATCTATTCAGAGTCTTGAGAACCTCAGCACTGAAACAGATAACCAAAGGATGGAAACAAAACTATATATTATTTTATTAAATGCCCAGTGTACCATCACACAGTTTCTCTGCTTTCTTCTGCAAATGAATGTATACCTAATTAGACAATGCCTCGTTTGCATGTTTAAGCTTTTATTTATTGTGTTTGTTAAAAATAAATAAATAAATTATCAACTGGGGAACTTTCATAGTGGTATACTAGTTAACTTAACCCGCAGCTCAAGTTATATCCCTTGCTCACCTCCGTGTCAGGGTCAGAGGTGAACTGGAAAGCCTTTAGGGAGAATCTCAGGGTCTTGTCTGTTCGAGAGATGAACTGGGAGGCCCCTGGGTCCCTCTTGCTGTCCAGCATGCAGCTATGGGTGACAACAATATCACGCCAGTCTAAATTTAATTGCAAATCAGGGCACCAGGGGTAAACCAAAAGACTGTAAGTGCATTACTGTGCAAAACACTCACCCAAAATTGTCAATGATGCTGTATTTGAGAGATGATTTAAAGCCACTGGATGGCGTAGCATAGCAGGTATTGATGTATAGTTTTCCACCAGTTGGGAGATGAGGAGCAAAGACCTGGAAATTAATGGTCTTTCCAAGCTGGTACACCTGGGACTGGGCTGGTCTGCTCCATGAATCTACGAGGTTATTAACATAAATCACAACAATTGAAACCACTAAACAGACATAATCTTTTAAAATATATTTGCACTGAAAACCGAAGCAGCTCTTAATCTCTTTCATCCAAAGTCCTGTAAACATACCGTCCATCAGCTCCATCTGAAAGTCAGATGGACTTCCTTTCAGCCTTTTACGCACAACAGCAGTTTCCCAGGTGGGCTGCACAGTCAGTTGGTACACGTGATTATTCCTGGACAGGTATTGGAGGCTGTAAATAAATAGTCTTTCACACACATGATGCTGAAAATGACCAAGAGACAAGTCTAACCTTGGATAACGGCATTCAATGTCGACATTGATCCTGTGCGCTCTGCTTGGGAAACGCTTTGGCGACGGCTCATAATGGAGCACGAATTTGTAGAGCAGATAGCCGCGGGGCGCCTGTCAGGAGGGGTCAGAGGTTGTGATTTTAAGATTATGCAGGTAGAGTCTGGAAACAAATGACACTAGTCTTACCCCACGCACGACATCGCACGCTGTCAGAGGATACATGAAAAGCAGGTCCCCGTATGGCCTGAGGACCCCGTTGCTTTTGCAGGAGCTGCCTAATTTCAGCTCCTCTGCATCTGCGCCCAGACCGTAGAAAGCTGGTTTGACCCGCACCACAAAGTCAGACGTGGAGCAGGTGACAGAAACGTCTTGGAGGTAAGCAAAGTCCGACTGGATCTTTGTCTCATGGTCCCCTGGGCGCAGGGCTCGGGCTCCGAGGTGAGACAATGTAGAAATGCTGGCAGGTAACCTCTGAGAGGATTTTCTGTCACCTGTCGGAGACTGTTTGATTGGTTTGGATTTTGGCGTTCCCAGTTTGAAAACCTTTTTCCGTCTGCTAAATGGAGATTCATAAGTGTCCACTGCACAGCTGAGGAGGCCAAGTGATACAACACTCCACAAAATATAGAGATGCCACTTTGTTTTCATCGCAACAGACTGCTGTCCGTCTTCCTTTCCTTTTCTATCTGCGCGTAAAACCAGCGCTCAGCCACGGCTGGAGGTAATTAGTGGCAATGATGACTAAGCATGGACGGATTGCTGGAGAAAATGCGAAGTCATGCTTCCTTTGGTTGGTTTCTATTTTATAAAGGAAGCAGTGGCAATTATCTTTGGCTGAGCATTTCTTCGTTTCATCATTTTCTTGATTCCTATGGGGTGCCGTTTGTAAAGTGTCTTACGCTGAAAATAACATCAACATTTTGCCACATTTAGCTTCAAACAATGTTTAAAAAAGTATTGTGATTTTTTTAACGTCACCTTTTACCACATTTACAGCAATATTTGTTAAATTAGAAATATATTAAATAGTTAAATTTAAATATTAAATGTGGCACCTAAATGTTAAATCTAAATGCTAAATCTAAATCTAAATCTAAATGTTAAATCTAAATATTAAATCTAAATCTAAATGCTACATCTAAATCTAAATATTAAATCTAAATCTAAATCTAAATGTTAAATCTAAATGCTAAATATAAATATAAATGTTAAATCTAAATATTAAATCTAAATCTAAATCTAAATGTTAAATCTAAATGTTTTGGGTGAAACTAAATATTTAGCTAATATGCAAATTCACACTGCCGGTCACCGGAAGTACCAAAATAAAAGCTCGAGAAGGTCAGACTGTTTATAGAATCAAATAACGAATTAAAACTAACTTATCGGGGGAAATGGACACTTGAACATACATTAGCGTGATAATAACTACCTAAAATAACAAGAAACGTGTTTGGAGAAATTTTATTTGACGTGTACTTTGAGTTGTTAGTGTCCCTTCGGAGGGATTAACAACCTAAGCTAAGCTAACAACCGTCAGTTCTTAGCCCCGTTAGCAGTGTCTGTAATGACTCATTAACTCTTAAATGGTCCGTGAAAAAAATATTTTTTTCCAGCGGATGTCTTAGTTACAACATGATTGAGCTAGCAAAGCAGTTTTGTGTTGCGATGTGTGGTATTTATTCAGTTTTGGGAAATCACGATGTCTAGAAAGCACCAGTGGCCGCAGCAGCAGCAGCAAAGCTATCAGGACGTCATCTGTTAAATGTCTCCCATTGTCGGATGTTGTAACTAAGACATCCGCTGGAAAAAATATTTTCTTCACGGACCGTTTAGAGTTAGTGAGTCATTACAGACACCGCTAACGGGGCTAACAGCTAACAGTTAGCCTCGCTAATCTACGATAACCATGTTATTAATTTCAGACCGTGATAGTAATGTTTGTTCAGTCATAGTGTTTATAGGCTTTACAAACACCAGATTAGTCTAAACGGTGATACAGTGACGTGAAAAACGTGAGATGTGCATATATATATGTTGCTAAACTCTGGTTTTCTACCCGGAAGTATTTGTAAACAACAAAGTGACTTCAGAAGGGACACTAACAACTCAAAGTACACGTCAAATAAAATTTCTCCAAACACGTTTCTTGTTATTTTAGGTAGTTATTATCACGCTAATGTATGTTCCATCTCGAGCTTTTATTTTGGTACTTCCGGTGACCGGCAGTGTGAATTTGCATATTAGCTAAATATTTAGTTTCACCCAAAACATTTAGATTTAACATTTAGATTTAGATTTAATATTTAGATTTAACATTTATATTTATATTTATATTTATATTTAGCATTTAGATTTAACATTTAGATTTAGATTTAGATTTAATATTTAGATTTAACATTTATATTTATATTTATATTTAGCATTTAGATTTAACATTTAGATTTAGATTTAGATTTAATATTTAGATTTAGATTTAGCATTTAGATTTAGATTTAATATTTAGATTTAACATTTAGATTTAGATTTAGCATTTAGATTTAGATTTAATATTTAGATTTAGATTTAATATTTAGATTTAACATTTAACATTTAGGTGCCACATTTAATATTTAGATTTAACTATTTAATATATTTCTAAGTTAACAAATATTGCTGTAAATGTGGTAAAAGGTGACGTTAAAAAAATCACAATACTTTTTTAAACATTGTTTGAAGCTAAATGTGGCAAAATGTTGATGTTATTTTCAGTGTGAGACACTTTACAAACGGCACCCCATACATTCCAGTCACAATATCTTTATACAATCACTGTAGCTGGAAAGTTTTTGGAAACAGGCTGACTTGTGGAGAAATGAGTGAAATGATTAAGCAGTAAAAACCTGTTTCACTGTTGTTTTTGAAGTTTTATTTCTTCTAACTGATTTAATACAAAATAATCTTTCTGTGTGCACAGGAAACTGCACACACACTAAGACTTTACTTTTATTCTACTATGGCTTTTTTTAAATATTATTATTAATTTTTAACTTTTTATGAATCAGGCTTCTCTACTATCACTTTTATATGACAAAATATGCCATTCCTTTTTAAAGATATACTACACTATGACTAAAAAAAAACCCAACACGTATTGACTTAAAAACTTATTAACGATATACTACGACTTTTTCCACATTTTCGACTTTTTCTTGTTATACTATGACTTTTAAAAAGACATGACTTTTATGACATTTTTAACTTTTTATGACAAACTACACTATACTTATTTATAACATACTATACTATGACATTTTTATGACAACCTGTACTGTGACTTTTTTTTAACACATACTATACTATTACTTTTTTATGACATACTATACTATGACTTTTTTATGGCATACTATACTATGACTTTAATAGGATACTATACTATGCTTTTTTGTGACATACTAAACTATGACTTTTTTTTAACACAACCTGTACTAGTACTTTTTTATCACATACTATACTATGACTTTTTTAAATCACATACTGTACCATGAGTTTTCTTCACATACTGTACTATGACTTTTTTAATTACATTTTCAATGATATTTACACTTTGCAAACGCTTTGATTTAGCCTACTTAATATTCATATTAATTTTAGCTTCCACTTTGTAAATGTTTTGAAAGTAATTCAGTTGATAGGCAGTGTTGACATTTCTTGTACCTACCAACAGCAGTTGAGCAACTGCTTTTGTTGGGGCTATGGCACCTCCACTTTCACAAGTGACCTGCAAAATTGCAGTGCCCTGTAATACTAAGCACTGGTAATGATAACAGCAATTTGTTACATTTTTTATGATTATGATCACAGTTGCTGATGACTATTTTGGACGACAGCGCGTGGTTACCTTTTGAGGCATTGCAAACTTTTTTCTTTATTTTGTGCATATTTGAATATTGGGGAGATGAGTGTCCCCTAGAATACGTGATCATCTTTGCTGAGCTGAGGACGGATCGCTTTTCCTTTCAGTAAGCAGCATGTGTTTATATTCAATTGTCAAAAAAGGTTAAAGAATAAATGTAATTAGAAATGCTATATGGGGTAGAGTTTTGGATATCGTAAAGACATCACACAGGTTCTTCTGTTTCAACCAACTTTATTCACAGACTTAATTACAAATTTACAGCACATTAATTTGCCCCCTCGCTGCTTTATATATTGCTCATCAAGGTCAAACTTAGAAAAAAAAAGTATTTACATATTATACATAAAGCAGCATTTCAACACCATGGAGACCTAGGGTGAAATGTAATCTGCATCATACAGTTCATTTAGAGAAATTTCAAATGAAAACTATGCAGGAATATATAAAGTTTCAAAGAAATTTCTCAGAAATCCTAATAACTTATTTAATTTATAACAAATAAGGATATCATGTGTAGTTAAATCAAGCCATCTAAAGTGAGGACAGATGTCTCCTTCACACCTTTACAACACAAAAACTGGGTTTGGGCAGTTGTTTTAAGAGTCACAACACTGTAAAGGCAGCTTGTTTATCACAACATAGCAACGTGATATTTTCTTTCTTGGAAAAATAAAAAATAAAACCACCATTTTGATGTTCTCAAATGTTTTCCATAGGACTTGAAAATCACTCATCCATCAAACACCACTCACTGTCAATGTGCTTTCACAAGAATGTAAATCCCTTAGATAATTTAAATAAATATTTAATTAAAGCATTTTTTCTTCCTTTTGGGAAGTGAGAGCATGCTAGATGAAATTACTTCATACTGGAGTTGTCTCCGCAGTGAAAGCACATTCAGAAATCTAACAATCCTGACGAAGATTGGCTGAAATGTTAAAGGACAAAAAGATGAGATGGAAATCATTCTTCGTAGCAAAAAGAAATATAATCTGAGTTCAACAGACAATCTCATTGCAACTAATTACTCAAGATGTGTGTGTAAGGCAGTGATTCAGTCATACAGTACATCATACCACAAGGTGCCTTTTCCCCTTTCAGAAGAAGTACACTTAAAGTTTTTGCCTTTCTGAAATGACCTCTAGGAAACAACACCAAATGAAAAGTAGAAATTGTATCATAGCTTCATACAGTTTCAATTAGTGGAATAGTGCTGGTATGCCCTTTATTAATAAGGGCTGATACTGTATAGTTCCTTCAGAGCACTGTCTGAAAGTCAAACACAAGTGACCTAAGAAACAGTAAACATCACAGGTAATCTCACACTCCAGTCTGATCTTGTCTGACCAGCAAATAAATACTTCATAAAAATACCGCAAATCACAAACTGTGTCCCAAATTCAACCTGGTATTTCGGTATGTAGTGTATTGCCACTGGAGGTGATGAGAGTTGTTGTCCCACAATGCAATCACACTGCAGCTACAGGAACATCTCAGTAAACAAAGTCATAACTCTTTGGAAAAACAAGTTTGAGTTCTCTTTGGTGAGTAAAACTCCACCAACTTAAAATGACCACAATGCCCACGAATCAAAAAACCTAAGTAGCTGTAGTTGGTTAAATGCTGACGAAAAAGTGTTTTATCCTCCTTAAATGATAAGGTGATCAGATTTGACTGTACTTTCAGCTAAATATTGACAGAAAACCTCTAAAAGGAAAAAATATATTTGTGAGTGAAAGTGAAGTGAAAGGACGAAGAACAGACACTAACCCAGGATTTTGTTTCTACGCTGTCTGACAAAACAATGCATCGTGGAAATCTGTAAATTGTGTCTGCCTTTTAGTTTCAGCAGATGGAGTTTAATTGGGACACAGCTGGAGATGAAGGACATCAGAAAAAAAATACTTCAATCCCACACGATGCCATTGGCCGACCACTAGAGGGCGACGTAAACCTGCGTGATCCATCAGAGGGAGCTGGTTAATGCTGATAGTGTTTGGGCAGCAGTGGTCTGTGGTCTCCCTCTGTTAGTCCAGATAGTTGGTGGTTGTGTCCCTCGACAGCCTGTGCAAACATGTTAAAGCAGCTGTGGTGGTTGGCTCGTCCTCTGCCACTACACACTGCTTCCAAGCGCTGACGTTTCTGACTCAGAGTCTGTTTCAGAGTCTCTGTTAAAGGATGAAGAACAGCCAGGAGTCACACACAAAGGACTCGGCATATCCAGACAGGATGAATAACTCATGCCAACACTGGAGCAAAACAGTTTTCCTCAAAGGTTTCATTAAAATTTAGCTCAGGTTCATGGAGCAGAACTGAATGTAGCACGAGTCCTGCTGCACAACAGCACGTTTCTAGCCTTGTTTGGTTATCACGAATCTAGCATTAACCTCTGTATAGTAGTGTTAGGTGCTTGTGTGTGCTTTTCACTTACAGGAATTTCTGCAGTAGTTTTTGGTTGCTCTCCCTCCTTTCTTCATCAATGGGGTAGGTCTTCAATATCAAAAGTCCCACAGCTATCAGACCCACAGGCACAGGTGCAACCAGAACCTTCAGGGTAAAACTGACCGCCTCGGGTTGTGAGCAGGCCCCAGTCACATAACCAGCAAATCTGCGAAAAAATGCAGATAGAGGGAGAAATGTTGAGCTGATGTGAGTACAGTCTGGAAAGACTGTAAAGTGGAGGATCATATGATTGTTGAACACATGACTGCTGGACTGATGAACTGTAAGACGGAGCTAATCTCATATAATGTTAGAGACGTAAACTGAGTGGAGACTTAACTTTGGTAGACAGTGAGGGAAAAAATGTAAATGAAAATAATTGTAGGACAAAATGGCTACACATATGGACCAGCTAACTCACTTCAAACTGAGTGTTGAGATACCCAGGGATACTCCAGAGGCAAACTTGATGAAGAACACATAGAAGGAGTAGAAGATGGCTTCATGACCGTGGACGTCTGGGTTTTTCACCTTGAAGTCATCCACTACATCAGGAAGCATCGACCTACAAGCACAAATATGACAATTAGAGGAAAACTTGACACAGTCAACAAAGATCCACATCTGCGTACAAATCCAGGGATGGCTTCTGTGGCAGGATATACAGTAATTTTTCTTTTTTTTAACCAGGAAAATCAATCTAAGTGTTGAATATTTCTCTGCTCATCGGGTGCCATGAAAATACTTCCATTCACTGGTCCGAAAAAGTGTGTGCTTAGAAGTGAAATCTTGGGAGCCAACAATAGGTTATGGTTATTTTTCCCCTTTGTTTTCAACTAGTCCATACCCATTGGTAGCTTTGTCACCTTCTACCTATGCCAATCCTCAATGCCTATGTGCAGTTTCACAAAGACTAACCACGTCAGTGAGTAGAAAAACGTGGGACAGACAGAATGACACACTGACAGTTTCCGTGATTATGTACAGCATACCATACCATGACTTAGTCATACCAAAAATTAAAAAAAAACAACAAAATATTCGGCCACAGGGGGAGCCACAACGATCGGTCGCATTTTAGCCATTTTTAAGAATTTTTCTGTTGTTATAGCGCCACCCAGTTGCCAATTAGAGTTAAATTTCTCCAGTCACCTTGAGGCGTCCTGTTCTACACCAAGTTTAGTAAAAATCAATATGGCGGTTAGGCCTAGATAAGAAATTAGCTCTCTAGCGCCCCCATTTTGTTTGATGGGGTCAATAATGGAGGGGTCCCCTCAGATTATGTGTGGTCATGTGCCTACAAAGTTGCGTGGTGATGGGTGAAACCCTTGAGATGTTATACACCGTTATGTGATGAGCCACGCCCTCTGCAATATTCATTGCCTTATAGAAGCTCAGTTTTAGTAAGTTTTCCAACTTTTGCCAAGAGGGAACTTTAGACATTGGTCCCTAGATTATGTTCACAGAGTTTCATGCAGATCGGTCAAACTTACTAGGAAGAGATCGATTTTAAGTGTTTGTCAAAAAATTCAAAATGGCAGAAAATCTATATAACCGGAAGTTTTGGGTTCTTGAGGCAGATTTGTTCCTCATGAGGAGAGGCATCTCTGTGCAAAGTTTCATGTCTCTACGACATACGGGGCACGAGATATGCCCATTCAAAGTTTGCAATTTCAATCGGTTGCTGTAGCGCCCCCCTTTGGCCAACTGATGTAATATTGCTTCATTCGCATCCTCCCATGACCCTCTACCACTGTGCCAAATTTCACATGGATTGACCAAGTCAGTGAGGAGAAAAACGTGGAACAGGCACACAGACACACCCACAGACAGAGTTTTCATCATCATATAGTAAGATGTTTAATTTGATTTTTTTTTATTATTTTTTTTTATTATTTTAGAAGAGAAATGTCCTATATTTTTGATTTAAAGGCGGTTAGAACTAATTTATCAAAGTAATTAATAAGGCCAGGTTGACTTACATTTATTTTCTGGGTTTTTGCAAATAGATTTCTTTTATTTGATCTAACAATATGTCAGTCTAAAGCTCAAGTAATGTCTTTGTGTTTATATGTTCCCCCAATGAACATAGGCTAACATTATATTTATCTATTTGCTTCTGAAATAGCATTATTATCAAAGACTGTTTAATAAAGATCCCAAAAGTGAAGCCAAAACATCTTGATCGCCCCCTGGTGGCTGGTTGCAGTGAAGGTCATAAACCCCGCCCCCTCCCTGTTAGAGGATGCACATGGGCCCAAAAGGGGAAAATCAAATTACGTGTCAAATAAATTTTTCCCAAAGATGGTTTCTGTCATTTTAAGTAGTTCTTATCACCCTGGTGTGTTCAGGTGTTTGTTCTTTCTAAAAAGGTTGGTGTTATTAACTATGTGATGCTCTAAAGAGTGGGTTTGACATCATGATTGACAGCTATGTGTGCCTATCAGTATGCTCGCTTTCAATGGTGCTGCTCATGATTGACTGGATGAGAACTTGATACTGCAAGGATCACTGCTGCGCAGACTCTGGCTCCAAGTGACGTCACCAGAGCAAGATGGCAGCAGCTGTATCCGTGAAATTTTGTCTTTATTTTTGTATAGTGGGAGGAAGTGGAGATACATTGCCCATCTGTTTATAAGTCTATAGTTATTACGCACATGAGAATATAATGTATAAGAAAAAGCAACCTTTTTTTCAATAGACAAATGTTTTAAACATGTCTTGATGATGTCATTCTTTATGTAGCCTGCCTGTCAGTTGTTTTCAAGACCAATGCACACAAATAACAGTTGACTAGAATTTCTTTCAATGAAATCTTCCAGGAAACATGGACTCACACCACTTTTTCTAATGGAAACCGTGATTTGTGGATAAACTCATGCTTACCAAGGCAGAAGGAAAGCTGCCGCCACGCTCACACCTGCCGCCACTGCGACCAAGTAAGAAAGAATCAGGTTTTTTCCAATGGTGACGCTTAGGATCATGAAGGGTACTGCCCACTGCGGAAAGAGACACACAGATGTGAGCAATTCCATAACACACACTTTTTGACTTAATGCCTTTGTTGAACCAAAAAAGCATTTCTTTTTACTCACAGCTATGCCAAAGTAAGAGGCCGTCTTCTTCCCAAACCGGGTCAGAAACCACTGCCACCACGGGATGGTTAGAGTCCCCGATAGCTGGAAAAAAACGTGAGACAGAATTCTCAGTATTGCTGTTTCGTTAAATCCAATTATGCATGCTCGCAGAAGGACAAGGGACGTGATTTATCTGGAATCATTGAGACACATGAAGCAGTTTAGCCTAGCGAGATTACTCATTCATACATTCATTTTCCATAACCGCTTATCCTGTCAGGGGTTGCGGGGTAGCCAGAGCAACCAGCAGACACTGGGTGATTACACATAACATTACACATAACATTAATCTGCATGTCTTTGGACTGTGGGAGGAAGTCGGAGTACCTGGAGAAAACCCACACTGACACAGGGAGAACATGAAAACTCCTCACAGAAGGGCTCCCCCACCCTGGGTTTGAACCAGGAACCCTCTTGCTTTGAGGTAACAATGCTGGACCAGCCATGAGCCACTAGCCAGATTAGCTTAATCAAATAAAGAGGAAAATTCTTGAGGCCATATGAATTATGTTGTGTTTATGGAGCTAAATTTAACAGACAAAAATATTTATTTGCACAACTTGCAGCCTAAATGATAATTATGGTAAATAAATATTCAGTTAGCAGACATTTAAGGGATTGTGTGAAATAGCAATTTATAAAATAACTATATCCTGAAATCAAAATTCTGACTGGGCTTCATTAAAATTCAGAAAAATTGTGGGAAGTGGAAAGAATAAAAGCGCTCTTGCAAGAGAGGTCAGGGAACAGGGGCACAGTTTGCTTTTTTGTTCTTGACTTGTCCCTGCAGGGGGCGGCTGACCTTCGACCTCCTGGTCAAACTTGGTCAAGTAGTGTTAAATGGCCACACAAGAACAAGTTTGCTACTGACAACTTCGCAGCATGAGAAATAACATGAACATCAACTTTGGGCAAATATGACGGGAAATATTTCCTTCCTCCCTCTCAACTCCCACCTCTCCAAATATGACACATGGTGTCCAAAAAATGTTTCCACTCCCAGTCAGAGGGGAAAGCACCAGAGCAGAAAACAGCAAGCGGAGAATGGAGAGGAGGACGCAACCAATGGTGGTAGTTCCCATGGTGGCAGTGAGAGATCACCAGGGCAACAAAAGCTTTACTGTGTGCCTGTCTCTCCCTTGATGTCCTGCTAACGCCAGGCGAGTGTGTGACTGGGAGACAGGTTCCCAGGAGTCCAAACAACACCTCCTCTCACCCTGAAAATCTGCCCTTTCAGCCCCAGTACCATGCGTCTCCTCGCGTGAGGAAAGGCCTCAGAGTACGAGCTGAAAACCCCTCAAACACTGGGAGCTTACTCTGTGCCACAAGGATAGCCAAACAAGGTTGATGTCCTCCAGATCTCACACTGATTAGGGCTCTGACGTGGAGGTAAACAGTCCTTGAGTGGAAAATAGAAACACTCACCATGATGAGCAGGAGAATATTCTGGAAGTCTTTTCTATGGCCAAGAGCGTAGGTAATGAAGAGGGCAAAGTTTCCCTCCATTAGCTGTAAAAAAAAAAAAGAAAAAAAGAAAAAAAGAAGAAGAGTCAGTTTTACGCAAACTACAGTTACAGATAAAGGAACAGCTCAACATTGTGGGAAACACACTTCATATCTTGCTTGTTTGATCTATAAAAAGCCAAAGTTTAAAAACACTATGTTGTGGTCTTACCATTGGACTGCTGTTTCCACTTGTCTTTATGCTAAGCTAAGCTAAGCTAAGCTAAGTGTCTCAGGGCTGTAGCTTCATTTAAACAGATGTGAACAACATTTTTTGAAATGGGTCCAGTGTTGAGAGACAGGGCTGCAGCTGGCAGCCGCGTTGTGCCTGCTATGTAGCCAGATGGGGCAATTGTGCACCATCACTGTATGTCCAGGCTCAGATTTTTATCAGAAGTGTCTTAAGTGTCTCTTTACATTTTGTGTTGCTTCCCTGCAACAAGTCTCATTCTGAGATCTAATAAGACGCAAGTGAAAGGGAATAGTGTGTTGTGTCAGAGTACAGAAGTGTTTCTTATTGTTATCTTAAAGATTTTCAGTGTTGTGGATGATTATTTAGCTGATTTCAGCAATGGGAATGAGGCCTTTGAGCTTCTACTAATTTGTCGAGGGGAGGAGGAGAGCGAGAAACAACCGGCAGCAGAGGGTGAGCCAGCTGCTGTAAGGCCATGAAGCTCAGGAGACTGGTGGTGTAACTGCCACATGAGATTTTAGAACAAGACTTCTTGAATGAGACTTAGATGCAATAACAAACATTCAAGATCAAGCAAAAGGTGAAAGACACACTTCAGACACTTACAGTAATAACTGCGGTCTTTCTGTGGAAAAAATAATCACTTTTAATGGACATACAGTGATGGTGCACAGTTGCCCCATCTGCTTACATGTCATTGTGCCTCTGCCAGATGAGAGTCAATCATGTTCGCACACTGAGACCAAAACCTTCCTCCTTCATAAAATTTTTTGGAACAAGTTCCATTTTCTGCGTTTTCGAATCTGTCAGAAGTCTTCAGAGAGCTGTCTGACCAAGAATCAGTGAAGACAATGTGGCAGTGGGACACAGTTACAACAGACAGAGGAAAGGGGCACACAGAATCACCAGTTCACTTTGAACAGGTCAGATAGTAAGATTCAGGTGGATGATGATGAAGAGGAAGAAGATGTGGACTGCACACAGAATGTGGAGGACAGAGAGGAAGGACAGCTCTGTCCCTCTCATGCAGCTACAGTGCCAAATGAAAGACAGGGAGGGAGTGATGACAGCCAGAAAGGTAACTTCAGTGGAGAGAGGCAAAAGAGGATGTGTGTCTTTTTATTTTGTCACGTATTGCAAATTTTCGCAACAAATAGAATAAATCACATCAGAATCTTTCGAAACTATTTTTTCCCTGGATGACAGATAAAAAAAACGCATCCGGAAAAAAAAGGACTCGGTGTGCAAAGGCCTTAACTCTTGATAACAAGGCAAAGATATTTCCCAAAATGTTGAATCATACCTTCAACTAAGACTTTCATAAAAACTTTAATATTACCATGAATGCCAGAGAGGTGAAGAGGAAGGCAGTGACCAGTTTGACGTACGGTCCGTGACTCATCACCAGCCACAGGCCCTGACGGAAGGTGAGCGGAGAATTTTTCTTCCCGCACTCTGTAATCAAAGGTGGAGGAAAAGAGAACAAAGACAGCTGAAAATGTTTGCTGTAAGAAATTCAATGCACAATGCAGAGCCATTATGATGGGAAACAATGTTCTGGTAAATGTCTGATTCATTTCATGAATTCTGGCAGACATTTAGTGTCTGCCAGAAATGTGGCTGCCACTTTGACATTTTTTTGAACAGTTAATGATAAGGAAACAGTGACAAATGTCTCCCAAGGGAAACTGATACAAACTTTAAATCAGAAATGGAATGTCATGGTATTGTAAGACACCAGTAAGACTCACATTTTGGCTATGAAGTCCTGAATCCTGGTCTTTAAGTTTTCATTTTAAGTCCTGAACAAGTCATTGTGCAGCCATCACTGATGCCATGCTATTTGTGTGATACAGTCACAATTATTTGCATTGATTTGCCCCAAAAGTTCTACATCCTGCAGTCTGAGTGATGATCTAAGGTATCTGTCATCTGTCTTTTAGTGTGACTGCTCACACAACATGATTGGCTGCTGTCAGACTGATTCGGAGTTATTTCAGGAAAGTGAGATTTAAATCCAAGTGAAGTCATGAGTCATTGGTGTTCAAGTCTTTTTTCATTTTTATCAGGTTGAGTCTAAAATCCTCAGATTCATGACTCAAGTTTGACTCCAGTCCAAATCTGTGTCTGAAGTCCACAGCTCTACTTTAGACATTTAAAGTATTCAGCTTTGGCACTGGCAAATTAAGAACTTCTCCTGGTATTTAATGGATTCATACCTTTTTGCTCCTTCACACCCAAAAACAATATGGCAGCACAGGCGATGTAGATGATGCAGATGACCCCTGAAGCAACCAAGTAAGCTTGTTTCTGAGGACAGAGAGGACAGCATTAGCTTGGACAAACACTCATGCAAACACTCTATGTAAATATCATCATTTATCTGAAACAATGCAAAAGACTCCAAAGGCTCACCGTCTCTTCCAGTGAAACTCCGGTCGCGTTCATTACAGTTCCGTTTCTGCTGTTAGGCTCATCAGGCTCAGTGGGACAATCCGCCGCACCACCTACTATCTGTCCCGGGATTGCGGTGCCCAGAACTGTGCCCAGCACCTCTACCATCATACCTGAGAGCAACACAGAAATTGAGCGTCAGTTCCTGAAAGATAACTCACATGTAAAAGCGTTTGATCTCACAGGAGAGCTGACGTACGGTAAGCAGTGGCAGAGTCCCTCTCCTTCTGGTTGCTGCTGATGAACATGGTGAGAGCTGAGTATGGCACATGGAAGCACTGCAAATGTACACAAACACAAAGTTAGGCTAGTGTACACACTGGGACCAAGGGGGGAGAAGTACAGCAGAGTGTCAACAATACATACTAACCGTCTGCATTGACTGGAAGAGGCAGTAAAAGATCAGATACCAGACGACCTTCCCTTGCTCGAAAGGAGGCACGTACCAGATTAGGAAGTAAGTCAGCACTGCAAACGGAGTAGAGAAAAGGATCCTGGGAAGAAAAGAGAGGAGGATAGGAGACAGTTTGATAAATTTATCAAGTTTATTTGTATTGTTTTTAATAAGCAAATATGTGTTTTTAGACAAAGCCAGAGTATTTTCCTCTCATTTGAAATCACTACAGTGTGGTTCCTCTTTACATTCTGTACTGTTTGGCTTGAAACAAAAAGCGTGATCAGCCTGCTATTTAATGAATTCTGCCAACTGTTAATGCAGCTTTACCCCCGCTTTTCATTTTTCCCCCCTTGCAGCCACTTCTTTGCTACTTTCTCCCTGCCGCTTTGTGAATAATCCCCCTAATCCTGCCTTGTTAGAGCTCGTGTGTGGAGAAAGGGCTCAGTCTGGGCTGCAGAAAGAGATGAGGGTGGGCTGAACCAACGGTGAGGCCACTCTGGCCCACCTCGCTCTCACCCCACTCGGTCTTAACAGCCTTTTCCTCAGCTTTGTACATCCTCCAGCTGACCTCAGTCAGAGAAGCTGGTGCCACTACAAAAACTTGTTTTCAAAACAGACTACAGTCCAGCTAAAACTCCCCACGAGCATGAAGATATCATAGTTTTTCTTTAGTCTTACTCAGTCTATTGCTGCAGGGCAGTAAAAAGAAGCAGTACAATAATTTTTATTTTGTGCCTCAACACACCCTATCAGGTGAAGCAAAGCTGAAATAATAAGTCAATGATTTTATTAGCCCAGGCTTTCCTACATATTCCTTTATTTGTGGCAGCCTGCCATGATTAAAAATCTGCCACAGTTTTGGTGCTAAACTGTTCTGTAGGAGTGCTATTGGAATATACATGTTAGGTTATTTATAGGACCATGCTGTCGGAGTCCAGATGTGGAGCACGAGAAAGTCAGTAGTATTGAAAGTGAAACTCCTTAACCATCCCTTTTGCTGGGCCTAAAAGTTTGCATTCACTTGCAGCAGCTGCTCCTCTCTAATCTGATCAGCTCTGTATGGCTCGACAGGCCAATTATCCACTCTGTAGGTCACTGCTGCTGAGGAAAAAAAGAGCCCCGTCTGTGCTGTGTTCACAGATCTGCAAAAACCTCTGAATTTAGAGAGTGCAATAGTGCTGCTGTAATGTCTGTAAAATGATCATTTCAAGCAAGGGTGGAAATACCAGCAACATGATGAAACGTCTTCACAACGTGGGATTAAACTCCAAGAATGCCATGTGTTAGACACTCGAGTGCCACTGCTTCCCAACCAAGCAGCGCGTCCGTTACCAATGGTAAATATCCAATGTTTAAATAAGTAACATTAGCATTACGTAGGCAGGCTCAGCAATCTTTTCTTAAAGAAGAAAACCTAAATAAAAAAACGAATGCTGCACAAAGAGATGAAAAGTCCAATGTGTAGGATTTATGGGGATACATCTGCAGAAATGCACTTTAATATAATAAGTATGTTTTCTTAGTGTAAATTCACCTGAAAATAAGAATCATTGTGATTTTGTTAACTTAGAATTGCCCGTTTATATCTACAGAGGGAGCCAGTCCTCATATCCCAAAACAGACAAACCAAGACACTGGCCCTTGAAATGCTGAGTCTCCCTGAGAGCCACGTCACACACACAGGGGGTTGTGTCTTGATTGAACATGACACTGCTGCACTCGCACGTGGTTGTATACCCCGCCCCCCTTCTTGTGTGACACATTTGGGAAACAAGAAAGAAAGCCCCTCCTGATTCCCTCTCATGTCTGAGTGAATTAGGTTAATGAGAGCTAATTTATCTGGAAATGGAGGCCAGGTTGAAACTGTGAGATATTGAACACACACCACAGATCAGACCAGTAAAGCACTGGAACATCCACTAAACCAGTTTAAAAGCAAAACCTGTTAATGTTTAATATGCAGACAATGCTAAATGTCCAATTCTGGTGTCACGTAACAATATGTTTCTGCAAAACATTTTCAGCACAGAGGAGCGAGTGAGGACATAAAAAGGCATCTGCGTGTTCTTATCTGACAGCTGGTTGTTTCCCTTTGAGAAGTAACCCCACCGCACAGTATCATGTACATGTTTCCCTTTTTAACAACGGCCTCCATTATTTCCATGAAGCATGCCTCTTGACCCAAGGTAACCTCTCTCTGCTTCTGCAAAAAAAATCCCCTCCCATACAGCAAAAGAAATCAAACACACACACACACACACACACACACACACACACACACACACACACAAAGATGGACACACCCTTATTGGTTTGAAGCTGATGGTGTGTTGTGGGTTGGACCAATCACAGCAGAAGCCGGTAGAGTGCCCTCCCCCACCTCAACTGACAGCGTGCAGCACAGCCGGCATCTCTGACTCAAATACCCACGATGCTCAAGATATCACCATGACATCATGTGAGAGAAATGCCAGTAAAATATTTCAAATCGGTTCCTGTGCAAATCATGGCCTGAGGCGACTTCTTCTGAACCAGGAGGACTTGTAACACTGCCACATCCTGCCACCGTATTTCATGCTCTCCTTCTCCTCCGACACACACACATTTATAAAAGAAACTGCGTTATGTTTCACCGCACAAGGAGAACCTCAAGGTCATCTTTCATCCATTCCTTTACAGACGGACTTCCTCAAGCAGACCATTTGAATTCTACAATTTTAAAACCTTTCCCTTGCTTTGTGTCGAGCTTGTCAGTGCTTAAGGTAAAAATATATGAAAACATATCTGGTCTATTCAGGGTTGCAGGCAGATCAAGCCAATCCCAGCAAGCACTGGAAAGGGGTAGAGATTCCCCAGACAGGATGCCAGCTGGTCGCCACTTGCCAGTGAGTCACAGGGTTAACACGTACAACAGTTAAACACATTCACACACTGAGGATATGCTGCACACTGTGAGACTGCTCATATATACTGTACATCTTAAATATCTTTAGCTGTTAGATCTTTGTAGACAAATCAAATCAATGAGCAGAAATGCTTCAAGGGAAAGATTGAATTTTGGCTTTAATGTGACTTAATAAATATTAGATTTCTCATTGATCCACTGATGGAGGTAACACACCGAGAAACCCAGCGCTATGCTAACAAAGACCGTGAAGGAAACCTCCTCCGGCAAGTAAACATGGTTGTAAATATTTGGCTAAAAGCTTAAAAGTTCTTCCAGCTGTTCAACTTAAGGCCCAGACACAATAAAATGGCATCAAAGAACTAGCAGCCGACTGTTGTGTCGCCACATGTTGTCTATGTCCCGGCCAACAAGTTGCATTGGAACACGCCGGGCAGCTGTGGTCTGTATTCGTCATTCAAAAAGGGCAACGCAAGATAGACAGGACAGCTTCAAGATGCTAGTTAGCCGGTTAGCATGTTAATAACGCAACCAGACATGAAAACAAATTATATTTACTGTGCGCCAGCAAACAATAGCACAAAGAATTACAGTGTGTTTATGCTAAATAGCCCAATAGCTAAAAAAAACAATCCTTCTTTGGATCTCATGCCCTCTTAACAAATGTTCGTTTGCGTTCCTCACTTTCCTTTTTCTTCTTGTGCGCTAAGCTGAAATGCCAGTTAGAGTGATTTCAAATCCCGATAGGCTCTGCCAGCCCCAACGCTGAATCAATAATCTGAACCGGCCAAAAACAAACCCACAAGAGCCAACTAGTGTGGGACACACCGCAAAATCTAGTGCGACAGACACTCACCGATGACTCAACATTAATGGAAGGCCAACTGTCAGCTTGGTGTGTCAGGACACTTAATTGTACTAATGCCAAATCAATTAAAAAAAATGAACCACATTTCTCTTTACTAAAGCTAAAACAGCTGCACACATCTGCGTCTAGAAAAAAGTGAAGACGAACTCTAACGAATGCCACTGCTTCAGCTGCTGTTTGCTCATTTAAAAAGGTTACTTTTGTGGGTTTCATGTGCGTCATACTGATTTCTGATGCACACATTACATGCACTGTGTTTCATACAGACTATATTCTCACACTGTTGCCACTCATTATTCCTCAGCAGCCAACCCTGTTGCCATGGCTACTGCCAACTGCATGTGAGCTGGTTTTTGTCAGTACTTTTGCCTCACCATTCTCACCCCACTCAATATTACCTTACATTATCCTTTAATATGTGTGAATCTAAAATGCATGTGCTGCTGTGACATTCAGACACCTACCACGGCATCATGCGGCCGATGCTGGTCCATCTACTCCGGCTCACAAGGAAACCCACCGTGGGGTCTGTGACCGCGTCCCAGGCACGGCCCACAAACAGAATGATAGAGGCATGGAAGGGATCCAGCTAAGGGGGGAAATAGGGAAAAAAAGAGTGAAACCAAAACAAAAAGAATGCCAAATACTACGTCATGTGGAACAGCCTGTGAATGAGTCAAAGGTGCCACGACACCAATGGGGTTACAGAGACATTTCAAGGCTTTAGAACTGCAGCGGTGAAATAAACAACTGTGTCGTTTGTTTAAGAACAAAGTGGCATTCAAAGCCCCTGTAATGCTCTCATCTCTGGAGCTGAATGGCCTCTATTTAAGGTCCTACTGTGTACAGTGGAAACGTCTAATTTCCTAATTGAGTAACAAAGCAAAGCAGTAGGAGTCCAGGTTAATGCGCTTGACCAGCCACTGCGGGGTGAAGACTGATACAGGGCTGAGAAGAGCGAACACACACTCTGGCCTTGGGGTTAATCAGTATGCACAACTACGGGGAAAAATGCAAAGATAAGGAAATGAGTCTCTAATTTGGGTGCTGCAGAATCCACAAATGATTTGTTTTAAAGAGTGGGGAGTATAAGGGGCATGCAGTTTGCAACTTTAAGTATTCCTACAACTTTTTACAGTTATACAAAACGCCTTTTTATACATGCATGTGTGCTTTTGCTCTATTTGTGTGTCTGTTGTCAATCACCTGAGCCACATCCAGCAGGTAGATCTGGAGGAAGAAGCCCAGAGCGCTGCCTGTGATCTGGTATGGAGCCCCACCGATGGCATAGCTCAGTTTGTTCCACACAGACAGACCTTTCCTCTGCTCCTTTGGCTGGAAGACAAAGAGAGGGGAGGACAGTAATGGAGTTAGTTTGGCTTTATAACAGTTTGTGCACATTCCCAGAGGAGCTATCAGGTCAGGTAAAGTGATGCGGACAGTGCGGACTCTCTTCTGTGCTCTGGAGTTCATTTAATCTCCATTTTCTGCTACATCCATCCCTCTGTCCAGAACTCTTTGAATAACTGATGCCGTGTTAAACAACCTGTTACCACGAGGGACCGAGATTGGCTAACCTCCATCACCCCACCGCTCAGAACGGCAGATTAGAGACAAATCCCCTGATGTGGTCCTGGCCATGTACACCACAGTCAGACAGTGGTGTGAAACTGCGAGGTTACTACAGTTCACACACACTACACCACAAAGACTCTGCTATTGGCTCTGGCAATAGGATGTTTGAGGTAGTGTGACATTTCATGCTGAGTTGCCAGCAGACAGCTTAGAGTCTTATCACATCCAACAACCACAACCAATCACCTGTACAGGGCTCCATGATGTCAGCAAGGGAGTCTCTACACTCCGATCCACATCCGCTTCAGACACAGAGGCAGCATCACCTCATGTTGAGAGCAAATCGCTGCCTCCTGTTCTCTCCACCCGGATCTTTCAGCGTGACAAGTCCACGCTGGCATGACTATCATGTGGGAATGAAACTAAAGATACATGAAGGGGAAGAGCCTGTAGGCGACTGGGAAAATCATGGGCAGTGTAACATAAAGCAGTGGGCAGACAAAACTACACAAAGATTCTGGATTCAAGTAAAGAAATATAGAGAGACAATATATGAAATGTTTTCTATTTGAATAAGAGCTGTAGATTGGACTATTTTCTTGTTTATATCCTTAAAACTTTTGTCCACAAAATGTCTTAATGCAGTAAAAATGCTAATCAAATTTCTGTCAGCTGTATTTAAGGTATATTTGTACAATCATTTTGATACAGACAAGTTTAGATTGCACACGCTCTAAGCATTTTGTACAGGTGAAATGCCCTGTGATCTAATATTACTATTTAAAAGGGGCACAACAAAGCAGACATGATGTAGCTAAAAAAATAAAATGCAGTGCTTCCACAGTTTTTCATATAAAATACAAAAACACACAATCATCTGCAGACTATTAGACACATACAGCTGCTAATAAGAGTCCCTTGAGGCTTTTAGACTGGTTTCAAGTCTCTGTAGAAGCACTTAAAGAGATGTTCATTAACAATACAAATCCCAGTGTTGAATGCACGCTTAATTTGAGACTTTCAAACCAACCGGCTCATGCATCATGAAGCTCTGGAGCTGTGGCATCTCGTCCACGTCACGCTTCTGCAGCACATCTGTCATCACTACCAGGCTGCTGTTATAGCAATACTGTACGGTTTGGATGAGACGTTCAAATACGATGTGGTCCCTTTAAAGTCGGCACGCGAGCCTCACGAGCAGCTGCCCGAGGACAGGTGGATGGACCGGGTGAAATTCAAATACCGAGGACGAGTCAAGGGGGGGCGTTTGAAATACATGCCGAGAGGAAGTAACCCCATTTATCAGATGTTGCTTCAATTTAGGCGCCCGTTTAACGCTCCGGAATAAAGCAGGAACACCACCTTAGAATTAAACCATAAATGAAAAAAAAGAGTCCTTCCTCTTACCTTTGCTGTCTTGACTTCTGTATTTATAGGCTTGACTGATAGTAAACCCGCCGTGTACTGCTCTGCGCCCTCTCCTCGTGCCATTGTGCTCTCAAGTCGATGAAGTAATTAGTATTTTTTTTTAGGATAAAGTAATATTTTAAAGTATCAGAGGAAACAAAACGCCTCACACCTTCATAGTGTCTCGTGTCGCTCAGTGCTCTGACTGTCTCTGAGTCAAGTCTCTCGCGCTCGGTCTACTCATTCATACTCTACTATGCCGCCTACGTCACTGACGTGCCGTGACGTGCCCATCGTATGTTGCGGATGCTGGTATAATAGCTGAAGGGCATCGAGCCCTGGTTGGATGGTCAGACCAAGGAGACCCCGGGATAACGTGTATGTGGGCTATTGTCCTTCAGTCAGCAACACATTGGTGAATGAGAGAGTAAATATCGGACAGGAAAATGCGCCATTACATTCAGAATCAGAATAAGGTTTATTGCTAAGTATTTTTTTTTTTAAATTCTGATTCATTAAATGTTACACAATTTTTGATTTAAAAAAATCATGACCCAAGGCTACACATTTTCCATCTAGCCTGTAACTGGGCGAATGTAACAAAATGTAATTGTAGGCTATGTACAGCTGTATATTTTGTTTTATTGGAAACTGGAAAAAAATGACCTTACAATTAGCCATTAAACACAGCAGCAAATCAAAGTCAAAGTTACCTGTTTTTTAAATATATATATTTAAATTTTTTTTTTTTTTTGTTAATTTCTTTTTACATTTTTAAAAAAATGTATTTTATTATTAATCTGTGTTGCACAGAGAGTTTATAGTTATTGCTCATTTTCAGCTCTTGTCCCTAGTTGGGCTTTTATATGTAGACCTAAAATGTTATTTCAATAAATAAATAAAAAGATATACAGTTTAAAACATCACACAACCCCAATACACTGAACATGGAATGGACAATACACATACCACAGTGCATATACCACAACACATCTACTACAATAGACATAGGCTACTACTATACACATACCACGATACATAGACTTAATACCGCAGAACACCAAAACACTAATAGATACAATATACAGTGGTGGAAAAAAGTTTTCGGACACCGCATGCATTTGTGAAATATTGCATTAAGAATCACTCTTAGGTCTTCAAGTGCAATTTCTTTTAGTACAGTCACAGCCAAAATACTAAATAAATCCTAAAAAAAAGCCATTAAAAACTTAAAATTGATTGGTTCCACAAAAATACATAAGAAATTTTGAGTATTGGGTCATTTTGGTACCAGTGATGAAGGTCGTTCTTTTTATTAAAAGACACAATTTTTGTTGCCAAGCTTCGTGTCTACATAAAGCCAGCACATTTGAAAGTTCTTCAGACACAAAAATGGCTAAAACAAGGAACCTAATGCAGGAAACGCCTGAAGATAAAGATTCTCAGCCAGGAAGGGTACAGCTGCTGCCAGATAGCCAGGAAGTGCAGATGCAGTCCTTCAGCAGTTGGATACACTCTGCAGAAATACAGACGAACCAACAGCTTGGAAGACAAACCAAGATCTGGGCGTCCAAGGGTTTCTTCAGCAAGAAATGACCACATCCTGATCCGCATGTGCAGGCAAAACCGCCGAATGACATCACAGGAGCTTCAGCAGCAGTGGTCAAACCAAACTGGTGTCCAGTGTTCCACCCGCACTGTACGTGGCCGACTTTTAGATCATGGCTTGAGGTCCTACAAGGCTATCAAGAAGCCCCTGATCAATGAGAGACAGAGGTTAGCCCGGCGTCTTTGGGCCCAGGCACACAAGAACTGGACAGCCAGGGATTGGAAGAAGATTTTGTGGTCAGATGAGTCCAGTTTCCAGCTTTATCTTCCTCCTACTAATGTGAGGGGACGCAGAAGGCCAGGCGAAGCATTATCTCCAGCATGTACAGTACCTACTGTCAAGCATGGTGGAGGCAGTATCATGGTTTGGGGATGCATGGGTGCTGGTGTTGGTCATCTCACTGTCTGTGATGGCACATTGAACTCTACCAAGTATTGTACCATTCTCCAAACCCACATGCTCCCTTCTGTGTGTGCACTGTTCCGTCGAGGTAAAAACTGGATGTTTCAACAAGATAATGCCCCTTGCCGCACATCCAAGGCCAGTAGAACTTGGCTGCAGGAGCACAGTATCCAGGTCTTAGAGTGGCCAGCTCAATCCCCGGACATGAGCCCCATTGAAAATCTGTGGTGGATTATCAAAAGGTCTGTTTCAAAGCATAAACCAAAGAATTTAGAAGAATTAAAAGCAGTAATTCAAGAAGAATGGGACAAGATTACCCCTCAACAGTGTGAAAGGCTCGAGGGGAACATGCCAGCCAGGATTAGAGCTCTACTACGTGCCAGTGGCAGGACTACTAAATATTAATTTGATGATGTGATGGTTTATTTATTTTTTGTTCAGTTCTGAACACATTCTCTGTTATTTGTTGACTTTGATACCAACAATGTTGAGAACTGACATATTGAAACTGTCAAGAATTTAGTTTTGTTAGTTTTTCTTGTAAACAATAAACAAAACAATATAATTTGTATTTGTTTGTATCTGTCTAATGCAGCCACACCTTTTGAAACACAAAAAAGATTTTTCCACAAATATTTCATGATAATATTTGAGATTGTGTAAAATTTTAAGGGTGTCCAAAAACTTTTTCCACCACTGTATATATGTATAGATTTTACAAAGTCAGTTTGCTTTTTGCCCTCTCTTGGGATAAGACATGGCAGTGTACAATATTGCATAAGCAGTCAATCACGAGGCTCTAGTTGCGTTAAGAGACCAATATTTTTGCAGGGGCAAACTAAACCATTTAGTGCCTTTAAGGGGGGATGAGAGGGGCCTATGAGAGCTTTCATTGTTTTTTATACAAAGTGTAGTCTTTTAACTGATTTATTCACCCATTTTTAATTTAGTCATGGCACCTGTTTCTTAGAAATGTAAAAAAACAAACGCAAACAAAACTTTTCATTCAAGCTGTCCCTGCCCCCTTTCCACCCTTACCCCCCTCCACTTCAAGCCCCTGAGATAGACAGATGGATAGATAGATAGATAGATAGATAGATAGATAGATAGATAGATAGATAGATAGATAGATGGATAGATGGATAGGTAGAAAGATATTAACTTGTGCACAAGTATTTTAAATCAGATTGACAGTGATGACATTTCAATGACTCAGAGTTGATCCACTACCTACACATTTTTGTTCATGCGACTGAGCAAAAATATATAAATAATGTACTTACACACACCACACACACACACAGGAGTATATATCATGACTCATATGACTCTAATATTGGACAGTTCATAGTTGCAAAGATAGAGAGGGGGTGACATATAAAAAAAGGTCTCCATCCACTTTTGCTTACAGTAAGTTCTATGCATATGTCAACTTTTTACACTTTTACACTCAGTGCCAATACACAGTGAGAATGATTTATCATCAATATAGCTTCTGACCTGCAAAGAGGGTGTCTGCTGTCTTTACCCTCTCTGAACCAGTGTCACCAACAGAGCCAAAGTGGGTGCCAGACCAGTCAATCTAAAGACCCTTTCAAATGTATTATGTACAGTATCACAGTGCACCATAACTTAATATGTTTTATCATCATTCATTATGCATAACCCAAGAGATTAACATTTTTTAACTGGTTAGAAAACCCTGGAAATGAAAGAAGTCATCAGTAAAAGTACAAATACTGGACCATGTGGTGTTAAAGTCCTATGTTGCTGATCTGATTTTTGATATACTGGACAGTATAAAGAGTCTAGGTAAGTGGAGAGAGGGATAGCTTGCATCTATTATTAGCAGTGGGTCAAACTGGGGGGCTTCTTTGAAACCAGATAGCACCAGGGAGCTTCACTTTGGACTCTGCGATACTAAAAAGGTTTGCAGGTTGCAGTACAGCACCTTGGTGACAGTTTCAAGAAAAACAATGTGTTTCCTTTTCAATACTAGACTGAAAGTAATGGATTTTATGTAGGTTATGTTTAGTCTTTATTTTACATAGTGCTTTGAACACCGCTGCCACAGTATCACCTTTATTTACCTTGATGTTTGTAGACCGAGCCATATTCCCCTGGCTATTTACTGTAGCATTTTATTTGTCCACTGCATAATTTCCAAATGGGTTGCATTGTTTTCCCAGTTTTCCCAATCTAAATATACACAAACACACAATCGTTTGTTCTATTTGCACACCCACTTCAAACAGAACAGAGTAGGCAAAGCAGCTAAAACAAGATGTGCCTTCCCTCCCATATTATATCTGTCTCATTCTGAAAGTTAAAACAAGATGCCACCTCTTGGCTGAGGCACTGTGCTGCTTCTGCTCCAAACAAGACAAGTTAACACTAACACAGAGTTTGTGCCAACACAAACTGTTGTTCACATTCAGCCTTGAAAACGTGACTGAAGGAGGAAAGCTTTTGAGGCGTGTGTGTTAGTGTGTCAAAATGAAACAGAAAGGGAACATGTGTCTCGTGTAAATCGTCTATCACAGTTTTTGTACTGCTAAAACACATTTCCTGAGACCTCCACCCATTTTCTCAAAACCTTAATAACAAATCCTAAAATTCAAATTTTCTATCACAATCAAACTATCACCTCAAAACCAGTTATCCTGTGTTCAAAGCCAAACAATGTGTTCAGATCATACACACAGCACGTAAAAATATATTCACCACAGAGCATTTGTTAGACACTACATAAAATACTGTAATTTAGGACACAGCATCCAGGGCATGTAGTTACAGTTTTTCTTAACCTCTCTAACTCCACTCCTCGCTTCATCCTCTTGAGGGTCGCGGGGGGGCTGGAGCCCATCCCAGCTGACATCGGGCAAGAGGCAGGGTACACCCTGGACAGGTCGCCAGACTATCGCAGGGCTGACACATAGAGACAAACAACCATTCACACTCACATTCACACCTATTGACAATTTAGAGTTATCAATTAACCAAGTCCCCAATCTGCATATCTTTGGACTGTGGGAGGAAGCCGGAGTGCCCGGAAAGAACCCACGCTGACACGGGGAGAACATGCAAACTCCACAGAGAAGGGCTCCCACGCCCATGATCGAACTGGCAACCCTCTTGCTGTGAGGCGAGAGTGCTAACCACCACACCACCGTGCCACCCCTAACTCCACTCCCTCCTTTGTTAAAGGTATTTAACAGGCACACTACATCATCAAACCACGTCATGTTTGGTGTGGAGACTTAGATCTTTTATAAAAGGCAAGAGTCTCACTCCTACCACTATTTTTGGCTGAGATATACCGCCTAGAAAGTGGGATCACAACTTTCATGTTTCATATGGCTTTATTTGGTGATATTTTATGGTGTTTCTGTGTCATAAACAACATCAGCTATCATAATCCCACCTGATTTCAATAAGGTACGATGTTTGAAGCTGACTGAGTGTTGTTTGATCACTGATAGTACTGTTTTGAAGCGGAGTGAGCTCCACCTTGATCTTTTCATGGAAAAAACACTGTAGAATGGTCATACTTTGAGCAATTTTCTTCAAATATTTTTTTTTTTTTTTTAGGCAAAATCTTCAACTTTGTACTGATTTCAGAGGCCCATTACTCTGTCTCTGTATCACCTAGAATGTTTCTGACACTTTCACAAGAAACTTCAGTTTCGTCACTTTTCTTTCTGGCAAGACCTCATGCATGCATGTAGTCAGAGTGGTTCAGAGGCTACAGTCATTTTAATTTGGATATGTCATTTTAGACGTTTTCGCTATAAAATGGGGGTGGAGTGCAAGAGGCTGAGGAGGAAGCACCGGTTAGCCCCGGTTTCACTACAGGCAGATTCACTCGCTAGAGGGGCGAGGGAATAAAACCTAAACAGCCAAACAGAGTGATCTCTTTCACCGACAAGATCCACCGCCTTTTCAACATGCTCAATCGGCCGAAAAGCTGCCGATGCCGAAGGGCCGACAGCGCGGGACACACTGCAAAAACTAGGCCGACAGACGCTCACCGACGGCCCGACTTTGGTCGATGGCCGACCGTCGGCTTGGTGTATCAGGGCCTTAACAGAAAATGTTTAATGTAAATGCATTTAGCAAAAATATATCATAGTGATAGTATTCAGCACTTTCATAAGAAAAAATAAAAAAAATAAATGAAAAACACATTACCGCACAATCAAAGTAACTGAGATTCATTTTCCATCATGTGTTTTTGCAGGGTCAGGCAGAGGACTTCATCCACGTCACAGGCAACATTTTCCCTTGCCAGACAACGGGAGAAAACATTCTGGTGTGCCAAACCCAGCCTTGACAAATTCCACAATTATATCATCACAGGCCTGTTCAGTTGGCGCCAATAAAGTCCCCCTGGTGTAGGACTCTCTCACACCCACAGAAAAACTCTTCTACTGGATTCAGGAAGGGGCTGTAAGTTGAAAGGAAAACCTTGATGAAACGCTGGTTGTTGGTGAACCACTCACGTATCAGGACAGCATGGTGAGAGCTCACATTGTCCCAAACTATGACATATACAGGATGCACTGCTTGCTGACCCAGCTGCTCACATGCAGCTGTAATATCCTGGACACCACCACGCAGAAATAAAAAAGAGATGAGTGTTATATGGCCCCAGGTTTGCATGACGGTGGAGACAAAAAGTAGTTTAGTACAGAAAGTGATACAGAAAGACAGACTTCTGCAATAGTGTATTTACAGTATGCACATCAGATTTACCTACATTACAATCAAGTTTACAGTCCTATAAAAGTAGAAACTGCAACACTTACCTGCACATACTGATATCTTAGATCTTTGACTCTTGCAGAGTTGCACTCAAAGGGTACCCTGGAAATCCAGAGTTCTCGCTAGAGCACAATTTGAATTTGCTCAGCGAGTCACTCTGGCAATCAGTAATGATGCTCATTACCCATGCCGTTGGAGCCGAGCTGCACCAATCACATCGGTGTATCTGATATAGGCGGGCCAGAGGCGAGCTAAGCAGATGACGACAGCGCTGCGACGATGAAGTCCGGAATCAGTCAGTAAACATTGCAAGATGGCTATGGATGAACATCAGTTGTTTGAAATGGCTTTGGCCGCTACAATGAACGAGTTAGACTTGGATTTTTCTCTAAAAAAGGAACAGAAGATGGCGCTTGAGTCTTTCCTTTGCAAGAAGGACATTTTTGCTGTTTTGCCAACCGGATACGGCAAGAGTCTAATCTACCAGTTAGCTCCGCTGATTGTGCTCTGGATACGTCACCCCATGTATTGTTCTGATTGGTTGTAGTGTTATCCAATTGCGTGCAGTGATATTTACAAATGCATGCTTGGTGCCGCCCCTCGAGTTGGGCCATTTTCATTACTCATAGGATTTCCAGACTACTCAAAGGGTACTCTATATACTTGTTTCATGCTAAGTCTGTTGCGTTGGAGGACATGATCAATAATTGACAGAGACAGATTCCATCAAAGTTGACATTTGCTGTGTCTCAAATCGCGTACTTCTGTACTTACACCTGATATTTTGAGTACATAAGTGTTTTCACACTGAGAAGTATGAAAAAATGCAGTGCACTATGAGTACCCAAATGGTGCACTCCAAATGGTCAAGAAGCTGAGTGTGGAACTATGGTCACTTCTCGCCCTCAGTGGTCGCCATCTTGGCTACAGAGCGGAAGGGGAGGGACCACTTTTCAAACTGGAAATGGTGGCCTAGGACTGTGTGGCCGTGAACGTCACTGCATTATACAAATATACATGTGTTTTTTGCACTAAGTATCACTATACTGTTGTCGGATATAAGCCAGCAGTATGTTTATTGGGTTAATTTAGCAGTCTGTAATGATTTGGTACCGCGAACGATAATGCGAATGCTGAATTTAGGGTTGTCATTTCCAGTGAGTGCACAACCACGGTGTTTGGTTTGAGACAACACTACCCTGTCGGAATTCGCGCGCTACACCAATAAGTACATAGTGCACATAGTATACTACATAGAAGTGTCTCATTGTTGGGAGAAAAGAGCAGTCCTTCCACCCTCATTTGGTCGTCTTTCAATTCTACAAAGGGAAAAATGCACTTACAAACATATGCAGCCAGTAAGAATAGTGTTGTAATGAACATTACAGTACTGACAGTTCAAATAAACACAAGAAGTTTATGCTCTAGAGAAAGGATCAACACTCAGTGAAGAACCTAAGCCCTATGATAAGCTAAGGCATGGCTTAACTATACAAACCAGTGAGCAGTGATAACTAGCATGTCTTTGGGGTCATCGGGTGGGAACCTCCTTTGACCAGTGTTTCGTCTAGTTGGTCCCATGACACCTCCAGGAGGCTAGACGGTGATCTCTGGCGTCCCAGAGACACTTCCCTAATGCCAGGTCTCACTGCTCCCCTCCCCGCACCAACCCAATAACCTCCTTTACCTTACTTACACATGGCTTTCTCAGCCCAAACAGCACTGCCACCTTCAACCAAACCCAGGCTCCGTACATGTGAGCTCCAGGTAGAAACAGGGCTGATACTACCTTTCCTAGCACATTCACCATACTCTATTTCACACGCTACATAGCATAACTCCAATATAAGCTAAAGTTAAAGGAGCTAAATAAACTTACAGGATCAGCAAACACATTCACCTTGCCGCACCACAGTATAGTATTCTGTATGACAAATGTTGTACAACCAGAAACAATTAACCTGTTCTCCTCTCTGAATGTCCTGATGATGCTGGCCACAGAGAATCTGCTCAGATTGGGATGGACTCTTTGTCCTGCTTCTCTCATTGTCATCCCATGAACAAGGACATGGTGTACAATAGTTTTCATCAGCAATGATTGTTCTTGGTCTTCCTTTGCCTCTTCCTCATCCCCTTCCTCCTCATCCACCACCTCTCACACGAACTCTTCCTCCTCTGCCTCTCTGTATGTTTCTGTCTATTGTAGATAGATGGATCCTGCCCAGTTGGACTGATCACATCATTAGAAACACGTGTTCAATTTTGAGTTGTTGTGTGTAAAAGATGACAGCTGTGCTGGAGTTGTGTTCACATTTTGCTGCCAGTGTTTACAATTTTGTAACACAAGTGTATCACGGTGAGAAATGTGTTTAGTGACTGAGAATGTGTTTAAGGTTTAGCGGGAAAAAAAAGAGCAGATGAGTGTTGCAAATTGAGTCTAAGTACCTGAACAGTGTTTAAGGTTTGGCCAAAAGAGTGTTTGATTCGAAAAATGAGAATTTGGTTCAGATAATGGGGTTCAGTGTTTTAGCAGCTGTGGAAAACTGTAATAACAAAGCTAAGGAGGATCCAGAAGAAGTGTCTCAAGATCAGGAGTTTATATTAAAAATAAACATAAAAACTCAACTCAATCTCAGTCACTGTCAGACAGGGTTGATGCCAGACTTTCTAAAGACTCTTTTCTACATTGTGAAGGTACAGGAAACTTACTCAGTCTTGTGACATACAACAACAGAAAACATCTTAATCCTGCAGATTCCAGCAAAAGTAAAGGTTTGGCAAGCCTTTACACTTAATGTGAAAGAGAAAGTCTGAGTACTTAGTGTCAATACTTTCACTTGTGTTTTGACCAATGTTTCTCTTCTTGTTAAAGAAAATAAATACAGTGCAGATGTTCAATGCTCCAGATAATTGAATGAAGATGAATTTCCCCAAGGCGGCAATAAAGTAAATGAGTAAGAGCCATCTGGCTTTACTTGATTATTTTTCCTATTCAAATAGTTTCATCCTTGAGGCCTTGTTGCAGTTGACTCACATCACAAACACCAAAACCTTCCAAGTCACCTACTCAACTTTAAATCATTATGTGACAACACTGCAATTTTATTTTTTTTAATTAGTGGATTAATATTCATTCTACTGGCAAGAGCAGATGAACACAAAATACAATAATAGGATGGTATATGAATTCATATCCACAGATATGTGCTAGAATAATCCATTTGCCTGAAGCCATGTTGGCATAGTACACGTCTGCAAACCAGGGATATGTTACATTTGCACATTATTATGTAGTGGACACATTTAAACTTTATGTTTCAACAACACTGTGGTTAACCTGTGGTTAGGGTTAGGCACAAAACCCATTTGGTTATGGTTATGGTTAGGAAAAGTTCACATTTGGCTTAAAATTCTTGTTTGGGGGGGCACTATTCCAGCAGGAGAAGCAGTGGTGTCTCAGAAGAAACACAACCACTGTTCATGCCTAAAAAGCTGCTCAGAACAAAGCAATGGGTGTCTAAAGAACACCCATGTTTGGGGGCTAAAAGCCACAGGAAACACAAAAATGACTCAGCAAATCATAACTAGTTTTGTTGCTTGTTGGGCTCAAACACTGATCTGCAGCTTGGCACACCATCCATCCGTCTTCTGCATACCTTGGTTGTAATGAGCAGTTGTTTGAGTTACTGTTGCCTTTCTGTCAGCTTGAACCAGTCTGGCCATTCTCCTCTGACCTCTGGCAGCAAGGCATTTTCACCCAGAGAGCTGCTGCTCACTGGATATTTTCTCTTTTTCGGACCATCCTCTGTAAACCCTAGAGATGGTTGTGTGTGAAAATCCCATTAGATCAGCAGTTTCTGAAATACTGGCACCAACAACCATGCTACATTTCACGTCACTTAAATCACCTTTCTCTCCCATCCTGATGCTCAGTTTGAACTTCAGCAGGTCGTCTTGACCATGTTCACATGCCTAAATGCATTGAGATGCTGCCACGTGATTGGCTGGTTAGCTATTTGCGTTAATGAGGAGTTGAAGAGGTGTACCTAATAAATCGGCCATTGTGTCACTTTACAGTAACAGTAAGTAAGCTAGTCTGGTGTAAAACCCCACCGTGTCCCTCCAACACTCTGCCAGATATGGGTTCACCAACTGCCCAACGTGGCTGAAGACAGTCACCAAATTGCTTTCCCACTTCTGTGTGTGTCTTTTTAAACCAAAACTCATGTTGCATCTCTGATAATTGATTTAAGTGAAAATGGCATGCAGTTTGGGACTGTGCTGCATAAAAAGTGCAAAGGAGAAGAGAAGGAGTGTGGAGCTCAATGTTTCTGTTCTCTGGGTTTCTTAAACAATATTTAAAGCTTATTTAGAACATAATAATAAGAATTAGTGCATGACTTTTTCAAACTGCAAGGGGTAGAAGAAACGGAGGAGAGGTGAGCAACAAGGAGAGGAGAGGAGAGGAGAGGAGAACGCACTTAGCCTGATTTTTGTGACTGAGCACAGGCCAACTTTGTAGTTTGGAGGGATTGGTTGGTTTATTATTTTATTGATTCAGAGAACGGCATTTTTCAATTATGTGTTAAGATTTGTTGATTGTGATGGTTATTTACTTTATAGACCACAAAAGCGTGCACAATGTGTTTACTTTGTTGTTGCCTGTTATAAGTAAAAGATAATTGTAGAAAGTGTGTGTGTGTAGTAGTGGCTAATTTTGTATAGATATTTAGATGCCTCATACATAAACTAGACAGACGTTTCACCAGCTCATTACTGTGCACAAATTTATTGTATGTACTTAAGCCTTAGGCTCGAGAAACCCTCTGATGCTTGCAGAAACCTCCCTGCAGGGTGCATTTTGCGTGCAAATATTTTGTTGAAAAAACAAATTGTGGATAGTATGCCTGTTTTTCCACATGAGCATCTGTGGGGCAAAATGTCTGTGCACGTCACCGCTGATATAATACGCATGTAAAGTAACATATTTGTGGCAGAAATGTACAATGCCAACATTTTCTTCCGGAGATTTGTCAGAATTTTAAAGTTTCATTCACTTAAATCTCTATTGACAAAAGATTTACAACATAAAAGTGACAATATGTAACTTTTAAGAAATAATAATCGTAAATTACTCTCTTGAATATGACTTCACAAGCAATAAAACAGACCCTGGATAAATTTAGTTCACTAAGAGATCTGGTATGACCACTAGCTTATGATGGCCAGTGTTAGCTAATGTTAGCAAACCATTTGCTGTGTAAATGAGATTACAAATTTGTGGAGTCAAAGGTTTTCTATGCTGTGAATTACTAAGAGGTATTAGAAGGATTCAAAGATAAATAAAAGCATAGTCTAAGTTTTCATTAAGTGTATGTTGCTCGGTGTGTAGGTGGACTCTGAAAAAATAGTCAAATGTAGCCTACACATGCCACAAGTACAAGGTAAACTATAATTTAAATTTGAGCTCAAGAGCAAATTTGCAGAAAAGTTTAAATTTACAATATACAAAAAACGGTTCTGTACGCAAAGACTTAAAGTAAATAGCCGAAGCATGAGCAGCAAATGCATCAAAAGTAAAAATGGCCATTATGCAGGATGCCCATTGTCAGTGTGTTATAAAGGGAACACTTAATGGACACAGTATAACACCAAGTCAGTTAAACTTCAGGGATATCAATCTGTCCATATAGGAAGCACAAGTCATTGTTAATCAGTTTCACCTGCAAATGAAAGTTACAAGTGGCAAGATATGAAAGAAGGTTTGCTGTGTCTCCCAGCACAGTCAGTCTCCTAGCACAGTCTGTTTCTGACCAAACTGTCAGAAACAGACTCCATGAGGGTGGCATGAAGGCCCAACGTCCTCCAATGGGACCTGTGCTCACAGCCCAGCACCGTACAGCACATTCACCAGAGAACACCAGAATTGGCTGGTCTGCCATTGGCGCCCCATTCACATTGGTTTACAGCAGGTTCACAATGAGCACATGTGACAGGTGTGAAAGAGTCTGGAGATGCCATGGTGAACATTATGCTGCCTGTAACATCATTCAGCATGACCGGTTCACTGGTGTGTTGGTGATGGTCTGGGGAGGCATATCCTTGGAGGGTCACACAGACCTCCATGTCATAGCCAGCGGTACACTGACTGCTGTTAGGTACCAGGAAGAAATCCTCAGAGCGACTGTCAGACCTTAAGGCCCTGACACACCAAGCCGACGGTCAGCCGTCGACCAAAGTCGGGCCGTCGGTGAGCGTCTGTCGGACTAGTTTTTGCAGTGTGTCCCGCACCGTCGGCACTTCGGCGTTGGCAGCTTTTCGATCACATCACTCTGATTGGCTGTTCAGGTTTTATTCCCTCGCCCCTGTAGCGAGTGAATCTGCCTGTAGTGAAACCGGGGCTAACCGTTGCTTCCGCCTCAGGCTCCACTTCACTCAGCTGCCCGAGAGACCCGCTACTTTTTCCCCACTTTAACCTGAATAACAAACAGGAGCTAGCTGGGAGCGGCTAGCGGAGCGTTAGCCGCAGCATGACGGGAGGGAAGCAGAGCCAGTTAGCCGCCGCTAGTCTCTGAGCTAGGCCCCGGCTCTCTGTTTGGATCCAACCAGAACACCGAGCCCTGGTTTGTTATTCGGGTTAAAGTGGGAAGAAGCTGCGGGTTTATCGGGCAGCTGAGTGAAGTGGAGCCTGTGGAGGAAACACCGGGACCGTCTGGATGTCATAGGATGGATGGACCACTCATTCACTCCGCTCTCCCTCACGCAGGCTCAGAACGTACGTGCCTCTTGGCGGTCGGATGTAGTCCGTGTAGTGTGTTCAAATGCAACTGACACAGGGCGATGTGAGGCAACATAGACGACGCAACAGTTGGCTTTCGTCGCCGCTAGTTCTTTGATGTCGGTTTGGTGTGTCCGCACCTTTACAGTGGTGCAGTGGGCCCTGGGTTCCTCCAGGTGCAGGAATGCCTGGCCTCATGTAGCCAGAGTGTGTAGGCACTTAATATATGATGAAGGCATTGATGCCTTTGACTGGCCCTCTCCCTCCCCTGACCCAATTGAGCACCTATGGGGTTATGTATCGGTGTATCCGACACCCCCAAGTACCGCCACAGACCTTCCAGGAACTCATTAGGAGATCTCCTGCCGACTCATCAGAAAACCCAGAGGTTGTTGGGAGTGCATACAGACATGCGGGGGCCATGCACACTACTAAGTCACATTATGAGTTGCCGTGATAAAATTCACACAATTTGGATCAGCCTCTTTTTTATTTTTTTTTTACTTTGATTTTTGGCGTGATTTGAACGTCATTTTGTTCTCAAAAAAATGTATAATGTTCATCAGTAAAGATTTTCAACTTGAATAATTAGTTCGCTCTTGCAGAAAATCCTGAGCATTCTGGTTTATTTTGATGCATCAAGTTGTGCCTTTGCTTAATTTTTTCAAGAGAGACCTGAGTACATAAATAAAGAATACATAAAACAAACAATATAAAAATGTTCAAAATCAATTGTGTAGGAAATACAATGATATAAAAATGATCATTTAAAAAGTCATTAAAATCACAATAATGTAAAAAAAAAAAAAAAAGGCCAGTTAAAGCAAGTTAAAAACAGTCAGTTGAAATCAGTCAGGATTTTGACTAGATTTCTGAATCGAGCCATTTAATCCAGAGTATCAAGCCTCAACACTGCAGTTCATTACAAATGTAATGTGCTCAAATCAAACAGCAGTCACTGTAAACATCTGAAAAGTAATGTACAGCTCTAATGTAATGGAAAGACTCAAGTCAAGAACCACAAAGTATGAACAGTGGGCTGGAGTAACTCTACTTTCCACTAGTGGAGGCTGAAGAGCAGTTTGTAATGAGGTTAAAACTTTCACCGTGGCGCCACCTACTGGACGTCAGTGTACATTACAACGTGCTGTGCCGTAACAAGGACTGCATGCCGAGCTCTGTAATTTGAATAGTTGATTAAATAAAATTCTTATTCGTCTGTATGATTCAAGTCATGTGTATTAAAAACAAACATTAAAAGATATCAGACAGTAGTAACAGTGCGTAATACTGAAGGCTGAGCTTGATCACAGTGATTTTAGTCACAGGGATTTCCAGAAGATCTAAATTCTGTCTGATACATTGTCAATACTAGCCATATGCAGAGGTATGTCAATCTTTGTGAGATCTTTAAAAACAGTGATACTCAACTTACAGCCCTTGGGTCAAATCTGGCCCATGTTACGGTGCAGGGTGGCCTAACGACCATTTTCTAATTTGCAATGAAAATAAACTGATTCATTGTGGGATTTTTCATTTTATATACTTTGAATGTAACTAAGGTGCCAGAGTGGATATAAAGAACATAAAAATAATGTTTGTTTATCAAAAAAGGTGCCAGAGGTAGTTTTCCTCATAAAGGTCCAGGCTACACCCCAAATGTCCTCAAATCCTAGGAACACCCCTGCGTACACCTGATCTGTGTACCCCTGATGCTACTGGTTTTCCCTTATGGCAAAGATAAGTGGGTGAAGCAAGTGCTGAAAGGTTGAAAATGGGCATTTCATCTATAATATGCACTAATGAATTTTATTAATCTGTGTTCATTAACTGGCCCCTCTCCTGTCATTTAACAAAGGTGGCTCCCAGGCAAAGCTACTGAGTATCCCTGTTTAAGAGTCTGATCTGTCATGATCACTCTTTGAACCTTATCTGTCTCCCTGTTTGTCACACTGGAGTCAGGTCATTCCAGTAGTTGAATATTACTAAATATATTCTTTCAAATACTACACCTAAGCATAATTATAGGATACTCTTACTTTGAATATTTACTTAGGTTTCTCTTTATTATTTTTCCCCCTTTATGTGTGTACTTTTTACTCCATTATAAATGTTTGTCAGCATATTTATTTTCTTCGCTGATTTAGTTTTCACATAAATACACTCATGATTGTCTTATAAAATATGATGCACTGCTGGGGATTACTACTTAACAGTGAATCAAGAATGTAAAATCCTATTTACACAACAGCAACAATTATCATCATTAGCAATGCTAATAAACTAACTCTCAGAGAGCGCATCTGCACTTTGACTTTTCATACTTTAACTACATTTTGCATATAATACTTCTATACCATTTCCTGTTTTGAATGCATGGTTTTACTTGTTATAATTCTACTTTTACCTATATAAAGAATCCAAATACTCCCTCGACCACCGGGCCATTCACAGCAGTATGTGAGTAAAGACATCAGCTCTTAGCTCAGTTATTTACACATAGCAAACACCAGGTGGCAGCCCAACTTAGTCCACATGTGCTGCAGTGAGGGCTGCACTCAGGATGTGGCTCTTCAGCTGTTACTATGTTTGTACTTCACATGATGAGCTCACTCCTTTTGCACATGTTATTCAGAGTTTGTTGATCTCACACCTTGATCAGAAAACATTACACTAGTGTGAGAAACCAATGTATTGATGGTATGAACATGTTCCGCATTTACCATGAACTGAGAGGTGTGGTTGTCCTGTGAACATTCAAAAGGACAGATCATCCCAAAATGAAAAATATGTTTTTCTCCTCCTACCTGCAGTGCTATTAATGAAACTACACCCACCAACTGTATCACCGTGCAAAATGTGCATCTACTGCTAGCTAACCTAACATAACTGAACTAGGTAACATTACAAATACAAGCCCCTCGTCCATGAGTAGATGTACGCTTCCTTCTCCTTCTGCTATGATATTGTTAAATGGGTAGAAACAAAATGGTACCTACATGAAACTTCTCACAACAAAATCTGTGGTTTGTTTTGAGTAACAGGGTCATGATTTCTGGGGAGAGGCATTGGTGTTGAGTTTTTTTAAATGTATTTTTTTTGCTGCTTTGAGCACCACAAGCCGAGTGCCATCTAGTTCCATTATATTCAAGAGAAGGCAGACATCTCTACAGCTGATATCCCCAACACTCTGCAACTCACACCAAAACAATCTAGATTGATAAAGAGCACTACAGGTAAAAGGAAAAATGTGTATTTGGGGGTGAGCTGTCAGCTGTAAAGAAAGGTCAGGACCTTAGACTGTAGGCGTCTCATATCTAATGATATTTGCTGTAAACTTGCACTTTGCTGAGGAGGAAATAAAAGACAAGTGATAACATCAGCAGTTAAAGCTCAATGTAATGCATGCACTGCTAGATATAGATCGTTGGTGCTTGAAAGCTGTCAGCAGGTATAGCTGGCACCCTGCCGATCACATTCTCATGGTACTTTAGGAAGGGGGCTGCCAGAATACGGTGTGTTACATCCCTGGGGAGCAATAACACTTGTGTGAATCATTTACGTCGTCTCCCTCGTCTGCATGGCTTTTCTCTGAGCTCTGGGTGACTGGTCCCACTTTTGCTACAGATTGTATTTTTCTAAATGGGTGGAGGAGGTGAGAGGTCATGGTTAGGGGGATCCCTGTGTCACTGAGGTCGTGGGGAAAAGAAGGACGCCCCCTTGTATAGCACACGGGGTCAATTCCGCACACAATCCTCAAAAAACCATCCAAATTCCTGCACTGCATTGTGCCCGATATTCTTCAGGCGGCTGAGTGGGTGTTGCGGACTACATGAGGACTCTGCTGAGGTGGATCCCGACCCCCCGCACCCCCTTTTTACCATCCTTACACATATGCTACTATGACAATAAAGGACAATGGCGGGTACTTGAAGTTAAGCTGGGAGATGACTTGGGGAGCAGGCTATTGTTGGTGTTAAGCATTGTTACCCCAACAATGTCCCGTCTGAGGAAAAGATCTCCATGTTTTAATGAAGGAACAGAGGAGAGGAGAGGGAGGAGGTGGAGGGCCTCATCTGAATTTTATGGGACCAAAGTTTTTTCTTTCTTCTCTTTGGCAGGGACAAAATACTCCCAACATAGCAGACTGAGGGCTGGTCCACTGTGTAATTATGGGATGTGAAGTTACAGGATCCACAGGCTATGATCATTGCTCTGTGGGCAAAATAACTCCAGAATCACATTGGTGAAGCTTGAAGTTAGCCAGAATATGTCTCTTTTTGAACTTATTTTAGATTCAGAACACTATCCATTTTAGACTGATATCACTGCTCTGCATAGACGCTACAATTTTCAATGGTTCCTATAATAGTCTCACTAAGATTAAAACCTCTATCTAAGAGAAATTGGCCCAAGAAGGCAACATTAGAAAATTATTACAACAATAAATCCGAACACCATAAACCGGCTTTGAAAACTGTCACAGGCTACAAAAGAGTGGAGACAACTTCCTTACTAAAATGACTGAAGATAATGAATTTTGAAGCAAACCTTTGAGCTCACTCCAAAGTTGTTGAGTTAGAAGATAAACAGACTTGTAGTCATGTGTGGGAAATGAACATCAGTGTTCCTGCAGCAGAAAATGGATTTCCGAAATAATTCTGAGTTTGCCTGGTCATTTGTGGAGCAAAATCACTCTTACGCAAGTCACAGGTAAGTCTCAGGTCTTTCCTTCAAGATCCTGAGTCCTAGCTCCAAGTCTCTAAACTATCTGTTTCAATTGAGATTGAAAAGTTTAGACGAAATGTACGTTTTTGTAATTTTATGCAAGTGGGCAGATCTTGCAACACGATTTAAAACTCCTTAACAGCAACTGAATGGACTTTGGGGTCAGAGTGTTTTGTCACTTTCTGTTTCCAAGCTTAAGAGTGCACTTTAAATCTCTATTTTTAAGCCAACGTGGACCAGAAGGCCAAAGAGTGTTCTGAAAATGGAAATATGAACATCTATGATATTGTGGCAACTGGGCCAACTGCTGCGTGTGATTTCAAAAGCTTCAGAGCAGCTACTGACAGTGTTGCAGTACTCGACATTGGTCTTCTTGAAGGTCTCTGTCACATTTCAAATGCATTTTTACCTGGCCTTGTGTCTGTCTCAGACTAAGAGGGCTCAGGAATTTACTCCAAGACTGGTCAAAACACAATTGCGGGGATATCACTAATAGTCTGTGCAAAAAAGGAATGTTTAACAAAAATGGTTCCGTTAATTTTAGCTCCTTAGTCTTTGTTCGTATTTGTTTGCTCATGGAAAACAAAGGAAAACCTCTGAAATGCCTTTTGACGATTTGATCTAGACATTTCTCATTCTCATTTCTACACATACATTACATTACAGCAATAAAAGAGGTGAATAAAGGGGAATCTTCATTTCTTTTCTGTGGGTGTTTTAATGGAAATGTAGATTTTTCAGATCAATTTGCAGAGTGCATATGGTTAGCATGTTCCATATTCTAAGTGTGTCATGCAGAGGGTTAGGGTCTCACACCAATCTAGTCTTGAGAGTCTCAACCCATCAGTCTGATTTTGTCTAAGTTTCATTACCCTCTAGTCTTGGTCATGAATTGGTCCAGGTTTAGGTGGTCTAGACTATTACAATGACTACTTAATGATGGGAAAGTTTTGTCAGCTTTTGTTTTTGAGTCCTTAGCAAGCATCTGACGGTGTAACCTGCCAAATGCATATTTGCCTCCTGCTCGTACAACATGATTGGCTGCTGTGGAGTGATTCAAAGTGTATCTGTTGTCATGAAATTGGAGGTTTGATATCCCTGTACACTTTAAAAAAGCATATATTTTTTGTTTTTTGGCCTTGGGCATGATATCAAGTAGGGCTGCAACTAATGATTGTTTTCATTGTTGACTAATCTGTTGATTATTCCGTCGATTAGTCGAATAATCATTTTAGCAAAAAATGTGTTAAATGTTGACAAATGTCAGCCCGTCTCTCCCAAACCCCCAAATTATGTCATCTAATGTCTTGTTTCGTAGTCACGCCAAAGGGTTTCAGTTCACCGTCATGGGAGAGTGTGTAAAGCTGCCAATATCTGAACGTAAGAAGCTGCAATAAGAGTATTTTGGGGTACTTTTATAGTACTTTTCTATGAAAAATGACTCAAACTGATTAATCGACTACTAAAATAGTCACCGATTATTTTAATAGTCGATTAGTCATCGAATAGTCGACTAATCGTTGCAGCCCTATTATCAAGTCATTCTAGTCAAACACCAGATTTGTGACTCAGCTCTCTTTCCCGTCTTTGTCTGATAGGATATTGATTGATACTGCCTTTAGTCCACTTTAACCACACTACACACTTAAAGAGGCCAAGCATCAGAGGCCTCAGGCAGACCTCAGGCCAGTCGCTGACAACAGATGCCCGTCACTAATCAGTGTCATTAACTTGGCCCTAATATAATCAGGGATACTGTTTTTCTTTGTTTTGTCCACTGAGATGCTTAATCAAGGAGAAGGCGTGCATGCTATGGACCCAGCGGATCAATATGTTAGACGGGAGGAGGTTGAGGTCATGGGTGGTGTATGATTTTGACCTGGCGTTGTCTGCTCATGAGACGTTGGAGAACTTTGACCTTTTGCTCACCAGTGAGGATAAAGCATTTGTTCACGCCAGACAATATACAGACAAATCATGTGTCTACTTAATCATTGCCTTGTTCAATATGTTTATATCATGGTTAAAATAATTTAATGTTCCAGGTCGCTGAGTGCACATACAGGGGTGGTCTTTTCTTTCTCTGGCGGAGCTGTTATTGTGGCCTGTAAACAAGAATTTAAGACCCAATATGGTAGTGTTTGCTTAACACATTAACATGTTTGTTTTCTCTCACTGTAAAAAAAGGATTACTTACTTCACCACCACCTGCAGACAGCTGACACTCCACTGTTTGTGTCCTCGTTGTGCTCTTTTGTGTTAAAAAGCAGGTCATTCAAACGTGCGCTCCACCCTTCTCTGTGGAGATGTTTCACAGCTTGGAATCGAATACACCTGTGTTAAGATACTGAATATGGAAATGAGGAGCTATCCGCACTTAATGTCAATCCTTTGTGATACGAATGGAAGAGTTGATACTGTGAACTTTTCACACCTATGCAACTTTATGAAACTGTTCTGCAGCTGCTTTGTCTTTCTCTCTAACTGATGTCCTGAGCTGAGCTGGTTATGGGTAATAATTGACAGACTGAAAAAGAGTCACTGGAAAAAGGGCGGATTGGAAATCTTTTCTGAGGTTTACCAGTTTTAACAGGATTAAGGAAAAGAGGATCATCTTAAAACTAATGTTTAGCCTCAAGGTCGAAACATGTCAGCTTTACCTCAGGATGAGGGAAACAGACTCATATAGCAATGCAGAGACGTCAGACTGGAAAAAATTCTGTCAAAATTCTGTCCAAAAAAGGCTGAATGTAACAACATTGTGGAATATTTCAAATGCATTATGCTGTTATAGTGAAATATTAACTCAGCAACATGTAATAGTGATGCTGGGAAGCAGTGGTGGGAGATGGATCCTTTACTGGAGCAAAGCAGCAACCTTATTGCACAAAAATGGCCATTGGGTGTTTATTACTTTTTACTTTAGCTGTGATTATTTCCTCATAAGTCACTTTTAATCTATAAATGATCAGAAAATAGTAAAAAGTTAGCATCACAATTTCCTTAAAGCAAAGCCAACATCTTTAAATGTCTCCTCTTGTGCCATCAAAATATTCAGCTCACCAGACGCCCGTTCAATTAATCAACTCTTTGCCTCGGCTCTATTATTGCATCATTAGCATTGTGACAAAGTTGTTTCACTGCTGCAGCAGGACAAAGAGGAACTGAGTCTTACTTCATATATCGCTGAGTAATTTGATCTATGGCCAGTGCTGGAAAGGTTACTTTTGAAATATTAAAGGTCAGAGATTACATGTTATCCTGTTAAACATACAATATGTCATGCCACTAGTTTAATTACTCTGTCAAAGTCATATAATTTATTACATTTGATTACTTTTTGATTTCTGACAAATGTTTTAAACTGGGAAATAAAGCTAAAAAAGGGGGGGCCAGAGATAGACAGTGCCAAAAGAATAGTCGCAGATGAAGAAGCAGAAAGCTACACTTGTGTAAAAGTACATCTTCACAGGAAATGTCTCTGGTAGAAATTAAAGTCACCTAGAATATTACTTCAGTAAAAGTCAAAGAAGCTAGGACCAGTTGCACAAAACACCATAATTTTCTCCTAAAGTTTGACCGTTAAGGCTTAATTTCTCCTTACACAGTTGCAGAGAATACCTTAAAAGGTTTCCTTAGTTAAGGAAAAGCGTTAATTCATTTCCTGCTGTGCTACTACTACTGTAAAAGTTTCCATGGAGATAATTTGTTTGATTGAACTCACGCTTGTGATGTAAAGTTGGCTTAAAGTTAAATAGTGAAAAAAATGGCAGAAGAAAATAAGACGAGAGAATCATCTTGGTCAGAGGAGGACAAGATTACACTTCTAGAGGAATACAATCACAGAAAGCACAAACTACAAAGTAAATTTGATCCCCAAATAACAGAAAACTGGAAACAACTGCAGGAAGAATTTGCAACAGAAAATAATTTGGTGAAATCTTTAGTGTAAAATCAAAAGTGTGTCTATTGGGCTCTCCTGGTTGCACAACTCCTCTGTTAGATTTTCATGTATCATCATAAACTCTTTCTTTGCAGTCGTCTAGGGATTCCTTAAGTACAAGACCAAGAGAAGGAGAAAACCATAAATACTTAAGTGAACATTTTAAGGAAATCTTAAGGAGAACACTTGAGGGTGTTTTGTGCAACTGATTTTACTTTAAAGAAACTTTAACCAGGACTTAAAGGAAAAATCTCAACTTAAGGTGTTTTGTGCAACCGGACCCTGATATTTACTGTACTTAAGTATAAAAGGTAGTTTGATGATATTAAATGTACTCAGGTATTAAAAGTAAAACTACAAATGATATTAATAAAAAAGCAAGCAGTCCGAATTTGGAGAATGATTAAGTTTGTTTTTCATAAAATGTACACCACCTTAAAAATGTCACTCTTGAAGAAAAGGTTTTTTTTCACAACTTAAAGGATTTAAAGAAAAAAATCCAGCTTTTCCTTCCCTCCCCTAACTCCATTCATCTGTCCATCCATCCCTCCTTTCTTCCTTCCCTATTTTGTGGTAAGTATGATGCTTGGGGGAAATGTATTGGAATAAATGTACAGTTCTTGTGCTGATCATTTGCTCAGGCTGGCTCCATGCATCATTATTGGCATTTATTAATGCCTACTTAGAGGTCAGGAACAGTTCATTTGTGTCTTTGATAGTGTTTTATAGAATAATAGATATAACTGTTTATGGGCAACTTACACTGTAACAACATAGAAATGAAACCTAGATGACTGGAAACAAAGACACAGCTGTGTTTGCATTGGTTTCAGCCATTTTTAAAACTGATATAGGCTGAACGAATCTGCTACGAATTTCCAATCTTAACAATAAATATCTTTCTAAAATTTCAGTACAAGTGTGTCGTATTTCATGTGTGCATCATTTGCATTACCAAATCTTGGATGTCTTTTGTTATAGGCCAGTATATCAAAGTCATTTAAGCATTTACTGGAATTGTAATCTATTGAACCATTTTATTTTACAGATTTTACTGTAACTAAACATGAAAATAATAACCTATTTATGAGGTAAATTTAACCCAACATTCCATGTCATTTAATTCTGTACATATTCCACAAAGTCTGGAGATTACTGATTAAAAATCCAACTTGTAGCAGCAACATATCAGACCAATGTGATGGCACAGAGAATACAGTTATTGTCAGAAAATTTTCACAAGACAACTTACAAATGTTCTTATTCCAACCAACACCATTTCCAGTGTTTCGTGTACACATCTTTTTTTATTCTTTTAAGACTAGAACTAACTTGTATACTCAATCACCATTTACTGTTCTTGTCTAGTGTGCAAGCTGCTATTCAAACTGTTGAATATTTGCACATTTACATTGAGTGCAGTTACATCTTTGCACGACTTGGTTGCTCTTATTTATTTTTATTTGTAGTATCACCTCTATTTTATACTTATCCTTTTGAACTGTCTGCATCGTGGGTCAATTCAGAGTGAAGCGTTGTTTGATTCTCTATATGCCTATACATAACTGTAGAATTGACAATAAAGCCTCTTATATCTTGAAATGTTTAACTATAAGTGGTAGAATCATCATTGTATCGTCTCTTGTATTGTTTGATGGATGTTTAAATTGTCTTTATTGTAATGTCCAATGTTATGAATTGTCTGAGGGTTTTGTCTGCAGTGTCAAGTGTTTGTATTGTGGTGTCTTCATTGTAATGTTTTATGTATCTTTTTCTGTTTTCTCTGACGGCCACAGACACAAGAAAAATTTCCAAAAGGACAATAAACAATATCTATCTAGAATTAACCCAGCATTGTGGTGATTGTTGCCCAGCATTTGGGGAGACTTTTCAACCCACTTTGCTGGGTTAGATTCAATAGCTACCCAGCAGTGTAGCTGAAATTTACCCATATAGGGTTGTTGTTTTTAACCCATGCAGCCTTTTAAGGGTGTAATAGTGTGCTCTTAAACGTGACAGAGTAGAATCAGAATTCAGCATATAATGGTCAAGCAAAGCAGGCTGAAGGATGGGAATGTAAATCTCAAAGGAAATGCCTGCAACAGTAAACACATCGTTTCCTTCTACTTCCACTGAGAGCAACAAATATTAATAACAAAGTCTGTCAGTTATTGTGACCATAATAGGTGTTGTAGACGGGGCGGGGCTGTGCGCCTCCACCCGCCTCTGATGCAAATGAAGGGGCTTACCCGGATCTACCGCTGCAGATATTTCCGAGGCTCCTCCCTGCACTTTTTTTTATCGCCTTATAACAGGATATCTCACTGGCGCGAAAAACGCACTGTGTGGCTCTCTATAATACATTGTGGGGCGGATCTTGTGTGTGTTGTTTGAGCCCCGGCTTTTTTTTCTTTTACTCAAGACTAAAACAAAAAAGTTTGGACTGTATCGCAGCAGCGCGTATTTGTATCCAGCAACAACTCGGTCAGCTTTTATCCGGTTGATCCCGGTGAACCGTGGACTCTTTGCTCTTTGGCTGCCGGGGGATTTTCAATGCACTGAATTTCACTGTGGGATTTTATTTTCCGGAGAGCCGGTGAGTACTTTTACCCATGTGTGTGCCTTTGAAAGTTTCCAGTGATTAAACAGAGGGTTGTCTGTGCGCCTTAACACACGCTGTGACTTTTCTTCTTCGCCGGTTCACATGATTGCTGCGTGAAACAAAGCGCTGCCTACATTTCAGGAAACGCAGCCACAGAGCGTTACTTTTACGCAGGATAGTCCTGTACAAGTCTGCAGCCCCTTCCTCTGTATTATACATTTAATTATATATATAGGCTATAATAGGTTATGTAATAACCTTGTGTGCCCGGACAGTTTGTCCATCCCTGCAAGAGGAGCATCCGCAAGATGCAATCAATTATTAATGTGGTCCCATTTGTAGAAAGTAGGCTGTTAGAGGGATGTGATGTCCTAATAGCCCATTAGATGGACACTTGAAATGTGATCTTACATCTGATGGGAGCCACTTTAAAAGGATCATTGCTAATCACTGTGATATTCCCCCCTCAGGTTGTACAGGACGTTCTTCAGAGGCCACTGGTGTCATTTGATCATTTCTGGGAATAAACTCTGGAGGATTTATTAACTGGGAACATGGAGTTCGACTGTTACCAGCACTATTTCCTCGATGATTTCGACAGAGAGGAGGATTTTTACAAGTCGACCGCACCGAGTGAGGACATATGGAAAAAGTTCGAGCTGCTGCCCACCCCTCCCATGTCTCCCACCCGGACTCTGAGCGGTGGTGCCCTGCACCTCTCCCCGGGAGACAAGCTCAACTGGCTGTCCAAAGTCCTGGGGCAGGACGAGGAGTGCGAGGGTCAGTTCATCCCGGACACGGAGGAGCTTTTCGGGAACCTCAGCTCCATCATCATCCAGGACTGCATGTGGAGTAGTTTCTCTGCCAGCAAGCAGCTGGAGAAGGTCAACGGGAGAGTGTCGGCTGCGGCACAGACCGGTGTCTCCCCGGTGGCTCAGATCTCCGTGAGACCGAGCAAAGCGCAGTGCGTCTCTCCCAGTGGCCCGCACGCCGCCTCGGCGACAGACTGCGTCGACCCCGCGGCTGTTCTCACCTTCCCGGCAAGCAGCTGCAGAAAGCCGGCGTCGTCTGGCTCCGAGTCTCGCTCTGATTCCTCTGGTAAGGAAGCAGTCATGCTTTAAATTGCCCCACCCTTACCCTGCCTCAGGACTATATTGCCCTCTAACAATGCGTAATTTGGATAGCTGGGCTGCTGTTGCATAACTGTGGTCTGTGGTGCAGAGGGGTTATCAAGTACGACACAGTCAGTCACCTTAAAGCTGGATTTTTTACCCTCACTTTGACAATGCGCCACATGCTCGCTTTGAATTCCCATGCAGTCTTTTAAAAACCGCGCCCCCGTCACTTTGACTTGAATTTCCCCCTTTCAATATCATCCACCGGCTCTGCATTACAATCAGAGTGCGGTAGAGGGGCGGGGTGACCGGGTCCTGGTGATTTATTACTACTACACACACAGCGACACACAGTGAGAGTAACTCTTTCACATTTTCCAAATTAGGGTGTGCCCCCTGCCAGCAGATCTCCTCATTTAAATTGTTGATGAATGCTCAGTGCTCAAAGACAAAAGCCTGAATTCCTGCAAACTTTGGCATAGATGACCACTGCTGTTAACACCTCAGCTCCTGCTCTGCCCTCCTCAGATGGGGGAGTAGTGATCTGCAGGCTTGGCTGAGGAATGCACTTCCTTGTAGTCAGTTTTGTAACATTTTCATTCAGCTTGACTGGCTAGTAGAGTATTTGGGAAAGGATGGCACTGAAACATGCCTTTAAAACCTTTATTCTACATGTATTGATGAGTACTTCATATGTGATTCCAGATGATGATGAGGAGATCGACGTGGTCACCGTGGAGAGCAAGCAGAACCGGGTGCGGCTGGTGAACGTCAGAAAACCAGTGACCATAACAGTCCGGGCTGACCCCTGCCCCAAACGCTTCCACATGTCCGTCCACCGGCAGCAGCACAACTATGCCGCCCGCTCCCCAGACAGTGAACCAGAACCCGAGGAGGAGGAGGAGGATGAAGATGAGGAGTATGAAGAAGAGCCCCAAAGCAAGCGTTCCTGCACAGGATCCAGTCATCAGTCAGGCTCTTCTGCTGGTGCCTCCCTGCCTGGCTCCCCCTCAGATAGTCCCCAGAACTCAGACGCAGAGGACACTGACCGCAGGCGGAACCACAACTTCCTCGAGAGGAAGAGGAGGAACGATCTTCGGTCCCGTTTCCTCGCCCTGCGGGATCAAATTCCCGGTTTGGAGTCGGCAAAGACTCCAAAGGTGGCCATCCTGACCCAGGCGACAGAGTACCTGGCGGACCTGCACACGAGGGAGAAACGGCAGCTCCAGGAGAAGAAGCGCCTCAGATCCCGACAGCAGCAGCTCCTCCGCAGACTCTCTGAACTGAAGCGCTCTTGAGACGCATACAAACTTTGCTTTTTACATAAACTGCCTCATTATTTCCAGTCAGGAACTTTACTCTCAAGTTACCTGTCACTTTTGGAACGCTCCAGTTTTTATATAACAAACATGCCTCATGTAAATAGCTGTGAATATTGTTTTGGAATACATTCATATAGCTGTGGGCTTCCTATGAATTGAGTGTGCTGGCCAATGAACCTGATATGGGGAGGAGGAGCAGTTAGTGTGCTGTGTTTTATCTTTTCTCTGGACAGTGTGTTAGTTGTGAGCAGGGGTGATGGATTTTTACAATTATGACTAAGACATTTCCTGGTATGCTGTGATGGGAAATATGAACTTTGTTAATAGTTTATCAGTGTGATGATAGTGAGTATATGCAGCCTTCAGGATGTGTGTTTGAGATGTCTTCATTTCATCATTGCACACTTAAAAATGGAGTGAAGTGTGAATGCCTTTCTGTGTGTGTGTGTGAATGAATGAACAAATGAGTCAGTTCTAGTTTGTTTGGTTTACATGACTGAGTGTTTGATGTACAAAGTGTTCTGTAAATAATAGCTTATTGCTCCCGGTGAAGGAGACAAAATCAAGAGTCGTCAACAAGCTTTGCTCCTCTTTATGACGTGCCATCAGGCATCGAGGAACCTCTATTTTGTTAAGAAAATAGGAAAAATGGGCAAAAAAAAGGAGTAAGTAGCACTGCTGTACTTTATATTCACACGTCACTTTGTGATTTCAATGCTTCTCCTGATTTTAGTTGATTTTTAAAGCATGCTAACATCGACAGCAACATTAAATTTTTATACAATATTTGCATACAAACCTGAAGTCTTTGTGTTTTATTCAAATGCCATACACTGCTAACACACAAGTTACCCTGCCATCAAATTAGTTCTGTTCTCCTCTCAAAATTACCACCATAGCATCTACTAGTTTCCACTTCCATCACAAAGAAACCATGCACCAAACTGAACCTTTAAATTAAATGTTTAAGGCAGAAGTAACAAATGACACAGATTCATCCTGCCTCACACTGGTGGTGTGGGTAACATCCACCACATGCTGCCGTGGTATTGCCCCTCCGGAGAGAAAACCTACTATCACACACAAATCAGCTGTAAATGAGGGCGGATCACAAACAACCTGCTTGATTTCCTCCCCTCCGTGTCACTTTGCGGTATCTGTCGAAAAAATGAGCATGTCTTGTGCACCAGCTGCTGGTCTACAGAAGGTTAGACTGAGCATGTCCTTGAAACTTGCCCTTGAAGAGTGTGTGATACTGTTGTGGATCCTCCCCTCTGCAGTGGCTGCTGCACGCTGGGCACCTGATGTGCTCTGAACTAGGTTACCCACACACACACACACACACACACACACGTACAATCGGTATCTTTAGAACAGTCCCCGGTGGTTTGGAGGCAGAGGTTGTGTGGACTGCTACTTGGATCCAGTGCAGCTATTCACACAGGTATGCAGCTGGAGAGCAGCGCTGCTTCATGTAAGTGGCTGTAAAGTGGCCTGTAAATGGAGAACAGTTAAATCTCTGTGTGAAAATCTCTCAGTCATTTCTACATTATTGGATAACACTACCCTCTTGTCCCTCCTCATAAGGCTTACATTTGTTATGTGACATGCCTTTTACTGCCCTTTGTTATATATTCCATTGCTTTGTGGTCCATGTAATTGGTGGGTGTTGCGTGCCTGTAAGACTCCTAACATGCAGCTGCTATTCCCTAGAGAGCTACTGGTGTAGGTATAGCAAAGAGATCTCGTAAAGATTTCTTCACTTTTGATAGATGAAATTGTCTGTTAGCAGCAGATGCCCAGTTTAGTGCAGTTACCAACAATAATTTCTTAATGTGCGGCCCGAGGGCCAATGGCAGCCCTCAGACACATTTTTTACGATCTCTGAGCATGACATAAAGTGCATGCATTATATTTTAATCATCCGCTGTCCATTTCAATTTCTTCATCTTCAGTGGCTTACATTTAATACACTACTCAGCCTTAAGAGCGCCTGTCTGGTTAGGTATGACTACTTAAAGAAAGCTACTGGTGTCATGGTAACAAGTGGCACCTCATAAGTGTTGTTTGTGTAATCAATGCTAGTGCTGTTAGCTAAAGTTTAATGTGGAAGTGAGATGGAAAAGATACTTTGTTTAATATATGCATATTTGTTGTGCGACCCCCAATCATATACTGGCTCATTAAATTAGCACTCTGTCATAGAAACTTTGAGAAGCCCTGGTATAGTATGTCATAAAAAGTGTGTTTAAAAAGTAATAGTATTTTATGCCATAAAAAAATAAATTAAAAAATCATGACATAATATGACATAAAAATGTCATAGTATAGTAAGTCATAAAAAAGTGCAAAAAAAGTATATGAATAGTATGTCACAAAAAGATATAGCATAGTATGCCCCTGAAGGATTTTTAACCCTGTGAGTAAGATCATTACACTCTCATATATCATTAGCAGAATGGTAGTTGTGAGCACATAATGCCCTATGTTTAGTGAGTACAGAACAACAGAGTTAATGGAGCAAAAAATAAAGAGTATTCTAACATCTGAAAGTTACCAAAACTTTACTGGACTGAATAAAGCCAACATTTTGATCCTAGCAGGCCTTCATCAGGACACACTTCTTCAGAATTTGAGCAGGTCAACAAGCTCCCATCTGCTGCCTTTGTCGAATTCATTCTGAATAAATCTAACGAACATATAATAACTTCTTTCATGTATGAATTCCTGTGCAATGCTGCTGCCCCATCGATGACCTCACCGACGAGTCTCTGCAAGCCTGGATGACTAAGGTTTGACTGGGAGTCATTTGTTTAATAAGCTCAGAGCAACCATTTCGTTCAAGTACAGCCTGACAGACGAGCCAGGCACACCCTGAACTCCAACTGTCTCACACCTCACTGGCCTTTGTTACGGCTATGATAGCTTGGTGTTTCACCTGCCTGTGTTCGCTGTCTGGGCCCCATTGTTGGCCCTGAGGGCACTTTTTTCTGGCACAGTTGAATATTTCCTTTACAATATCAGCATTTGGTCTCAGGAAGCTTATTCGAGGGGGTAAAATGACCCCATCTACACACAATAGATGACTGAAACTCTCTGCAACGATACTGTGTTTGCTACATTTTACTGAGAGATCTCTAATATTTCTGCAGAACTTAGTGCTTTGTAGTCCTCATATTTACTTAGTAAACTAAGAACAAGTCCACATAGCATATCAAGTAATGCAAACCTGAGTGAACTTATAATGAAATGAAGTACAACCTGAGGTTGACATCAGCTGCAGCTGTGTTGTTTGTACTTAATACAACACCAGGAAGTGAAAGCAGAAATCAGATATCAGGTCCTGGACCAGATAGCAGTGACCTGTCTCATACATTTCCTGTTACCTCTTGACCATGAAATTCATCTTAAGTGATGCAGCACAAGAGTAGGAAATCAATAATTAACTTGATAAGGTAGTCAAGGTTCAAAGACTTTCTCCAGGAGATCTACTGTTAGCATAGTTGCAGGTTCATTTCTGGTCAATGCAACGATCCAACACCAACATGCAAAGTATTAAGTTTGTTTCTAGGAATGCCGACGGAGAATATTGCTGAAGTTTGGGGAAAGATCATATCTCGATGATGTCACTTCTTCAGGAACTAAAATAAAAACAGGCTGTGTGTAAAAAAAAAAAAATAGGCCCAACATTCACTTGAGTTAACCCAGTGAGGGTTTTCTAAGGTCAGCTGTCAGCTGAGTGTTGAGATAAAAACATTAAAATTGTTCTCAAGTTCTCAACAGAAGCGTGTGCATGTGTGACAGTAAACACTCTGTGATTATGGCGCTCCTATGTTTAAAAAAAAACAAAAAAACAAACAGGTTTTCCCTGCAGGAAATAATGAGGTAAGAGGATCTCTTTTTCCTGTGGGATGCTCTGCTCTGTTCTGACGGTTAACTTGCCAAACCAGATTTTCTGCTCTCAAGTTCATGCAACGCCCACACCAAGCTGCGACTTCTCAAGTGCACGTGTGATGACTTTCACACACACACGCTCATACCGTGGCTGTGTCCTCTTAGAGTGTACGTGTTTTATCTCTCACACATCTGCGGGCTACAACGGTTTTCCGCAATAAAGTAAGACTTCTAGTCCCAAACAGCTGCAACCTGTTGCCATTCCCTTTGCTAAATATCAGGCGTGTGTAAGAGGAGATCCATTCATGGCTGTGTCATAGAGGTCTACATATTCCCAGGGTACACGGCAGAATGTGACAGGTTTACTGGTGGTCAGGCAGAAGCGTGTGTGATGTGTGCAATCAGGGTGGGACTGTGGAGAATTGATGATTTGGCTGGGTGGTGCTCAGCCTCTCTCTGATTTATACATCCTCCCCACACACATGCTTGTCTTATGTAAAAAGCAATCTCATTCATTTTTTCTTGCCTTTTTGAGGCAAGTAAAAAAAAAATTATATTTCTTATGTTCTTTCCACATGTTACCTTTGGCACATAATTTCATCACCTCAGAACAAAGGCACAACCTTGTAAACGTTGGCAGAGAAACACAAAAGCAGATGAGCATGCCTTATCTTCGCCCTGAGGAGAAACTCTACCAGTTAAACTCGTTGCTCCAGCATTTCTTGCACCATCAAGGTCAAACTACTGTGAATGCGAAGTTTGAAAAAAAAAAATAGATAACTGAAACTTACCTTAACAAGCTTTTAGTTGAGCAATATACGAAGTGCATCTGTTTTCCTGGAAAGTGGGAGGATAAACTTTCGCAACTGTTAAGATCCCCAAGCTGTCACTGTGATGAATCTCTTAACTCGGCACTTTAAAAGAGAGAAAAAAAAAACACAGACACACAGGCAGATTGAGCAATATTTCCAGCATGTTAACTGGTTGGGTTCTGACCGGCCTGGTTTGTATAGCATGTATACATTGCGTGTTTACACAGTGGGGCAGAGGAGGAAACGGACTATTAGCACACTGCACTGGTTTGTGATTCTAAGAGCATGGTTGAACTGGCTGCTTATCTCTGACCTACATGTGGGTGAATATAGGACATAGAATATGGGCGGAAGAGAAATGGGCTTATCTTAGGATAACCTTATGATCTCCTGTGTGAGAATGAGCTGTGGTAGCATTGAATCATCTCCCATTAGGAGGCTTGGTTCAGGTTGTGCTGAGAGGTTTTGAGCTGTTGCATGCTCAGTGGGAATCAGCTGGTGAGAGGAGAAGTGGCCTCACTGTCATCCCTTCTCTTACTCAACAATCAACACACACCCTTCCCCTTATTCTATTTTTCAAGTGGTTGACGGTCAAGAAAGATGGGGAAAACATAAGCGGGAAGAGACGCAGATACACACGTCTGCTTGTGAGGACACACACACACACACACACACACACACACACACACAAATCCTTGCAGGAAACTTTCCCTGGTCGCGGTCCTCCATCTCTCTGCCTACTGACCCACATTCCAGCCTGGTTGTGTCACTGGAACTCAGCCGAGGCCGTGGCGGCTACTGTCCATCTGATCCTAATGAGGGTGTGAGCCTACCACTGAAAAACCACACGCATGTGCTGGCATGCAAGATATCACATTCTTTAACTCCCTGTTTTCTTGTTTCCTATTGTCTTATTGTTTCCCTATCTCTCTCACTACACCCCTTCTTCCCCGAAAACCCCCCTCAGACACCAAACTGTATTGTCCCCCCCGCTCTCTCTCAGGTACTTATCTCCACCATTTGCTGATCTAGGTCAGTCTTCTGAGCTCCGTTTCTCTTTCCCTCTGTGTCGCTCACCCTCCCCATCCTAAGGCCAGTGTTACATAACAGCGATGATTCAGTTGGAACATGCTGTATATGTTCTTCTGTCTCTAGATACATCTGGCCCTGGCTGACTGGTGTCAAACCAGTGTTTTGTTTTCAACTGAAGCCAGGCCAGAAGATTGGGCTGCCTTAAAACCAAATAAACACACGAGGTGTCGGGAGTTCCTGTGCAGCACCTGTTGTACAGCACAAAAGCATATGTTGCTGTTGTTGTTTTTTAAGTTGTTGCTCCTCCACAAGCACCATCCTTAGCCTCAGACAACCCCATCACTTGAATAAATGATGCATCAATGAATTAATTTTTAACTGCAAACCACAGATACATTTGTACATTTTGTAGCGGATATGTTTAAACTTAACGTTTATGTTTCAGTTTTAAATGTCATGTTGTGACAGCACTGTGGTGAATGTGTGGTAAAGGCTTAGGCACACTCACTGAGTTAGGGTTATAAAAATATGCTTTGTCTTAAAATAATAATGACATATGTTTGATCACTACATGGACATGTCATGAACTGTCATTAAAAGGACTCAGCTGGTTGCTACAGTACAAACACGGCTGCCCATGCACCTGAATGATTTTTTATTTCACATATTTTATTAGCATTTTAGGAACTATCACAAAACAATTTAGTGACACGAGTATTCAAACAATGAATGGCTGCAGGTTCAACTCCAACCCATGTCATCACCTCTCTCTTCGCCTTTCGCTCTCAAGCTGTCGTATCAAATAAAGACAAAAACCCGAGAAATAAAACATCTGCTTTTGTTGCTGCACTTAAACACAACTGGACATGTCCCTCATCGTCATTTAAAACACCCGCCTTTGTTGCTGCAAATGCTACCGGACATGTCCCAAACTGTCGTTTCAAAGGACCCCGTTTGTTGGTCAGAAACAATAACCTGCTGCTGTCTACTGCTTGGCAGCTGTCTCGCCTAGGTGCCACAGCATCCACCATCCCCTACTCCTCTTGACAAGAAACTCTACTCTTACATGTAATCTGAACTACATCATACGTATGAAACGTACAAAGGTAACATATCTGTTGAATGCAGAAAGGAACAATGCCAACATTTCATTCTGGCGACTGGGCTGCCTCAGCAGACAGCTATACATTCTGTTGTGGGTTAGTAGCAGGTTAGCGTGGGGCCAGGCGGCCATGTCGTGTCAGCGGAGCAGGCCTTTCAACTCGCCTGTCTAATCTGGAGCTAATCCTAATCCCGTTAGTGTAAACACTGCTGCCATCTGGGCCCAGACACACCAGAGCTCCGATTATAATGAACCCATCAAAAGGTCTTCAGACCATCACACTGCGTGAGCCATTGGTGGCTCGCGCTAAACTCTCTGACCTGGGTTTATGACACAATCACGCCGAGGACGGACAGTCCAACAGTTGATGGGTAAACAAACAAATGCATAGCCAACACTGTACATGAGCTGATGTTAATGAAGTAGGCAATTAGGATGAGAGACTAGAAAAAAGCCAAATGAATTATGTGTAAGAGTCTACAGACACAAACATGAGTAACCTGCTTCTATAGGTTGTTTGGCCAGTGGAGATGTAAGAGCTACGGTGATGTAACCATGGTGCTGGTTAATGGATAAGCAGAAGGAGGTGGGGGGAAGGCCTCAACAGTGACAACTGCTGTGCTACCCTCACCCTGGCAACTCCCTCACCACCACCCCTCCCAACACACACACACACACACACACACACACAAACACACATGCTGAATGGGTGACATGGTTTGTGAGTGAGTCACCAAAGCTGGCAGTATGCTCCCAATGAGTATGTTTACATTCACACTACTATCTCAATGTTGAGTCTCACTCTGTTTTTAATTTATATCGAGGATCTGTTTTTATTTATTTATTTATTTTCACTTGACAAGACATAATATTTGCCTCTAATTGTTCTTGCACTGACATAATGTCTATCTCTCACCAAATGGAGCTGGCCATAAATAGCTCTTGGTTTTGTCATATGATGTACATTATCACGTAAACTCAAAAGGCTCAATGGTGTCATTCACAGTCAGCCACCCTCGAGTACGATGTAATAGTATGAAGTGAAACCTTGTTATTTATGTTTGTGTTCATGACTTATTGGCCACGGTTTCGGATCGTCTGACTCTGTCCAGCCATTGTTTGTTTTTTCTGCGCTGACTGAGTAACCTTGGCAGGTGAGGACAAACACCCCTGGGTTTCTGGCCTCCTGAGCTTGGTCCATCTCTGTGTTGAGTTTGGCTTCTTCATCATGTTACCAGTAATGAAAAATGAGAGTGACAGAGTATGCTTAAAGCTGCTCTAAATATTTTTTTTAATTTATACAGGGCACTTTTATTGACACTAGTAAAGGTTTGTTTGTTTGTTTGTTTATTTGTTTATTAAGACCCCTATTAGCTTTTGCACTGCAGCAGCTGGTCTTCCTGGGGTCCACACAGTTACATATTGACAATACTAAAAGTGCCTTCACACTACACAACACAATACACTAAAACACTGACATAGTTTACGTAACACTGATTTGGCTCTGACTGAATCCACCATAATCTAACATATAAATAACCATATAACATACAATAGCCCAGAAGGGCCATAAAATATTTACACTCCAAAGAATACTATTTATTAGTAAAGTTTCTAAGTTTCTAAAATAATGCTCTTTTAGCAATTTTTTAAAACCACATATATTATTTTGTTGTATAATATGATTTGGAAGTGGATTACATTCTTGCATTGCTCTGTATGTTAGAGGACTGATGTGGTTTGGGATTTTGCTTAAAGGAAATGCCCACTTTAGAATGAAAATACAGACAGTACTTACTGACCCTCATGCCAACAAGAAGTCCAGTGTAGTTTTTTAATCCACAAAGATAACAGCTACACTTGAAGTGCATGGAACCCACATTTTGAAAATGTAATAAAACTCCGGCTCGTGTGTCGTAATCCAAGTGCCCTGACGCCGCAGCATGCAAAATTGACTTGAAAAGACGCAATTTACTCCACTTTTATAGCATCATTTCTCACCGTGGTCAGTTAGCCTTCCCTGCAGGCGTGCTGTGTTTACATGGCAACTCGCGCGAGACTCAAGAACTAGCACCACCACTAGCCATCAGCTGGTCTCGCGACGATTACGACGGACAAGCCGTTGTTTTTGAAATGCAATAGAGGAGTTTTATTACATTTTCAAAATGTGGGTTCCATGCACTTCAAGTGTAGCTGTTATCTTTGTGGATTAAAAAACTACACTGGACTTCTTGTCGGCATGAGGGTCAGTAAATACTGTCTGTATTTTCATTCTAAAGTGGCCATTTCCTTTAAGGTAGCAACAAGCTGGTGAACAAAGTGGAGCATTTAGCTGTTAAAGAGGCTAACATTACCTCCGTGGTTGGTGGAGACCAAAACAGAGCTAAAATGAGAGTGACTATTTCACTACACTTCTTCAAGTGGGACTTCAACACAACCCCAAATTGATAATAATGTTTTCCAAACAATGTTGATTTTGGGTTTACAACTTGTTGCGCTCTCACAAAATGTAAAAAAAAAAAATAAAAAAAAAAAGTTAAAAAATGCATTTATAGATCATCACTACATTGCTTCTGGGCATATATTTGGGTTTTACTGTCTAACTACTCTGCAGGTTGAGGATGCCAGACAGCGATGAGAAATCTCGGTAAAATGTTTATATGCCACTGTATCTCCCAGCTAGCATATCTCAGTTTTTCAAATCTAGGGTAAATTTACTGCACATGTGCCAACCGTGTGTGCAGCGTGTTGCATTTGCTCCTGATAGTTTCTTTTTTTTTTTTTTTTTTACCAACTTTTACGCTTCTTTGTACTTGTTCTGTAATAATTGGGGCAATAATTCAACTGCCACAATACTCTGTGTGCACACTTCTTATGTTTATTGTTATTCTTGTCTTTATTCTAGTGATGTATATACTGTAGTAAACATTACAGCACAGCACATATTCTATATTTCTGAATGTAACACTAGTTTATACAGTTCGATGTAGCACAATGCATGTATATGTATATTTTTATGTATGTATTTATGTATTTTTATTTTTTACACACAGACTCAGCACTATCTTAAGTGCTAGTGTTAACATAGTTGCATGATGCAGATTTTTATTTCAATATATGATATTTATTGAATGTAATACTTTATATTTAAGTGCTACTATTTCATATTCTTACTTCATATAATTCTCTATTCTTTACATCAGAGCGATTGTAATGACTCATTTCCTGTCAGGGATCAGTAAAGTATTTCTGATTCTGATTTATGATTCTGATAAGGACCTACCTTTATCTAGGATGTGGTGTTTATGCACCGACACATAACCTTGCCTCTGCAAAGACTACATCAAAACTGGGTTACTTGTGAATGCACTATTTGACATAGATACTGGCATGTTCCCACACTGCTTTCGAATAGAGTCAACTTCCTCTAAAATTTAAAAGCACATTTAAAAGACCATTTTATGCTTTCAAAAAAAGTGAAGCAATCTAGTCGGGTTGCCAAAGGAAGTGAGACGATGCCAAGTATCTATGATCTCAGAAATATGTTGTAACCTGTTGCTACTGTTGGGGGTTTCATTTGCAGAGCAGCAGTCTAAATCAGAGTTGCTACTGCTCTCACGGCTCTGTCAGCCAGCAGATGTTCCATTGTTTGGCTCTGTGGTGTAAGGTTGCTTCAGTTGAAGTTGGGACACTTGCTGCATCTTTTGAATTTAGCCCCATTGAGTGCCGTCAACACCAACCCCCACCTCCTTCTGCCCCCCCAAGCTACTCAGAGAGGGGCTTTATCCCTCCCCCCAAAGTCCCCTTTAACCCCCTGCAGACCTTATAGTCGCCCCCCTCTAGATCTCCACTTTAGTGCTTGTGCTCTTTGTATCCCCCTCGGTGAGGCCTCCAGTAATCAGCACCCCCACTACCACTCACACACACACACACACACACACACACACACACACACACACACACACACACACACATCAAAAGCCAATTTACTGACCAATTACTGCAGTGTGAGAGTGTATGTGAAGAGTGTATTTGCATCAGTATACATTTAAATGCAAAAGTACAGATTCACACACACACACACACACACACACACACACACACACACACAGACGCGCAGTGTGTGTTATCAGATTGTCTCTTATCAGATGGTGAATGCATAGTGTATAGATGCCTCTGTTTGTCCTGCATGGTTACAATTCCTTCTTTTCAGCTTGCGTCTGAATGTGACTGCTGTTGTAGTCAGGGCCTGAGTGACCACCACTGTGGGGCTTATGTAATAATCAGTGCCCTGCTTTCCTCTTCCCCGCTATAGGCCTGTGTGTGTGTGTGTGTGTGTGTGTGTGAGTGTGTTTGTGTGTGAGAGAGACAGAGAGAGAGAGAGGCTCTGTTATAAGGCCTAGGAAACACACAGGCAACGCAGACTTCCTGTTTTTGTGTCGAGCCCATTGGAGGCAGGAAGTGAGAGGAACCGCTGCTCTGCTCTTTTTGCTCTCTGATGGGTGAATTTTGCCAGACGAAAAAGATGCCGGTGCTTAGTCAGCTGCCTCCCACTTACAGATTTAGGGGGGTGGGAATGAATCGAGACTGTTGCCTCTCTGAAAGCCAATAACAACAAATCCAATAATGTCACTTGAGTGCAGTGTGGCTATTGTTAATGGCCTGCGATGCCACTTCAGCAAATGACCTTCATATGAGTGCTTTACCTTGGTGGTGGATGATCGCCAGCTCTTATTTCAGCCAGACAAGGAAGAGGGCTTCATACTTGTGTGCGGTAATACCACGTGGCTGTGGGTTTTCTACATGGAAAATGAGGAAGGGTTTGAGCCAAAACTAAGTGGAACCCAGCTAGAACAAAGAATCTGGTGGTGGCAAACATGCCTGAGTGGTTGCTTTGAAGGACTGATTAAGGTTATAATAGTCATCTGCCTTGCCTGAAGCCCTCAGGCTGTGTGTTGGGGGGGTGGGGGCTGATAAGAGGTGGTGGTGGTGGGGGGGGGGGGAGTAGTCCAGGCTGTTACCCTCTTTGTTCTGGCCCGCTCCACTCATGCCTGCTTTTGTCTCCACCCACAGTCTACCACTGAGAGAGCATTATCTCTCTATCCGTCTCGCGCCAAAACAGAGAGGGAGGCATGTTGCTGTTTCTTGTCCTTTCTATCTCTCTGTCCTTTTTTTCCCCCCAAGGTACATTTTGTATCTGACGTTTCCAGGGCAACCCGGTGACTGCAGGTATAGAGAAGGTGTGCCAAAGCAGCCAGTGCAGTCCCCTTCTCTTTCACTCTATTTCTGTGCCTCTTTCTCTCCAGCATTTCCCGCCACTCCAGGGTGCGCGGGGAGGGGCATGGTGTCACAGCCGGTATGAAGAAAGGCTGGCTCCTCTGAGCCTCGCGCCAAATGCCGGCGTTATTCAAATCAGCTCAGTGGGTGCGGCCCAACTGTCTCCATGTCCTGTTAACCCCCTCAGAGCTCCAGACTAGAAAGCGGAGACACAAAGGCGGAGAGCAAATGTGGGCTCAGCTCTCAGCCACATAAAGGGTAAATGTATCATTGATGTTCCACACATGCAGCAGAATGTGAAGTCTTTACTTCCCCCTACGAAACAGATTAAAAACATGTCACTAATGTGAGTTTGTTGCTGTTCCAGAGTCTATTTTTAGACATGAAATGTGGTATTTTTACATTGAGTGAAGCTTTATATTATCACATTTTTATCAACCCTTCTTTGACAAAACAGGATGTAGTTCACCCTATAATAAACCTTAAAAATATAAGGTTTATTTTCATAAAACCATTAGTTTTTAGATCATTAAAATACACATATACACTTAAAGTTTCTCCAGGGAGGTGTATTTGAGCCACAGAGCAACTATGCCAAAGTTAAAGTGGTTCAAGATACGCAAAAACTCAGGTTTTCAGATCAACTTCCTCTCTCACACTCAGAGAGTTTCTCTTTCATGTCCTCTTTGTCTGCACAGCCCAGAGTGGTGAATAAAGCAGTAAAGCATTCAGGACCACACCGGAAGGCTGAGAGACTGATCCTCTACCACACTCTAGTGGCTGTGAGTACGAAATGCAAGAAATAGCTGACTTTCAATACCATCTCATTGAAGAGAGACTCTAAATAAGGAAGAAACTCAACTGTTAATATAAAATATGCTGGATAAAAGTCCACAGGTCTCAGATTTTTAGACACACATAATTGTTTGGACGTACTAATGAGCGTGCAAGTTTGAATTCTAATCATGTCATGAAAATAGATTGCATGCATCTACAGTTCCTCTGCTTCCAGACAATGAAAGACACACAATCCTTCAGCTGTCCTCAGTCGATCGATAAAGGCTCTTTGCGGCTGGTCTCTGGAGAGCCTGGAGGAGAGTGTGTGGCCACAGCCAGACACATTATCCTGACAGTAACGTGGGCACAATTGCAAACGGCACTTTGCACTGTCAGATTCATGTGTATTGGACAGATAGGTGTAATGGGCGCCTGCTGTTTTGTAAATTGATACAATTTTGATGTTAATGCCTGGAAAGCATAGAAAGCAACACTATAAATTTACAATGAAAGGTGGTGAAAAAGATTTAACACCTTTTTAAAATGTCTGTTTGTCACTTATGGTGTTAGCCAATGTGTTTTTACATACATAACCTCGATGTCAACACGCAGTTTGCTACCTCTGTAATTCTGGCAGGTATATAGAGATGATGGCTGTATGTGCCCGTCAGGCTGTGTCTCTATTATCCTTTTGTTCCTGGAGTCCCTTCATGGATGTCTGCTCAGTATCTTTTCTCCAGAAAACGTCTGTAGTTGGCAGAGTGCCTGTTTGTTGTCATAAAAGCATGCGCTAATATCATTTATGATGTGTTTGTACTCTTCAAAGCGATACCTTTCATCTTGTGTTTCTGATTGATGCCGTGTTTGGAGGGCTATATATACAGTCCAGTGTCCCCGCAGCCAATCAGATCCTAGATATGGGTGTCCCAGCCAGCCTGACTCCCTGGCCGTTGCCTGGCAACTGGGACTGCTGCTCTGTAATTCAATCTATGGAACGATCCTGCAGGGGTTTACGCCAGGCAAGAAGAAATGATCATTTGATGCACAGGGGGAGGTAAATGACCCAGGATGGACTCCATTTCCCACACTGCTGAGCAGGAAGATGAAGCAGTGGTGTACAATTGAGAGTGAGCACACAATGCCCCCAAACTGTTTTTCCCAGTAATAACACCCAAGACAAAACTAATAATAACCATCCTCACTTTCAATGACCTGACAGCATTATGTGAGAAAACAGACATCCATCTCCACCTCTTCATCGGAAGAAGTGACGCGCAAAGGCATTACAAGCATCATGACACAGAGGTGCTCTGACACGCCCGCCTGTTATGTCCAGTAGGGTGCATCAACCAGTTGTCACATACATTAAATCACATGCTTTCCTTCAGGAGATTATACACCGAAGGGTTAAAAAGGGGGAGGATGCAAAATGGCTTGAAGTCAGCAGTATGTATGTGTGTGTGTGTGTGAGACAGAGAGAGGGGAACAGAAAAAGACAAGCACAGAAGGGCTGAACAAGGAATACAGTGCGTGATGCTTGAGATAAGAGGAAAACGAACAGCTCCTCCTAAGTCTCTCCATCCCTCTGCAACATCTTCTTCTCTTCCTTTTTTTTTAAAAGAAAAAGCATTTTGCTAAGTGCCTCTGCAGCTGCAGTCAAGAGAGATCTCATCTCCTGAGTGCACCAGGACTGAATTCAAATGGTGAACAGTGAGTAAGGACTTTCTTGGGAACTCCTGCCAAAGGGGAAGAGACTCGATAAGAGAGCTATCAGGGGACACACTGGGACTCAGTGTGGGCCTGAGGGAGACAGGAGAGTTGTGAGTCGAAGAGGTAAGATGAGTCTAAACAACGGTCACGCTCTGACCGCAAGTGGACAGGACTTGACCAGCAGCAGCAGCCGGGCCCCCTGGGAAGATGCTAGGACGGCATTGAAGCCCTCCACCCCCAGCAGGAAACCTAAACCAGTGAGTATCCCTACAGCCTTCCTTATGCAGCATCCATTTACAGGTGCAGTTTCCATGCTTTGGGAAAGTATCAGAGTTGTTGACAGCAAAGAGCATCTTTGCACATATTGCTTGTGAACTATGAAGTCAAATGTAATCTTGCTGTCATCACTTCGGAGCTGAATTATGTCGCACTTACTTGCTAGCTAAAGCCTGCCAAGACACACTGGTGTTCACCACTTGAGGGCTTATTTCACAGTGGCCAAACACTGGCATGATGAATGACAGATGAGAGAAGACAGGCACTGCAACCTCTCAACTTTATCAAAGCTCAGCCCTGGTAAAAACAGCAGTGGGTTAATAATATCACGTTCAAGTGCTGCATTTTGAAGCCTTAGAAAGATGGAATCATGTGGAGATGTAGTAAGGTGAAATGGGACACAGAGGCTCAGCGAGGCTCCATTATGTTAGTGGTAAACTGAGAAAACAGAGGGCTCTTGTTTCAGATCAGGTTCATGGTTCTCTGTAAAGGCTGTCGACTCGTTTGGATTTCTTACCCGGAGAGGATGCACCAAAACACAAACACAGACACAACAACTCCAACTACAAGGACTTGCTGGATGCAGGGAGTTGTCTCGGTTGTAAGTTTGGGACGTGAACTCTTTGTTTAATACTCCTTAAGTACTGGAAGTTTTCATCCTGTACAAGTTTTCTCCCCAGGTTTCAGGCTGAAATATCTGTTTTATAGATAAAACATGTCTTTAAAGTGGAGATGAAACAGCCATCTGTCAACAAGCTAGCTGGTGATGTTACGAAAATGGTTTTTCACAACAGTAGGAACACTGAGTACAATGCAGTACTTAGGACTAGTTAAGTGCTGATAAAATGGAGTTTGAGTGTTTTGATGAGACACAAAGAATGATGGACAAAGTTAAAAACCAATTGCCTGAGTTTTTTTGAGCTAATAAGACCAAATATAAGACCGGATAGCTGGTGGTGCCAGTTTGGTTTGCGTTCTTGCACTCATCCTATTTTCGGTGTAAATAATAGAATTATCGTGGAGACACTACCAAGATCTTGCTGGTTCTTTTTTTTTGGAAATGAGGTGCTTCCTCCTCAGCAACAGAATCGGCTTACAACGTCAGGATGGTTGATGACGTCAGCTTCCCCTTAGATCATAAATCAATAGTTAACTCTGTTTTCTCTCCTCACCACTTTTATAATGACTCCTCTCCTGGTTCTGCATAGCCATAAAAGTAATCCCAAGATTAATCATTTCCATCGAAACAGCAAGTAGGGTGGACCTGCGCCCTACACTTGCGCTGCCACTGGGATACCAGCGATATAATGTGTATCCCGCCTCTTAGGTGCGACGTGACTCTCTGTGCATTTGTGCACTATACTCTACTCGCAGTAGGCAGCACGATGGTGCAGTGGTTGGCAGTGTCGCCACACAGCAAGGGAGCCCTTCTGTGCAGAGTTTGCATGCTATCCCCAAGTTAATGCAGGTTTTCTCTAGCTTTCCTTCCACAGTCCAAAGACATGCAGATTAGGCTAATTGGGGACTCCAACTCGTCCGTAGGTGTGAATGTAAGCCTTGTTGTCTGTATGTGTTAGCCCTGCGATAGTCTGGCGACCTGTCCAGGGTGTACCCAGCCTCTTGCCAAATGTCAGCTGGGATAGGCTCCAGCCCCCCTGCGACCCCCAACAAGATAAGCAGTTACCAGTGAACAAAACAGTCGCCAAAGGATGCCTTACAGTACCGAGTTTTCCAAGCCTACCTCAACAACCCTGAGACAACAGAGATGATCCATTCTTGTAATGTCTCCAACCAGCTTGTTGAAAGATAGTTGCGCCTTTCAGGTGAAAATATGAAATATAATCTAGTATTCTAGAAAATATTGAGGGATATGAAGTTTAATTGCAGTGTCATATCTTGCCTGAGGTAAAAATGAAACGAACCACAGTCATATTGTTCAGTGTTTCATCTTCTCTTCAGTGAAGTCCAGTGAGTGGGATACAGAAATGGAATAAAATATTCATAAATTAGTTTTCATTAGTGCACCAGATGCTAAGAATTGTGTTTTTGTTGCCTTAGAACAGGCTGTTCATATCTACATATATTCCACAGACTCTGCCATGTGTTTCTACAGTAGACTAGAACAGACAAATCAAATACTGGCTCTAGATAGGGCCATTCACATTTTCCATAGGCTGTATACTCAAGATCAGCAACATGACACCTCCCCCAGAGTGCAGCTAAAACATCTTAATTGGCCCCTGGTGGCTGGCTGCATGAAAGGTCCATGGGTGCAGATCTGATGACAAGTTTGGGGGGGACACAATCAGTTGTGATTTTTTTTTTAATTGCACGTGTGCAAATCATGCCCACAGAGCACTTGAGATTGCCAGCATATTTCACGATTTCATAGAGGCTCATCACCATCACCAAGTCATTCAAAAAGCACTACAAAGAGAATCATGTGCTTACCTTTACTGTTTATTTCTCTTAAACAGCCAGTATTACATGGAACCAGCCATCACCCTCCTTTTCACTGCTTCGCTGTTAGTTAATGCTACTTCTAGTTTCAGGGTCTCAGGCATGTTATGTCCACTCACGTTTTCATCTCTCGCCTCTCACGGATTCCCATTTCTCCTCATCATCTTCCCTTTCTCCCAGTATATGGGACTACTGTATACATTTGCTCAATTTCAATCATTTAAGCTATTTAGAATTGGGGGGGGACAATTTGTGTTTTTCAGAATTTGGGGGGGACATGTCCCCCCCGGGGCGGCACGGTGGTGTGGTGGTTAGCACTCTCGCCTCACAGCAAGAGGGTTGCCAGTTCGATCCCGGGCGTGGGAGCCCTTCTGTGTGGAGTTTGCATGTTCTCCCCGTGTCAGCGTGGGTTCTCTCCGGGCACTCCGGCTTCCTCCCACAGTCCAAAGACATGCAGATTGGGGACTAGGTTAATTGATAACTCTAAATTGTCCGTAGGTGTGAATGTGAGTGTGAATGGTTGTTTGTCTCTATGTGTCAGCCCTGCGATAGTCTGGCGACCTGTCCAGGGTGTACCCTGCCTCTCGCCCGATGTAGCTGGGATAAGCTCCAGCCCCCCCGCGACCCTCGTGAGGATGAAGCGGTTAGAAGATGAATGAATGAATGTCCCCCCCGTCCCCCCCGGGATCTGCACCCATGGAAAGGTCATAAACCCTGCCCCCTTCATGTCAGCAGATGGCACATGGGCCAAACTAAAAGATCAAAGTACATAGCAAAAAAATCAAATTACATTTTCCCAAAGATGGTTCTGTAATTTTAGGTTGTTGCTATCACGCTGTGGTATGTTCAAGTTTTTCTAAAATGTGAGGAGATGTTCCAGTTAGTTGCAATAAATCCAACACATTCTCCCTCCCATCTCGCTATAACGAAGCTTGGTCAGTGGCCTGTCACATCAATATATAACACACTAGGTGCCCCTCCTCCATCAGTTTTGAAACGTTCAGTGATGGCGTGTCACTTTACTCATTACATGCATCACAATAAGTACGCTTGTATAACGTCACGTGACATATCACTAGCATACTATGTTGTTACTAAAACAACTTGATTGATTTTTGGTTTTCATGGGACATGGGACAAGTTACTAAATCGTACACACTAGACCTTTAAATCTTACTGAAATTACAGTAATATCTATTTTGAGTTTGACCTTCTCATAACCAATTAAAATGTATTACAAAGCAAGAAGAAACTCAAAATATGTCATGGTTATCAAGCTCCAAGCTCCACACCAGCCAGTCTGGTATGTGGGCCTGCAGATGAAAGTATTTCATATCACTCTATCACTTCTATTCTGTCACATTGGCTCACTCAGTTTATCCACTGTTGGCAATAAGGCCAGCTTTATTAAAGCATTCCTTACTACTGGGAACTGTCTGCAAACTAGCAAATGATTTTTCCATTATCTTTGTGCTGCTGCTCAGAATATAAATAAAGTACTCTATATCTGCAGGCAACAGTTACAACTCTGAGCCTGATTGGATACCAGCACTCTCATTCTTAAAGGGTGACTGTATTGGTGAAAAACAAGTCAAAGCTGGATGTAAATGAAGCATTTTTTAAACTCTTCCCCTCCAGCCCAAGCCACAGAATGCCATCACCATTGGTGTTTCTGCACGAGTCCTCTTCAACATGGAGAAGGAGCAGCATATCTATGAGCAGCAAGGCCTGGAAGAATACATCAAGTATCAGGTGGAGCATGAAACGCAGCCTTTCAGCCCCGGACCTGCCTTCTCCTTTGTCAAGGTCAGAGAAACAATTGCACACACACTAAATCAAACCCAATGCAGAGTGACGCTTTTGCATCAGTGATTGGTCGTGACTCTGGAGGCGGTGAATGAGTAAAAAGCATGAAACACCAACCCACTCAAACACACACACAGACACACACTTCCATCCCCATTGCAAAGATATAATATTGCTTTTTTCCTTACTGAGATCAGTGTTTTGTTGTGTTGCCAGGCTTTGGAGGCTGTCAACACTCGGCTGAGGGAGCTTTACCCCGAGAGCGAGGAGCTCTTTGATGTTGTGCTCATGACAAACAACCACGCATACGTCGGCTTGAGACTCATCAATACCATCAATCATCACCGTGAGTTACTAACGCACATGAACAAAGAAAAACGTACAAGGCATACCTGTGAAATATTCCTTTGTCTGGTGTATATCCTCAACCAGCATCACTGATTGGTACCTGATATGGTAACTAGTTGGTGGTGTTGTTACACCTCTGTAAGGGGAGACAGAAAGAAATGAAGCAGAGACTATAGCCCTGTTTCCACCAAACACTTTCAGTATGGTACCTTTGGAACCAAAAGTAACCCTTCAGACATGGTCCCTATAAGACCCTAGGTCTGTTGAGCATTTCCACTGCAAACACTGTTCCGTCCAGCACTCACTGTATTTCCTCATCACTGGTGACACAGAGGGAAGTCTGCACCTCATTATGGTCGGCAGAGCGAGGTTGCACGCCCACATTTTCAGAATGAAATAAAACAGGCTGCAGTGAGAGTCTCTCTCAATATTGACAATACTGTTTCAATCCCAATAGACAAATTGACATCAGACTTGAATGTACACCAATCAGACAATAACTGGCAAACCATTATGTAACAATACATTCTCAATATCACCCAACTCAAAAATTCAGCTAATTCAGGTTCTTCACAGAGTTCATATCACCACCCACAAAATGCACCTGCTAACAAAACCTGTACACACTATCCTTCTGCAATAGACAATCACTTCCATGCATTCTGGCTCTGCAAACCTGTTGAACGGTTTTGGTTGGAGGTTATAGGAGAGCTGTACAAGATCCCTGACCGCAGCATTCCCCTCTCCCCCTCCATCACTCTTCTAGGTGATCCCGCCTCACTCACAATCCCACAACATCTAAAGACTTTCATAATAGTGATAACTTTGGCCAAAAAAACCCCCACATTACTCAACTGGAAAGACGCAAAGAAATTATCAATAAACCAATGGCTTAATCTGTTGACAGAAAAGCTCACAGCAAACAGAAAAGACAACCTGACCCCATTCCATAACACCTGCTCTCCGTTTCTGCAGTTCATTCAGGCTAATTCCTGTTTATACTGTTTCACTCACTAGAATAGTTCACATCTGTTTGTAATTAATACAAATATTTTAAGCGCTTGAAGATCCAGATTGTCGTATTGAAATTTAAGGTGTGCTGATGGATTCACGCCATCAACTCATGCATTGAGTAACATTCCAAGTAAATGTTCCATCATAAAAGTTGCCGGCAGTCGGCCCAGTGAACTGAGTTTTTTTTTTCTAAGAATACAGCTGCTGTGAGAGGCAGCAAAATATCCTTTATTTTTATAGGTATAGTTTACTATTGTAAAACTTGCCACAGTATGAACAGTGGTTACATGAGCTTCAAAACCAGCAACAACTCAGCCCTGAGCAAAGTGACCGTCCGCTATTGACCAATCAACAGACTGCAGTGTTCACAGCTCCACCTTTTAGTACCAGATCTGTGTGCTAGGTACCCCAGCAGAGGGGGAACCAAAAATGGGGACGGTACAAAACAGTTCCATCGATTCCATCCATTTTTGTAAGCTTAAACCATTTCCCTCAGTGGAAATAAAGCTTTTATTTGCTTTTTTCCCACAGATAAAAAACACTAAATTGTAAAGACAGTAAAGCCTCCACAAAAATTGCATTTTAAGTCTTGTGTGTGATTTATCCTGGCTTCATATGAGCAGAGGAAATCTCTGCTCATTGCTAGGCTAATTTATACAATGTAAAATGCCATAGGCGTGTGCTAATAACAATAGCATGTTGAATTTGTTTGGAAACATGTTTAGTATGACAGTTGTTTGGTCGGTGAACCTTGTGAATTGTAATGGAGCCAAATTATGTACCGTTACCTTTGTTAAATGTTGCTGTCGTCCCTGGATTTATATGAGAAGAGAAGATCGCTGGCTGCTAGGCTAATTTATACAATGTAAGATTCCATAGGCTTGTGCTAATAACGTTAGCATGTTGCATTTGTGGGGAAAATGTGTCCAGAGCAGGACAAGTGTTTATCTGTGAATGCTGCGAGTTATAGTGAAGCTGATTTGTGTACTTGTGTTTGAAAATGTCTCTATTAAGTCATGTTAAATGTGTGTTTTGAATCAATGCCTCTTTACTCCACTTCATAGAAACCCCACCACCGACTAGTGTTTTGAAGGTGTAACTGCAGAGTGACACAGACATACCACTGCACAAGTATAAATGCTCACATTGATATAAATGCTCACATTGGCGTAGGCCATGTGCATAGGCTACGGCATAGGGTCTATCACACGAGTATAAATCATTGTTTCAGCTAACTAAATTACCTTGCTTAAATTACTTTTGACACAGATATTTAACCACCAGTGCGTTCCTTGTAACGCAGAAAATATGTGTACACAGTTAGTAAACATATTATAACCGCTGTTCTTACCTGAAAGGCGAGGTAAAGAGAAATGAAGCAGACATGATGTTGCTGGCTTCAAGTTCGAAGTATAATGATGCAACACACTCCCCCTCCCCTACAGGAAAAACCCAGAAGTGCTGTGCAATCAAAACATCTCTATACTGAAACAATGGATTACAGAGATGAAGTGATAATTCAGCTTAGAGAGACAAACATTGAAAATTGTTCTTCCACACATCTTTTAACACGTTAAAGGAATCAAATTAATGTGCATTTTCAAAGTGAAAGTGAAATTTTGTGTAGTCCCATATTGCTTTTCTCCTATTAGTTGCAAATGTGTAATTTTTGATAGCACCACTTGGGGGTGCCAAAGTTGAACATTTTTACACCACACAGGCAGTGCTTACAGAGTCAGCGGCAGAACAAATCTAATGGGGGCATAGGGTAACCAGCAGCGGCACAAACAGCCATTCAAGAACTCAGTATATGATGTAAATTCTTCTTTATATGAGTTTGCCATGAACAACCAACACACCAAACCTGCTCCAATTACAAAACATTCTGCAAAGTCGCTCTTTTTAATACACACTCCCACACAGTGTACTGCGCACCCAAACTGCAAAAAAGGCCAATGTGCAAGCCACGCCTCTCGCTCTCTTTCCCTCCGTTGCCCTCTCCATCTCTCTCTCATACAACACACACACATAATCCACTATACGCGTCATTACAACATCGTTTGAGACGATGAATCTCCAGACTCACCCAAACATTCCACATTTTGCGTACTAATGAAAGCCAAGGCTGGCGCCAAGAAGTGAATTAAATGCATGTCTTACCTTCAGAAGAGTTGCAAGCGGCGAATGTTGGTGCTGAACCTCCTAAGAACAGTGTCCTTCCACTCAGTTGTACACTTTGTGGTTAAATCCCTGTCAAAAGCCAGCTGAACCAAGTGGGCTTATCTTTTGTGGAGCATTACGTGTCTGTGGTCTGAGGGTGGAGAATGAGTTCTCACACATGGCTGTGGAGGCTCCAAATGTTAAAGCATGTTTGACAGCAGTCAGTACACTGGGCATTGCAGTGAGATGCGATGGTACTTGGAGATGATGTGCTGTACAGTCCACTCCCCCTCGACTGGCTGCGATTGTTTTTGCGAGATGAAAAATTGTTTAGCAACCTCGTACTCCATCTCAACAACAGGTGATCGTGTCAAGTCTATCATGTGTTTCAAAGCCTTCACAACCCGGTAATGTGTCACTTTCACTTTTCTCTCAATGCAACAAGTGCACAGGCCAACTCCGAGTTGCGCTCACTGAATCTGTGGTCCATATCTCCAAGTACTGAATCAATAGTGCTGTAGTACAGTCTCTTCAGTTCTGTTTTGTCATCATCATCCCTATGTCCTGTGGTTCTCACAACGACATACTCATTCGTATAAGCTGCTGATTTGCGTCTCAGTTTGGAAATCGTGGGTCTCAGTGAAACGCATCCCACACTTTATTTAGCTCCTCTTCTCAGCGGAGTTTCCGCGCACACAGGATGTTGAACTAGCCAGGATACTTAATCCTGTCATCAAGTCAGCGTCCTCTCTCTGAAGAAGCTTGTTTGGTGGATCCGGCAGGGCAAGAACTGTGTGCACCAAGTTAGCAATGAAAAAGAAGCTGGGCTCAGTCATCTCACACAGCAGGCCCACAGCCTCCATCTGTACCTCTGCGCTAAAGGCTGGTACAGTATCAGTCAGGTCCCTGAAGGATTTCCGGATGACTGACACAGTAGCAAGTCCTGTCCATCTCTGTTCCAGTGGACGTTGAAGGTGCCCACCTTTATAGTGCGCAGCAACTGTCAGCTTCTTGCAGAATTTGTAAAGGGCATTACACACATGAAAAAAATCCATCACGGCTGTCTCTGCTGACATTGTGTGTACTACCACCAAGTGTAGCTGGTGGTTCAGACAGTGTACATAAGGTATGTCACGACCGAGGTTCTGGACACCAACATGTTTACCAGACATCAGAGCAGCTCCATCAAATATCTGGCTAAGAATCTTTGATGTGTCCAGTCCAGCTCCATTTAGCTCCACCAAAACGGTGTCTGTTAATGTCTGTGCGTCACCTTTGACAGCGGTTGCTATGGTTAGCAGACGTTCTGTGACCTAATATGACTCATTTAAAAATCTGATGACAATCGATATATTCTCACATCCTGCAGGGTCACGGGTCCCATCTACTTTCAAAGTGTAATAGGAGTCCCCTACCTCCTCCACTGTAGCCTCAGTCACCACACTGCTCAATGTATTTATGAGTTCTAAACTGCCAACAACAAAAACAAAATGCTGCATCGGCTTTGATGCTGTATTGAAGCCAGTCTCAGTTATGATACCAAGCAGGGACTAATGAGCGCTTCCTTCCGCTGAAAATGCTGGCAGGGTACTGCTGTAAAACAATTTGGTTGGGCTGGTCGGTCCTGAGTTCATCCATGGGTGCTATTCCACAGGTAGCACTTATGCTAGCAGGTACATTGCTAGCTAGCTTGCTAGCTAGATAGGCAGCGGTGCATGGGCCAGGCACATTTGCTCCCTCTTCAGTAGATGGAGCTTGAGGAGGCCTTGAAGAGGCAGCACCGTGTACCCACTTTCTTATATCCATTCTCCGTTCGAGGTGTTATTTCAATCCGATAATAGCTAGCTCTCACTGTGAAAAATGTTTGCGCCGTCTTGCTAACTGATCGCGCTCTCTCTTGACATCAAACCAAATCAGTAGTCATAGGTCAGGCATTGGACCAATGAGCATACATCCCCAGATGTGATGCAATGTAACCAACAAATGTGTGTTTTTTTTGTTTTTTTCATTTTTCTTTTCATTTACCAAAGATGATTTCATGGTCAATATGATAAATTTAAAGTAATTATTAAAATACAAAGTTTGGCACCAAGGCTCGCCCTGCTTGCGGATCAGTGGAGTGACAAATCTGTAACGTCGACCCCAGGCTCTTACTGTATTTCCACTGCATGGTGCAACACGGCTTGACTCAAGTCAGTTAGCTCATTTTCGGTTTTCTTATAACAAAAGTTGTAAATGGTACTCGGGACTATTTTGGTTCCACCTTAGTCGAGGTTATAGGCGAGCTGAGCTAATACTAGTAACTGACTTTAAACACTGCAGACCACTGATCCAACACATTCTCACCCCAACCTTGTCACATATTGACATTTGGTCATGGACCTTCCACATCCAGATTTGACGTGGAAGGTGCCCTGGGTGTCTTGGTTGTTGACATTGTGGGACGCCATGTCAAGTTATGCCTGTTACATGCATTGTCTTCTTTCAAAATACACTTCCGTTTTACCAGGAAATTTACTGTTTACATACTTCTGTCTTTTTCAAATTAATGCACTACATCAGTTCAACAATGCAAAATGACGTTTTTATTTCCTCCAACAACTAATGCATGTGGTTGGGTTTGGGCAACAAAAACACATGGTTAGGTTTAGGGAAAAAGAACAGGGTTTGGCTTTATAATCTTACGGGACACAAGCACCGTTCTCCTGGGAGAAGGTCGGTGTTTATTGGACTCAGATTTTTTAAAAATGGCAGCCTGCAAAACTACGCCATATGCTACACCGTACAACTGACAAAGTGCAGACATTATTTCAGATGACATTGCTATGTGCAAAACTGATACCAGTCTCATGCCTGTACAGTAGCCTAAATATGAAGCCATCATACAGTTAACTTCGCGCAAAGGCTGGAAACATGGAGCCAGCCTGGCTCCGTCCACAGGTCAAAAAGTGGAGTCAAAAAATGACATGCTACAATTATGTGGCAGACTATTTCTTGACATGTTAATTAGTGAGTTTTAGACAAGCTGTGAAGTGGAAACCTTAAATTTGGAACATTTTACCACAGACATCCATTAATAAAGCCATTGATCACAACTTATACACCTTTACAAAGTTAGCATGAAAGTTAGCATTGGAAATTGATTCCCAAAGATACAAGTACATGCATATCAATTACTAAGGAATATGGATTAAATAGCAAGTTGTGTCTGATGAAAAGAACTTGTACTTCTGGTCAGCCTTTACTTTGATTAATTACAGAATAAAATAAAGAAACAAAAATGATAAGATAAATAAATACATTTTCTGGGAAGGAAGTTGGAAAGTCCAGTCAGTTTAATTCTGAAGTGTCAGTTAATAATTAGTACAGTTTCAAGTCTGTGCTGCTGAGATGGTTTCTTAAAGGCCAGCGGGGTTGCCCTTTTTATCCTTTTTGAGATCGTTAACTGTAAACTGAACTAGATAAGCATACTGTATGTGTAGATGCAACACTGCTAGTCAATATATGATATACTTTGGCAGTTTGCAGGTATTTTAGGTCAAGTTCATCATCATCATCCACCAAAATAACCTCTTCATAAAAAGCTTTGGTTTTCATTAGGTGATCTCCCCAAATAGCACAAGACCTAGCACAAGTCAATGTACTGACACAAACACACTGAGGGTGGGCTTGACACTAGCAATGTGCTGTTGCCCTGTGTATTCTTTAGCTGCTCTGCACAGCCGGTCATCTCTATTCCCACACTGTGATTGACCTCATGACCCAGTGTCCCTCTCCAGGTCACACAGACATGCAAGTATTCACATGAAGTCCACTCAAGACATCATAGAATTCTCAGCTGACTCAGCGAGAGGAAGATAAAAAAGGAAGTGGCTAATGATCTATACGAATCTCTTGCCCTTTCTTGCTTCACTGTTCAGCTGAAGCTATTTTGTTTTTCCCTTTGTGAAGTGTTGACAGACTCCCACTCAGTTTACATTTTATGGTGGGATCTTTCTCATGGTCCACACCATAGTATGACCCGTGGGGATATGTGGTGGGAGTTGGGGATCTGAAGTCCTGACCGCTTGCAGGGGTTTGGCAGTCTAACACCCAGCGCCCACTGAATTAGTCAAACCATGGGGAAAAATCTCAGGCTTTTTCCCTTCACTTCCCTGATTCACTGATCTGTCAATGTCTCCTCTCTGCAGATTTGTTTATTGAGCGCTTCTGTATGACAGGGGGAAACAGTCCCATAGGCTACCTGAAGGCCTACCACACGAACCTGTACCTGTCTGCTGATCCAGTCAAGGTTCGAGAAGCTCTGGAAGAAGGTACATATTCCTGACAAGCTGTTATACTACACTAAGAGCTATGTAAGACGTATTTTACCACACCTGCTTCTCAACAACACATTCAGGTATAGCAGCAGCCACCATGTTCACCCCAGAGAAGATGACAGAAGTGTCGGAGACTCAGCTGCGTGTCGCCTTTGATGGTGACGCTGTCCTTTTCTCTGATGAGTCGGAGCGCATTTTCAAGGCCCATGGACTGGACAAGTTCTTTGAGCATGAGAAGGCGCATGAGAACAAGCCCCTGGACCATGTATAGTATACACATAGTAGTATTTAGAATTTTAAGTATGTGCACTTTCTCCTGCAAACAAATGTAGCTAATCTGGAGGTTTGATATTGAATATTTTCTTGCCTCATTAACTTTTTTTTTGTGATTCCGCCCAATTTCCAGATCTCAGACACTAACTTAGCTATTGCAATGTTATAAGATAGAAATGGTGGCCAATACTATCAAAGTAAGACCCAAGTTACAATAAAGTAGCTGGTAAACACAGGACAGTTTGTTATGAGCTTTAACCTTTGGCCCAGATTCTAACAATGTCGTAGATTTTCATGAGTAATGAGCCACATATAAATATAGAACTACCGAATGGAAACAGTGATCTCACTGTAATCCTTCTTCTCTCTGCAGGGGCCACTGAAAGGTTTCCTGGAGGCTTTAGGAAAACTGCAGAAGAAGTTTTACGGCAAAGGCCAGCGCATGGACTGCCCCATCCGGACCTACTTGGTGACGGCTCGCAGCGCAGCCAGCTCTGGTACCAGAGCCTTAAAAACTCTGCGCTCATGGGGTCTGGAGATCGACGAGGCTCTCTTTCTGGCAGGGGCACCCAAGGGCCCCATGCTTGAGAAGATCAGGCCGCACATTTTCTTTGACGACCAGATGTTTCATGTGGAGGGGGCAGCAGAAATGGGGACAGTAGCATGTCACGTGCCCTATGGAATAGCTCAAAGAGTTATCAAGACAGGATTTAATGACAAAGAGACTTCTTCAGCACCCAAGTAGCCTGAACATCACTGACGATGCAGCTGACGATGTTATAACTGTGTTTAAAACTATGACAGAAAATGTCCCAAAAATGGGTTTAGAATGTAATAAAACCCAGCTGATGCAATATGACTAGTATATTATATAATAGTGTGATTATAAAGCAATGTTATGTTATTAAAACATTAATCAAATGATTTCTTTCATTAACAGTTATTATTAGTTTACAAAGAGGTATAACTCTCTAATGAGGGCTCTAATTAACCCTTTATAAACTGTTTATAAGTTGTAACAAATGCTTTATGAATCATTAATAAACCATTTACAGCTTTATAGATTAGTTATAAGCCATTCAGAACAATGTTTGGGTAGGAAATATCTTTGACTGATTGGACCGAGGAAAAGGACTGCAGAGGATTTAGACCAAACCCCAAATCTGTTCTTAGAAATGGCTTTAAATGTTCTGTAAATTGTTAATAAATCATTCTTGAACCATTAATAAAGCCTTAAGTCACAATTTATAAACCCTTTATAAAGATCGCCTTATTAAAAAGTGGCACTCAATGCCGCTTGTGTTTAAGACTTTCATTAGCAGTAGGCCGAAGACATTTATATGGGAGCCCTGAGAGGCAAGTCAGAAAAAACATTCGGGTGATCCATTTTTAAATGTGATCTAAACTGTTTTATCTCCTGTGTTCTCATTCAAGAACAGGTGAAAGAAACATTTTTCCAGGACGATCTTTATAAGTTTCTTAATTTTTTTTTCCATGTGTGAAACAGGTTGGGAAAAAATGTTTGCCAGAATCAGTTTTCCAAGTTGGGTTTTGTTCATCTGGAAAACGGATGAAAAGATACGTTTTGGCATGTGCTTTTTTTTTTTTTTTTTTTTTTTGTCAGGATCATCAAGATCAGTGTTTGCTGTTGTAATACTCATTTCAGCCACAGGAGGCTGAAATGCATGACGACCCCATGTTCTAAATAAGACTAAAAGCATTGATGGGTGATTCTCATGAACATGATACAACTCCAAACAAAAATTACAGATCATTGTATACACATATTGTTTTTCCTATCCAATTTCACACTTCAATTTAAGCCATGATAACTCAGCTAAAAGACTTATATACAGTAGATTAAATAAATTAATAGCTTTTAGAGAACATGATATATTACATATTACGGTAATGTTCAACTATGGTGTGGAAATAGGGATGCATAAGGATAAACTTCACAGTTAACAACATTGAAATATGACAAATAATCTTACCTTGCAGCCATCTTTTGTCTCCTCTTCTTTGTGGTGCATCATGGCTAAAAAACAAAAACAAAACTTAATCAAAAACATAACAAACAAAAACAAAAAACAAAACACAGGCCATGAACAGTTACGAAATCAGCATGTTGGGACACTTACTGATCCAAATATTTTTTATACATTGTTGGAAACCATTATATCTGGTTATAGCCTGTTAAATCATACAGTTTTAAACAAGTTAAAATCTATTTTAATAAATTTGCTTGAATATTTATTGTGCTAAATTGAGGGGAAATCATGAAATTTTGGATGCATTACAGTAGTGAATGTGTGACTCAAAAATCAGTTAAAAAACATATAAAATACTACTTTGGTACCAAACAATAACCTCTGCCACATAACAGACATGGTATACTTTCAGATAAAAGTTAATTATTTCACTGTCTAAGTTTCTACCTGTTTTTTTTTTTGTTTTTTTTTTTTTTTTGTTGTTGTTTTTTTGTTTTGTTTTGATGTTTTTCTCCTGCCTCTCAGGGCCTCTGTAATACCAGCAATCTTTTCAATTTATATATTTCATATTCACATCCAAAAACATGGTATAACCCCACAGAAGGACATAAAATACAATAAAAATAAAGTATATTTAAAATAAAGCAGAACTAAATGTCAGAAATATAAAACAAATTTTAGGCAATATTTCTTTAGACACCAGGTTACTAAGGAAACATCACTATTTTTTTATAAAGAAGGAATTTAAATGCAGCCTGATCAGAAAGGACATGGCTGCACTGAAGAAATGCAATCAGTCACTTTATACAGAAACTTTAATTGAATTGATACAGTTTTATCACTTTACTGTTTGTGTGTATGTGTTTTTAAAACCGGTGCCTTTTTTTCCAGTATTTTTGGATTTTTTTTGTTGGTCTTGCATGTTGTTGATATGTGTGTTGTGGATGTTTGATCGGTGTATGTAAATGTGTTTAAAGTTTGCAAATTGGTGGAATTGGAAGATTTTACTTTATATTTATAGTATTTATTCGTGTTCAAGACAGTAATGATAAGTTTGAACACATGCATATATTGACATTCATCATGTGCAATTGTGATTTCAGCTACTCATCCCTGAAGTGCTGGAAGTTCAGTGTCTCCCTTGTTGTTGCCTGCCTGTCTTATCCTGTCCTTTAGGTGTGTTGTTACTATTATTAACTCATTGTATGAGTGTGAAGCATGATAGTACTGGATGAGACCAAACTAGCTCACATGTGGAATCTGGGTAAATCTGGGCCAAATGAATATTGTGGACTGTTGTGCAATCATGTTTTTCTGTTTCAATAAAACAGACTGTATGAAGAAAAACACTCTTTCCTGTCTTTATTATCATTCATTGTTTTACAGCAATGAAATAAAGACTTTCAATGTCTCACTCTCGATCAAGAATTAGAATAAAAAGAACAGGATGAGAGTTGATGGTGGCCACAATGATCTTTCCTGTTCACAGCACACATGTCCAAACCCTTAGTGAACGTAGAGTAATTTTAAGGTATGTCTTGACCACAGTAACTTAACCTGCCTAAACCTAACCTATGGAACTTTATGTTAAGGACGTAATGGGGCGCTAATTCTTTATTGTTAACATTACACTATTGTTTAAGTTTCAGTTTCTTAGAAATAAAAAATCCTGGTGTTGATGATGAAAGAATGGAACCTGACGAATCTGACTTGCGCAAACATACGAACAGGTTAAACACCTTCCTTTAAACTCAGATAAGTTTCCCTTCAGACACAGAAGGCACACGCTCCTTCTCAAAGCTGACATGGAAGTACTTTGTGAGCATACATGTTTCTCTGGCCTTACTGTTACTTTATATTAATTTATATTATATGACATGTTTAACCTTCAGGAGCTTTTATTGATAGAGCTTAAGCATTTAAATAATAATAATTATGGGTGGATTGTTCAGACATGGACTGTGAGAGAGTTCCACCGTGCTAGGGATATATTGATAGGCACTACAAAGTGTTAATTATGTAAGTATTTAACAACACTTAGTTTCTATAACACCTTATGTGTCCCTTATTCCATCATATAAGTTTGTTTTCTACTTTGAATAATAATGAAACAAGGATTGCTAAGTAGAACGTGTGTCCATTGTTTAGGACCATCACAATTTTGTACCCGATTTAACCAAAAGGGTAAATAATAGCAAATTTGCTCAAAAAACATATGTATGTTCTTAATCCCTTTCAGCTCTGCAAATTAACATAAAAACATGCAAAATATTTAACAAAGTTGTTATGTTATTTAAAAAAAAGTGACTAACAGGGTGGAAAGGACCCTAACAGGGTGGAATTATCAACAATGACTCAGTGAGTTTCAACAATCATTTTATTAAACACACATTAACATTAAAGGTAGGATCTGGAGGATTTTCAAACAAAGCAAAATATAGACATATACAAATGAAATCCTGCTTAATCATCACCTATAGGCTTCTACTCATGTGTGGTGGTGACTCTGTTTGCAGAGCTCCTGCTTTTTAACTGTATTTTGATGTTTTTGTGAGCTCGGACCACTTCTGGGCGGAGATTTCCCCAGCCAATGAGAGAGCGCAGGTGCCGTGCCCGAGCGTGTCCGAGTGTGCACCAGCGCGAGCCTTGCCTGAACCTCTTCTGTGAAGCCTTCTTCTGTACCTCTGGGCTCCATACACCCGGGAGAGTTGAACCTGATAGGAGGGGCCAAATTTGAATGTGTGTTTACAAACAGCAACTGGAAAATCCTCCAGTCCCTACCTTTAACATTAAACACATTAATTAATTAGTCTCGCCTTTCTCTGTAGCGATGCTGCATCTCTGCTGCACTTAGTGCTGGAGCCATTTCCTAACAAATACATAATTTAACTTTATATTATCATGTAAATTGTATAGACCACATAATACTGATCAATTACTGTTTAAATGCATACTGATTACACACAAAAGGGTGTGATCAATTGATAATTGATCATGGCTGTGTTGCGGCATGTCAAGTAAAGCCAAATAAATGTTGAATAACTTATAGTTATAAAGTGTAAACCTTTAATACATACTGGTAAATTACATGATCAGTTTAAATGACATTTGAATATGTATATATCAGCATTAATATGCATTTCTTTACATTTTGTAATAGATTTTCCACCCTGTTAGGTGCATGCTCCACCATGTTAGGTTTGTATGCCTAACAGGGTGGAATTTTGTCAACCAAATTAGCTATAGCTCTGTGAGGCAGCCATCTATAGCTAGCTAACTCTGCACATAAACAGTACTTTAGTATATATATCAAACATGTTTGTGATTATTTCAAAAATGTTGCTTACTTTCTTCACAATTTAACATGATAGGGTGAAAAGTTAAGAGTAGGACATACAGGTTAACATCATAAAACTTGTAACAAAAGACAGACAGAAAGTTGGGACTCACCTCTCTGTTCTTTTGAATTCCCGCCAAAAGAGTGAATTGTAGTTTTTTTTGTTTAGAAGGTGAAAAACCACAAACTAACAGGGTGGAACACAATTTCGAGGACACACAGTAAATTATAAAAATGATAAATAATAACAATTGTTTCCATTGATATTTATTTATAAGTAGAGAGATTTTAACTTGATTTATACAATAATAAAGGCACATTTCTATTTATTTATAATTATATCGCAAATGTGTCTCATTGAAACTGAAAATTTGCTTTGGGAACATTGTAAAAAGGAGTGTATGTTCCCAAAAAAAGGTAATTAAAATTAAAATAAATATATTTTGCAAGATTTGTGTTAATCTTATAAAGAAGACCTCAATCTATAATAAAAGTTTTTCATCATAAGTATTTCATTTATTTTAAATAAAATATTAACATTTATTTCTTGGGGACAGGAAAGTCACCAATATCCAGGAATGACCCAATTATGAATTATTGGCTCAGGGCAGCCCAACACAGATAACATGTTTCTTGTTTTCTTTTTGTGTTTCATTAACAGGCAAAATCCCCACCATTATAGCTGCAGGTAAGACCAGTTGGACAACACATTTTAAACATGTAAAGTATCAAGTTGTACTCTAATGATTGGAAAAATGTTCTGCACCCCACAGGGGGTCTCATAGCTGTGCTCCTGTGGCCTCTTCTGTGTCCTCTTTTGATCGCCATAGGTTTCAGCTCATCAGTTGCTGCTACAATCTCATGGTCATTTGGTAAACTGAATATTTTATTTTCATCTTTTTAAATTTATGACCTTCTGTCTCTATTTAGTCAATACAAATATCTGTGAAATGTGCATTGAAAACAAATAAGCATGTTTTGATGGTAGAAAGGAGCAGCCTGAGTGTTGAGATAAAAGATAACATTGAGGTTCAATATAATGATGTTAGACTGCACCATAAAAGCTTTACTTATGGACAGGCAAGTGTAACATGGAGTTGATGGTGTCTTGGGAATCCTAAAATGTAATGTAATGTAATCTCGCTGCAGGTATGGCTGTTCTGTTTGGGACTGGACGAGAACTGGAGGAGCTCTTAGCCATTTGTAACCAAACTGGAGCCTGCAACAAGTACTCTAAACCATACGAGCACATAAATCATTTGTTCCTATCATCAAATATGACCTTCAAGAGCATTTAATAAATTGGCACCTGTTGGGATTCACAGGACCACAGATGATTTATCATTTGGTAAAATCTAAACTGTAGATTTAAAGGCTTTTTCCTCTGCATGCTCTTTGTTCTCCAAACAAAAAGAGCTATGTGACACCCATCTCTCACAGGAGATCTCACCTCACACCTCAGTGAGACTCAAGTCCCAAAACTTGATTGGACAAGACCTTTACAGGGACATGTGACTCTGATGTCACAGGCATCTGTAGATCTGTGCTCCCTTCCACAGATCTCTCTCCCCTCTTGCTCTCCAGCTGTTGAACAGCTAACACCTCTCTCCGGCTGGGCCTGGGACAGCAGAGGCCCAGACCCTGGCTCCATAGCCCCACACCACTAAAGGGAGGGCAACTGATCATAGACTCTTTTGCAAACACAAGGTTTGCAACTAGCTTTCTAGCAACAAGAAACTAAGTGAGTTAGCACCCAGCGTCTAACTCTGCAAAGACCCCGAGCGACTGGCTTCCTCGGATCAGAACCTTTGGAACAAAGGAACACAACAAAGACTGCAGCTAGAATCATCTTCCCAGCCTTCTTCTGCCGGCTAACAAAGCAGCACACCACCAAGTGACTCTTTCCCCCATCCACTCAAGGATCAGTAACGTAACAACTGGGCATAGCTTATCACAGCTTTACAGGCCTAGCAAGACTGTTTAACTTGTTGTATGTGATTTGATGCTGTTTACTGAGTTATTGTTGTGATAGATTGCAGTTAGGTCATTGATTAGTTGGCTTTGCCAAAGCTAAGTGTTTTGTTTGCTAATACTGTTCACAAACAGATTCTTGCACACAACTAAACAATCTCTGCACTATTCCAGACCGTTTGCAACACAAATCACATTCACATAGACTCATTAACAAATAGGCTTTCAACAGAGCTACACCCAAACAGGCATCTCAAAGTTCCCGCTTCTTTTCCTTTGTCTTTGTCCTGACCACACGGTCAGACAGACACCTCCCCTGTGAGCCCGTGAACAATCCAAGCCTATCTGAGTGAAAAAAAGCACTTTTAGTGGACGTATTTTGACATTGTTTGACGCTGTCTGAGTGCCCTATTATTTAATATAGCGTGCGCTCACGGGCTGCAGGCAGGTCAGCCCTAGCTTCGTACTGGAGAAATGTCAAATACTGAACATCCTACCACTCATTTAGACAAAAGTAAATCGGAAAATAGGGCCCAGGTTGAAAAAACATTAGTTCCCCTTTAAGTTCTAAAAACTTATGTGCGTAGATGTTGCACTCAGTTTTGTTCCAATGGCTTTGCTGACCCGTTTTCCAAAAGAAGACATTCCTGCACAGCAGAAAGATTCAAAGCAACACAATGATTGTTTGTTTTACATGTCAGCTTTTTGCCAAGAGCAATATATTTGAACGTAACCTCTCTGTAATGACCAACATTTGGATTAGTAACCATAATTTAATTACTTATCATTTTCTCAGTAACTGTAACATACTACAATTACATGTATGTTGTAATTTAAATATGTCTCTGTGTTACTCTGCAACACTGCTCCCATCATCAGCTGTTACAGCCATTAGAGCAGTTGTTCCCAAATGGGGGGTTGCAGTCTAAAAGTGGGTCGCGGGTCCGTTCTGTATGGACCGCAAGTTTGTAAAAAAACAAAACAAAAAAAAAACCACACTTTATTTTTAAGTACAGTGAATTTCGGCACAGAGTTTTGCCACATCGTGCTGAAGAGTGAATGAATAATGGACAGCGACTTGACAGAGACAGCAAACTAGCTTGACTAGTATGACGCTGAATGTACTGAACTTAAACTAATGACCAAGGAGAAATCTGGACCCCGTGGCTGGACCAGTTGGGAACCAATGCACTAGAGGTTGCTGCAACAAGAAACGTGAACGAGGGTTATAATAAACCACTGTACACACTAAATATGCTAGAATCGCTTTTTGCGGGAGAACAGTCTTCGAACCAGCTAAAGATTGACAACATAGATTTTCTAACAAACTGAGTCTTTTCCTAATGACGACAACTTCAAATCATGTTTTCTGTACTGTGATAAATCTGATCACCTAAACAGAGTAGTTTTGCCACTACAAGGACGTGAAAAGTGTAAAAATGCCCATATTCATCTTGTATTTCAATAAGTCAAAAGCTTGTTTTATAATGTGGAAGATGCATGCTGGTGTTACTGATGTTCATTCGCTCTGATGAATCTTTATTTTGAAACCATTTACTAAATCTGGAGGCAATTAAGATGATGCACATATGCTCTTTAATGCTAATTTTATCTGATTATAAAGCCATTTTTAGTCACTTAATTCATCTGATGTAGCAATTTTATTTTATTTTTTATTTATCTATTATTATGTTTAATTTTTATTTCTTATTTTTTCTCTTTAATCTTATTCTATTTAAGGTCCTTTGATTTTGTCTTGTGCTGCTGTGATACTTTGTGAATTTCCCCCCTGGGGGATCAATAAAGTATATCTTATCTTATCTTATCTTATCTTATCTTATCTTATCTTATTAATTCTGAACCAAATCTATTGTCATCATCGTTGTTGTTGGTGTAAGCATAGTTGTTGCCATTTAAATGAAGCAATTTCAAACATTTCCATAAAGTTAATTTAACAAAACACAGTGGTGCTTTAAGCTAAACATCACAATGATATTGCCAACATGCTAATGTTTAGCAGGTATATGTTTTACCATGCTCACCACCTAGCACACTAATATCTGTAACTTAGCACTAAGTACAGTCAAAGCTGTTGGGAGTGTCATTGGTTTTACTGGAGGAAAAGATAAGAAGATAAGAGATCACTGAAGTTAGTACAATTCATCCTCTGGGAACATGAATGACTTCACCAGATTTCATGGTAATTCATTTATTAGTTGTCATTTCACTCTTTCCTGTATCCTCTGGCCCTAAAAATGATTATTATTCATTGATTTGCAGAGGTGAAAAGAGTGTCAACCTCTCACTCTTGGTCAGGAATTAGAATAAGGAGCACAAAATGAGAGATGATGGTGGCTTAAATGATTCCCTCTGTTCTCAGCAGGGGGAGACAGACACCAAACAGCTGACTACAACATCTCAACATCATATAAAGACCAAATTATTTTCTTTTTGCAATAATCAAATGTAATAATGTATTGATTTATCTAATAGATGCAGTATTCCTAACACACTAATGCCAGTGAATACCCAGTAACTATTATCTTTTCTGTTACACTATTACAACTCTTTACACTTGAACCTTTTTTACTTTTTGTCCCTATTTACGTCAACAAGGAGTTTCAGTTTCTCAGAAATGCAAATCCTGTTGTCAGCACATGATGTTGTCCTCACGCCATCATGATGAAAGAAATTTTAAAACGACTGCAGCCTCAGCCAAACATGCCAGCAGGTTATATAAATACATACACTTTCCTTTGAGCTCAGTAAGGTCTCACATCTGACACAGAAGGCTCACTCACTCACTCCCAAAGCTAAGATGGAAGAACTTTGTGAGTATACTTATGTCTTTGACAATACTGTAATTTGATAATAGTGTTCAACTTAATATTCCTCAGCAAATATTTGCTCAGGGCAGCTCAGCGCGAATGACATGTTTTTGCCTTCTGTCTGTGTTTTATGAACAGGTAAGGCCTTCGTTGCGGCCACAGATGAGACCAATCTGAATCACCACAACACACGTATCAAATATGTAAACTTCTAAATTGCAAAATCCTGTAGCCGTACTTTAGTCATCAGGAAAATTGTTTCCTCTGCTGTGTTCTCTCCCAGGAGGTGCAACGGTTGTGATCCTGACTCCTGTTATCCTGGCTGCCATGGGTTACACCTCACTAACAGCAACAGCGGCAATTATTGTTGCTGCAATTGCTAATGGAGATCTGATAGCAGCATTAGGAAGTCTAATGGGAATCCTGTGGCCATTTGGTAAACTGAATATTTAATTTATAAATTTTTAAGTCAATGCAAATATCTTGGAAAGGTGCGTTAAAAAAACAAATAAGCATGTTTGTGTAGTAGACATCGGCAGCCTGAGCACTGAGGTAAAAGGTATCAGCGAGGCTCATTGAACATCTATGTATTAATCAAGTTTCATTGAGCAAATTGATTATTAATGTGCAGTAATAAATGATAATAAAGCTCTCTGGAATCCCTAAATGTAATGTGATCTTACTGCAGGTCTGTTTTCTGGTCTGTCTGGGAATGAAGTAGCAGTGGGAAGGATGCTATTTACCATCTGTAACCAAACCTTTACACCTTGAAGATTTACAGCATGGATATGCAACACATTTCTCTTTAACAAATGAGGACGACTACAAATTATGATTTTTTTTTTTATTTTATTTTTTTTTTTTTTGCTGTGATAAATCTGATAACTTTCTTAATTCATTTAGTTTTTCTATTTAATTTTGTCATTAGGCTTTTCAATAAGTCAAAATTGTTTTATAAATGTGGAAGATGCAGCCTTGAGTCATTTTGAGGATGTTCATTAGCTCTGATGAATCTTTGTTTTCACATCATTTAACTGAGGACAATTAAAACGATGCTTTTGTGCTCTTGGAATATTTTCATCTGATTATACTGTCTAATTCTAAACCTAAATAAAATGCATGCAAAATAAAGCCATTATTCTACTGTCATCATAGTTGTTAGCATTGTGCTTGTTACCATTTTGATTAAGCTATTTAAAATATTTCCATGAGGTTAATTTGACAAGACTCAGAGTCGCAGTGATGCTTTGAGCTAAAGGTCAACATGCCCACAATGACAGTGCAAACATGCTGATGCCAAGCTGATATAATGTTCACCATCTGGCATGCACGCTAATTTTAACTAATTAGCACAAAGCACAGCGGAGGCTGCTGGGGATGTCATGAGTTTTGCAGTTGAACACTAAGGTATCACCAGAGTTACTACAATCCTGTGGGAACATGAATGATTGTACCAGATTTTAATGGCAATTCATCGTGCAGCTGACAAAACACTTTGCTGCTACTGGGTGGGATTAGTAGGATTAATCCTCTGGGCACCATGAATATTTCTATAAAAATGTGGCCACCTGTAGCTTTTATAACATGTTGTTGGCCTTCCACAGCGCCATGTGTAACGATCATAAACCTCTGTCACAAGTGATTTAAGTTCACCATCACTACAGAAAGTAATGTGACTTTCCAATTTCCATACAGCAGAGCAAAAAGTTTGGGCAGTGTATCAGTGTTGAAGCTTTTGAGTCCAATCCTGTCAGCACTCTGTGGTGTACTATATGTCATTGTGGTGCAACAGTTTAGGGTGTGCATACAACTTAAAATGCTCATCATCACTCCAGAATCGTTAATCGGTACATCACACAAATGACAAGAGTTACATTGAAAATATAAAATTTCTAAAAATATCTATGAGTGTAATATGTGTGCCATCTTTCCTTTAAGATGTGGTTATTGCACTTAACAGCATTTCTCTTATATGTGCTCAAGCTTGTGCTTAATGCCACCCAAAGGTGTCTGATCAACAAGATCAGAAACTGACATATTTAACATTTTTGAGGTGGTTACCTAAGTTGCTAAACCAGTTTAGTTCTGACAGCTCCTTCAAGAGACAGATAGAAATGCGTCACCACAGGTGGATCCGATGAGTTCAGTTGAAAAGCCTGTTCTCTTAAAGCTGCACTATTTAATAGCCTACTGTTATACAACAATGAAACTCACAACTGATAATCTCCTGACAATGCATTTTCCACCAGCTGAACTTTAGAGCATCTTCCAGCTCAGTGTTTGTTTGTTTTTTATAGCCCACAACCTGACTGTATAAATGAAGAGAAAGTAGCACCTGCGCACTTAGTCCATGCCACAACGGTGTCATAAAAATAATGTTTTGATCCTACTTAGATCTTTGTCAGGTTTAAATGAAACCAACACTTAAAGCGACACTCACCTTTCTGGAAATATTATGCTTGTCTTTGTTTAGGTTAAAATGCTATTAATAAGCTGATGGCACACTAAAATGTAAGTGCATTCCACCAGATATAAAAAAAAAAAATCATAATTGTACCATTCTTATATGGTTCTAAGAAAACTCCGACCAATCATTGCCTTCGGACCGAATGCAATGATTGGTTGAGCGTCCTGTCTGTCTTCCCCATGTGGAGGCATCCGACTGACGTAACCGCTCGCGTGACAAAGGCAACTTTTGATAAGATATGGGGACGCATTATGACATTTCTAGAGGGAATGGTAAAGGGTACCTGCACTTGTATAGCGCCTCTCTAGTCTCCCGACCAACCCCCACCCCCGACCAGGAAGGGTCTGTGAGACAACAAATAGGCTAGTAAAAGGGATGCTTGTGGATATAAACCTTCCGCAACAATGGCAGACAAATGCGGACCACCACTTCCACCTCCAGCCGCTCCAACAGGGAAATCAGTTGGCAAAAGAAAGAATATAGCAGAAAAAACTAACACTAAGAGAGAACTTGATGCTGCAAGAGCCAAAACTCGGGTCAACATCGGCTCTGCTTTCGAGCGATGGCGAAGACTGATGCAGCTTCATCCTGAGCTAAAAGGGGACGAGATGGTCGCAGAGTTTCTGCTGGACAGGTATTTTTAGTTTGCCTCTAATGTAACATAGGCTATAACGTTATATATGACAACACAACATCCAGTTGCTAATGGCTAATGTTAGCCTACTGTAGCATAGCCTCTGAAACATTAACGTTATCTTCCTTGTGCGTTTCCATGTACTAGTAACGTTAACACTACTATCTAACGTCAGCACCTTATTCTAAAACTCACCAGTCATCACTGACTCCGGTTGAGTTTTAAAACTTCAGGGTTGTGTTTGACTGTCTTGGTTGTAACATTACACTCGCACTCCTCTTCTATGTATCTAACGTTACGTTGCCAACGCCTATGTCTATAATAAGGACGTAATGGAGGAGGGGGGAGTAGGCCTTTGGAGAGAGGTGGAGTAGCAGGAGGAGGGGGATAGGACTTTGGAGGGAGGCGGGAGTTGTGGATGTTCAAATTTTTGCTGCATGAAATGCAAGAAAGGTAAGAGTAGCTTTAAGTGCCAAAAAGTGTCCTTGAATGGCCACTTGAGGCTGCCTCCAGAAACTAGTCAATCCCCATAGACTCCCGTGTTAAAATGACCAACAACTCACCAGTTTACATTATATTAAGGCTTAAAGTTATGCATAATTAAGGGCGGGCCACTTTAAGTGACAAACTGTCTGCCGAGATATGGACACTTTTGGCCCAAAAAAACCATTGCGTTGGCCAAAATGCCAAACTTTATGCTTCAAAATGTGAGTCCACAAACCACAGAGTGACAGCGTGGTAGTTACGGTAGTCCATTATGTTTTCAGTCTATAGCCAAAATGTTTGAAAAGTAGAAACCAGGCCAGCATTCACACATCATACACACCAAGAGGCTGCTAATATCTATGATGGCAGGTGTGGTTAGCCATCTAAACTACCCAGAGTGATAAAAAAAAAATGACAGTGAACAATTCAATGAAGGAAACAGGAAAGAAGTACGTAGAGAAAAACAGTAACACAAAAAGCCACACAAGATAGTTAACCACACCTGCCATCACGTCAGCCTACTAGTGTGCATTATGTGTAAATACAGGTGTGGTTTCTGCTTGTAAAACATTTTAATCTAATGAAGATCCAAGTGGGATGGGAATGTTGTCTATATTATTTCTGGCATGGAGTAACTGTGCAGGCAATACTTTTTCTTCTGACATGCATATAATTACTTTCCTTCAACTCCCACAACTTAACTGTGTCCAGAAAAACATATGAATGCTGCTTTGATTACAAAACATAAATGAACCTGTTGACGCTTTTCTTCCTATCCTTACTCAGTCCATTCTGGTGGACATGATGAGGAATGGAAATATTTACAGATGACACGCTGAGCCAGTATCTTTTAAAGGTAACACAGATTTATTGCACATATCAGCTAAGTAGCCTGAGATGACAAAAGTGTTACTTCACAAGTGAACAGATATCAGATGCAGTTGCCACCTTCATTTGGCAAAAGTAAAGATATCCATCTTGTTCCTTCATGATTTTCATATGATGATTGCAGCCAGCCATCCCAGTGCTGCTCCAGTGCCGCCCACAGCTGCAGTGGCAGCTCCTGACAGACCAGCAGCACCTATGGAGAGATAACACAGATGTTTAATATCAAGGAGCTACAGAAAAGTTGAGAGTGCCTTCTTCTGATGCTAAAAACACTAACCCATTATACACAGAAGTGTCAGTTTATTCTAGACACTGCATTATAAACCCAAAACTAAAGTTATTGTTTCCTTTAGTCCCAGGTTTGTGAGACACCTGTGAGGATTTTGTACTGTTGTTGTTGCACCTCAGAATGTGTTGACATGATAAGACACATAATGCCCCTGTGGTTATCCTTCACACAATTATCACCTCACCACTAAGATAAGAAAGTTAAAACCACAAGATTAAGATAAATTTTAAATCAATTAACAGCATTTACCTGCTGCTTGCAGACCAGCCACCAGACTTCCTGCTGCCACTCCTCCGCCGTTAGCAATTGCAGCAGCTGACATCATTTTTGCAGCAATGGAGCCTGCTGCTATTCCAGCTGCAGTGAAACCTGCACCAGTCAGAACAAGAGGAGCTGCGACCACGGCACCCGCTGAACATGCAAAATACAACAGAGGGAACTTTTTTAGTGATAGTGTTCCATTTTGTCAGGCCACTTTAAGTACAAAATATGTTTAGCATGAAAATGCTTTTTCTGCATTAAAGTGTGTTAAAATCAGATGAAAAGTAAACAAAGATGCACACAAAGGCTGTACAAAGTCTTACCTGCACCGCCGCCAACTAACACAGCCGTCACTGAAACAGAAGACAAAAACCAAAATCAACAATCACAGTCCATCAAGCTTAATCAGATATTTGCTATCAATATTTTTTATAAGAAAAGAGTTTAAGCAAAACTATCAGCACTTTGAAAGCGATGTATCAGAATTATCAAAGGAACAGTGATACTCACAAAGCCCCATCTCTTGATGGAGCGCGCAGGCTACTGATGAGCCTTGAGTTGCGCTGAGCTGTATATACTGTGTGAGGGTTAGGTATCATTTCTTGAGTAATGACACCGTTCAATCTGGAACAATAGAGGGTGTCACAGAATTCTTGTCTGCAATTAACACAAATAAATCCTGAGGTGGTTAGTTATTACTGTATGTAGGGCATAAGACGGGAACACCAAAGGGCTGCTTGACCAGTTTAGTTGGGACGGCTCCTTTAAACCCACATTCAGGACAACCTTTCATCTTTACGTCACCAATGACATTTTGGATGTGTATGACAGATTCAGGTGAGATGCTACGCCTGTAATTAATGATCAGTTCCTGGGTTTCAGATGTGTTGAGCAGGAGGTTGTTCTTGTGGCACCAAGTGACTGCTTGGCCCCTCTCCTTAACCGTGGTCCTGGTTTTTGGTTATCAGGCCTATGATACTTCTATCATCAGCTTATTCAAAGATGGTGAGGGACTATTTGTTATTTATGAGGGGGGACAGGGTGGTTTGAAACAGGTGAGGCATTGCTATGGCTCCAATACCTACATTTGGAAAAAAAATAAAAGAAAGAAATATGGTTAGAATGTCAATTGATGGTTAAATGTTGGTCAAAGCCACAGGGAGCCACTCCTCAGCCACCATTGTGCTGCAGTCAGAGCCAGCATGGCACAACACCTACACCAGCTGGCTGACTGCCTCGGAGCAGCACACGTCCTCGCAGCAGGAAGGATGTTCACCGAACGTTTCCTTCTTGCTGTCTCTAAGATGTGCGTAGATGGCGCACCAGAACTGAGGCGAGTTATCAGCTTCTATAGATTTAATGTAACATTTTGCACAGTCTTGTGATTTCTGGCTCGTTATTAGTGTTTGTCACAGTCTTCATTTTATTTTCCTGAACCTTAAGCTAAATAAACGTATTCCTCCACAGGCACCACGGACGAATAGTCCTCCTGGACCTGGCCCACCAGAGGGACTTCCTAAAACTCTGGACTCTGGATTGTTCCGGAGAAAGAGAGAAGATGTTTAGACAAGATCTTCAATAAGGCCCATTGATAATGCACAACATCTGCATGATTACAAAGTATAATGTTTCTCTTGTAATTGTTATTGTTGATGATGTCTTATATGGGGTGCCGTTTGTAAAGTGTCTCACGCTGAAAATAACATCAACATTTTGCCACATTTAGCTTCAAACAATGTTTAAAAAAGTATTGTGATTTTTTTAACGTCACCTTTTACCACATTTACAGCAATATTTGTTAACTTAGAAAAATCTATTAAATAGTTAAATCTAAATATTAAATGTGGCACCTAAATGTTAAATGTTAAATCTAAATGCTAAATCTGAATCTAAATCTAAATGTTAAATCTAAATATTAAATCTAAATCTAAATGCTAAATCTAAATCTAAATATTAAATCTAAATCTAAATCTAAATGCTAAATATAAATATAAATATAAATGTTAAATCTAAATATTAAATAAATATTTAGCTAATATGCAAATTCACACTGCCGGTCACCGGAAGTACCAAAATAAAAGCTCGAGATGGTCAGACTGTTTATAGAATCAAATAACGAATTAAAACCAATTTATCGGGGGAAATGGACACTTGAACATACATTAGCGTGATAATAACTACCTAAAATAACAAGAAACGTGTTTGGAGAAATTTTATTCGATGTGTACTTTGAGCTGTTAGTGTCCCTTCTGAGGGAGTCACCTTGTTGTTTACAAATACTTCCGGGTAGAAAACCAGCGGAGTTTAGCAACATATATATATATGCATATATCACGTTTTTCACGTCACTATATCACCGTTTAGACTAATCTGGTGTTTGTAAAGCCTATAAACACTATGACTGAACAAACATTACTATCACGGTCTGAAATTAATAACATGGTTATCGTAGATTAGCGAGGCTAACTGTTAGCTGTTAGCCCCGTTAGCGGTGTCTGTAATGACTCACTAACTCTAAACGGTCCGTGAAGAAAATATTTTTTCCAGCGGATGTCTTAGTTACAACATGATTGAGCTAACTGGAGTAGTTTAATGTCGTATCCGACAACGGGAGGCTTTTAACAGATGACGTCCTGATAGCTTTGCTGCTGCTGCTGCTGCGGCCACTGGTGCTTTCTAGACATCGTGATTTCCCAAAACTGAATAAATACCACACATCGCAACACAAAACTGCTTTGCTAGCTCAATCATGTTGTAACTAAGACATCCGCTGGAAAAAATATTTTTTTCACGGACCGTTTAAGAGTTAATGAGTCATTACAGACACTGCTAACGGGGCTAAGAGCTGACGGTTGTTAGCTTAGCTTAGGTTGTTAGTGTCCCTCCGAAGGGACACTAACAACTCAAAGTACACATCAAATAAAATTTCTCCAAACACGTTTCTTGTTATTTTAGGTAGTTATTATCACGCTAATGTATGTTCAAGTGTCCATTTCCCCCGATAAGTTGGTTTTAATTCGTTATTTGATTCTATAAACACAGTCTGACCATCTCGAGCTTTTATTTTGGTACTTCCGGTGACCGGCAGTGTGAATTTGCATATTAGCTAAATATTTAGTTTCACCCAAAACATTTAGATTTAACATTTAGATTTAGATTTAGATTTAATATTTAGATTTAACATTTATATTTATATTTAGCATTTAGATTTAGATTTAATATTTAGATTTAGATTTAGCATTTAGATTTAGATTTAATATTTAGATTTAACATTTAGATTTAGATTTAGATTTAGCATTCAGATTTAACATTTAACATTTAGGTGCCACATTTAATATTTAGATTTAACTATTTAATATATTTCTAAGTTAACAAATATTGCTGTAAATGTGGTAAAAGGTGACGTTAAAAAAAATCACAATACTTTTTTAAACATTGTTTGAAGCTAAATGTGGCAAAATGTTGATGTTATTTTCAGCGTGAGACACTTTACAAACGGCACCCCATAGTCTTATAAACACATTTGCTTTCGATTGTTTTCAAAAAATGCCTTTTGAGTTGAAATGAAGATGAAGTACTGAGAGTATGCAGTAAATGACACACCCATCCACAAATCTTGTCTTGTTATATGCGCAGACAATAAGAAAATTACATCCTTTGATAACACGTACCCTCCCAATAAACCATCATTGAGTCATCATGAGTGAATACAGCAGCTGACATGACGTAACACACGTTACACCAATGTCTGGAGTAACATCCTACATTTAGTTGTGATTTCGGGTACACTTAATGAACTTCAACATATAAGGTTGCTTTTACAGCTTTATACAGACTGACAGGTAAATTGATTGGACAGTTTGGGCAATTTTCATCCTGTATCATCAGGATCCACATGGAGAAGTCATATTTCCAGGGGTTTATGCAGCACCAGGGGCACTGGTTTCATTTTAACATTGGAGGGGAAACATATTGATCAAGGTGCCTGGGGGTCTTCCCCCTGGAAATTCTGAGCATGAAAATCTTTGTTTCCTGCATTCTGGTAATTTTTTATGCGGCAATTTATGATGGAAATGTCTTGCTTTATGTAAAGGAAAAACCTCAAACGGTTGGCTCAGTACATATATACTATTATTCTCCTCCCGATCAGCTTTTCTCATTCAGCCTCATCTCTGCGTAGTCAACACATGTTGGCATGATGTACTCTTCCCTCCTCTTTTGTTTGAGGAAGTCACTTTTTAAAATGTGCATGTGGTACTGATTCACATACATTTTTTTTCTCATTTCTAAACCCCTGGGGCCGTACTCACAAACTAACTTAGCCTAAACATTTTTAGTAAGGAGTCCTAGCTTAGGAGTGATTTAGGAAAGTTCTCAACTCTGAGGGAGGAAAGGACAGAAACTTTTATCTTAGTGAGAAGGTGTGGTTGGCCCCCTTGCTATGTGTGATGCATTGTTTTAACAGGTGATTGTCACAAACACGTCCCTCTGTGAGCCTGGAGGGTGTGGACACTCAGTGGAAACGAAATGAACTGCTGATTGTAAAAGTGTTGTCATTGTTAGTGTGATCGCTCTGCTGATGGAAGGTTGAGACAGACCCAAGTCATCACTGCTGCACTGATGTATTTTTAAAATATCTTTGTGTTGTGGTCATTTTATTTCTGGCGTTATACCTTTATTATGTTTGATGGGAAATATATGCGTGTCAAGGATGAGATCGACCACAGATAATATCCCTGCACAATCTAATCTGTGGCATTTCATTTACTTACTGTCATCCAGCATCTAGAGAATACTTCTCCTTCCTCTTTGTGTTTCTGCCATTTTCTCCTCTGCTTGAGAAACTTTTTTTTTTTTTTTACCCCAGGAGCTCTTTTAAGGGTTGAGATGCTCTGTGAATAACCTCTGTCTTTACAAGGACCTAAGGCGTTTCTTAATCTGCGTTCTTGCCTGTACTTGTGTTCTTGCGGACTTGTGAAACGTCATCAGTCGCAGCCCAGCTACTGTTCCAATTCAAAGTCCGCATCCAGCCAAGTACAGTCCAAATCCCCGGATGTGAACTTGCTCTGCCCGTTCCATTGGGGATGCATCGGGAGGTGACTTGTGTGGACTTTTGACAGCCAGGTATCCCAGAATGCATTTCTCACAGATCAGTGGCAATGGCAGCCATTCTTGGGAGTTTGTACTCCCGAGTCGAACTTGCCAAGTCCGAACTCTCAAGTGCGCAAATCCAAACTTGGCGTACTTGGTATTGAGAAACGCCTCTAGTCTTAACTTTAAGGGGAAATTCTAAAAACGTCACAATTCTAAGAATTTTCGTAGAATTTCGTCACTAGGAGTGACTCTTAGCACTAGGAGGCTTTGCGAATACGGCCCCTGAACTTTAATGGCTCTTAAACGTTACAGTTATATTCCTGCTCATGTTCGAAACTTTCTGCACATTCAAAGCATATTTCACACGTCTGTGTTGAGAACAAAGCTGTAATTTTAAGAGAATAAAGGTGAAGACAATCATATTAGCTATACTGAGTTAGGGAAGCAGGACCGAAGGAGAGAACAAGTTCTGTTGACTGTCTATGTACCAAATACACTGACTGCGCTGACAGACAACAGTGTTATTGCTGCGAACAATTCAGTAGTCGCTGGATATTGGTAGGACATATCCTTACTGTCTCTACACAAATCTATGCCCTTGATTGAATATATCCCAGTCACTGGAAACAGACTCACAAGGTTTTAGTGGCATCAATGGTTTAGAACTCTTTGGTTTTATCTTGAGAGATGTCTGGTGAACAATTTAATCAACTGACAATTGCATTTTTAACCAGGAGATTCGGAAGGTTACAGATAGTCATGTTTCCCTTAGGAAGACTTGTAATGACTTGTAATGACTTAGGTAATCCCTTCACCTTTCCTCTTCCTCATCAAGTTAACATTTTATTTTGTGAAGACTCAAAAAACAGCATGCACATCTGGACAGAAGAACAAATACAAAAATACAAAAACAGGTCCACACACTAGAAACTGCTCCTTTTGGAAATTTTAATCGTATCACCAAGTGACGTTTTGGGCCCAAAGAAATGTGCCTGAAACGTCACGTGTGGTGATACAATTAAACTTTCCAAAAGGAGCAGTTTCTGGTTTGTGGACTTATTTAACATTTTATATTGTCCAAAACTTTGCTTAATGATTATAGAGTGCTCCAGGGATGACGCTTTTCTGTAGGCTGATGCAAAAGTTAGCACTGGTTCCCTCGTCAAAAAGCCTATGGGATTTTCCCACTGGATTTTGGATTATTGCCAAAAATAAACACTGCCAATAAACAAACCTTGATGATGCTTACACAATTTGTTCAGCAGGATAATTTTCACAAATTTTCACAAACACCAGAGGTAAAAAGCTAATGGTTAACCTTAAACAAACGTCGCTACTGTAGTCTCATTTAGCCTCTTGCTAGCAACCGCCTTTTGTAGACTCATAAAAGATTCAAAATTCACGAGCGGGGTATTTAGTGATGTATTTCATTTTGTTGAACAAAACATTAAAGTCTCTCAAGCTTGTGTTAACCACAGACCTTATTCCAGGCATCTAACCACAAAAACATTGACTTCAAAATGGGGGAACCGGGAGCGCAAAAATGCTAACTCATTTCCAGGTTTTAGGACTCATTTCTGCGGTACTCTACAAGCCTGTTGTTACCTTTAAGCAGGACTAATTAATATCATTACAACAATTGATTAAGTGACTTGTGTGTGTGAAGTAAAAGATGTTGCTCATAGTTATGACCCAACAGCTGATTATCTCCGAACAACAAGGCTGCTCACAGCTGTATATTAGCTTTATGGCATCTCTCAGCTCAGTGTTTTAGTTTTATGACCCCCAACTTAACTGTGGCCAGGAAAGATGTTGCTTAAATGTTATAAAGTTAATGACTCTGTTGACACTTTCATTCATTTGCTCACTCAGTATCCTCTGGCGGACATTATGAGGGAACTGAGATATTTACAGATGACATGCTGAACCAGTATCTTTTACATGTTACCATTTATTGCACAAAACATTTGAGTTAGTAAATAATTGATGTCATTTGTGATTGTGTCCTTCAGTTGCCAAAAGTAAATGTATTGTAAACGCATCTTCTTTCTTCATTATTCTCAGATTAATATGGCCAACACTGTTCCTCCTCCAACAGTTGCTCCAGCGCTGGCCACGGCCACATTGGCAGCTGTTGACAGCCCAGCAGCACCTACAGTACAGCAAGATTACACAGGTTTTATAGGTACAGCAACAGAAAGAGTCTTGTTCTCAAGCAGGCGCATAATTATACACAGTAGTGTCATTTCTACTTAAACACTGCATTGTAAACCCAAAATTACCATAAAGGTGCTACAGTTAAACCACAAGATTCATTCATCTTCTAACCGCTTCATCCTCTTGAGGGTCGCGGGGTGGCTGGAGCCTATCCCAGCTGACATCGGGCGAGAGGCAGGGTACACCCTGGACAGGTTGCCAGACTATCGCAGGGCACCTATGGACCTATGGACAATTTAGAGTTACCAATTAACCTAGTCCCCAATCTGCATGTCTTTGGACTGTGGGAGGAAGCCGGAGTGCCCGGAGAGAACCCACGCTGACACGGGGAGAACATGCAAACTCCGCACAGAAGGGCTCCCACGCCCGGGATCGAACCGGCAACCCTCTTGCTGTGAGGCAAGAGTGCTAACCACCACACCACCGTGCCGCCCAACCACAAGATTATAACTCATTTTAAAAAATCATGTAACGGCTTCTACCTGCCGCCTGCAAAACAGCCACCAGACTTCCTGCTGCCACTCCTCCTCCGTTAGCCACGGCAGCAGCTGACATCATGCTGGCTGCATACGAGCCGGCTGCTATTCCAGCTGAGGTGAAGCCTATGGTTCCCAGAACAAGTGGTGCTGCAGCCACACCAGCGGCTGCACACAGGCCTACAACACAGCAGAGGACGCTTTGTGATAATGTGCTGTATGTTTCCTCACTTTAAAATGGATCATGTATGACGTCAGTTTAGCATGCACATTTCTGCTATGCATCAAAGTGTGGTTATATCAGTTGTACAAATAAACACAGGTGATACATAAAGGCTGTTCTTAAAGTCTCACCTGCTCCTCCTACAGAAGCGACATACGTTACTGAAACACAAGATGAAAACTGAAATCAACATTTACAGTTCATCTGACTTAGTCAAAGACATTTGCTGTGGTTGCTATCATTTGTTTTTATTTTCATAACAAAGGCATACAGTCTTAAAGTATCAGCACTTTCAGAGAAATGTGAAAGGAACAGTGGTACTCACAAAGCCCCATTTCGTGGGTAGTGTAGTGTAGTCTTGCTGTAGTGTGCAGGCTACTGATGAGCCCTGAGCTGGGCTGAGCTTTATATACTGTGTGAGGGCTAGGTATCATTTCTTGAGAAATGAAACTGTTCTGAATCTGAACTGAGGAGGGCATCATAGAGTCTTTGTCTGCATTTAACTCCCCCAGAATGCAAAGATCTAACATATCTGAGGTGGTAAGTCATGGCTATGATTGGAACATAAGAGAAGGAACAAAAGACATGAACACTCACGAGCTGCTGAACCAGTTTAGCTCTGGTTGCTCCTTCAAACCTGCACTTTCATCTTCACCTCACTGATGAAGTTAATGCTTTGGCCCTTTTACTCAGATCAAAGTAATTACTGAGGTACAATAGTAAGTATTTGTTCTCAAGAAATCATAATAGTGTTAATCCAGCATACGGGACCTGAGGATAAAATGTAGTCACTATTTATATTTATGTGTACCAAACATTTATTGCAATAAAAAGGGGGAATTTAACCTTTTGAAACCTGGAGTGACATCACTTTTCTTGTGCTGCTTTCCGAGCACATTGGTGCCATTTCTTTAAAAACATGGGAAAGAGGCAACGAGCAACTTGGTAAGAAATGTCCTACAAATTGCAAAATTGTTTATTAGAAAACCCCTTTTTTCAAACTAGGGAAAAAAGAAAAAAGTCAGAAAAAAAATATTTATAATTTATTACAAATGTGTATTTAAAGTATAGAATTATTATAATATTGAAGCCCTTTTTCCAGGTCATTTCCGTGTTTGTTTTTAAATCTTTTTTTGTTCTTCAACTAATTTTCTTGTTTTTAATTTTCTCTTTTTACCAGTTTCATGCAATTTTTTTCTTCTTTTGTTGCTCATTGCCTTCTTCCCGTGTTTTTGAAAGAAATCAAGCCAATTTGCTTGGGTTTCAAAGGGTTAACGAAATCTGCAGTTTGACACAAGGCATGTCTCATGGCCAAATCATTCAAGTTTCTGTCGTCTTATTTAAATTCTGAGCAATGTGAACACACTTTGACGTAATACAAACTCTTATCAGTGGAGGGCAGCACTGTAACAGCAGCAAAGCTCCCCTGCTGTTGTAGATAACAGCTCATCTTATGTTTACATAAAGATAGAGACGCTCAGTATCTTATCTTAACTATTTTCTGTTCAAGTTGTCAGTGGACATATCCATAGCCATCATAACAGACATGGCTGCAGTGGCCTGTTATTAATAACTGCATTTAAAAAAAACCAGATCAAACTATTGGATGGATTTACAGAAGTGAGCAGAGCTGAGGGAGAACAGTCTCTGCTGGGGCTTTTCTGCTGATGTCTGAGTTAATATTCTATGAGTGTGAATTGCTGCGTTAATTAACCTTTGCACACTCTCATTCATTTACTCACTCAGTACTTTCTGGTATGAAATGAGGACTGGAGGCATTTACAAACGACGCACTGAACTCAGTATCTTTCCCAGGTTACACACATTTATTGCACAAAGCATTTAACTCATCTGAAATTACAAAAGTTAAGTAAGTGAACATTTTAAATTTGCTGTTGCTTCCCTAATATGAGAGAAAGTAAAAAATATTGTAAATGCATCTTGTGCCTTCATGATTTTCAGTAGAAGTAGCTTGTGAGCCATCCCACTGCTGCTCCAGTGCCGGCCACAGCTGCAGTGGCAGCTCCTGACAGACCACCTGCACCTACAGAGAGATACACAGATGTTTTGTATCAAAGTCTGGAGCTACAGAGAAGCTGAGACAGCTGAAACAGTAGCATTATTATACACTGTAGTGTCATTATATTGTACCTAAACACTATTGTTAACTTAAAGCCACAAAAATCTGTTATGACAATGTGAAGCTTGGATTCTGTGTTGTTGTTGCACCTTAAAAAGACATAATAGGGCACAAAACACTCCGTGATTATCATTCAAACAATGCTCATCTCATCATTAAGATACAGTCATTAAAACCACAAGATAACATATATTTTAAATATCAAGTAACTGTGTTTACCTGCTGCCTGCAAACAAGCCACCAGACTTCCTGCTGCCACTCCTCCTCCATTAGCAACTGCAGCAACTGACATCATTTTTGCAGCAATGGAGCCTGCTGCTACTCCAGCCGCGGTGAAACCTGCGCCAGTCAGAACAAGAGGAGCCGCAACCACAGCAACTGCTGCACATGCACAACACAGCAAATGGGCTCATTTGTCAGGCCACTTTAAAATGGATCCTGCATGATTTCAGTTTAGCATCTAAGTGGCTTTTCTACATTTAAGTGTGTTCATATCAGTTATAAAGGTTGAACAAAGTTTCACCTCCTCCAATCACTGCAGCTGTGCCTGAAACACAAGATGAAAACTGAAATCAACACCGACTGAACCAGATGGACTACAAAAGACATTTTCTATAGCTACTGCCATTTTGTAAGAAAAGCATATACTCGTTAAAAAGTATCAGCAGTTTCAAAGACAAGATAGAAACAGCAGTACTCACCAGGGTCCATGACTATTTGTTTTGCTGAGTCACAAGCTGAGATGAGCTTTATATGGCGCACTGTGTGGGTTGGGTTTCACTTCATCAAAAATGAAACTTTTAAAACCTTAATGGAGGGCAGGGTCACAGAGGCCCTGTCTACATTCAACCCAAATGAATTCAAGTAATAAACATTTTTAAGATGGTAATCATGGCTATGTTTGGAACATAAGAGTAAAAACAAAACACATTAACACTTAAAGAGCTGCTGAACCAGTTTAGCTCCAGCTGCTCCTTGAAACCTGCATTCAGGACAAACTTTCATCTTTACCTCACTGATGAAGTTAATGTTTTGGCACTCGAGGTCACAGTGGCTTTTACTGGGATCAAAGTATTTTAGTTAAGTACAATATGAATAATTAAGGCCTGAGCAGGTCACAGACCTGCTCAGGCCCTATTGTTTTTCTCCCAATTATTTATTTTATTATTTTTTTTTTCTTCCGCCCATATGATTGCATTTTTCACTGCCTGAACATACCCCAAAACTCACCAAACTTGGAATATAAGTCACACAAAAATTTTATAATCTATTGGCGTCCTGAATTTCCACCACTAGGTGGCGCTATTATTAAGGAAAGTGCGTTTTGGCTCATAACTCCCATATACTTTGTCACACATTCAAAAACCTTATATCCATGCGTTCAGTGAATTGTGCTGAATTTTGTGGTATAGGCCACGCCCATTTCCGCCTACCGTTTTTTTCCCCCGTAAATTCGCAAAATGTCGCAAATCTACTTTTTTGAACTCCTCCCAGGCAATTTCACCGATTGGCATGAAACATTGCACACAGTATCTGTGGACCCTCCCGACAAAAAGTTATTAAAAGAATTTCGATATTCCAAACAATACTCAAGTTATTAAATAGCAACTTCCTGCAGATTTCGTTCTAAACAGGAAGTGCTGCATATCTCCACATTGGTGTATCCGAATGACATGAAACTGAGGTTACCACTTCCCCATGAGCCCCTGAGGCTCTGTGCAAAATTTCGGGTGGTGAACACAAGGTGGCGCTCTTTAAATTGAAGTATTTTATATCTCAACGTCGGTTGGGCGGATTAACACAAAACTTGGTATAATTATTGTCAATGCCCTCCTGAGGATATCTGACTAAGGACTTACCGATCCGCCAATAGGTGGCGCTCTGGTGGCCGTCTAATTTAATATTTGGCACTGTGCCAACATCATAACACTCATGGAAATAAAATTGATAGGGGTGGTATAGACTGGCCCCTGTAACTCACACACCAAAAATGACCAGCAGGTGGCGCTATTTTCAATGCAAAAGCGTTTTTGGCTAATAACTCCCACAAAATATGTCGCACATTGTTAAACCTTTTATTTACGTGTTCTCTGAATTCCGCTGAATTGTGTAGTGTAAGCCACGCCCACTTTCGCGATAACTTTCCATTCGCTAAATCGCGACAAATGAAAAACATACTTTTTCGAACTCCTCCTAGGCGATTTGACCGATTTGCACCAAACTTTGCATGTAGCATCTGTGGACCCTCCTGACAAAAAGTTATTAAAAGAATTTTGATAGTCCAAAAAACGGCCAAAATATAAAACAACAAATTCCTGCACATTGTTTTCAAAACAGACAGTCTTTCATATCTTGACCAAATACAGTCCGATTACCACAGCACTTTTGCTAATTGTGTTCCATGGCCCGATGAGGGTTTGTGCAAAATTTGGTGCAAATCGGCCAATAGGTGGCGCTCTGGTGGCAGTCTAATTAGTGTGAATGGAAGTAAATTGGAAAATCTTCAAATCCTCTTCAAAACTCATCGACTTTCAACCTCATCTTGTCCCTCATACTTTGAGGTAGACACACCATGTCAGCTTTCAAAGAGTCAGAAGACCTTGAACTGTTGGGCATGTATTCAGCTTCTACTTTTTGGAAAAATATATATGTGGGTTGGGTGCCTACCTGTATACTGGAAATGTAAGTAAGAGATAACGTTTATTTTTTAATTTATTACAGCTGACAAGACATCTAGGTGCACGCCCCCTGACGGCAGCATGCCCCGACGCGCGTGGACTGTGAGGGCCCGTTCATCACTGCTTGCAGCTTTAATTGTATATTGTATTCACAACAACAAAAACAGAGAAGGCTGGAATATCTCAACAATTATTGGATTGATTTACATTAGTGAGCAGGGTGGGATGGGTGAAATATCATTTTACCAGCCCCTCTGATTTGTTGTAGTGAGTAAAGTGATGAGAAGGGGAGTCTATGAGTTTGGCGGATCTGTTGACAATGTGCTTTTATACAAATACAAGTATCTAGGCTGCTGTATCAAATTGTTACAGATTTAGTGAGGATACTTTCAATGATGGCTGTATAAAACTAGAGGATTCAGTGTTTCACTTTGAATTCCAAAGTTGTCTAGGAAGAAGAGTCTCTGCTCAGCTTTTTGTTTATGTGTTTGCGTTAATATTCATTTACAGATCTATTTACAGACGACACACTGAACCAGTATTTATTTATTTTTTTTACAATTAACACATTTATTGCACAACACCTTTCAGTTGTCTGAAATCAAAAGTGCCATGTGGTAAATTATCAGATGTGATTTGCAGAAATCTTCATTTGGCAAAAGTAAAAATACTGAAAATGCATCTTGAGCCATCATGATTTTCAGCGGAAGAAGCTTGTGAGCCATCCCACTGCTGCTCCAGTGCCGGCCACAGCTGCAGTGGCAGCTCCTGACAGACCAGCTGCACCTACAGAGAGATACACACATTTTATATCAAGGTATGGAGCTACAGAGAAGCTGAGAGTCTTCTTCTCTAGGTAAAGGAGTGAATGAAACATTCATTACAGTGCATCATTCAACTGTACCTAAAAACTATGTTGTTGAATACAACACTGCTTACCCATATAAGCTTTTTAATTCTATTGTGACGATGCTACATTAATATTGTTTCAGTTACAGGCTTGCTAAACACTTGTACAGGGTTTCGTGTGATTGCACTTCAAAAATCTTCAACCAAAGATTATCATCTCACTATCAAGAATATGGTTTTAGAACCACAACATTAAAATTCATTTAAAAAGAATCAAGTATGACTCTTACCTGCCGCCTGCAGAGTAGCCACCAGACTTCCTGCTGCCACTCCTCCTCCATTAGCAACTGCAGCTGACGACATCATGCTGGCTGCATATGAGCCTGCTGCTATTCCTCCTGAGGTGAAACCTATGGCTCCCAGAACAACAGGAGCCCCGACTGTAGCAACCACTGCACATGGACAACAACGCAGCAGAGGAAACTTTGTTATGAATGATAGAGGGCTAATTTGTGAGGCCACTTTAAAATGGATCATGCACAGGGGCGTAAATATAGACAGTGCAGTCTGTGTGGTTGTGCTGGGGTGCGTGGGGTGGAGGGACCTGATTGTCACCTGGAAATACGGCAGTGTTCACAGAAGAACTCAGATTAAAACAAAAATGGTGCAGTTTTTATATGACCTCAAAAAGGCAAACCCATTTTTTTTTAATACTATCAAGTTATAACAAACTGCATGCTTATTCTACATAAACTATTATTTAACTATAAAAAACTGTTAAGTTAAACTAATAATTTCCTATTTTCATTTGTAGTTTTGTCATATGCAGTTGTGTAACGATGATTGCTGGGTAATATGTATGTTGATGTCATCCAATATCAAGTCTGTTTACTCATGGCACGAGACAAGATGATCTACAGTGGCTAGTTTCGGTGCAAAATCTCAAGACTGACAAGCTGGGCACATCTGCAAGCGGATAAAACATAAAAGCGGCAGTAAGACACTTTAACTAACTGTCTTACACCACTGATGATACATAATATAAGTTGACCATGTAAATGGCTTTTCTTCATAAATTTAAAATCAGTTGAAAAGGTAAACACAGGTGACCATAAAAGCTGTACAAAGTCTTACCTGCACCTCCTACAATGGCGGCAGTTGTCCCTGAAACACAAGATGAAAACTGACATCAACATGTACAGTCCATCCTGCTTAATCAAAGATATCTGTCTTGGTTACTGCCATTATTACATGTTTGTAGGAAAAGTACATTTAACACCACTTTGCAGGCAATGTATAAGCACTGTCAAAGTTACAGCAACGCTCACCTGCTAGACCCATGTCTTGTTACTGGTCTCAAGATCTCTTCTAACCTGTTGAGAAACGAAATTGTCCCAGTGTGAACAGAAGAGGGCGCCAAACTCCTATATCAAACCCATAGACATATATACATAGGCGCCGCATCGACTGCCTGAGCACGTCCTCGCCTATTGAGGAAGGAGCTGTATGCACAAAGTAAAATAGAATAACTCGCTGAATTTTCAACTGATTTTCACGCGGTTTGGTTTGTTACAAACGGCACACATGTAGTTATGATACAGGATGCTTTCGTACATTAAAAATGCGGGATTTCATGCTTTAATACTATATATATGTACATATGTGCGTAAGTGCGATACTCCTCTAACGTTATAGTACAGCATTTCTTAAGACTACACCCTAATTGCTGAACAGGACTGAAATGACCGTTACTTACAATGGCACTCATGCGATCTCTTACATTAGCTAGCGTCTAAAATATCTTATTTTTAGATTCACCCACTTTCAATAACAATAGGAAACGATACGACACCAAATACTGAGCCCTTATTATCAGTGCTGAACACAAAATAAGGTATAAAACCCACCTTTCTCTGGAGCTACCGTATGAAGCTTTGTCCGTTTATCCTACCGGAAGTGTACTTTCAAAATAAAAGCACCAGCCTTTAAAATGTAACTAACAGGGCAATATTAACAGCCAGTGAAGTAAACACGAGATTATTTACGTAAAAATGTACTATTTTTTATTGCAGGAAAAAACAACGTTCAGCTGGTTTAAGGATAAAATGTCTTGATATTTAATGTTCATGTTTACTGTAACGTTAACTCTTTTCCTGGTTGTTGGTGTTCCCCAGTTCTTCCGGGCTGTGATAAGCGGGCCACAACATTTGTTTCTTCCACTGCCGTAGAATATAACTTTCCTTCCATTCAAGGGCTCTGGTTTCTTCCTCTTCTTTTAATTTTTACCAGCACTACAAGACAGTACTACTAACTTAGGGGTACAGCCATAGACATATATATGTATGTATGTATGTATATATGTCTATGGGTACAGCAACTTCTGTTCACTGTTAGGCACGAGGTGTATCACTCATATCTGTCTCCACAAGGTAGGAACTCATAACCATGGAAACACAATGAATCAATTGAAACACCACACATAAAAATACAAATGAAACAATAGACCTTTTTCACAGCAGACATTTTTTGACTAGTCATCAGAGGAAAAGCACAGGTGAAACTGATAGCATTAACAGTGGCTGAGTTCCAATTAGTGTCCCAGTAAGCTATTCCAGTGTGCCAGCATGCACAATGTCAAAGCCTGTCATGAGTGGAATGCAGCCATCATTGATGCCATTTAATACACCTGTGCTTTTCCTACAATGACGAGGCAAAATGTCTGCTGTGAAAAAGGTCTATAGGCTATACCAACTACTATAAATGTACTGTAAATGACATAATTTACCAGTAATTTTCCTATTACTACCTAAATATAGATAATGTACCTATTAATAAATGACACACTAACTTAAGTAACAAAATAAGCAAAATATATATATATAATGTGTGCAGTAATTGTGATTATATTACCAACAGTTATGTTGCAATAAAAGTGGAGAATTGAATGAAAAACTTATGTAATGGCCTGATAATTCTGCAAGTCTCCCTCCTGTCATATACAGTAAACAATAAACAACTCTTAACTCTGTGGGAACACCTTGACGTAACATGAAACTCTTGTCAGTAAAGGGAAGTATTTTCCCGTAATACGAAAGGTATCAGCAGATGTAAAGCTCCTTAAGTTACAAGTCCCCTGATGTTCTGTTTGGGTGAAAATGAGAGCTCATCTTCTAAGGAAATTTAGAGATGGTCATTTTCTCTTCAAGTTGTCAGGTGGACATACCCAATGGTAAGCATCATTACTGGCATGGCTGCAGTGGCCAAGTATCAAGATTTGTTAAGGAGGAGGTGTTTCAGGACGAGAGGTCTACGATCATGGGCATCAGTCAGAATACTGCAAGTGGCCACTGGGGAAAATTGGCTGCAAGGCTGAGCAGTGTTCCTGCGGGAGCATTATTGGTCTGGTGTGGCGCAGTGCATTCTGGTAGTTGTAAGTTTTCTACGTCTTGTGCAAAAGCAGATTAAATAGCCATGTCATGTAGTACCAATTTCACACATATTTGCATTTTTCTTATGCATAAACAGCCTGGTTTTGTGAAAAGACCATCTTTCCTGCAGTGAAATACTTCTTTAAGTCTGAATTCATGACAGCCGAAACAGACCAGACTGAAATATCTCAACAACCACTGGAAAGATCTACATTAAATTATGCACAAATATTCATGGTCACAAGAGGATGCAGCCCTCTGAACTTAGAGATCTACTGACTTTTCCTCACGTACCACTACAGGGATGACATTTCATTTCATTTAATTGGCCACACAACCTGAGTCAGTGGAATCTGTTTTCAGTACAGTATAAATGAAATGCTCAATACAGCGTCAGCAGCACAACATGCAGGTAAACAAAACACATTACACAATAAATACTGATCAATCAATCAATTTTATTTATTGATTTCACTAATGACTATAGTCCCAGACCATGACGAGCTGAATGTATCACAATGCAAGGATTAAAATTCAGGAGGCTGTAAAACTGATAGCGTATAAGGAGAAGAGCCAGTGTGATTAGACACATCCCTGAGGAGCACCACTGCTGCGGGTTAAAGGGCCTTAACCCACTTCTCCTTTCCCATAGGAGGCTCCAGATCCATGGACGTATGCAGGGACTGTTGTTCATGTCCATCAATGTATTGAAGGGCTTGATAGGATTTACGTGTTGGAAGCAGAAACTAAAACATTTCAGTTGTCTGAGATTTGGCTCCATCTTGTTCCTTTATGCCTTTTTGCGGATGTGGCTGACCAGCCATCCCACTGCTGCTCCAACACCAGACACAGCTGTGGTTGCAGCTCCAGACAGACCAGCTGCACCTACGGAGAGATTGCACAGATTTCATATCAAAGTCTGGAGCTACAGAGAAGCCGAAAGAGTGTTGTTGAGAGTTGAAACAGTGACTTCATTGGCATCACAGTGTATACAGTAGTCTAATTCAATTGTGCCTAAACTCCTTATAAAAGTTTGTTGAAAACTGCACTATATTAAGATTTTTTTTAAAATCTCTATTCTGACAATGTTATGTTAATGTAAAGCACTTTTGTCAGTGCTCATTGTTTTTTTAAATGTGCTCTATAAATAAACCTGACTTCACTTGACTACTGTTGTGCAGGATTTAATGTTGCTGCACTTTAAAAGACATTAAAAGTTACCTAGTGTTGTAGTACTCGAGATCGGTCTTGGTCTCAAGACCACTTTTTGAGGGTCTTGGTCTCGTCTCGGAATCGAGGGCATTTTTACTCGGTCTTGTCTCGGTCTCGGACTTGGGTTTTTTGAACGAGACCGGTCGAGACCACCACTGATGCTTTTTGTCTGTGCTTTACTGATAAGAGTGAAAAAGACCGTCTCAAAAACAGCTAATAACTTCAAATCATTGGTAGCATAAAGACTTCCCCCAGCTGGAGGATGGAGATGGCAGGAGGAGAGACCGTGTGAACTCTAAGATTTGTTTCATTGTGCTCTGCAACAACAGAGCAGATATTGTTTTTGTTGTTATATTTATTTAAAAGCAAACTTAAATAAAAAAAAACACATTTTGATGTTTTTTATGATTTTCCTTTGATATATATGGTCTTGGTCTTGTCTCGGTCTCAACCTCTAAATGTCTTGGTCTTGTCTCGGTCTTGGTACTCTCTGGTCTCGGTAATGTCTTGGTCTCGGTTGGTGCGGTCTTGACTACAACACTAAAGTTACCCAACATGATTCCCTTTTTATTATTACTCAAGCAATCATCATCTCACCTTTAAAGGCCCAGTGTGTAAGATTAAGGGGGATATAGTGACACCTAGTGGTGATGATTGTAGATTGCAAACAGCTAAAACTTCTGCTGGTTAGAATTCCCCCAGTGTTATACGTTAGGAGGTCTTTACCAGGAGCCAAATTATATGCAGAGGTCTCTTCCTCTCCAAAACAAATCAATGTTTCTGCTATGCTGTTGGGCACATTGCTAGCCCAACAACAGCTAATGTGTGCTCACATTACTTCCAAACCTTCAGGAGGTTTTTACTGTGAGCTGAATGATCAGCAGAGGTCTCGTCCTCTCCAAAACAAACGGACCCAGTGATTTAAATTGGTAGTTTTGCACTAATAAATCAATGTTTTTTCAACGTTGCTTGTATGCTTGTGGAATGCGAAAATGTGAACAGCCCCATCCAGAGAAGTGTTTGGTTTGTCTGCTCTGGGCTGCTGTAGAAAAATGGCTGTACAACATGACAGACTCTATAACTAAGGACCAGCTCCCTATGTAGATGTAAACTAAGGTAAGGAAAACACAGCTATTCTTATTTTCAGATGATTATACTTATTATATTTCCATTTCTGTCAATCCCCCTAAATCCTACACATTCAATAATTTTCTGTAATTTTCTGTTCTGCTGGGGGTCATGGGGGGACTGGAGCCTATATCAGCTGACAATGGGTCAGAGCTGGGGTACACCGTGGACAGGTTGCCAGACTATCACAGGGCTGACACATGAAGACAGACAACCATTCAAGAAGCCGGAGGAGGACACGGGGAGAGCATGCAGTCTCCGTAGAAGGGGGGCTTCAATCCCCCCACCCTGGGTTTGAACCAGGAACCCTTTTGCTGTGAGGCGACAATGCTAACCACTACACCCCCTACACACGGGACCTTTAAGATATAACAGTTAAAACCACAAGATTAAAAAATCGTCAAGTAACAATGTTTACCTATTGACTGCAAAGTAGCCACCAGACCTCCTGCTGCCACTCCTCCTCCATTAGCTATTGCAGCTGATGACATCATGCCGGCTGCATATGAGCCCGCTGCTATTCCAGCTGAGGTAAAACCTATGACTCCCAGGACAAGAGGAATCCCTAGGACAGCAACGACTGCACATGGACAATGACACAGCAGAGGAAACATTGTTGGTGTGCTCATTTGTCAGGGTACTTTAAAATGGATCATGCATGATATATGTAGAGACTGTTCAGAAACATTTTAGATCATGTTTGGTTTGAGTTTAGCATGTGAAATTAATTTTCTATATTTTAAGAGTTGAAAAAGTAAACACAGGCATAGATGGGCAGTATTTCAATTACATGTATTTAAAGTATGTTATTAATAAATGCTGAGTATGTTGTTATTTGTATTTTGTTTGACAGAAAAAATAGTAAACAAAATACTTTAAGAGCTTGTGTATTTGAAAGATGTCAGTATCAGTTTGTATAGAGAGTATTTTTCCAAATGACAGATTATTTGTATTTCAATTAAATACATGTGCTCATACCAGTATGTTGTAGGCCTATTTTATTTTTGATACATTGGAGCAAGTATTTGTAACGAGAGGTATTTAGATGTATTTCTGTCCATCTCTGAACACTAATATCAAGGCTCTCCAGAGTCTTACCTGCTCCTGCTCCTGCCCCTACTCCAACGGCGACAGCTGCCTCTGAAACACAAAATAAAATCCGAAATTAACATTTAGAATTCATCTGCTATGATTACCATTTTTCAAAAGGAAAAGTTAAGTAAAACAGTGATACTCACTCGGGTCCATGTCTCTTCGGAGCTTCAGTCTGTTAGGGCGTCTGTCTTCTGGGGTTGTACTTTTCATTTACTGAAAAACGAAACTATGTATAAATCTAAACACAAGATGGCGCCAGAGAGTCATGTCATTTATTTAAATGCGTCATCGAATTACAAGGGAACAATAAAAACTAACACATGATATAAATATTAAATAAACAAAAATATAAAAACACACAATATATAATAAATAAATAAATAAATAAATAAATAAATAAAATGCTGTAGTTTCCCTGTCGAATAACAGGAAGTGCCATTTAGTTTTATTATTATAATTATCATTATTATAAATTAATTGTTTATTTACTTATCTATCTATCTATCTATCTATTTATTATTATTATTATTATTATTATTATTATTATCATCATTATTATTATTATTATTACTACTACTGGTGGTGGTAGTAGTAGTAGTGTTGTTGTTGTTATTGAATTATTATTGCTTTTTGCATGTAAATGAAAAACATTTCCCTACAATTAAATTAATAAATTATAGCATTTACTTTAGATTCTTAACAAAACTGTTTTTGAACAGAACCGACTGTGAGATTAAATTAATATCGTTTCATCCTTTCATTTTAACAGATGTCGCATTTGTGAACACCATGTTTGCCTGAGAGGAGGCGGTTAATTTAATTATTCATTTTGTTTTGCCCTTGCTGGTGAAATAAAGGTTTAATAATCTTAGAGACAACGGGTCTCCGTTGTTGCTCAGCGGACCTGATCACATGGTAGGATTAGCGCATGCGCGTGGAATCCGGGGCTGATGGAGAGAAGATGCCCACTGCCATCATCCCCGTGTAGTGCAGGAGAGCTACAAACCGGTCCTATTTACCGCAGACACCACAGACTCTGTTGTCTCTCAGCTCAGCTGCATGTTGTAGTCTGACACAAGAAGCCCGATGTCTGTGGCAAATGCGAAACACACTGTCCTGAATCCGGTAAGAGGCTTATTATATTATTAATATTATTATTATCCACATCAGCCCTCTGATGCCATCATGCAATGATCAATAGACCCTCCTGTAGCTTATAATGCAGCTGAACAGCTATGTGCAGCAGCAGCTGTGTACAAACGGCCTGCACACTGGACGCAAACTAATCCGAGATATCACACGGGTTATTCTTGCTATTTATTTTAGCTCTCTTCTTTCAGGCAGCATGTGTTCAGCATGTGCTTTAACGTCTCCAACTCTCCACCTCAGGTGATCCCATACACAGGGCCCATACCTGGAGGCCTGCACCCTGGGGAGATCATCATCATCCAGGGCACTGTGCCCCCAGATGCTGACAGGTGAGATGTAATTAAGTCAGAGGAATATACAGAACAAGTGCCACCTGTATGGATATGTCTAAATCAATTTAATTGGTAAACCTAGAGCATGTAATACTTTTAAACCCTGCTGTGTCTACTTCAGTGGTTCCTACACTGGTGATTTTCTTTTCATGGCAACCCGCCATAATAACCCAACAACATGTTTACACAGTGGAAAATGTCTGTAAGTGTCATGGATTTAATATAACGAATTTATTAAAACTCAGATGTATAGCTTTATTCCGCAGCTTTCATTGACGTAGTTGAACTAGATTATTTTTCAGTGTAGTTTTGCAGACAGATATTTAAAATGAGTATGCTCAGCTGTGACTTAAACTTTCACTCCTCCATCTGGGGGTCAGAGGTCAGGTTTGGCTACAGAACCGTGTGTTCATCAAAGAATCTTCAGCATTATAAATGTTTGTGATCTTTTGCCGAAGGTGCTCTCAGAGGTCAATTCATAGTTGCGTCTATAAGCATGCAAGGATCTTATTTGGTCCGTGTGACGTAAATCTCGTCATCCGCCCATGTTCTCAGGGGTCCATTTTTTGAGACCATGTGGACTGCTGGCTGCGCATGCTCCAGTCTCTTGCTCCACACTCCAGTCCTATCCAAAACACTGCTTTAAAGCCAGACGCAGCCGCCTCACCACTGTGAAGTTAGACCCAACAGCATCGTTGAGGTTCAGTTCCACCCAATGGACTCAAGCCTTCCTGTTCACTGCTAGGATCTAAAACAGACCGTCAATTGTTTAAGTTCCACCTGACGTTGGCAGTAGGACAGTACGCTCACCTCCCAGCCCCCTGTGCACTGCCAGGGGCTGACACAGACTGACAATTCAATTGAACTGTGTGTGTTGATGTGACCACAGCTGTATGGTTAATGTGGAAAGTATGGCCAAGCCTTTAAAGAGATAGTCCGGATCTTTTGAAGTGGGGTTGTACGAGGTACTTGTCGATAGTCAGTGTATTACATACAGTAGTCGTCAGTTGGTACACCAGCAGTTTGGAGAAGCAGGCAGGAGTACTGACATGAAAGCTAAGAAATGTACTGCTGTGGACGGGATCAGCAACAAAACACCTAAAAAAAGTCCCACCTAAAAAAATAATTAGTTTATATCTATGTTATATTGAGGATATTTTCACCACTTTACCGTAATGTCAGACAGTGATTTCTGACAGGAAAGGGAAGCCTCTATATCGCTGTCTTAAAAGCCAGACTCCATCGAGAAGAACTTTGATTTAAGATCACTGAACACAAGAACTGCTGCTGTACCACTGCCTCGATAGGCGAGTTTGTTTCTGTTATTGTGCGACTTTGGAGTTTTAAATAGTTCAGATTCACCAAAGTCAAACAATAACACAAACTCACTAACTGCTCGAGGCAGCGGTAGACCAGCAGTTCCTGTGTTCAGTGAGGTAAAATTACTGTTTTTGTGAATGTTGTCTGGTAGCTTTGATTAGAGCATAGATGGGAAACTGAATCCGCTAACGTCTTCCCCGTTAGAACACGCCCAGACAAAAAGGTATGGTGCTGAAAATACTCTCAATATGGCGTACACTTAAACTGTTACATAGATTGTTTTTCAGATGGGACTTTTCTAGGTTGCTAAAACACATTTTGCTGCTGGCGCCATCCCCAGCAGTACATTGCATAGCTTCTGTGGTGGTGCTCCTGCAGCTTCACCAAACTGGGAGCATGATGACAAACATCTACTGACTTTGAATAAGATGACTGATTAAACACAACCTCATTACTCAACATGCACCATGTAATATTGTAATATTCAAATTGAGCTTAAAAATGATTTCTTTACTTTGGTAACAGTAGTTTTGCCTACTGTTTTGTTGATCTTTAAAGCCCCTTAAGTCAGATTTTTTTTGGGTAAACAATTAGTAGACCTACATTTTGACGCCTCTCTAAGGACCTGCCTTCACTGATGTGGTACTGAATAGGTGCAAACAGCCCAACGCTTTGACATGAAGTGAATTTGCAGGGGCAGTTGCCCACTTTGACGGTTAATAATCCAGCCTCTGTGTGCATCCTCTCTGCAGGTTTCAGATCGACCTGTCGAACGGCTGCAGCACCAAGCCGCGCTCTGACGTCGCCCTCCACTTCAGCCCTCGCTTCAAAGGCTCGCCCTGTGTGGTGTGTAACACCCTGCTGCAGGAGAGCTGGGGCAAAGAGGAAACGCTCCATCAGCTGCCCTACAAACGCGGAGCCCCCTTCGAGACCATCATCCTGGTGCACGAAGACGTCTTCAAGGTCAGTGAACTCATGCTGTGAAGGACATAGGCATGGATGAACATGTGTAGTACCTTTAAGAAAAGCAAATAAGTGACTGAAGTACTTGTCTTCGCCCATAGGTGGCAGTAAATGGCACCCACCTGCTGGAATACAAGCACAAAATCCCACTGAACAGGGTCGACACGTTTTCTATTTCTGGGAAAGTCAGGGTGCACGCTATTGGCTACATCCCAAACTCAGTAAGTACTTTCCCATCACGTGTGTGCTTTATTTTGTCCTCAAAAGCTTGTCAGATGTGTTTTTATTTTGTAAACATTTCTAATTAATTGTTTCTAAATTTGGCTTTTCCTTCTTTTAGGCAATATATTCAGAATCAGGTGACTTGGTGAGTTTTTCCTTTTGCGTCATCCACATAAAAACTAATGTGCCTAAAATGTATCCGGCATCTTGTGATGCCACTAAAACTGGATCACATTTCCTCAATGATCCCTTTTGTTTGTGCACTGTAGCCCTCAGACATTTAAAGCAAAATTCCGGTTTATTCAAGAAATTTATGAGATCTGGGAACAACAAAGTCCAGCATGGCATGAAATGTGAGCCCTCAGGCAGTCAGAGAGGTTGTAAACAGTCTAGATTATTTAAAGCACTTAATTTGGAGATAAAACACAAACCAAAAACACCCAAAATGTTGATAAGAATCTGACTTCTTGTGTTGGTTTACTTCCTTTGGTGATGATGCTCATCACCAAGATCAACAGATAACATGATGATTACAGTGTTATTATTAACGGCAGGAAGGATGGTCAAAACTGTTAAGGTAGCACAAAAATCATAATGAATCAGAATTATTCTTCAACTAATAATCCACAATATTCACACCACTAAATAGTCCCCTTACTCCCATATACATAATATAGCACCTAAACCTGACTATTGCAAGCTGTAAGGAGACCTGCTCTGTCCCTGCTGCAGCATCGGACACTTGCAGAGGCATCAACAAATAGTTTGCAATAAGCAGAAAAGGGTTATAGATAGTATGTTAACAAACCACCAAACCAAAAGCTGCCGCATAAGATGTGAGCACTGAATCACTTTAGCTTAGATTCAGTTCTTACATTCATTTATACCTACAGACTGTGTACATACATGTATAATTTCACTTACACCTATGCATCAATGCGTGCAGTCGTGTACAGCGCACAAACACACTGGTACACACAGGCCTGCACACTAGCTATAGTTAGAAGTCCTTTATAAACAGTATTCAGCCTGTGTGACTTCTCCCTCTGTTACAAATTAATAAAATAAAATCATAAAAAAAAGTTGTCAAATCAAGTTTCAAAAGCGTGTTGTGGATTTCCCCTTTCAAATGTACACTGCTGTTCAAAACTTTGGAATCACCGGTTACATTGAAGTTTTTCGTCTTTCCTTCAATAACAGAGACTAGTCCATACCCAGTGAGTGCACAGTTGCCCACGTACAGTTTCACATGGTGTATGTTTGGGATACAGGTCATAGGAAATTGCAGATTAAATAGTTAGCTGAACCCATTAAGAAGAGCAATGTATTCAGACAGTTTATGTGAATTTGATAGAATGATTCCTTTATTAAAAGTACAGTAGATTGATCACGTCAGTGATTAGAAAAAAACGGACAGACAGAATGACACACTGACAGTTTCTGTGATTATGTACAGCATACCATACCATGACTTAGTCATACCAAAAATTAGAAAAAAACCCCAAAACATTGTTCCACGGGGGGAGCCACGGCGATCGGTCGCATTTTAGCCATTTTTAAGCATTTTTCTGTTGTTATAGCGCCACCCAGTTGCCAATTAGGGTTAAACTTCTCCAGTCACCTTGAGGCGTCCTGTTCTACGTATCTACCAAGTTTAGTAAAAATCGATATGGCGGTTAGGCCTAGATAAGAAATTAGCTCTGTAGCGCCCCCATTTTGTTTGATGGGGTCAATAATGGAGGGGTCTCCTCAGATTATGTGTGGTCATATGCCTACAAAGTTGCGTGGTGATGGGTGAAACCCTTGAGATGTTATACACCGTTATATGATGAGCCACGCCCTCCGCAATATTCATTGCCTTATAGAAGCTCAGTTTTAGTAAGTTTTCCAACTTTTGCCAAGAGAGAACTTTAGATATTGGTCCTTAGATTATGTTCACAGAGTTTCATGCAGATCGGTCAAACTTCCTAGGAAGAGATTTTAAGTGTTTTTCAAAAAATTCAAAATGGTGGAAAATCTATATAACCAGAAGTTATGGGTTCTTGAGGCAAATTTGTTCCTCATGAGGAGAGGCATCTCTGTGCAGAGTTTCATGTCTCTACGACATACGGAGCATGAGATATGCCCATTCAAAGTTTGCAATTTCAATCCGTAGCTATAGCGCCCCCCTTTGGCCAATTGATGTAATATTGCTTCATTCGCATCCTCCCATGACCCTCTACCACTGTGCCACATTACATATAATTAGACACCAAATGGTTTTTTTTTTTTTTTTTTTTTTTTTACATTTGATATACATATAAATGTAAATGTGTAATCATTTGTCAGTATGTAGATGCTACACAGTTAGCTCGGTTCATTTCTTTTTACTGAAACCATGAGCACCAGAGAAGACTAGAATTCATCAAAATTCATTTACCAGCGTGACGAAAAAATAAGTGGTGACTCTAGTTCGTAAAGGTCCTCAGATTTAAACAGTCAAAAGTGTTTTTCATAAAATTTGATCCAAATTATGAATATTGTTTTAAAAAGGATGAAGTGGTGCTGTGTCTGTATGCCCGGGGCTGTTATCCTCAGGTGCCGTAAAACAAGTGTCACAACATAGCACATAATTGACATAGTATTTGAAGCCTAATTTTTATACAAGTAATATTCATACTTTCTCCCATCTTTGCTGAGCAACAGTTTTGTGTGAGAGGAATTAAGGACCTGTCCCATATAGACAGGTCTATATGGGACAGTTGAGTTAAGTGAATTAAGCAAATAATAGCCCGGGCTACTAACTGAAGTTTAACAGTACGAGTCATCAGAAAAGCACAAGTGACCCTTGATCATTATTGAAACACAACGGTGAGATCTGGCTCTAAATATTGGACTGTTGCTCAGAGGGATCAGTCTGGTTGAACCATTGAACTGCGTTTTGTACTCCATGTACAGAACTAGGGCTGGGCAATGTATGAATGTATAAATACCCTAACATGACACTAGATATCCTCTTGGAATTCGCATAAAAGCATTTGACAACATCACATTGAACTGTGGGAAAAATATTGGGCATTTTTTATTATTTTTATAGAGCAAATGCTTGATTGAGAAAACAATCTACAGATTAATCAATAATGAAAATAATCACATAAAATGTATGAACAGTTATATTGTCATTCCAGAGCCTCCCTTACAAAGGCAGTATACTCAAAGGACTGAGCCCCGGACAGCACATCACAATCAAAGGACAGGTCAGCATGTATCCCCACAGGTAAAGTGATGAGTCATTACATTTACCTCCACATAACAAATGACAGCAATCTGATGTTTGACACTCTTCCCTCTGCTAACTGCAACATTTCTTATAAACACAAAAAAAGATTTACCTTAAATCCACGCTTCCTCCAGCTTTACAGTGAACCTCCGCAACAGCAGGACAGAGAACATTGCTCTCCATCTGAACCCTCGCATGAAGTCTGGTTTGTTCATCAGGAACTCGTACCTGAGTGAATCCTGGGGTCAGGAGGAGCGGGAGCTGCCCTTCTTTCCCTTCTCGTCAGGGGAGTACTTTGAGGTAGGAGCCGCCTACAACCTGTAAGGTTTACTTTAATGGGCTTCTGCTGTCTGCTAGAGTTGGGTCGACATCTGGGTTTGCTGGTCCGGTCTGGTGTACGATCCTAAACCGGTTTGATTGATTCAAACGGGATGAAACGACACTTGTCATTAAACATCATGAGTGCTATATCGCAGGCAACTGGACTTGCTTGAGTTTTTTTTTTTTTGCCTATGATATAGGACTTATGATTACCATGACCTGGATGACTGAGAATCTTCACCGACTTGTCATTCGACACCTTCTGCCAAATGAAAAGGTAGCCTCCATCGGCAGCGTGTGCTGATGGTATCACGGTGCTAAATCCACCTTATGCTGCACTAGTAATAAGCAATATGACATTACGATGAACATAATATTATGTTTATGACGGACTAAAAGAGACAACAGTGTCTGACAGGCTGTGAGCCGAGCAAGGCAACATGAAGGAGATCTAATTTCAGCAAAGATTGTAGGGCCGTATCTGTGCACATCTTGTTTGTTTACTAGAAAGTTCATGTGTTTTTTGGGGTGACGAGAGGAGACATGGTAGAGTCGGATGCTCTGTTTATATTTCTATTTCTGTTGCTAGCTTTGAAAATTCCACAATGGACTAAGAGTGACTGATTCATGAAGGTGAAACGAAGAATTATCCACACAGTACCTCCTTATTTCACTACAAAAACCAACATAGGTGTCAGCTGGCTTGAGGGAGTCCAACAGGGAGCTGAAAGTTTCTGGTGAGGCAAAGGACTATCGCTAATGACAAGCTCAGCTACTTCCTGTTGGCTATATTGTATGTCATTTACAGCAATTGTCGCAATATAAAGTGGTTTTCTGTTCATAAAGTAACGTTACTTACATAGGAAGCGACATATCCAGTCCAATCTGGACAGCAAACGTAATAGTTTGATGCTCATTTGCTGCTAGGACACGGAATCACCATGTTCCACTTTAGAGCGACTGCGGAGTCAAATGCGTAAAATTCAGTATACCGGTCTGGTCCGGTGCATGATATCAAACCAGTTTGAAAATGTTCCAAGTTGATCATTATTTCCTGGTGTCCGTAATGACTGACTATTCCTCAGTGTTCTGTTTTGTCAGATTCTCGTCCTGTGTCAGCCTCATCAGTTCAAGCTGGCAGTGAATGGCTCACATCTGTTTGAGTTCAGACATCGGGTGCAAGACCTGAGCAGCATTGACCAGTTGGAGATTATGGGGGACCTGGAGCTCAATGACGTGAAACTGTGGTGACCTGGGACTGTCGACTTAAACGGAAACCAGCGTTACAGACACTGTTGTGTTCTGGTTATCGATGCTAAATTAGCTTACCCACACTGACCCAGACAATGGATGCTGAAAACGGCAAACTGCGCTGAGGTCAGGTCTGGTTAGTCTTGCAGCAACCACAGGTCACTGATTTTAAGCTAGTTTAGCATTTTTGGTGACTAAGGACCATGGACAGGCCCTGCCATGGAGTATTAATGGTCCATGTTTCCAGCTCTGGTTAGACAAGTGATGCATGAGTGTAGGCTGTGCTGGAGCATCAGGCTGTGAGCCACCATGACTGTTTACAGCTACAAGTTAGGTTTGCCTTGGTTCATTTCTTCTACTGTCTCTAGTGCATCTCTGCTGTGATACGCCCTTAGTGCACTGTATAAATAAAACAGGAAATATGTGTAAATCTTAAAAAGCACTTGGCTTTGTTTGAACGCCAAGACAGTCAGCAAATACAAACAGTGGCTCAAACTGAAGGGCTCCAGTATTTTGGAGCAAGGCCCAATAAAGACTAATTTATTGTACAGCTAATTTAAAAAGCTTTGAAACATTTCTCATCATTACTAAATAATTAATACTATTTTTTAATTAAAACATTTAATGTGGGTTCAAAATTATTTTCATTTGCAATTTTTTAAAATTATTTTTCACTTTTTAATTTAATTTAATTTAATAGGATATGCCTACTTTTTAGTTTATAAATTCAGTCTGCTATAAAGTCGTAATCCTCAGGATTCTTTAACACATGACAGCGTCCCATGTACTTGACATTTCCATTAACTTAACATGTAATGGTGCAGCAGAACTCAAGCACAGTGCAGTACAGGGTCTGTTTAAAATATTAACTATTTCAATAACCTAACGAATGACATTTTGCAATCTTTATGCAAGCTGTAGAATATAGTAGAATCCTGCATCTGTGACCATCTCTTGTCTCAATGCTCTCCCACTCAGTGCTGCAAGAAAAAAAAATCTGGAATATTTCTTTTCCAATGTCATTGGTTTTTTTTTTTGCATTGTCTGTTGTAATTGTTGTAAAATATGTATGAAAAATCCTCCCTATGTATCATAAATGATTTAATAACAAATAAATGTGTTACTATTATCATTGTGCATCAACTGCATTAGTATATTTTTGGCCACTAGAGGACAGCGTAACAGGTTGTAAATAAAACAGTGAGATAGCCTCACATTAACGGTTATAGGCTTAATGTGTTGGTAAGAAGTGGCTAGTTTACATATCCAGCAGACGACAAGCAATCTTAGCATTCATTTGGTGTCATGTCAGTGTCTATCTGATGAATGTGAGTCTAATATTCACTGTCCTATCTATTTTGCCCTCCAGCAACTCCAGAGAGAAAACTATTGGGTCTTTAGCTAAATGCTATACTTTCTGCTCCAGCTAACTTTGCTAACTTTGTGGGGGAAAAAACCCCCCAACACAAACAAAAACAAACAAACAATAAAAATGTAATCAGCTGTTAAACAGAAAACTACTGAAGCTGAGAATGGCAATGCTAGCAATTTTTTTTTTTTTTTTTGAAATGCTGTTATCTCGAGAAGTTAATTATCAAGAAAACTGAGACGAGAAAACAAAAGGTAATTTCCTGTCATTACTTATGTATATCAGATCGGATCAGATCAGATCGCCATGTCAGCATGCATCTTAACAACTGTAGCAACTTATTTGACAAAACTACATATTTCTGCCTAAAGTTACTGTTGATTTATGAATCCTCCCTAACAAGGACGTAGGTTTTGTTTCAACACATATAAAACGGAATGAGTGTCAAACAAATTTCCTTCATTGTTGTGAATTCTACTGCATCAATTTACAGTGGTCTTACTTCATAAAAATTAAAGTCCTCTGCGCCTGTAGGGATATGTCTTCTGCATCCCCCCTGAAATCTACGCCTATGTTCCCAAACAGCCATTACGGTGATCTTGAATACGAAGATCAGGTGTGATCAAATGAATCACTCATTTTTGAGTTCTCCATAATTATCCAATGATCTCAAGAAAAGTATTTGTTTCCTTGTGATAAATTATTTTGAGAAATTGGCCTCTTGAGACTAGCACAAATTAACACCCTTTACCATGAGGAACAAAGTTTTCATGGGATGCTTAAGTAATTAACTTGTGGTCTTGAGATTATGGCATTAAAAAAATAACTGCAAGCATGGCCATTCTCGGCTTTCATAGAAAACAGCTGCCTACTGCATCTGGAGACACAGCTGATAAAAAGAGACAGGATGAACCAACACAGTAAAGTTACAGGCAAGAAAAATCCATGAGCTAAAAATGCTGTGTAGAGCTGAAGGAAACGACAGTCTTACTCGATCTCTGCAAGTTCTTGTCTAGAACATCGCTTTAACATTACATGTAGTCATTCTGTTTTTAATAACGGAATATTGGTTATTGTAACGTTAATATTACACTAATCAGAATGTAATGTCTGTACTTATTTATGATGTATTTATTTTAGGTAAAATGTAGTTTATTGTTAAGGGGGAAAAAAACTAGTCAACTGCAGTACTCCTACTGAACCACAAGGTGGCAGGAGACAATTAAATGTTTATTACCAGCACCTTTACTTCTCATACATCTTTACCGACCACTGTCAGTGAACTCTAGATCTTTTTCCTTTAAGGCACCTACAAATCAGTTTTATTAAATATTACTGTAAACTAAGTCCTTGTTTTAGTCTGCATCTCTCACCAAAGGTTGGTGCTTGAGGTCTTACCAGGACTTCTGTAAAGATGAATGGGAAACTTAATGGCCTAGAGTGAGTCTTCATAAATGCTGAGCAACATCCAGACATGCTTGTTTTTAATGTCATTTACGCCTAATGACTACAGGCCTCAGTCACAAGATGAACTTTAAAAGAAATGTTATCGCCACATGACTCATGTTAGCACACATTATGCCCTCTAAACCTCAATATTAATGGAATCGTATCTGATAAAAAGTTGGTGTTTTATTAATATCCACAGGAAATATAATAATTTGTAAGATTTGTAATAACCATGGAACAGTACAACAGTCTCTTATTTTTTTTTAACATAGAAAAAGCAGGATGATATGCAACATGACATCAACCATTGCACTGCTGAGAATGTCCAAGAAAAAAAGGCAAAAGACACTGTCCAATCAGCAACAGGCAAATAGGCTAAAGTTTGTTTTACCAAAAAAAAAAACTGTCAGACCTGTGATCCATTGACAGAGATTCATAATTTTGACCAAAAATGTCATGTGCTGTCAAAACAAGTCTTCTGTTTTTGCTTGACATGGCCAACAGACATACGCCACTTTGAAAAACAAACCCTCCTGTCCAGTTTCCAGAAACTAACGGATTATGCTTCCCTTGAAGTAAAAAAAACAAGAACAAAAAACAGAGAAGCGTATGTCTGAGTTGTCACAGAGGCCACCATGCTAGAAAACATCTTTCCTGTTCCAGCAAAGGGGTTTGGCAAGATGTTGGCTGAGGACAACTGGTTTCACTTCAGTTCAGTTTTATTCCACCCAGTTTCTAGCAGCTGAATTTAAACCACAGCCTTTTTCAGTTCTCACGTCCCGCTGAGGAGAGAAAGGAAAACTAATTCAGGGTGAGAGCGAGCTGGTCCAAACGTGGCACAAGAGAGTTTCATGGGTTGGATGCATGTTTTCAGGAGGGAGGAGGTGGGTATATATCCCATTGTCAGACAGAGCTGAGCTTTACCAATCCTCTGACAGAGTCCTCGTGTAGTGAGTCCTGGCTGGCTGGGTTGTAGAAGCCGGCCTGCATAGTGTGGCTGTGACCCAGGGGGCTGCCGCAGGGGAGCATACCTGGCGGCGATGGCACTTCCTCTGGAGTGAGAAAGTGGTGGTGGGCCACCGGCTCCTGGAGGGGGTGGCTGTGGTTGTGTGTGTGGCTGTGTCCATGGATTGGCAGCATGTCCGTGGTCTCGTGGCAGCTGAGGCTAGGGGTGGACGTCGGAGGGGTGGGCTGGCCGAGGGGGAGTGAGGTGCACGGGCCGCCCAGGGTGAGGGAGGTGCGGCCGGGCAGAGAGCCTCCGTTTTCAGGTGAGGCTGTCAGGATGACTGGCTCGCTGCTCTGCTGCTGGAGGAGGGGTGTGGCGGCAGCCTGTAAAACGAATTTGGTGCTCTGAATGCACTGGTCTTGGTCACACTGAGAGAAAGCAGCGGAAAGCGGGAGAAGAAAAGGAATAAAGGAGGAGATGTGAAAGTCAAGAGGGATAGGTAAGGTGCCAGAGTTGAAGGACGGAAATAGAAAAATAAATAACAGCGAGGCAAGTGTTGAAAATTAGATGAAGGAGGGAAGAAGAAACAACACACAGGATATGTGGAAAGACAACAGAGGAGGGGGCAGGTGATTGGATAAGGGAGAGAGAGAGACAAAGATGTTAGTACCCTTGTTAGAACGCAGAGCCACACAAAGAACCTGCACCAGCTCGTGCATCCGCCCCAGTATAAACAGAGCTGAGGTCAGCGGACAGAGATGAAAACACAGGACTATTAAGTCACTGCCTCATGACCTATTGATCTTTATTGCCTTTCTTTAGAGTGGAAATCACACATCTGAAAGTGGAGCAGAGTAACTGGGTTAGGACACGGAGCGTAATCAATAGCATACATTAGCTTCAGGGAGATTAGCTTTAACCCTGTTAACCCTTAATCACCACAGAGCAATCATATAAATTAGAGACCAATGGAAGATGAAAGATTCTCTGGTTGAGAAGGAGTTAAAAAGCCATACAAACAAATAAGCACTTTTATGCCTCCATCCATCCCGCACCACTCCCAAAGTCTGACTGACAAGGAATTTGATGCACAAAGATTCGTCCCGGATATCTCACCTTTCTGTCTCAATCTCACTGACCTAAAAGGAGCAGATTACACATGTGATTTAAACAGAAGTTGAGCTACCTTTGACAGCACAAGAGATGTTATTCCAAGCATTATCAATCCTCTTATCAGAAGCACGTATCAACTGCTCTTGACTTATCACCTTTACGAGCTTGGCCTCTCTCCAGGTGGTTGAGAGGGCCAATTTGAGCGAGGGTTATTGGACTGAAATGACACAGAAACTTCTCTCGTAGCCGTGTTAGCGCAGCAGAGCTACATCATCAGCCTTGAATAGAAAATCAAATAACGAGGGGGGAAAAATGAAACAGCGCTTTGTCCCTTTCTTTCTACTTTCAGGCCTGTTTTATAAACAGTCATAGCTAGACTGACTCAGCACTGTCCATCCCCCACGGCAGACAGACACACACACGCAGAACTACAAGGAACAATGTGTACATAGACTGCTGATAGACTAACCTTGGATAGCAGGCAGCAAGTGAAGCAGCACAGGCCATGTTTTGGTTGTTTTTTCATGCGTGGCAGTGATAAAACAAAGATAAGAGAGCATTTTCTTACATCAAAAAGCTGAGCTGTGTACATTAGTCAACATGACACAGACAGATTGTATCACTCTAGTGGTGGAGAGTAATTTCATTGCATTCATTCATTTTCTGTAATCACTTATCCTGTCAGGGGTCGCGGGGGTGGGATACACCATGAACATGTCGCCGGGCTAACACAGAGACAGACATCTATTCACACTCACATTCACATCTATGGGCAATTTAGAGTCATCAATTATCCTGCATGTCTTTGGACTGTGGGAGGAAGCCGGAGTACCCAGAGAAAAAAAGAAAAGAAAGAAAAAATGGCAATGTGTCTAAAATACAGTATTTCCTGCAAAGCTGAAATGATTACTCCATTAATTTAGTAGATCCATAGAAAAATGAGAAAAATGCTCAGTAGAGTGCAGATTTCCACCAGGTAGCAACCTGGGCTGATCATGGCAACTCAAGACAACTCTGTTACTGCAGATGCAAGCGCAGCACACTTCAGAAGCATCCCAGAAGCTAACATAAATACACGCCGTATCTATTTTTGACGGAGCTGCAGCGTGTTGCACAGAGCAGAGTGAGTTCTCATGCTAACACCTGTCATAACGAGGAAGGACGTATCTTCATAACTTAAACACAGCACAAATCTTTGTCCTGGACTGTATATGGTATTAACTTTGGGACAAAACCCAGTCCCAGCCACGGCCACCGCTGTGGTGTTGCCAGTAGAACTGTCCCTCCCGACTCCCTCAGAGTTACGATGGCAGCAGTGCATCATAACATATCAGGTATGGAATTAATCTGCAGATGTTCCAATTAAAAAGGAGACTAAACTTTTCTATGGATGTCAGTTTTTCAGACTTGACGAAGGACAAAATGTGTTCTGCAACAGACGGAAAGGCTTTTTGTTTTTGCCGACCTGATTTCCAGAAGTCTTACGGCCTCTACCAGCTGGTTAAAAGGAGTGAGGACTAAGCAGTCAATGACGGTGCAAATAAATCAATAAAACAGGTTTTCAACAATTATGAATCGTAACAACTACCAGAGATCCTTGCGCAAACGGTCATAAATGTGCACATAATATATGAGGCTGATTGGTCCAGTATTTGTGAGATTGGCTGCTGACAAACACTCACTCACTCACACGACCAAACGCACGATCCCCTCCAGCCTTACGCCTGGTGGAAATTGGAATGGCAATAACTTCAATAATTTATCAAACAAGTCACTTACAAGGCAAAAATGCCAAACATTCCCTTCTTCCAGCTTATCAGTTTTAATGCTCCTCTGTATCATGTGAATATCTTTTGGAGGGTCAGTTGGACAAAACAAGCAATCTGAGGACATCCTATTTGACTCTGGCAATTGTCATTGACATTTTTCACTATTTTATCACATGTATCAGACCAAATAACTAATTGAAAATAAAATAATGATTAGTTGCAGCCCTGCTTTTCAGTCAGTTTGTGCATTTAATTTAGATTTTCAGAAATGTCAAACAAGAGAGGGGGAGGCCTTCAATTTACCCACAATTAGCCACAATTACAAGACTAACTCAATAATTGTGAGGTTGTGAGAAGGATGAACATGACCTTGCTCAACAAAGTGAAATATTTATAAAAGCTGACACCATTTATGTTCCATCTTTAAACACATCTTACGATGAGATAGCTGAATCCAGCAACAAGTTGGGAGATTCCAGCCGTCTGTGTTACTCCTGACAACACACCGCTATCTGCCGTGGCTGATAATAAACTGTCCATTTGGCTGACACTTAGGTGGTACATGCTGTTGAACTTGTCTGAGAAAGAAAAATATGAATCATTGTTCATATTTCATCTTTAATAAAACTGATTAAACAAAGTATGAATATTCATTGTATCCAACTCTTATGGGAACAAAGTTTTCAGTGACTGTAACTCCATCATTCATGCCGCTGACAGAAGTGAGTGGTGAAAATGAAAACTGAGCCGTGGGCTGTCAGTCCCTCATCACTCACTGTGCAATTATCAACAAGGAAATGGTGGGTGATCAACTTGCACTGTGTGAGTGTGGGTTGCACAGAAATAGCTCACAGCTCATAAAGGAAAAAGACTTAGACAGAGGAAGGCGTAAAGGAAGGAAGGCAATGCCAGAAATAGAAATATTTACAAGGCCAAAGCAAACTGTGTACCATGAGGTTAAAGGACAAGTTCGCCCAAATTACAACATATTTTCTCACAAGCTCACGGTGATATCTATCCATGCAGAAATTGCTGGTTTAATTACCTCTGCCGAGAAGGTCATGTTTTCTTTTTGGTTGATTTATTTGTCTGTTTGTCAGCAGAATTAACGTAACACTACTGGCCTGATTTTCATGAAATTTGGTGGAACGGTGTAGCATGGGCCAGAGAAGTGCCCATTAGACCACATTAGACTAATTATTTTCCACTTTTGTTAACATTGTGAGTTAGGGCATTTGGCCTTGGCTGAAATCTGTATTCTCTGAGCGCCCTTTTACTTTATAATGAAAATGAATGCTCACAGAATTGAAATATAATGTTAAAAAAATGAACTCCTAATTTGTTTCACCTTCACTGTACTGAGGTGGAGGCAAAATTGTCAGACACACATCTGTAAATAAGGCTGTAGCTAACAATCATTATTTCTGATTAATCTGTTGATTCAAATGTTTTGGATGAATTGTTTTGTCTTGAAAATATCAAAAAAAGGATTGAAAAACTGAGTATTTCCAGATCCTGAGGACGACTTCAAGTTGCATCTTTAGTCCAACCAACAGTCTAAAACCCACATACTCAATTTGCAATGATCTCAAACAGAGAAAAGCTACAAGTTCTCACACTCGAGGAGCTAAAGCCAGAGAATTTCTGCAATTTTTTTCCCCTTTTTTTTGGTGTTACTTTTTTTGTAATTCGGGTGAACTGACCCTTTAACTGGAGGCTATGATGACTGCTGTCCATCAAATTGTGCACCTCCACCCCTCACCCAACTAAATCCCAAAGAGAGATTGTATGTTATTGAGGCTACACTGTTACCATGGCAACCACTTACAAGGCTTCTCCATACCGGCCCGTCGTTTTAAGCTGCATCACAGACAAAAGTACCTCACAAAGAAACAGGGCTTTCATAGTCCAAATGCAAATGCAACCTAAATGCATTAACCAACACAGTGCTATAAAAACACAGCCTGGACGTGGGACAAGTACAAATTAACAATAGGTAAGGAGATATAAATGTGTGTCGCCAATTATCCATTATTTTTTAACATTCAGCTAAATCAGAGCGCTGGACAGCCAACAGTGATGTCACTGGGTCCTGGTGTACACCTGTACATCACTGCAGCCAGGTGAGAAGTTAAATAGATGCTTAAGAAGATTTTGAGGGGGTGTTAAGTTATCTGTCTGTCTCTATCTGTGCTTTCTGCAGGGCATTCACACAGGATAAACAAAGTCTGTGTTTTACTCAGATTTACTGACATAATCCCCAAGATATGATGCGCACAGTCATTTTCAACTCCACTTTACACAACACAGAAACCCTACACAGCACCAGTAAGCAGTGATGTATGCTGTCAACCTCCTGTTTTATTTTAAATGTGGGTTGAACAAACAGAACCGATTCTGCCACACATTGTCACACGTCATCCATCTCATCATCTTTCAAGATTTCACTCTTCTGATGGATTTGAGCCATCTTCTTGTGCAAATGTGTCTCCATGCTGTTTAGCAAGATGAGCCTCCTGCACCCAAAATGCTATCAAAACTTTAATTTATCATTGCCAAAGCAGCCTCCATAATTGCTTACGGGTAAAGAGGTAGGAAAAGAGGCACGGAGAAAACAAAAATCCTAACTATGATTCCAAATCAAGGAGATGTCAATACGCACAGGACTACTATATCAATATGTCTGTGTTTGGCAAAATATGGTAGGTTATTTGCAGTGGAATCTTTACTTGACAAAGTACGGACATGGCAGATTTGGGATTTAGCAACCTTCGCAATTGTCACAAATAACTAGAGGTCCCCAGGTAATTTCATAGACTGTTCAAAATAATACACTTAGCCACCATGACATCACCCATTGGTTTGTGGACTTCCATTTTGAAGGGTCAAGTTCAGCCTTTTGGCCGTCGCCATCTTGGTCTTTTGGAGCCAGATGTTACCATATTCGGACAAAAGGGTGGTGCTGTGGAGGAGCGAGGGGTGAAACTGACTGTCACTCAAAGCGGCCCCGCCCTTAATTATGTGTAACCTTATAAAATATAAAAACTCTCCCCTCATACAGTTGTCACAGATGTTGAAATAAGCTATAGAGACCAAACCGTTTTTTTGTACCATGCTGTAAACATGTTTATTTCTACTGTAAAGTTGATTGTTTTAACGTGGGTGTCGCTTTCCGAGCCAGCCTCAAATGGCCATTCAAGGAAATGCATTTTTTGGCACTTCTGCATTGGCATCATTCTTCAGCCCTGGAGGTTGTCGCTTGGGTAATACTAGTCCGATGCAAACACTTATTTAACTTATCTAATGTGACATGTCGGATTCACAGTCTACTGATGATGACTCTCCTCGTCATAAGTCGATGTCAAAAGATTCCAAGATAAAAATGGCTGACCCACTGTACTGTGTTTTTCACAGTCAGTTTAGGCTTACATTTAAAGGCTAAACAGCTAAAAGTCTGAATCAAGTACAATACATTTCTATTTTACAATTCACTTCTCTTCCATCTCTTTGTCACCTCTATCTCTCTCACACACACTTCATGTACATTCACACACTTTTCTCAAATAGCACCCACCCACACACCTCTGTAGTAAACAGACAAAAATGATGGGAGACTTACTCACAGTGGTCTGAACGGATTTACTAAAACAAGCCAGCAGCAGCCTCTCGAAAACTACTTGATGTCGAAATACAACGTGGACCTGAAATGAGTGGTCTAGCCCGCACTGGATTTTTAAGGCAAACAAAGCAGTGCAGTGAGTTGCATCAGTAGGCGTGGGGGGATGAAGACAAGAATATTCAAGAATAGTCACTCATGATGTGTTAGCAGTGTGGCATGTTACTGAGTTTAACAAATGGACTTTAAGTAAACAGCTGACTCTGTATCAGTGTGCTGATAAATGGCCAGCAGCCGGCACAATAGGACAACTCTGGCTGCTAATCATGAGCACTACAGAAAACAGATGGCAGTTATTTCTGAATGTGCTAACGTAAGGGAATGTTCCTATGGCTCTCAGCCCATTACAAGTCGTCCACACATTTAGGACCTGAAGACAGATGACATTCACGTTTGACATCTCAATGAGAACTTACAGGAGGAGGTTGACTATGGATGAGAACAACGGGACGACTGTGGCGCAGAGGGAGGGCACCAGTGAAAGACGTTCAGTAGATGTGTGTGTGAATAGGCCTTAAATCCGACATGTTATGTGCGAGGTTAATGGCTGAACTGAACAACGGTAGACTTGTTGCTTCTATTCAGGCAAACCGGTCAGTGAGGTCAGTACAATGTCCTCTTCACAACACCAGCTATTCTCCTCCAAGACTGTAAGAAACAGTTTAACACAACAGGAGATGTCTGTTTACTGACTGTGGTGTACTTTCACTTCACAGATTATGTCTTTGTACAAAATGGTAATGCATTATGTATTATCTCTCTCTGATTCCTGCTCATTGTTTTTCTTGGGCGCACTGCAAGACCTGGATTATCAGCATGATGAGGAAACCTGTAATCATTCATACAGTTAGGCCTGTCACAATAACGACTTTTGCTGGACGATATATCGTCCTAGAAATAACTGCGATATTATTGGAATTCTGAGACCACTTTACGTCCACTTACAAAATGATAATAGTGAGGCTCCAGAACACTGCAGTTACCTCCATAATCCAGTCGATGTGCTGCAGTCAGGTCCCAGGGATGGACGGCCTAGGAGCCATGCAGATTGCTGGTGGATTTACAGACTGGAGGATGAAGTTGTTGGAGGGTACAAACAACAAACGACAGCCTTTTGGCTCATTGCTGGGAGTTGGCAAGCTACAGACTATCAGGGCTGTATGTCTTCCACTCCAAAAGTGTAGCTCCAGGTTAACCTACCAGTAAGCTATACTGTTATCTTTGAAGTGTTGTTTTATTTTTCTTCAGACTCGGTGGAGAGAGAAAAAAAAAGGGAGAATCGCTGCACCCAAGTCACATAATAGTTGGGGAAACCCTGCTGTGTTTGTTAGCATCAAGTGGGCTAAAATGTTGGTGACATTCTTTACACAACAGGCAATGTGATAAGTTGATAAAGCAATTATTGTGACAGGCATTCATACAGTATTCTGACTGATAAGCAGACTGTAAGACAGGAGAGTGACTGAAATTAGAGTTAATTCATACAGCTCAGAGTGCGATGCCACGATGCGCGCACACACACACACACACACACACACACACACACACCCACAGAGGCCCCTTCCTTGTTACTGCTGACCTAATTTACAGACGACATGGAGCGACACATGCAAAATTAAAAACATCACCGACTCGCTCTTTGCAATTCAGAGCAATTTCATCAGTTTCACTCTGGTGGGATGAGGAAGACTAACTGGGTTTGCTTTCCCAGGTCTGGATAGAGAGAGGAGGATGCAGCTGGTTTGTGAATCTGCCGAACATTGAGAATTAAGTGAAACTGCTGTTTGAAATAGTTTGACCTTATCTGGCCTTTACCTTCTCTGTCTAGGCCTTATTATCTCAGCCAGACCTAAAACCAATAGCATGTGTTTACCATTACAAACAAAAACAAAATAATATGAGCCATGGTGTCTGTAGTTTACATTATAGTGACAAGGGGCTAAGTTCATCTGCCTCAATTTGCGAGAGATGATTTTCTGTTTTTGGCAAATGAACATAAGACAACAGCTGGAGATCTGTCAGACGGGCTGCTGTGAAAGGTACTTTGTCTCTGTGAGTCATGCTGACCAAGGTCTGGCCCTGTAGGAGTCACAGTATCATCTGCATGAGGCTGGGCCAAACAGTAGTGCAGCCATGCAGCTAGGGACCGGTGAATGTAGACGACTGAGAATACTTCTTAATGTTAAATCACTTTCATTCTGTAAAATCACCTGGACTGAAATCCTCAGGATTATTATTTCAACATGTTAACTGTGAGCCAGTATCAGTAAGCTTTTGAGAATAGAAAAGAGCCAGATGCAGAAATATTCAGTCCCTTTATTCAATGCTTTTTCTATACCTAAAATATCATCCATCAAGTGACCTGCCCTCTTCTGGGGCCATATTCACTAACAGTCTGAGAACAGTTTCAGAGAGCTCTTAACTTGGCCTAAAAACATTCTACCAAGGAGTCCTAGCCTAGGAGTGATTTAGGAAAGTTCTTACGACCCCTCTGAGCAAGGAAAGGACAGAAACTTTTATTTAGTGATGAGGTGTGGATGTATTGTTTTAAAAGGTGTGATTGGTTGAGCCTGAAAGGTGCAGACATCAAGTGGAAATTAAATGATTTGCGTCACAATATGAAGTCATCACTGCTGCACTGTTGCATGTTTCTAGTTGCCATATATCCTGGTGAAGAGATCATTTCTGGCGTTATTGCGTTGGGTGAGAGACGTGAGCACATCTCTAATAAAACCAACCACAAACATGATCCCTGCATGATCTAATCTGTAGTGTTTCATTAACTCAGTGTCATTCAGCGTTTTCTCCTCTATGAAACTCTAAAACCTCTTAAAACAGAGTTTATTAAGACATCACAATATGAAATTCAAGGACTTTAAATTACTTTTTCAAGCACCCCCCCATTTTCAGGGTCTTAATTTAAATGTCAGAGAACAATCTGAAAGTAGCGCAAGGAAATAATGCCAGCTAGATCATAAGTTTCACTTTCAGATTTTAGCGGAGCTTTTACAATGGCGCACCGCTGAAGAGAGAAGACAACAAATCATAGTGAAAAGTTGGCTCATAAAGTTGAGTACTGTTAAGTTTAGCCATGCCAACATAGGCCTACTGCTTGTGTCAGGGTTCTAAGAGTGGAGCAAAGTACAAATAAATAGCGGGTGGGACATCATCAAAGCAAGGAGGAAGGGAGAGGAAAAGCACTGCAGTCGTGCCGAGTAGTGCAGGACAAAATTAAAAAAGAAAAAGCTGAGCAATTTCTGATTCTGTGTAATTTAATTATATTGATATGATGACTTTAGTCAAAATATAAGACAGGGTTATGTGGTTCTTTTGAATTTCAAGAACTTTTTAAGCACTTCATTCAAAAATAGGCGACTTTTGAGGTATTCCAGTACTTGATTTTTTTTTTTCTCCTCAAAATTCAAGTAATTCAAGTACCTTGTGTGATCTCTATTCTCTCTACAGTTTTTCACCTAAGGAGGCACTCTTGTGAGTGCTAAGATGCTTTGTGAATAACTTTTATCTTAACCAGTATTTAGTCTGTAAGGGGAAAAACTTTACCATTCTTAGACTTTTCTTAGAATTTCTGTACTCGGAAGCTTTGTGAATATGGCCCAAGGTCTCTCAACACTCTGAGCAACTACAAACATGCAGACTACTCGTGACCATTCAGTCTGCATTTTTACTTCTACAACCTGACTGTAGTATCCTGGAGAAATGACAGAGTCAGGTCAGTGTCTTACCATGTGGCTCTGCTGAGACTGGGTGGCGCCGTACATAGTGATGCCATTGGTTGGTGGTGCCAGCTGTGGTGTGTCCGATTGGATAAAGCCTCGTCTGTCAATGAGACTAGTGGGAGAGAAACAAAGAAGGGAGAAAAGCATTGTCTGTGGGCATTCATTCACAAATGTTACAAAGCAAATGGCATCACCCAGTAACAGATTAAACACAATAGAACATCGAAAGCTTTAAAGCACAGATGTAATAATGAAACAGCCACAACACTTTTGACTGATTGAAACAACAGGCTTATCCTGTATCTACAGCCAGGCTGGATTAGCAGAGTGCAAATGCCCCTGTATGTCAGTGGCACCACTCTGATAAAAGAGACAATAGCATGTAAGTGATTGTGTGATGTATTAATGTGTACAGTACTGGTAATACATTAACATACCCCGCAGAATTTGTTACATGTTTACCATTCATTACAGAGAACATGAGTGATCAGGCAAAACACTTTTTTTTTTTATGTCTAATGGGATTCAAATTAAACTATAAGGCATCACAGAACAGCACAATCATTAAACAGAACATAGCAATAAAGAAAATACTGCAACAGTTACTGTCCAAAAGTCTGCCTACCCTTAGTTCTTAATAGTGTCTATTGCCCTCTTTAGCATCAATGACAGCTTGCGGTCTTTTGTGATAGTTGTGGACAAGACCCTTTATTTTTTTTAGGTGATAAAGCTATCCATTCGTCGAAGCAAAAAGCCTCCAGGTCCCGTCAGTTCTCGGGTTGTCTTGCACAAACTGCACGTTTGAGAGCTCCCCAAAGTGGCTTAACGGTAATGAGGTCACGAGACTGTGATGGCCACTCCAGAACCTAACCACTGCAGGGTGGACTTGGCCTTGTGTTTTGGATCACTGTCATGTTGGAAGGACCAAGTGTGTCCCAGATGCAGTTTCCAGACTGATGGATGCAAATTGCCCTCTTGCGTTCTGATGCTTCAGTCATTCTTGCATCAATTCGACTAAATACCATGTGCCACTGCAGGTCAACCACCACAAAAACATCAGAGATCCCTGTCCATACTTCTCAGTAGGGATGGTGTACTATTCTTCATAGGCCTTGTTGACTCCTCTCGAACATAGTGTTTATGGTTGTGACCAAGCGTCGCTACTCCATGCTTGTCTAGGTGCTACGTGCATGGTGCAATTGGGCTGGATGCTAAGTCATATTATAAAAAAATACATTCTGCCAGGAGTATGTATATCAATGAGCACAACTGATCTTCAGTATCTTCCATTCAAGCACAAACATTCACACAAACATATATAAAATCACCACTCAGTACTATATCAAATCCTGCAGTGGAGCACTGGAGTGAATCATAGTTTCTGTCTCATCGTTACTGCTCCTGAAGTGTGACATAGCTGGTTACATAATGACCTGCTGAACTCTCGGTATGCACATGTGTGGTCATGGGCCAGATGTATGTGATAATGACTATTTGTCAGGCAGATAAAGCACACACCACACACACACACAGAGCCAGTTGAGGTGTTAAACTGTGTGAGCAGAGTAATCATTTAACAGAAAGTTAACAGTGTGACAGTGTGTTCCAGTGGGACTGAGCTCGATTCAGGTGGAAATGGTTTGCTACAATCACAGACACAAACTCCGGGAACCTACAGCGATGGCTTGTGTTGCTGGTAATGAACACTGGAACGTCTGCAAATGCTGTTAGGAAGAAATGAGCATAAAGACATGTAGGCTGATGCATTAGAAAATGTGAGTCAAGGTCTCAGCAAGGAACGAAATGCAAGAGGCTTTTGTCTCGGTGTGTGTGAGAGGCAGCGTTGCTTGCATAGTCTGAGGCTGAGGTGAAACATTCCTTTCTTACTGGTGGACCCAGCTGTGCAGTGCCTGTGGCCGGCCACAGACACACACACACACAAAAAACCACACGCCCAGATGGCAGCCACCTGTGCGCTGAGGACTCTCCTTTGCCACCCACTGGAATCATTATTGGTGACTTATGGCTTGTGATGGCTAGAGCATAGTACAGCCAGATACACTGACAGGATGTTGCCAGAGGCCACCATCACTGCTCTTCTTATACTTTATGTTAATGGCTCTATCTACATATTAGGGCTGTGCCTCTGGAGATTTTCAAATGAAGCGTTGAATGTGTGACTTCAAATTTTATGACATCACAGCTACATTTTCGTACCAAAACCCAGTGCCAATATGGCAATGATTCCTATATGACTGGTGCCTACTGGGCTGCATCACAATGCAGATTTTGTTGGCTCATTTTGGTGCCAAATTGCGTGTGCAGTTGAAAAAAAAAGAGATTGGTGTGTGACAGTGATGCATGACAGTGAAGCTGCAGTGATCGTAGCAGAGACTTTGAAATTAATTTAAGTTAGTGAGCTAACTAACCTAACCTGACCAGGCTCACTTAAGGTGGGCCATTAAGGTGGACCAGCTATTCTTATTGAGTAGGTTTACATGCACAAAACAGTCCAGTTTTTACCCTTATTCTGAAAGGACAATATTCCTACTAAGCTGTTTACATGGCTGATGAAAATTAATATTCAACTAATATTCCTGTTTGCATGCAGCTGTACACACTCCATTATCGTGCTCTAAAATGTCGAATTACCTCAAAGAATCGAAAATGTTGAACAGCTGGAGCCATTTGTCATTTTGCTTCTTTGCATCAAAATAAGATTTCTTAAAGTTTCCTATCAGTGGTGGACTAGTAAGACTGTGCGTACACAGCCTCCCTCTTTTATTCCTTCCTGAAAAGGTCAATGTTGTGATATTTACATATCCCAAAACATGTTAATCAAGTCTTCCAAAATGTGTAACAGCAGGTATGTATCTTCTTCCAACCAGAGCTGTAGGTTTCTGCATGCATTTCTATACCAGCATGTCCCGTGGATGCTTGATCAGATTTGGATCTGGGGAATTTGGAAGCCAGGTCGATGCCTTTAGTTAATTAAATTCAATTTTTATCTTTATTTTTGTGGGCTATTTTACCTTTAATGAACAGGACAGTATAGCGTGAAGGGTATAGAGAGAGAGGACGACACGCAGCAAAGGGCCACAGGCTGGAATCGCACCTGCAGCCGCTACAGCAAGGACGATGCCTTTGTACATAGGGGGGCCTGCTCTATCCACTAAGACACCAATCAATTTTCCTTAATGAATAAATGTCATTTATGGTGCTGTTAGATTACTGGTAGACTGCTTCAGTAATACAGATGTGTGCCTCCCTTGGTTTGTGGCAAGAGTAAAACAGCAGTGAAAATGTTTCTGAAAGGCTAAATGCCATTAAATATGGACTGAAATAGAAGATATAAGCATGTTGTGAATTTTGGAAATGATTACATCCATCTGTTTCTAATAACTTTTGGACTTCATAATGCACTGGGGTTAATTATATTAATGCAGCCTGGTCTTTATTTGCAGCTGTGCAGAGATACCGAGTTTCAACAGAATAAATAGACATGCAAAAAAAGCTGCACAGCATTTGGAAGTCAACATTATGAATGAAGCTTGAAACTATTCTGTACAGCCGTGATATGTATTTAGCCTAACCAGAGACTGTGTGTTTCACTAACTTCCTGTTTTCATGCTTAAATGAGCGCAAAGCAAAAGGCCAAAGTTTAAGACTGCAAGTTCCAAAGGCTAAGAGATATTGGTGACGTCTTGACAGCGTTCTTGCGAGCGCTTTATCTAAAAAAGTGGGTCAGATGGCCAGTGAAGATAAAAACAGATAGTAGGTATCTCTGTCCAGTGGGTCAGCTTGAACACTTTCAAACCATGATGAAAGGAAGGAAAAAAAGAGCAGTCTCAGAGGCAGCAGTCAAGACGTACATTTTCACAGATGAGTAATGAGAATTGTTGGGCAAAATGCTGAACTGAAAGAAGCTGGGAGGGAATGTGCGATGTGTACTGACATTTACAGTCACATGGACATGAGAAAGTCGCTGTGACAGTTGGCCTGTATTTTTGTTAAATCACATGAACAGCAAAAGTGTGAAATCTAATATATCAAGCCAACTTTGATCTTGGATTTGGTTAAAATGGGCTTGAAATCCTTTCCACTCATGCAGTATCTTAGTGGCTATGTATAGCGAAAAGGCTGCAGGCAGGCTCGTCTCAAAGCAGCTCCTCACATCAAAAGGAGTCTCGACTAACAGTTCTATTTTAGTCTTCGGACAAAACGCTAAATTACAAGGGGTGAAAATAAAAACAGGTGCTGTGACCTATTACAGTAAAGGTGACAAATGGGTTTTCTCCGAACGGTGAGTGATAGGGCTAGTATGTCATCATATGGGCACCTGGGAATGCCTAAATCACCTCGTAAAAACACATCAACACACGTCATACCTTGGTGGCAGGGGTCCACACAGTGCTGCACAACAGTTGGTGAATATATTGCCATAGCTGTAGGGGTTATAGTTGTCCTTCCCTCTTTTAGAAGACCATGAACCTTTTATCTGGAAGAAACCACACAGCACAGATAAAAATCTCAAGTGTCACTGGATGAAAAATCACGTCTGTCTAACACAGATAATGTTTGTGTATCGTGTCTAGTCCGGGGCTAAGAATGTTTACGGTTCGTACAGGGATTGGACCTGTGACCTTGGTGTTTAATAGCCACGTTCTTAGCGTGCTATTACCACGCTCCAACCAAAGTTAACTCTCTCCTGTCTGTGTGTTCTGTCTCTAGTAGGGATGTAGTGTAGTGGGATGTAAGAAGCAGAGTCCACCTATGATGGATGAAGTTGTGGGTCGTTTCAAAGGTTATGTAACCGCTGTTTCTACGGTGGTGAGTTTACATACATCAGACAAACTACACCAATAGAATAAAAGGATGTTTTGTTGCCTTTGTATTTTTACTAGTTAACAGACTAAGAAAAAACACTCAAATCATTGTGATGTTGATTTGAACATCAAGGCTACAGCTAGCAGGTACCGGCAACTTTGACCATGCCATCTGTTTTTATTGTCTCTCTTACATGACATATGCTTCAGTGATGACTGGATCAAGCACTAAAAAAAAAGTGTACGAATTTTAAACGAATTATATGACTGCGAATACTTTATTTCCTCACTTGGAGAAAAAAAGTGCCTGAGCAGAGTTCTGCTGCGCTCTGGGAATACTATACCACTAGTCTTTAGTCAGTCCCTCCAGGATCTTGTGGCCCAAAACCCTTGAATTTGCAGCCAATTTTGTCAAAAATTGTGGCATTTTTATTTATTTATTTATTTATTTTTTTGCGGGAAATTGCGGACAATGACAAAAAATGTGGCTAATGACAAAGGGAGATTTTTTTAAACTACTACCACCAAAAAAAGATAAGCCATGTAATCACTTGCTATAATAATCATACTGAATATTACAAAAAGAGCTGCAAATGTTTTTATTGTTCTCTTCTTTAGTTTTATTGAATTAGTTTCAAAACATGGACTCCAATAATGTTGCAAAAAATCCTGAGTGAATATTGTAGCTCTCAAACCACACAATGTGACTGCAAAACAACAAGAAAGCTACATCGTCTGTAAACATAACATTTTAATACATTCAACACATACAGTATTGTATGCATTCAAACAGTGCAAATTCTTTTGTCAATTCAGAGTGTTTCTCCATACTGCAATGCCATTAGCGTCATTTGATGACGCGTCTGATGACGTTTCAAATGACGACCCGTGTGCAATGACTTCCGGTAAGCAGGAAAATGCAGAAAAACGCGGAAAAATCACAGGACTTTTGAAAAAATTGCAAGACCCCACAAATATTGCGGACTTTCGTTGAAGTTGTGTTAATTATTGTGATCGCAAGATTGCGATTTTCTGGAGGGACTGTTTAGTGCCTATCTAACAAGGCTATAAATGCCAAGATTGTAAAGTGAGAAATAATATAAGAAACTATTCAAAAGCAATAATTACATGGATGAACAGCCTCATGACAAAATAAACAAAATAAAAGGATAAAAAATATTTTTTCCCCTCTCTTAATCAATAATGAAATAATAATAAATAATTCCTCACTTAATAAAAATTTAAAAAATGTATAAAAATATGAAAAAATACATTGCTTTTTTCCCCTGAATTCCCAATATTACACAATATGTGTTGAAAAAGTTCTGTAATTGCACTACCAACAACTGTCATTAACAAAGAACACTAACACCACTGTCTAATCCTCACAGGAAAAGTAACTTAGACCAAACTGTAAACTAAACAATCTAACAGCAATGCTTCATTCTTTTATTATGGTGTCTCCTTTTTTTGTAGTTCATATTTTAAGGAACAGTATATGTGGCACACTGATGTCTGTTTTATACTCACATCCTCATTGGTGGTCTGATTAGAGCTGATCAGGTAGGTATGGAAGCCTGAGAGGCCCACTATGGACCAGACAGAGAAGAAACACACCACCACCTCCAGCACAGTGACACGGTTGAGTCAAGGGATAATTGTTTAACTAAATGGAAGAATGGATTAAATAAAAATGGCGGTAGACACACAATAATGTTAAAGCACAAGCACAAGCACACAAAGACACACACACATTATAGACCCATATGGAGCAAGCATGGACACAATATAGTACGAGTCCTAACAGCTAGCGTATTGACCTACAGCCTCGGGGCTGTCCTCCTCTTGCCAATAGGTCCTAGTTACCCGTTCACTTGGCTGGGACTGCAGAACGCTGCTCATTTTCTCTGCTCCACATAAAGCACGGAAACACAGACACTGTTCAAGATGAATCCCTCTGCTTTTATGAAGAAAAGAAAAAACTACAGTAGCCCTTTAGATCTGAGGATACAGTCTCTAAAAGAATATCTTCTTCATTAAAAGGAACCACAAATACCCTTAGTACAGATAAGTCTCTGTGGGCATATTGGTAGAATATTACATACTCAAAGACCACGAGCCAGTCTGTTAAAGTGTACTGTAAAAACCAACTAAACACCCTCACTCTGCGCCTTTCTCTCTCTTAATCTCCCTCTTCTTTTCTCTCTTCCCATTCTCTTCCTCCTTAGCAAGGACAAAACATGTCATCATTCACCTCGTACAAAGGACTACTACGATACTATCGACTGCAGTTCCCCTTTATTAAAGTCCTGTAGGACACAGGCCGTTATCAGCTTGGCTTGGCACACATTTCTCTGCCAGAGAAACAGTTATCTCACTCAGCCATGGAGAGAAAGGGCAGAGAGAGAGAGCGTGTCATAGCCCTGAGCTTTTAACTTGATTTGTGGCTTAGAAATAGCGTTGGGTATCATTTAGATTTGATCAATGCTGATCTCCAAACTTGCTTATTGATTTTGGTTCTTATAGGATCCTGGTTCAGATTCTTGTACTGTTTAAATCAGAGAAGAATTCAAAATATATTTAGAGTAATAACACCTTTATTTTCGGCAGATTGAGGCGGTCATTAATAGTCAAAAGGTGAGGTTAATTTTCCTCTCTGCTCAACACTAGTGTGTTGAGGAGCAGGGCTGAGCGATATGGCTTACAGGTAATATCTCAGTATCTCTAGGATATGCCGCCATAGGATATATATCTCAATATTTTCATATTTTTGTTTGATTTAACCCTTTGACGCTACCAGATGAAACAAGTGTGATCATTCTGGTACACTAACTGTATTTGGCATCTTAGAGGGCTTTAATTTTGATTTAGATTGTTTTTTGAAAATGTATTCTCTATTAAATCTGAATAATTAAACACACATCTGAAATTCAAATTTTCTCTGAAATACAGTGTCTCTGGCAGTAGCGTTTTTAAATTATCATTTATTTTATCTTTTATTTTATATTTAAATCATTTTGTTTATATATTTATTCACTCATTCATTTATTCATATTTTATATTTACTTATTTTTATCTAGTTATTTATTACTGACAGACTGACTTATTGAATAAATGTGAAAAATAACTTTTAATGGAAGAAAGCTTTCACTTAGAAGTTAGTGTCTACACACGCTTACCGTAATGCCTGGTATATACACACACCACAAAACAACACTGGGGCAAGTTTGACTTTTTTCCCATCTTTTTTCAAAGTGGGGGCCTAACTGTAGTGTTGTAGACTGGGTGGTGTTTTAAGTAATGGAACAGACTGACTGTACTGCTACCTTCAGCAGCAATCCTTCTGTGGCACATTTTGAAGAAGACAGTCTATCCCACATCTGCCCTTCTGAAACTGAGCCACCTCCAGATGACGGACACACTCCGGTTTCTTCCTCACTTTCAAATTGACGTGAATGCAGGACAATGATCAACATTAAAGCGATGGAGCAGGGTGCAATTACACCTCTAGCCATGCTTGTTGTTGCTCTGCACAATGGTATGATGTCAGTACATCAACATTTTTTTTACTGCATCCGACCTTGCCTGGATTCACAGCCGTAAGATCAAATGGCAGGAAGCCAAACTTTACTGAAATGTCAAAATAAAACATTTGACTTGCCTGGATTTATAGCAGTCCACTGATTATCATTATCACTGATGCTGTGCTGAAACAATAAGCTGATTTACAGGGTATTTGTAACAGCTGTAGCTTAAGACGTCTCGCACACACTTGGCATCAATCACACAGACGGACATACCCGCGCTTATATCCAATCTCACTCACACGGCATCTCTGTAGAGGGAGCGGGGGCAAGTTGGAGCCAGCTGGAATCAAAGAGCAACTGAGTCAATCAACAGAGACAGAGTGAGGAGCTGCCTTGCGTGCTGTATTACCCTGATGGAACAGGACTAATCAGACGTACACCAGTTACACAAGTACTATAACTGATGGGAATGCATTGAAAAGGCATGTTATGCAAATGAATTCTGACCTACAGGATGACCTAAACGGAGCCCTCGCTGGGCAAGTGAGTCTAGTCACTACGGACAGAGGAATATATAGAGAAAAATCAGACACTTAATAGACACATATTCCACAGTAAATGCCAAAAGGCCAGCTTCAGTGAAAGGATATCTGGCAGGACTATCTTTAAGTGCATTGAGGAATCCGTTTCGATGGGAGTCTGTGAACAGAGAAAGACAAAGTTTCTATTAGACCACTATGCAGTTGCATTCGCCATTACATACACACCAGCTCATGCAATGGTGCAAATCAGTATTAAACAACACCAATTAAATGTGGGTACTTGTATCAGGTATTGGCTACTACTACACACTCTGGAGCTAGTAACTTGCTGCAGACCCTTTCTTGGTTTAAGTGTCAACAAGATAGACTGAACTGGGCAGAATGGGCCCACTTAAATTGGCACTCCAATTTAACGTCCATGTGTGAAGAGGATGGAGCCAAAGGAAAGAGCAAAAAAGAAAAAAGCTTAAATGAGGGCCAGTTATATGTGGCTGTAGGATTCCTCTGTGGCTCCAATCAGCCAGATTGATCATTTACTTTGCCTTTTAATTGCATAAGTACAAAATGGGTTGAGAGAGTGCAAAGGCATGTTTTACAGAACAAATGAAATATTGTGATAGTGTAATTTTAGAGCCTCAAGCACTGGAGGACTGCATCCATCTTTGATTTGAAGCACTGACGTGCCGGTTTTACCACCGCCATACTGTATGCCTACTGTACGCCTCAGCAGTATAATTTCCTAGCATCTAATCTTGGCCAATATTTCTTTCCCAGTGCAACATAGATCCGCTGACTGTCATTTATGTGCGCGCGCGCGCACACACACACACACACACACACACACACACACACACACACACACACACACACACACACACACACACACACACTAATGGGGAGCCCACAGTCCGCTGCCTGCTCCCAGCTGGAAAGATGGTAACAAGCCAGAACGCTGCAGCTTTTCACAACACCCACTTACAACCTGCTGGCTCGAAGCACACCAAGAACACAGCCAGGAGGAGTGTGTCGGTGTGTGTGTGTGTCTGCACCATGCCTGAGCATGTGTCCTCTTCCCCTCCCCTCTGCTACTTACGTAAAATAATGTGTGTGATGACGAAGGCGAAGATGAAGATGGTGAGGAAGGAGAGTGAGAGGATGAACATGTAGAAGAAACGGTAGTTCCTCCTTCCCACGCAGTTCCCCACCCAGGGACAGTGGTGGTCAAAACGCTCTGCACAGACAGAGAGAGACAGATGGAGGGAGAGTAAGAAAAGTTTGGGGGTTTTTTTGGATACAAGGACTCACACCTACAAGTTTTTCCTTTTATCCCACCACACTGCTGCTACAGTGACATTTCTCCTGTCTGAAGTCTTTGTCATGTATTTGTGCTCTTGTAAAAACCCTAAAGGAAACCAGGTTATGTTCACACAGCTTAAAAATCTGGTTTCTCCAGATGATGTCTGGGTTTTCTCAATTACAGCCATTACATCACATTTAAAGAACCAGGTTACTTCAGTGTATGTAAATACAAACTAGAAATCTAGAGCTGTGGGAAATGAAGAAAAGGGGAAGTGTTCCTCTGAGCCTTGGCATGAAAACATACACATTTTTCACATAGTGTAAACTGGCTATTTATATAAACTCGCTAATAAAAGTCACAGGCCGACATGACTGTGTATGGCTGAAATTCTCCCCGTCACTGTGGGTCTGTGTGAGGTTGAAAGAAGCACTTTGCTGGGTCAACAGATAAAGTGCTTTCAGTAAGACATCAATTTAGGGATATCTGCAGACGTTTGAGGAATTACAAATGAAGACCAAAAAAAGGAAGTTCAGTCAAAGTGTCGTTCAGACTGTCGGGTTCCTTTCACAGAGATCATGCAGACAGGAGCAATAAGAGTCTGAAACTGAACAAAGTATTGTGTTGCACAGAGGAGCCTCTTTTATCGGAATATCTGTGTTGTTTAAGCAAATAAAATGTCTTGTGCAATGTACTCAAAACACAAATATGTATCTGAATGCAGTCTGAAGAGTTTAACTCCTTTATAATTTAAGGTGAAATGATTTCAGAGGAAAATGAGTCAGTAATGTTTTAATCAAAGAAACGGTGCTCCAGCACACTTATCTTCTCACTGATGGCTCCAAGAGTGGAGGGCTTATTGTTAGCATGGTTATTCAATCAGTCCTGACTCCATAATCCTGTCTCTGAGTGTGGACTGCTAGCTGTGCATGGTGGTAGCTACTTAACTAATTAATCAGAGCCATTATTTGTTTAGTGAAGTGAAATGACCTGCTTTTGTCGTCATTAATCAATGCCTGGTTGAAATGTGTCTGGGAAACACAGCCTCTAGTCAGACAGGATGAAAGGGGACAAGCTCTACTCGTCAAATCTGATTATCACAGCCTTTCCACAATGGTTATTAATATTAAGTGACCAACAATGTTAGGAGAGGAGGAATGGGACTTTTGATGTCCCTCTGTATGTGGTTCTACAGTCCTGTTCTCCATGTGTCAAAGTAAGGATGTTTTATGAGGATGTGAGAAGAATGAGCCAGAGTTTCCACTAATGACAGAAGCATTCTTGCTATCTTAAAGTGTCTGTTTAACTTTGAACCATGATCAGGAGGAGGTTAAGGGAGAAACAACTGCAAAGAGATACCAGGGGCCAGATGTATAAATGATGCAATTGCACAAAAAACATGCGTATAAAGGAAGAATGTGCGGTGACACCTCACACATTCTTCAGACCAGGTGTACACACAACTTTAGCTGGGACAGCTGGGGGTAATACAAAGCTGAATATGAAATATAAGGCAAGAGATGTCACTTTATAATAAAACATTGTTTTCAGGTTGCCAATTTCATGATTTTGTTATTATTTTCGTAGGCTGCACAGTGCTCTGTAAAATGTTGATCAAAGGTGCATTTATAAACATCAAGTTAAATTACTTATGATTTCTCATTCTTTGTCTTTACATTTAATCCATAATCTCACAGTTAATGATCCTTTAATTTGATCCTGAATTATAGTGCACTTTGTACCGTCATTTTCAACATGAAGTGCTATGAATAAAATATTAATCATCCTTCTAACGCTTAATTATCATAATGATTGAGATTTTACCGCAGTGATGGTTTGTAGAAACATGTCATAAATTAGCGTGGAAGCGACAAATATCCACAGCCGTGCATGATGCCTTGGTGACACAACGTGATCAGTGGAATGACACTTTCTTTGCTGTTCTTCTCATTGACAGGTCTAATGATTGGTGGAGTGGACACAGGTATCGATATGCAATGCAAACAGTTGTTTAAGGGTGTTTCTACAACTACTTATAGTAAACTGTGGGACTTGGAAATGATTGATATTTATACAACAGAATGAGTTGTACACACAGCTTTATAAACCTTACAAAAAGAATGTCTATGCACATTCCTGTCTTTGTACGTACACACAGTTTTAGTTGTGAATCTACACACAGTTTTATGCATCTGGCCGCAGGCGTTCCAGCTGATTTGCTCATGAACATCATCCCTTCAATGAGGGCTTTAAATTAAAATGAAATGCCTGCAACTCTAACAGGTTCATAGTAATCTAATACATTCTTATTTATGTGCCGATATTCTTTTGATGTATTTTATTGTTTGCTTACATAACAAACTCATTTCCCCCAAGAGTGTCATTAAATCTTCATCTAATGTCCTTTAATTAAGCAAATTAGAGACAGATCCAAAATCCCTCTAAAAGTCAATCACAAAATCCCACACTAACAACAAGCACCAATATTTATGAGCACTACAATTGGAGTTAAACACAAACAGTGAGGCAATTTTAGAGAACTGTACAGTCTGTACTGCGAGGGGAAAAAAGAGGAGGACAGAGGGCAAAGTGAAACGGTGTGTGTGTGTGTGTGTGTGTGTGTGTGTGTGTGTGTGATAATTCTGCACTCTTATAAGCTTCTTCTATCACTCCCACGGGGATAACCCTTTTAAAAAGGAAGTGACTCCACCATATTCCTATCCTGCACTTCCACAAGGGAGGCCCTATCCATTCTGGCTGTTAACTTATTTAAGAGCTTGTTAGCCCCCTGGCATTTACAGCACCAGAAGTAGACACGAAGAGACAGAGAAGTCGAGAGACAAGGGAAGCTTTTTTTTTTTTTTTTCCACTGCTCATGTGATCTGCTTCTCCCGTTTAAGCGCAAGTCCCAATCTAATCTGTTACTAATACTGATCATTACAGACTTAATTCACGGGTTATTAAACCAACATAAATAAGGTTCACCTTGCTCTACAGCAGAGCCATTCAGGGGCTACAGTTTAAGAAAGCTAAAGGCCTGGGGGCCAGACACTTCCTTGAGCTATTATTCTCATTATGTATGTAGACCTGACACAAAACTGAAAACTTTTATTTCGCTACAGTGCAATTTACATTTATTATTTACATTTTCACTACCTCTTGTCCTCTCCTCTCCCTGTAGACAGCCTGCACTTTGGTGGAAGTTTCACTGAATTTCTGCCACGTGACTGTTGATCTCAGGTGAGTTATTAATGGCTTCCCAGAATTTAATGTTTTTTACAGGATTTGGTCAGTGCAAATGGTTTTATTTTAGGCGATACTTAAAAAGATACATGTCGAATGAAGTGATTCTGATGAAATATCACTATTCTACATTTGGTATCCTTGACAGAAGCATTTGTCACACATGATGCATTCCAGGACCGTTGGAAAATGGAAAATCTGATGATAATTTCTGTGTTTACAGTTTCTGGCTATGATAAATGGTGTAATTTTGGCATTTTTTTAAAAGAAAACATTCCTTTCAGACCTCCTTCCTTTCAAAATTCCTTTCAAGAGACAATTAGGCCAAGTGCACAGGAGTGCTGCACTGGTTTGAAGCATTTATTATGGCAAAGTATGTGTTATTTGCATGATTTATTTGTAAACTGAACCGACTGACTAGCCGGTCTGGCTTGATTGCCGGGCCGGATTTGGCCCGCGTGCCACTCTACAGTGTTTGAAAAAGACCAGAAAGCTCATCATGTACATGAATGATGGTCCTTTTCTCTTGCATATGACCAAATTCTCTATATCCTGATTCATACAGTTTATCTTCGAAGCTTCATAACCAACCCTGGACTGACTGACTTCAGATTTAACTTTGGGGATATGGAGCCTTGTTGGGTGGGGAGCTGGAACTGGAGTTTTGAGCGCAGAGGGGAAAGTAGTTCTCATGAAAGAGACACCATTAAGAGCTGACGTTCATCACTAGAGCCCATAAACAGTCCAACTATGTGTCTATATCTCATTCTTCATTTCCCTCCCCATCTGTGGCTCACAGCTATGATCCAAACATATTTCTTAAACCTTATATTTGGATTTAGATTTAGAAGATCACACTGCTCTGCGTCCATGTTTGTTTGTTTGTTTTCTTGGTCAGGATATCTACTTTAAATGACATTTTAATCAGAAAGTGAGCATTGCCAGTTTCGTTTTGGAATCCACCTAAAATGCACACATAATCCGCCACTGTGGACATAGCCTGTTTGTGAAAATGACTGCCCTCCCATCTTTTTTGTTCAGCTGCCAGTCTGTCTTCCTTCCTGCCAGCGTACATCTGCTGAATCTGATTACCACCTCCTCATCTTTTTTTTTTCTTTCCTGTGTTTACTACTTCCTCATCTTTGTCTCCCAGGTTTTTTGTCAGCCCCACTTCTGACAAGGAAACAGACATTGAAAGACAGGAGTTGTCTCTGATGAGTGAGCGGCACAAAAAACCTTGATGAGGAAGATATAGACGCACAGGTCCCTGTATCTCTGTCTCTATCTTATGGTAATTGCCTAGCTGTGGTCTTTGCTTTGTCTCCAGAGATGGAGCATGAGGTTGTGAAGAGCAGCAAAACTATTATGCTGCTGTTTTCTTTCTGTTGTTCTCGTTGTAACTTTTCCTTCCCTCTCCTCTGTGTGGAAGTGGATGCCTCTGAGCATATGTACTGAATATTCCCCGTAGATATGCATCATCAACTAAACATTTATCTTGGCTCATTTTCTCACCTACAGATGCAACTTTTGCTAAATCAGGTTAAACATGAATTTGTGTGTTTATATGTGTGGATGGGGGGTGGAGAGGCTCTAAAGAGAAATAAGTTTACAAATGTGATTTTCTCAGATAGGCCTACAGTTAATCTGTGTATCTATATTCACCTTTTGTTTAAATACATAAAAAACAGGTATGAAGTGGTTCAATTCAAACAAATCACAGACTAGACTGATGACTGAGTTTGGTGATGGTCTTGGCTGTTTGTGCTAATTAGACTAATTCTCAAACTGAATGTGATAAAGACTTAAGTACTAACAGAAAATATCAGCCAAACATACAAACTCACTGCCAGGGAATATCATTTTCACTCACCCACGCAGTTGTCACAGAGGCTGCAGTGGGAGGCACGTGGCGGTCTGAAAATCTTGCAGGTGAAGCAGTACTTCAGTTTGACTGTCTGGCCGTTAATGACCACCTCCTTGGTCCTGGGAGGAGGCCTGTAGCCTGTGCTGCCATTAGCCACATCTTGGGAAGATCAAAGAAGAGAAAAACAAGAGAGAAACGTAAGAATCAAAGTGAGAAGACTGTTAATACTACTGCACGGTGTTTTCTCTGGGTTTCACTCAGGCCCTAATGGGCTCCCATACACAGTACTACAGTGTGGTGTGGCATTGATGAAGCGGGTGTGTTGTGATTATTCCAGTGGCAAAAAATACTACCAGTTTAATTGGCAAACCTCTGGACAGGATGTGCAGACTGAAAGTAAAATGCAATGCAATAAAAAAGCAGAAAGGACTGGCTACAGTGTGAAATCAAACATGTCCACCACAAGAGGAAAATACAGCAGTCTCGTGATTCACTAGAACAGAGAGTAAGTTACAATTAATGTAATATAGAAAGGAGTAAGTTTGATAAACTCACCGGTATAAATTCAGTACTGAATTGCACTGAGTTACTAAAGCTACAGTTGGTAACTTCTATGAAAATAACTGTCATATTTGCTGAAACTGTCACTATATTATAATAGAAGCACACGAGACAGACAGTCTGTATAAAATACCATGTCCCTCCTCCCCTCCTGTCACCTCTAATGGCATTTGCTAGGATCAGACCACACAGCGGTCAGCAACAACCAAACAGATTTGAGGAGTCCCTAATGCAGCTGTCAATCTTGTCAATTGCTCTGTGAACTGCTGTCAAATTGTCAAACTGGGCAGCGCTGATTAAATATGACTTAAGATTCTGTTGCAATGCCTCCAATGTTTTAAGAAACATATTTTCATACATATTTACAATGTATTTGTTCTTTGTATCTGTAAAATTAGGAAGTTGGTCAGGCATGTGGGCGGTGCTTGGTACTCAACAACATGACGCTCGGGTCACAAACTTTCTAGAAATGCTTCAAGGCAACAGACTAAGCAGAGGAGGTTTTTTTTCACAAATGATCTGCCTCATTTGGTGCTGTGTAAACATAGCACTGAACAATGAGGTTTTTTTTTTCCTAAAAGTTTCCATCCCCAGTCTTCATGTCGAAGTATTCTTGAGCAAGATACTGAACCCCAAATTGCTCTTAATGGCTGTTCCATCGGTGTGTGAGTGTGTGAAAAACTGAGTAGCAGGTGGCACATTGTATATATATATATATATATATATATATATATATATATATATATATATATATATATATAAGCGCAAGTCCATTTACCATTTTCTATGTTCAAAATACACTTTATTTTTCTCACACTGTCTGCCTGAATATATCTGTATTCATGCTCTGTCTGACACACTCCATTTTAGCACCTGTTCTTTGGGAAGGGAATGACTGTAATGGAGTACAGCAACACTTTCTCTCGTAAAAAAAAAAAAAAAAAATCTTCACAACTGGACATGTCCCAGCAGGAATCTGATCCGAAATCATGAAGAAATTAACATCGGCAACCAAGATTACATTTCCGTAACATCAGCATGTAGCTACATGTAGCAGTGTGTGTAGGCTAATGTTAACAGTTGCAGTGACATGATGTACATGGTGCAGACGACCATTTAAAGACATCCATTACGAGCGACCATTAGTTTGTCTTGTAAAAAAAGGGAAACTTATTTGAAACTTTGGCCTCCAACACTGTAACATTATATATATGCGACAGAAAATAAGGAAAAGTGTAACAGGTGCCCTATAAGTGTACCAACACTCTGTTTCCATCTAACTTCTACCTTACACACAGCATGGATTATGCAGCCCTTACAACAGAGAGCAGCACACTATATGAAGGCTAGAGCTTACCAATGCTAGCAAAATTCACATTTGTAATGCAGTCTTCCCAGAATAAATGTTACACTGCCTTAAAAACCTAAAACATAATCTCAAAAGAATTTCAAACCTTGAAGATTTTTTAGCATAATGAAATGTATTTTGTAGATAGGACATGTCTTTATTTGTATGATGAGCCGATAGAATTCATTAGATTTTACGGTCTTTTAATGTGTACAGGTTGTCTGGTTTAAAATGGTCTTAAGACTGAGACTATGGTGAAGTCATATTTTTACTGATCTGCTATAACCTTTAGCTGTGATAAAGGTACATGTCAGGATATCGGTAGCTTAAAAGGCTGAACATTGACAACCCACACAGCTCATTATATTTAATTAGCCCCACCATTTTAGCTCTTTTGTATGAGCTTTACAGATCTGGTGTCAAACTTGCCAACCAGATCCAACCTTTTGTGCTACTCAACACCAGAAACTAGCGGTCCTGTCTTTTCTGAATAACACAAAGTCAGCTGTTACAGTGACTAAACTTGTAACCTACTTCAAATAATATGAACAAGTCTGGAACTCAACATGCACTTAACACCACTATCCTCAGACTATAATACAAAAAAGAAAATGGTGGCAAACTGCTCTGAATGGCTTTTGGTGGAGTAAGACAGCAGTGATGACAGGCTAAACGGTAGGGATGAGAGCAATGATAGTGATTTTCAAGCCATAAAAGGTAGAGCCTGTATCCTATTATTGCTCAGCTTGCTTTGAGCGCTCTCACGCACCCTGAGAGTAGGAGATAGTGTGTGTAGGAAGATCATTACACAGAAACCTGTAGCATTGCTCACAGAGTGGTATATGTGTGTTAGTGGGGAGGGGGAGGGGGGTTGTATAGGGACTGAAAGGCTTGTGTGGGTGTTTGACATTTCCAAAGGAGAGCAGAGGAAACGCAGCCAGTGAGTTCTGTTGTATTGGATTCGTCTCTATTGTGATCAATGCCTACAGAGCGCTCTCCACTCTCCTTCATACTCCCTCTGTTCCTCTGCCCTCTCAGCAGACTCCGCTGAGGGATACCACAGACAAGGGGAGTGTGTGAACAATTCAGAGCACAACTCCACTACCACATTGTTAAACCACCAGAAGTTGTCCTATTGTTCAGATATTCAAAGTGAAGTAAAAATTTCTGGTAATATTAGCTCTGGTGTGGTGAAAAAAAAAAAAGACATGGAATGCCATTTAAATCAATAGTAAATAAATGATATGCCTGATAATAATGGAACAGCAGCATCATAAAATCAGCAAACTTTGTATTTTTGATGAATTTACAGTTTATCAGATGACAAATTAGACTAGAATTAGCTAGCTAGTGCTGGCGGGTTGCGCTAGCTGGCTAATCCTTGTAGTGTTGCGTTGGTGTGAATCTGTTAACCATGTCCCATTTAAATATCGGAAATTGAAATTTAAAAAAAAGCTGTGAATTAAGTGTGGCATTATATAATGAAAATGTGGAATTGTGAAAATTAAAGTCCCCTGAAATTAATAAAAGCAGCCCTTGTAAAAACATCCTTAAAAATATTTATTCATTGAACTACACTGACTGACTTATATATTTATATTTGCATTTATTAACATATTTGATGCCTCACTTATCTATTTCTGGATTTATTTCGCATTTAGTTTTTTCACACGCATATTTATTTAATGCTGACTTAAATGGCATTCCCTGATTAAAAAACAATGACAAGAAACTATAGGTTCCTTCTGAAGCAGGAAACCTCTTTGAAGAGTATTCTGAGATCTCTAAGATAATGCTGGCAAACAGGTAAAGATACATAAGGATGCATTTATGTGATATCACAAAGACTATGTAATTAGAAGCAGCTGAGTGGGAAAATACATTTTTGTCAGCCTCCTAATTATAATTCTGATTTGAGGATATTAGAAGATATTTCCCTCTAAACAAATTCAACTACAGGAAGCGACAAAACTGTTAAAAAGCAACTACCATTGCCTGTTACATTTTTATTAAATCCAACATTAACACAAGTATGTGTTTATGTATGTGGTTTTACTTAATAAACAATTATCATTTTAAAAGTAAGCATCTTGGAATAATGCGTCAGAGTTCCCAAGTTGGAATAATGGGTTTTCCATTTTTGACATGGCATGAATGCAGCAGCATAGGGCAATACTATCAGTTCAGTAAAGGGCAGATATTTGGCAACAATCACATAACCTCAGAGACTAGCCAAGCAAAAGCCCTCATGTCCCAATCAAACAACTGCAACCTCGACTTATTGTCTGCAAAATTATTTTAATTATCAGTGCAGGAGAATGATTGTATTAGTGTAAAATAAATATTTTTTTGAAAGCAATAACCGCAACACTACAATGTAATCCAATACACTCAACACTGCAGTGATACGTTTGCAAAGTGTGTTGCATTCATTTCTTGATCACCTCCAGGGGGATAAAAATATCAATAGTACAATATATAATTAAAATATGCATGTAATGTTAATTCCCAGATGGACAAAACATTACAAGGGCACAACAGACACAAACTCTAGTCTGAATGGTTACTGCAGACCTGAATCAACATATTTTCATGTTAACAATAATTTGACATTATTAACTTTCAAAAGGTCACTGCAGGGCTATTATCGTATTTCATTATATTGTGCAGATGTTCTAAGTCCATTTAGCACCACGCAGCTGCAGCAGGTTTGAGACTACACAAATTTAGGTTGCGGAGTGGACAAGGATCATGGAGTAGATCTCATCTCACATCAGGATTGTTAACCCTGTCCACACACTAATATTGTGGCCGTTATTTGGTGTTCACAGACATTAAAACTAATGCATACATAAATTAAGTAGCAGGGTTTTTTTTATAAGTAGTATACAGAGTGCTCTTCTGCAGCCTCTACCTGTCTGCTGCAAAAACAACTATCCACTGACGGCACGGCCAGACTCTAAATACCTGTATTTCTGCACACCCATTCTTTAAATCAACTGTGGTCACACTTTAAGTACACTTCGACCGGCCCATCAACATTCACAACACTCGTTCACAGATGCCTGCAGTAAAGTAGTGGGTGAGTGGGGAGCGTCAAAGTAGCTTTTCTGCTGAACAAAGCCATTTGTACACTGCCATCCAAAGCTTAGCCTTACATCAGTGTCTAGTGGGAGATCCCTCAGAGAGATAGGCCAGGCCTAAGAGCTTGAGGCGAGAAAATAAGGCCAGGTAGACTAGGAAGTGATGTAACGGAACACACAAACACTAGTGCCCACTCACACTCTCATGCATAAAAGTAAGTGAGGATTCAATGTCAGCCAAATTGTGCTAGGCGTTGCCTGTTGAGGTATAAAGGGAAACTAATTGCTATCCTGCTGCGTATGTGGAGGAGAGAAAGCTGAGGCCTTCACCTTCACAGATGGATAAGTGTACCAGAATACAATGATGATGACTAACATACAGAAGGTTTGACCTCAACCTGTCTGCCAAGATGCAGGACTGAACCCAGAGAGGCACGAGGAAATTCTGTTCAGTCAAGCAGGGTTTTCAAGGTCTTGCACATAACAGCTGACAAGACAGAAAAACGGCTTCAAACACACTTGAAAAAGAGTGAACGTTAATCAGAAAATAAAGGATCTTACACCCATTTCAAATAACATACAGGATTTTCCCAATTAAGAACATTAAGAAGAGAGACTAGCACTTTCACAACATACAAAGATTGTTCAGTTCTGTGTGTTTGACAGCCCACAGATATAGCAGCCTGGAGTATGTGATGGGGCTGATAAAGAGTGGGTTTTACAAACCCTCTAAACGGAACATATGCCCATGTGATATGTCTTGAAAACCACAGTGGAAAGTTAAAGTTCACTTGTTCTGTGCTTTGTCTGATTTCTACCAATGAGTGAAGCTCATTCTGCAGTCTACATTGCAAGTACAAAAGGTGTTGTGTTAGAAAAATACATCTTATATGCATATATAATTAAAAAAAAGTTTTTTAATAATCCAGGACCAAATACGGTTATAACTAAACTATAACTAAATCTATTTTTATTTGAATGCAAATGATTTTTAAAGGAAAGGAAACTTAATCTTTTTTAAATATCTGTTTTTTTTTCAGCTTCAGTGTTTCTCATAAATGGTAAACGCATACAATGACACTGAGCAGACAAGTCAGAAGTCTAGAAGAGTAGAACAAGGTTCCAACGCACTTTTACCAATGAAATTTAAAAACTTTTCCATGATAAGTTATCTCATTTCCACAAATGTATTTAAGAAGTTTAAAATGGGTAGACCTGCATAGCAATGCAGTTATACATTATGTAACTTGCACTTGAGGCGCTACAGGCACTTGTAGATAAACAAACTTTTAGTGCTTGCTAACTTAATTAGCTCGTTAGACATTCCTGCCGCCAACTAGCTGCATATGCCAATAGACCAGACTTGCACATACAGGTGCTTAAAAAAAAGCAATCCTTTTTGGCGGGATTTTTTGTGACCTCGTCTGAACCTGAGTGTTACCGATACCTTAATAAACGAAGGTTGATCACTGTCATGTCCTGTTAGTCTTCCCCCCATCCAAATGGATCTATGACCCAACACAGTGGCCTGGTGATTCAATCAAATATGTATATATGATTAAATCACCAGGTATTGTTGGGGTAAGTGTTGTCTGTAAATAATCAACTTGTAAATAGTCGTTTGATCTAGGCTGAGATTAAGTTGGAGACGACAGTCTGCAGCAACCTCCCACTCAAGCTATTAGCTATATATCAATAGCAACTGTCACCAGCATCATCTAGGGATTTACTGCACTGACACTGAATATACACACATCCTATGTGTCTCAAATCTCAGTGCGAAAGCCTTGGTTAGCCTTCTGCACAACAGCTTTTAAGCATTTCCCTGTTTCTCTCCTGATGTGACAGTGCATTTTGTCTCCTCAAAAGGGAGTGTGGCCTTGGCGATGGCACAGTCCCGGTCTGATCTATGTGTATCACGTGATATTAGTGACCTTCCAATGGTCACGCAACTCAGCACTAGATTTTAAATTGGTAATACAAAAAAAAAAAAAAACACATTTTGCATAACGTTTGACATGTATTGGGATTTTTACACGTTTACACAATAGCTAAAACAATGTATATTCAAAACTTTTCCATCACATTCTGTTAATTCCAAACCAATTCCAGGCCTGGAAAACCATGTTTCTGACTTCATAGCTTTTCCAGGAAACTCCTGGCCATAGGAACTCTAGTAGAACATTCCCTCCAGAGCACAAAAGCTCCACCAATCACTTTCTCAACAACAGATTTTCCCGTTTACACACGGCTTCAAAGCTTTTATTCACTGTTGGAAATGACAGGTTTATGGCCTCAACATGCTGAGTGTTCTTTTCTTCTTAAAAATTACTCACCACGACTATTTTATTCTTTGAATGGATTAAAGCAAGTGCTGTTATTCCTGGGATGACTTGAGTTGTGCTAATGCTGGATCAGCTGCTATTTCCAATCTATCTCACACCCAAATTTATATACAGTCAATGCTACTCCAGCAAACACCTATAGGCTCCTTTTCTTTTTACCTGTGCTATCAATCTCTCTCTGGTCTTACACAGTGTGGTTCTGAACACTTAAAAACAACAGTAATAGTCACTGTATTAGAGACTTCAAATAGGAAAACCTTAATACCACTCCAGTTATTATTGACATGAGTCCAATTTTTCAAAACAACGACAAAGTAAGGATTAGCGATGGATAAATCAAGGCTAATCACAGGTTTACTAACTAAATAAGCAGCTTTTGTGGTGAGTATTTAGTCTGTAACTGTAGAGCTTAACACTAGATTGCCTGTTGTTCCACTGCAGGTTGTATCTCCTCACTAACACACTATAGTATGTAGATAATCATCAAAGAGGCTTTTAAACAACAGGTTAAAAACAGCAGAGAGAAGGTGTGAGACGAGCAGAGAAGTGCAGCAGTTGTAAGAAAGCCATTGACTTGCAAAGATGCCTTTAATAGATGATCAGTTGGTAGCATCTAACTAACAATGGCAGTAGGTAGTATGTGTGCACTGTATGGCTGGCACAAGACTTTCACTACACAGTTATCTTGGCAAAGAGCTCACAATAACAATATTATTGCAATAGCTATAAAAAGAATGAAAGAAAAATAATAACGCTATCAGTCAAACTCAACTTTAACCTTGTTTACAGTGTGTTTTGTCTCTTTTATGCACATGAATTATACTCAAATTACATGTGTAGGAGAGAGAGTCTGTAACAATATCTGTACAAAACCATACAAATAGAGAAATTACACTTAATGTATAGTGAGAAGGTGGGCAGATGGTGTTGGAGGAGGGAGACAACGCAAGAATGGAAAGAAACGGAAATGATTTAAGAAGTGCTGTACTTTTTCAACAGTATTATTATGCGTGTATTATCAACATGATGTCAATATTTCATTTATCACTTACCTGTACCATCAATACCGGTACAGCGCAACACCCCTAGTGCACTGTCCTGCTGTCAAACAACTGGCAGAGAACTATGCAAGATTAGAATATTCAATGGAGCTAAATACAAGCATTGGACAAGTCTGTCTGCCATTGTTTCGTTCACATGCATGGTAAATCAAATCTGTTCCAAAAATGAATGCACCAGGCTGAACTGTCTTGCTGATTTAACAAGTGAAAAGCATCATATTTGAGGAAGTTGTTCTGGAGTTGAGTAACTTTCAACTATTGCAGCTTATGTGGATTTAGCTTGGCAAAACACTTTGACTTCAGAAATTCACTGCAGAGAAATTTCCTGTCTGACCTTGTTCTGACACAAGCCAAGAGAAGTAACACCTGTCACACAGTTAAGACAGCAGAGTGAATCATTTTCAAGTTAAAGCTACTCAGAAACTACTTGTGGAACTGGGTGGCAACTGAAGGTCCAGACCTGAAACAATACTGCTGAGGATTTCAAATGCAACGCTTGATGGATATTTAAATAGATGTGCCAGAGCTTCTTCAGAGGGATATGGGACTTTCGGTTTGTTGCTGTGCCACCTGGTTTTCATTTGGTTTGCTGCTTAGCATAATCTTTGATGTGGCCACAACATAAAACAGCAGCATTAGAATAGTCCGACAATGCATGCAAAATACTCTGCTGTTTCCAATGTTCTTAGAGTCTGATGTGCTGCTCCACTGTTACTGTTGAATAGCCTACAGTTATTGACAGTTACAGAATGAAATGAAAATCCCCAACATCTCTGAACTATCGGGCTAACTGTCTTCTGCTTCAGATTTTGTCACTCTGAGTTGAACTGAAAAGGCCTTGGCTAAGACCATGAAGAATCAGTTCAATAGTCTGGATACAGAGACATGTGACATCTGTCTGAGTGAAGGGTGACAAGTGAGGGCATAGTCAGGTAATGGACGAGGCCAGAGTATGCCAGCAGAGTGCAGAGAAGCACAACACAGGTGTTGCTGCAAAGACACATTATGGACACCACAGCTGTCTGCTGTTTTGCACATACAATCACTTGCACTAGATGTGCTCCCTTTATCCACTGCTCATTTTTTGCTCATTTTCATTCACTGCTGCTCATTATTATCCACTTCCTATTATTATTGTTATTGTTATTTATCGCCGCCTCTTGTATTTTTGTACTTATTTGCATGCCTAGTTATTTAAGTTTTTTAAGTTTAATTTTGAAATCTTTAATCTGACTCTTTCTCCTTGACTGCTCTAACACTGGAATTTCTCAATGATGGGATCAATAAAGGTTTATCTTATCTTATCTTATCGACACAGAGACGGGTAACAGAAAATGATCACAGAAGGTATTAATGGTCATGTGGTAGTGTCTTCTTTATTGTGATCTAATCTGATCCTTGTGCAACAGCGTACACTGCTCACTTTCATGCATACACAGTACAATTTATGCTATTGAAGTGCATTAGGATAAAAGGCGCGTGCATGTGTTAAACAGAGAGGGAGAAAGATAGCTTAATGGCATAATGGATGGGGCAAGAGAGAGTGAATGATCAGCATATGGGGTCAATCCAGGCCAGGGTAATTACTCCACAACAACTTTGTTTTTCATTGTCTCCGATAAAACAGCTCTACAGAGGCAGCTCTATTTCTGTACGTTCCCTGTCCTCTATGCCTGTCCCCTGCAGCTCCATCATCCAAATCATTTCTTTATCTGTCTTTTTCATGTCATGCCACTGTAAGCCTGGGGTCTAGCCAGGAATGAAGGAAGACTAAGAGGAAAGGATAGAGGAGAAAGTTATTCTGCCTAAGGCATGTTAAAGAGCAGAAAATTTACCTTTAAAGCACACAAAAAAATGAAAGAAGTGTTTAAAAGTAATTCAGCCCTTCATTACACTGTCTGTGAAATACTGCACAAATTTAATCATACAAATTTATTAAACAACCTATTAATACAATATTTTTTCTTTCCCTCTTGGTCTTTTATATTTCTGAGAAAACATTACCAAATTTCTCCTTCAAATAACTGCATTTATTCAAGTTTTTCAGCAAAAACTAATTTTACAAGACTGCAGTTAAACTCATAATAATAGCGTTTTAATTAAACTTTGAGTTTGAACGCCTCATAATCTCAATGCAACCTCCTTTAGCTGTTAGTTCCAGTCACCGGCTGTTAACAGTTAACATTAACTAGCTGTCATTCTGCCAATTTCAACAAAAAATGTATTCACAATGTAGCATTATGGGTAAAAAATAGGGTTTTTTATTTTTGTTTTTTGTTTTTTTTTAAAAAATTGACAATATGTATTAATAAACAATTACTTGTAAATAGATGAGATTATAGCCAGGTGGCTAATTTCCATCTCCAGTCCCATGGCAGGTTGATGTTAAACACAGAGAAGGCAACAATGCCAATGGGTGTGCCCCATGACGCGTCGATGGTGACTTTACTACGTCCTTTCGTCTTGACTTCATTCTGGAGAAGATCTCTGTTCATCCCAAACATGTTATCTGTTGTTCCCAAGACAACGGGACGACATTAGTCTCAAGCACTGTTTTTTTTAGCCTGTGCAGAATTGATGTGACACAACAGAAAAACATCAGCCACTGCCATCAGTGAATGTCATCTTATTTGCCGATAAGCCGGTGGCAGTCAACAAGCTGAATATCAACCTATACTGTGTAAAATGACTCTTCACAGTACACATGATCAAAATGACATAAATGGTAGACTGCAGAAGAAGCTCTAAGTTGTGGGGGTGTGGATGAACTTGTGACTGTCCTGGATGTTGGGGGATTTGCCAAGGAAGAGAGCTTCACTTCAGGGAGGAAATCAAAGATACAGTATCCTTCAGATGAACTCAAGCAACACCTGACACTTGTGTCTCTGAATTGCATATAAGGAATTAAAACACGTGGTGAAATACAGTGAGACAATGCAAGGATCAGTATTTTCTGCATGCGTTCATCATTCTGCTTGTTTTAATTTAGTAGTCTACTCCTCATCCTCTTTATCAAGCAGCTTCTTCCTGTCTGTGTCATGTTGAACTCTTTCTCCCTTGCCGACGTGCCCCCTTTGTCAGTCATAATAAAAGAGGCTAGGCCAAGGTCCATGTACAAGAAATTCACAAATGTAGAAGTTGAGATGTCAAGTGGCTTAGTAATAGAGCCTCTTTCCACTGGCTGCACACCTATTACTTATTATTCAGCCAATAACAATGAAGTCAAACATGAATGTGACCCGGGGCGGTTGGCTACACTGTGAGGGGAGAGGAGGGAGGGAGAGAGTCACCGTAGCGATTTAAGTACCAGTATGAATTATGATTGGACTGTCACTCAAAGCAAGGTATTAATTCTTTTTTTACTGCAAGAGGACGAACATCTCAGCACTACGTCAAACAGGCACACAGTATATTGTCGTGGCAAGGGCAAAATGGGGCTTTAACATGAGTTAAAGAGACTGTGCTTCTGAAATACCACATCACCGTGAGAGACCACATCTTACAGTCACTGGTGCATTCTGGCTGATATATTTCGCTTTTTTAATTTCTAGAGTTGGAGGCCAACAGGAGGTCAGAATCAATACAGCCCTGTGGACCGCACTATATGATGATAAATTCAAATTGGTGCCAGCTTTTTGATGTTTAGTGACATGTAACAATGCAATGGTCAGCATTTAAGAGACACAAATGCCAAGATGGAAATAAGTAGCCACCTCTTTGATGTTCAAGACACAGCTCATGATGAAAAAAGCCCCCGTTTACTCATGATGCAGTCTCACATTTGCCTCCAGCCAAAGCAAAGCCAGCGCTACAAGCAGACCTACAAGGTGTTAAAATCCGACAAGCATGTTGCACAGTGTCTAATCGCTACAGGGAGAGGAAGCTGTATCTAATGTGATTAAGCTAGATCTCATCTTGGAGAATGGCTCGAGCTGGTCTCTCTGGTGATGGGCTGTGTATTAGAGTTTGGCATCTGAATTAAGTCTCTGGCAAGGACACTGACAAAAGCAGTCCCAACAAAGCATTTCACAACAAACAAACAAAGACGATAAACACAAAGTAATTAACACAGGGTGCAAGTTAGAGAATTATGTGGATTTAATTAATTACTTCACCCCTAAAAAATAAAGTAAGAAAATCTGATCACAAAATAAAAGACAAAGAAAAATCCTATGTGATTAGACAACCCCTGGCTAAAACCTAATTCTTTTGGTTTCCATCACATCAATAATATCCTTCACACACTAGGATTTCTCATGCCAAACATTTACAGAGAGTATCATCACATCACCCAGTCAAGTATCTCCGCCTGCATCAGCAACAGGGTGTCTGGCTTTTGTCCCCTCAGCAAGACTAAAGCTTTATACAAGCAGTACACTTACGCAATCTTCAGTTTGTGATGACATTATACACTTTGGCAGAGTGGAAAGAGTCAGGGTACAAAACCACACAGCAAAAGTTTAAAAAGTGTGGGTTGCACTCCTAGCCCAGAGACTACAACTACCATTTTCATTCCACGCATATTACATGGATATATTCTTGGCAGTAATTAGCATGCATGAGCTTGGGGAACATACTAGGGGTTAACCAATTATCGACCACAATGTTAAGCATTTTGGTAATCATCGGAACTGTTATTTTTTTATCCGCTAACCGGTAAAATAAATGAATTGAGAAACGTGCTACTTTGGCTCTCATATCACTGCCTGTCTCTGTTTTTATTTACTAAAGAAAAGGTCTAAAAGCACAGTAGGCCTCAAGGAGTCTTACACATGCTAATACGAGGGAAGACAGACAGTGGAAGAGCAAAGGCTCTTTCTTTTAGATAATGCTGAAAATTACGCTCTTGCAGAATTTATTTTAAAATGTGCTTAAAGGCATTTAAACAAAGTTTTGTGTTGGAGTTTGTTACTCTAAATTTTGACACTAAGATTTTCATTTTTACTGCAAATGTATATCAGTGTCAAATATTTGTTATCCCTTGATTACTAATAATGAGTATCAGAATCGGCCATGACCAAAACATATTTGTCAATCCCTAGAACATGCACACAGATGCACTTCAGAGCACTCACGTGCCCACCTTCAAACACCCGTATTGACTGCTCCTTCAGTCATGAAAAGCCTAAATGTCATGGCATCCTCCACTGATGTGCCCATCCTTCCTCCAGCAGCACAAGCTCTAAGCCTTCCAAAATCTATTTCCTCTGCTGGCCCAGGGTCTGACTGGCAGCTTTGGAAAAACTGTGTGGCTGCCCTGACATTCACCAGCTAGCTTGGACCATATTAGGTGGAAGGAAGGAAACAGGCAGCTCTGACCATCTCTCACTCTGATTAATGCTTCAGAGAGTCTTTTGGATTTGGCATGTGCTAGCTGAAATGATGCCAGCCTGTCTAGTCCTGACATATTGGGCAGGCAGGCAGACATGCATAGACATCAAACATGGCACACTGAAGAGAAATCAACTCTTGTCTCCATCTCAGGCCGGGATAAACAACAAGCTGTGCTACCTTTCCTGACCCCACACTCTGTCCCCGAGCCCTTTATAGGTGCTCACAGTATTTCTGCTGCTTTAGGATGACACATACAGTATTATATTGCAAATGACGCAAACATGTCATATTTGATTTGATTTCTTTTTGAACAGGCTATACTTCCACCACCCACTCTAACCTCCCTTTCACAGACATCTGTCAGGCAGAGATATCTGTTCACAATGACAGCAGAGGCCTAGCTATCAGCTTTCCCTCCTAGCAAACAAGGAGCATGAGAGACCTTGATGTCTCATATTGTACTGACATTAGGTACCCCGTTGTTTCGTCAACAGATCGATAGGAGCGGTGTCGAACTTGAGCCTTGTAGCACTTTGTGACTTGAAAACATCATTATTTATTTATGAGGCTGCTGGTGAATGACAAAACTTCTTGGGCTACTGGTGGCTGACTTACTCAGGGATTTTTGTTGTAATTAAAACAGCTAAATGGATACATAGAATACACATGAACATGATAAATGAGTGTAATAAATAGGTAGTTTATCTATACTCAAATGTTATTCACACCCTCTAAATGATAAGGATTTTAAATGAAGTTTTTGAGACAAATGCATAACAGTTAGGTAAATGAAGTGAGCGAGTGCTGTATATCAAACTGTAAATCAAATAAGCAGTAGCTGAGCATATGGGCAACAAAGCCTGACGTGGTGCCGAGGCATTACATTCTGGCAGCAATGACATCAGGGTTTTTCCTGGCTCAAAATGAGGTAGAGGTGGTACCATCCTGATCATGTGCACACGTGCAACATATTTTAGATGTTCGAATACATACAATTATAAAATAAATTGTGGCTAAACTGTTACATGGATAGACAGGTGTTTCTATATTTTGAATTCCTGCATGTTAAAGTTGTACAAGAAAACAGAAATAGAGGTGCTGGTAGTTGTTTCAAAACAAGCCAAGTCCAATTGCCATTTTCAACAGCATTAATAAACTCTAACTGTCAATACAAAACTATCATTGAACGGCAGGAGAAGGAGTTTTGTTTTCTCTGGTGACTTTTTTGTTGTGGTGGCAATGACTTTTCTAGCCGAAACACTGTGCTGCACTGGGCTGGCCCTTGCAAACAGCTCTCTTCTTCCTCTTTGGCAGTTTAGGCAGTGCCTTTCCCGTTGAAATGTGCTGATTACAACAGTGCCACCACATCGGCGTAATGCCACTATTGCAGTTCCACCAAGTGCAACACTTGTTACAAAATGTTTTTCCATCATGACACCTGTCAGAGTGTTGTTGAATGCTTGAATGCAGGTTTGAAATTTGACAGAGGCGACCACCTTGTAATTCTCTTTGGAGTTACCCATGCTCGCGAAGCCTGTCAGCTTCTTTATTACCAGCATCTCCACAGTTGCGTAAGGACATATGGGTTAAAAAAAGAAGCCGTGAGTAAAAATGGATGAGAGCTGTCTCAGTGTGATGAGAAAGAAATGGCTAGGAATGAGTCCTGGTGTAAGTAAGAGAAGGAGAAATATAGAGCACTTACAAGAGCAAGCATGCACAAACACATATACACAAAATGAATAAATAAGAGTGTTAACATGGGCAGTGAAAGACGATACTATAAACTATCGTGCCACTCCAAAATGCATTTTCATCACTGCCTCGAGACAAATTGGCAAAGAGAAAACACAAGTGGTAAAAAAAAAAAGAGTAAGGAAGAGAGGAATAGGCAGAGACAGGCGTAAGTGTTTCCTTTTAGAAGACATTGTGAGGCTGGTTGGTGTTGGGGCTTGGGATGGGGTTGGATGATCAAGCTAAGCGCTAACAGATGTGCTACTAATGTCTTGCATGTAAACCTGCCACGCCACAGCTGGGACCAAACAGCACTGCACGGCACAGGTCTGAACTAAGAAACCAGAAAAGTTGGTTTGAATAGAAGGACAAGGCATTGGGAGGTGTGAGCAGAGAGAGTGCACTATGAGACTGACAGAAAGAAAAACAAAACAGGGACGAAGAGCAAGAGTGCAATAAGCAACTCTATGAATAAAATGTGTCTCTACATTTTTACTCGAGGTGGGAAAACCCAGTGACCTTTACCAGTAGCTTAAATCTAACATTCCTAGCTTAAGGATACAAACCACCTAAAGTATTTATGTGTGTGTTTGTGTGTGTATAAAATGTCAGTGCTATTAGAAGCCAGGTTCTTTCAAACAGAAGATAATGGGACCCATAATGGCACCAACACTAAAGCAGTCTATTAGTCTACTGGCAGCCATTGGATGTGGATGTTTCAGGGAAAGACTACAGATACCTCAGGGCATCCCAGCTACAAGCTCTTCTACAACTGAAATAAGCTTAACCTAACTGATCTAAACATTCATGTAAGTTTTTCTTGGACTTGTTTAACATCTGTCTGAGTGCATGTGTTGACGATTTCTTAGACTCCCTTGCAAAGCTATGCTGAATCCCTGCAAGCACACCCGTCCGCAATTAGGCTGGTCAAAAAAATGTTGTGATAACCAACAGGAATGTGGGCAAAAGCTACAAAAATAAGAACCATGTTGTAATAAAAACAACAGAATTTTCCTTTAGGAAAAGCCTAATCTGTTCTATCATATCACCGCCTGTGCTTCAGCTGCAGGCAACCAACAACATGACAACAATCTTTTGTCTGTTAACAAGAGATTCAAGTTTAGAACCAGCCAATTGTTACGCTTGGAAATTCACAGCGCAAGAGCCAATTGGGATGAAATGATGGTGGAGAGGGGTGCAGAGTGCGGTATTTGGGTCAACACTGTTCATATTTTCAGTCTTTAATTTGTTTATCCTTTGAGAGAAATGCTTGCCAATATAGCATTGTACTTTCTGCACAGTGCTGTTTCAGCCCACTGCTCCAAGCTCTCTGTGCTTTACCTTCCCTCCAAAAGCTTTTAAGTCTCCTAATGAGATTAATTAAGCCAGTCCAGAGTTTGTTTAATGAGGCCCCAGTGGCCTGAAGCACAGAAAGGACCATCGCTGGGAAATAGAAGCTTCACATTACAAATAAAAAGGACCAAAACTTTAAAGGGGGTTTTAGAAAAACGGTTTAGAAAGTTAAACCTTTGAGTAAAGCGGTGATCATCCATTTAGCTTCAGGGGAGCGAGACACATTTGGAGACTGGGATTCAGTCCTGCAATTTACTAAACTGGCACCATTTCCAGTGTAAATTCCAGTCTAATTTGTCCTTGATTGTCTCCTTAGCTCCTCTGGAAGAGGCCTCATGTAGCGAACTGCACTCTGATGAAAGTATTAGTTTTGCAGTCACAACTTCAATCATGATGGTTGCATTTATGCAGTGGCCTCAAACAATTTCTGAACAGGTAAATGATTGTTCATTACTTTAATATTGTCTTTCCAATGTCTCTCCTATGGTGGGAACCACCACCAGTCCAATTTTATTTTTTTTAATGCCAAAAATAAAGCCAGTTAACCATTCCAGATTTCCTCTATGTTCATTTTGCAGCGGAGCCACATGTGCCATGAATTACAGTGGCACACCGGGCCAAGTGTCCGTGGCTGGTTAGTTCACGCCTGTAATAACATCAGGCCAGATGAGAGTCTGTTATTTATATGGTAAAGTCAGTTGAACATTTGACGTGAAGATGACGTTGATAGGCTACCAGTTACAAAGAGGCTCGGTGGTGAACGACATGCTAACATGCTAACAGATTCAGAGATTTTATGGTTTTAGCTAAGCTAAACCAGAGAATACTTGGTTAAAACAGATCAGTGATGCTGTTTTGTCCTCATTGTTCTCCGTCTTAATAAAAACTCCAATCATGACATTTGCTCCAGGTGTTCACTACTATTTTGGAAGAAGGAAATACCTTGAGTAGCAGAGAAACCAGCTTTAAAAGTACTTTGGCTTGAAATAAGTGTTATGTGGTCGATGTGATTCATGTCGATGTGAAGAGTGGTTCTTGTTGATTTCAAAAAGTAACTAATAAAGATTTGGGCAAACAGGCTGAATATTTAAAGAACTCTAAAGAGTTAAATGTGAGAACAAAAACTGGTGGCAGTAGGTGGTAGACTGAGTGTTTAGTTGCGTTAGTGTGTGATGTAATATTCTGAACTTAACAGAATGTTCTAGCTGTTCTATTATTTGCCTTCACTCAGTTAGTCATTGTATCCACATTGCTGATGATTACCAAAAAAGTCACTGCGTAAATATTTTGTGAAAGCCCTACAATATCACAATCAGGTCAAAAATACCGTGATATTTGATTTTCTCAATATCGCCAAGCCCTGGTCCATTATCTGTGAGATCATATATAGTGTTAATTGTAGAGAAAGGGAAAATTTCAATGGCCATTTGAAATCTTCTCAATCTCAATTTTTTTGCTTGATACCAGCAATGAAACCGCATTGGTAATAAAACAATCAGCTACATCTGGACAGAGGCTGCATCCGGATACTGAGGTCCTTGCATTACTGCATTAAATTTAAAATAAATTCCTGATTTCACTATATATGATGTAACGAACTGTAAACAGTGAAGCAACTTGGAGTCTTATTAACAGACTGAATCCACATCACAAACTGTTGTCTCAGCTATTTCTGAGTCACGGCGAGCTCCAGCCAGTGCTGTGCTGCTGGTAATTCAGTTACACCGTATCAAGTGGATCCTAATGCACCAACAGTTTTACCTTTCACATCACAAATTAGATTCAGAAGTTATCCAGATGAAATTTACGAGGCAGGTTATACATCAGATGGGGACCTTTGGAGAAGTTGGGAGTGAAATAAACAGATCAAAAGCCATTTGGTTGAAGCAGCACCAATATTTCACCTTAGCCTAAATGCAGAGTGCCAGTAAAGTTGGGGGGAAGCTTGATCCCCATTTCTCTGGCTACACAGACAAACTCCAGACACATCAGCAAAATAATCTGGCACTCTTTACAGGAGGTTGTAAAGGCACACAGCAGCTCCAGTGGATCAGTACCATGCAGAGAAGCTTGCTCAAAGACAAATAAGAGTATCTAAGATAAAACATAACCACGGGCTCAGACAGGGAGGAAGAGCCTGGAGATACAAAATACAGTAACTGAATACAGGGGTGGTAAGAAAACACAGAAATAGTGAGAACACAGGAGAAGCACAAAAATGCAGAAGCAAAGAAACAAAACCTCAAGAATGGGTTTTCATTCCCATTTTTCATATCTAAAGCTGGGCTCAGATACCAGGAATTTTGAAATCGAGTTGCATCACGCACATGAGAGGAAACTTCACAGATGTTCTCCTCTCTGATCTCAAACATGGACACACTACAAGATTCAATAGTAACGGTGCATCACACACTACAGGATATTATTAAGATTATCGTGCCAGAGGGAGCATGAAGGCACCGCCTCACGTACTCTCAAGAGGAAGCAGATGTAAACAAAACGGTGACTGACATGGAGCAACATCTTGCTGTAAAGTTGAAAATGCTTTTCAATGGAGGAAAAAACAGAAGGCTTAATGAGTCTGGATGAGAGAATGGTTGGAGAGACATGATCAACACAGGCTGTCTATTATTCAGCTTGAATTGAAGGTCAGTTTTAACATCTGTGAACAGTAATAGGCTAGCTAACGTTAGGGGTGAATCAGAGATAAAACATCCAAAAACTCTGTAGTCTGAGGGTGGCGTAAAATAACTTGATTGAAGTCTTACCTATTTGCCTCTCCAGGTCGGCTGCTTCATCTGGGGTGGCCCTGGGCAGCACCCCTGGGTCACTGAAGCTGGTTCTCAGAAGTGTCCCCAGTACAAATAGAAACAGCACACCTCCTATAACTGGGATGACTGGGGTCAGGTGCTGTGCCAGGAACGGACAACTGGTGTGACAGGAAGAGATAAAGAGATGTAAGCAAACAGCAGACAAGAGTTACACAGTTCAGCCAGACAGGTAATGCCTAGCTATGTACTTAAAACCTGAAAGTTCAAATTGAGTCTTGGAGGATTACTGAACAAACGTCAGCTGATGGCTCAAGGGGCTATGTCTGTCTGCCCAAATACAATTTGTTCCTCTAAGCATAAATATTTGTACATAACAAGCCATTGCAAAACAACTGCAAAACAAAAAAGAGCTCTACTTGTAGCAGAGACAAGCCATCATCTTTACGAAGTGTTAATACCTGTGACTTTTTGCTTAATGAACAGTAAGTGGATATACAGACGGGCACACATGTAAGGTTCAGTCCCCCGTGTTGTAATCTGTTCTACTGAGACAATTTAGCATAATCCCATTAAACATCCACGGTGCAGGTGGTTATTACAGTAATCACATTTAGTCCCACAGAGGTGGGGCACAGGCTGCTGCTTCTCATTTCATTTCTTGGTCTCTCGTCTATTGGATTGAGTTTGGGGGTCAGTAAAATGGTGCCATTCAACACAAGGGAAACTAAAAATGAACATGGGGTAACCATATGTTTTTGGGGAATACAAAATGGTACTGCAAGGTTCACAATAACAGTGTTTACATTAAGGTTCTTGCTCATCTACTCATGCACTGAAATGAAAAGCAACATGAAAAAAGGCGGTGTTAATCAAACCTTTAAGTATTGATTCTTTTATTTGTTGTGCTGAAAATACATGTGCATCAAATACTTTTGTCAAGTGACTTTTATCAGAATAGACTTTATTTATTTAAAAAAATACTTAAAGGTGCTGTATGTAAGAATGTGGCCAAAATGGTTACTGCACCCCCCCCACCCCACAGATTCGAGGTTACTGGACAGCGGCACGCTGGAGACTGATTTGTTTGCCCACGGGCGGCTGCCGTGGCAGGGCCGCGTCACCGCGTCCTTGATCTTCCGTTTCCAGCGGACTGTTCGAGCAAGTCCGGCTTCTCTGCTGCTAATGCTGCTTGCCGTGCTGCTGTAGCTCAGTCGTAACTGTAACTGACGCTGAGACTCTACTGACTGCGTGACTGGTAGACGGCGCTGGGTGGCGCAACAGGCCAAAACACAAATTCAAAACATAAACATGATTTGCGGACTGTAAAAATTTTTTTTTTAATGCGAATATTCTGGCTGTACTATTGTTGTCGGTGAGATCAGTATGTTATATGAACATTATTCATTAGTCTCTGTGACATATTAGGAGGATATTACGACTATTTGCTTTAGATTTCTTACATATAGCTCATTTAACACTGGCTCCTTTTAGTAAAGGTAGAGGTCATTTGTTTGTATATTATGCATTAGTGACTCTTGCAGTAGAAGCACCATTTATTGCTGCATTACACTGAATGATGAACAAAAAGATGAAGGTAATTATAATATCACTTTTCAAGCGAGGCAGCATAAAGCGCAGACTTCGCATAGACAGCACTGATAAAAACAACTCCAAATAAAGACAGAAAAGCTCAAACAGCAAAATATATATATATATATAAGATATATATATAAAATATAAGCACACAGTTAAAAGGACTTATGAGATAAAGTTACAAATAAATCATCTGAAAAGAAACAGTGCCCATCGAATACGAACTGGAAGACCGTTCCAGAGTTGAGATGCCATTGCAGCCAACGCTCAATCATCCTTCGCCCCAAACCTGGTCTTTGTAACAGCTAGCAGACCTAAACCAGCAGATCCATGAGACCTTTGTGTGACTGGTCATGTAAAGCCTTGTATGTCATGGAGTAAAATTTTAAATTGGATTTTAAAAGACACTCTTAACTGATTGGTGGTATAGGTATTATCACCATCTACTAATTGCGTTAAACAGCACTCCATGATTGACTGCCATTCAAAAATCAATGCAGAGAAACGATGACTGCATGATCATAAACTAACTGAGGATGCTTGAAGTGACAGTAATGGCTATAATAAACCAACAGAGGTCAACCATTGTGGTTAGTCTGTTTGTAAGCCGTAAATTTATTTAACACTTTACAAAAATGTCACACTGTACAGTCCTTCTCTAACCCTGACATGTATGATAGGTTGCTGACGGACATTATATCACTATCCCTCTATCTAACCAGCCTTCAGATGGTAACACCTTAGGGGGGCGGCAGTTATATCCGCTGATCTATGCCAACAGCAGTTACTCTGATAAACCAAGCCAAACTATATTTAGGCTTGCCATGTTGGGCTCCATCAATGGTGGCGGATATGGAGGATGTAAATATGGACCTGGAGCATTTACTTTGCTGATCTGCGCTAATTGGGTTCAAGCATTATATGCTGCTTTCACCTGAACTGCTGGAGATAACTGCCCTTCAGGCAGGGGAAAAGGTCAGCCAACACATGACACCTAAGCAAGGAACACAAAGGCTCACTCATGTATTAGTGCACTCTTGAAAGAGTGCATGTTTCTAATTTTATAAATATAAGTGGCTGGCATTATGCCATATTCTGAAGTGATTTGAAGATACATTTTGCTCATAAGCAGAGGACGCCAGTTCACTATTTTTTTTAAATAAAAAGACTAAATCTGATCCAGATACATACAATAATTCTTTTGTTTGGAAGAGTCTTTAGGCTGTGACAAACATAATGTATACAACTTGTGCCATTGCCCTATCCAAGTGGACACAGGCCAGTCCTGCTGCTTCTCTACATCTGGAGTGAGACTGAACTCAGCAAAAAAAAAAAAAAAAACACAACTTGTCTAGGACATCAGCAGGAGGCTGCAGGCAGGACAACACGGTGCAGCACAAACATTTCTCCAGTCAAAAACTCGCCTGGAGGTTCCCAAGGTCACTGCACTGGACACTGACTGTGTCAATGTACAATACACACATCTTATGTCAGACACTTGCTAACAGAGCGTCCATTTTACAGCTCTCGGTGATTTGTGGTTCTTCCCCAGCCTCAGTCCTCTGAGCTGGGCTGCGTGGACACACATCATCCGGCACTGTGTCCTGAGATTTTAATCCAATACAGGGCATATTCCCATCTCTGGCTGAGACAGTGCTACAGACTATTTTTCTGCTTATAATCTTCCAAATCTGGCTTTCATTGTTTAGACAGAAAGCAGCTCTGTTGTTCCTGCCTATCAAAATACTTTGACTACAATCACTGGATGTACTAGTTGCATGTATCCTTTAGGCTATGCTTTGCCTCTAAATTCATGCAAACCACACAGCAGACATGATTATACAGCCAAGCATTAGCCTATTTTACTTCATTTGCCTAACACTACTGCAACAGTAATGTTTTGGTAATGTAGGCTATTCAAAGAAGAGAAAAACAGGCTTTGGGGGGGTGGGACAATATGCTTATCTCCTGATTCGATACTATCACGATACTCTGTTGCCAATTCTGAATGTATTGTGATTTTTAAGTATTGCTATTCAACAAGTATTGCAATTGATAATATGATTTATTGTTGTTATTGCTTTTAAAAAATATTAACACAATGTGATTTTTGATAAATAATAATCAGTAATGTGGATATTAGGAGTGGGGATGGATACAGCATAGTATCGCGATACTTTTGTGTGGCAAGATTGAATTGTCACATAGTGCCAAGTATTGACTTTTTTTGAATTAGTATATAAATTATTAATATGACAAATACAAATTAGACTTTGGGTACCCTACTAGAATAATATAATCAATTGCTTTTTCAGCCCACTAGATACATTTCGCTGCAAAGTCCCACACTAGACCATGGGAAAAAGTTAAATCGTACATTCATAATAAGTATATCTGCATATCATGAGGCATATTTCCTAAAACACTGCACATCACATGTCAGTCAGTCTATCTTCCTTTTATTTAAGCAGCATTATATACTGCATAGAAAAGTGGTAAATCAACTAATAACTGTTTTTATGGTCTTTTTTTTTTTTAACTAATTCACACTTGATCACAAAATTAAAAACTTGTTTTGTTACATGATGTTTTACAAACGTAATGAAATTTATCTAGACGACAGGAGTGTGCATCACATCGCACATTCATTCACTTCATTATAGGGTTGCAATTAACTTTAAACAAATCCCAATACTATAGATTTGGAGTTGTCAATATTGCTTTTCTGTGTACTGTAAAGAGCAACGGTTACAACTGAGATACACCCTGCGAAGAGCTGGTACAAACAAAATGACTGAGCAAATTGTATTTTCTTGCTCTACTGCCACAGACGGAGCAAAACGTATGTTTTCAGAAAGACAGATTTGCTTCAACTGCCAGAGAGAAAACAAATAACGAGAGAAAGCCAGCAGATTTCTGACCATTTAGACAGTGCTGAGAGGACGATTCCTTAAGAAATGCTGAAATGAGATGACTACTCACAGTCACACAGGGAAAGAACATGGTTCTTTGTTTCCTTTCTGGAGAGTTAAGTGCATGAAAAATGCATCATCATCTTCATCACATAGTCAACACAAACCATCCTGCTGTTGGCTGTTAGTGAACATAAATATCCACACTGAAGCCTGTAGGATTACCCGTGTCTTTTAATGTTTTTTAATGTTGTTATGATTGTGATGCTGTTTCTGCAAAGTTCCCGATGACCAAAATATCTGGAATGTTCCTCCACCAGGTAAAAAAAAAAAAAAAAAAGACATAAAGCAATCAACATCTGTAATACAGATGTATTTGTTTTTCTATGTCAATACAAATAGTTATTATTTTTCTTGTTGTTTTATTTATTCAAATAAAATTTAAAGAGCTGACAGCAGAGTAGCTCAGTTCATTTTACAAATTGATGAAACATTTTTAATAATAAATAACAACAATAAAATCAGAGAAACTTCAGTGGAGCTTTCATAAATGAGAAACAACAGAATCACACGGGGAATATTTTTTTTAGCATTTCAGAATAAGTGATGGATAAAAACAACACAATGAAGCTTAGCTGCTAAATGTCAGCCCCACCAAAACATGCCGTCTGTTGGGAAAAGACCTGCCTCTCTGACTGTTCATAACAACCACTGTGTGTACGAGTCTGCAGATTAGCTGTCTGTCTGCACCCGGAAAGCAGAAAATTTCAAAGTCTGATGTCATTACTGGGCATTTATTCATCTCCCCATTCAATCTGTCCTCTATTTTGTCTGATTGGTCACACATCACATTAATGAATCCACCAATTAGAGGTGCTAATGGGAAATCACTGCAGCTGTAAAAAGCTTGGCAGAATTTGAGTGAGGGTGCTACATTTGTAACAATTAACCCCAAGCCAAGATTTGCATGGTTGTAAAGTGATCAATGAGAAAATTAAGCCCTCCTTCCAAAATTTCAAATAAATGCAGAGGTCATTAAGAGCTACACATCCACAGAATCAGTGATGAGCTGCGTGTTCTCACTTTCTGTAGGGAAAGCTAGAACGTACAGATTTGTGCTCTCTTCCATGAAAACATTATATTTCTAAACTTGTCTGCTGGAAAGTGGTGATGGAGATGACTGAGAGCGCAGCACAAACTGCCGCCTCTGTCCTCAGAAGCCGTGTCTCAATGTGTCGGACATTGGGAACATAATGAAAAGGCAGTCATGTGTGGTAGAAAGTGACAAGTCGGTAGAAACGGACAGAGATTAAACACTGAAGCCATTAAAGAGGGGGGTGTAGATGCCACATCATGCCTGCCTCTTCTATGGACATGGATCAATAGAGATAAGTGGACGAGCTGCAGGTAAGCAACATTTTGCCTGGTTTAAGATCCCCCTGAAGACAATGTCCTCGCAATCAATTTTTATCAGTCACTGGACATGAGCAGTGAAGACAACGAGCAATTTTGGAAACCACTGCTGAGTGGATATCGACAAGGAACTGGACATTTCCAACTTTACATCCTCATTTTCCTTTTAGTTTGATACCAAATCTTATATTTAACTGGGACTTTAGGGGCTTTGTTGCCATGGAGACGGACAGTATCCAATGTCAGACATGGTAAATTTTCGAAAGGGAATGTGGTTACCCTGGAAACAGCCACATGAGTGAGCTGAAGCCTCCAAGGAAGAAAAAAAGAAACAAAGACATTCAATAAGATAGAGACAGCATGATGACACTCATTAAAATCCTTTTAAATGTCTCAGAAAACATTTTTTGGCTGATGAGGACGAAAATGGGATTATTGTTGGATTTGATCCAGAAATGGTGTCAAGACAGACGTCGCCACTGGGTGCTGACCACAGACGTAACCTAGGTTGAGGATTAAGGTGATGGAGACGTCTTCATGTGTTCCGTTGGTCTTAGCATAGTTTTATAGTTCTAAGTTTTTATCACTAGGAGAATAACTATGTTGGCTGGGACTAAGGCTGTGATGATAACCACATCACCGCAATACTACGGTCACATGCTACCACAGTGATGAGGTCACTACCGGGTTGTTTTTTTGTTGTTGTTTTTGAGCCGATACAATAAATTCATTAAAAAATGCGCTACTTGGGCTTTGATGCAGCCCCTTTGTTCAGTAACCACTTTGTAGCCTCGCTCCATGTCCCACCCACAGTGCTATGCGATGTGTGGTCAATGTCACCAGTAATAGCCTATCAACAGTGATGGCTGTCGAGCCACAGACAGCAAAGACGGGGACTGGAGCTGCTCTGCTTGGCGGTGGACTCGGAGCCGGTTGTCGAACATAAAGCAGCAGGTGTTACTGCAGTTGCAAAAACAATCCAGTGTTTCCTCTGGTTACATTCTGCTGTTAGCAATAGTAGTTACTGGATATAACCTTTGTTATATGAGTGCAAGAACCGTAAGACGAGGAAGAGGGAGTAAGAATGTGTCTGGACACAGACTATCCTAGTTTATAAAAATGTAGTGTAATGATGATACAGACATTTCATACACCGTGTAACACGGACAAACCGATAGACATTCAACCCACGTTGAAGTGTTCGTATGAGTCAGCCAACACACAGTTTTTCACAGTTAGTACATAATTCAGTCAGCAATGTAGTTCATACGCTTCGCTGTTAAACCACAGAATTAAACAATAACACTGATCACGTCCAAACTCATAGTGGTCTTTGCGCAGGGCACCAAGTGTTGGCAGGGGCACTTTAAAGTTCAATGGAAAACTAAGACCAAAAAAGTTTTGGAGGGCGGGGGCAGTACTGCCGTGAGAAAACACAAGAAAAAAAATCCATACTGCTATATAGCTATGAGATAGGATTGGAAATATTCTACCCTCAACACATATTGTATAGAAAGACACTTGTATGACAAACCGAAGAGGGCCTAAAGCTGAAATAATTTATTTTCGACATATCCCTACAAAATAAAAGCTATGGGTAACTGCAGAGATTATTGCTAATACTCAAGGTAACAAAGAAAATTACAATGCCAATACCAGTACCCTTAAGTGATAACAGAATAGTTTATCACTTTTTTCCCCACTTCAATCCATATCCATCATGTGAACGGAGGCATTCATTTGCATAAAATGCCACCAGATAGACGCCACAGGTTGTATAATATAGCCATACTTTCTAACATTTTGGTGGCATCTCGGCACGCTGAACTGCTAATTCTGTCAAATACATTGTGCTTAACTTCACCACACCACAAATTGTATGAGTTGTAGATGCTATAGTAGTGTGCAAGGCATATGTCGCATTAAATCTAAGAACACATGCAGTGATTGGCTGCAATCCAAACCATAGAGATCCGGGTACAAAAAGAATTGAAAGCAGGTATCGTTTGACTGGAGAAGTTTCAATACTTTTAGGTATTAGGTTATTTCAGTCGATACCTTAAAAGGTATTGAGTACTAATTACAGCCCTACTCTTCATACTGTACTCTAAGCGGACAACGATCATATTACTATACAGAGAACTCTAGACAGACAGATCTATCATTGGCTACTGTGGGATCATCTGAAATAAACTTAACCAAACATTCATAATGGAAAATATCCAAAATAAACTCCTCTTGTAATGACTGTCAAAACTCTTTTCCAACTCAGTTAAACCCCTAGCACCACAGACCAACAAAAATAGCCTCATAGGCCATCAAAGCAATCAAAGCTGAAGTTGTGCATTATGATAGCTGGTTTGGAACAAGTCAAGTGTTCAAACATAGACAGCAAAGCCAAGGTCTGAGATGACAGTTCTTTGATAGCTTGTCCTGATAATTACTCATCAAAAGGTACTCATTTATAAAAGCATACAGCATGACTGTGTGAATAATGTGTGTGAATTATTGACTGCTGAAGGCAGTGCAATAAAGCTATGATGGCCAATTCCTAGAACAAACGCCATAATGATATATGGTTAACGCATCTGCAAGAGATATTACCGTATGTCACTGTAGAGCAAAGAGTAACACAATGCACTGTGAGTAATGGACTTTAATCAGAGGATGGTTACAAGCATTCAGACAGCAATAAGCAGCAGGAGGACACATTATGTTGACAAAAGCAAAACCTAATGTTTGCTGTGTCTTTAAATAAGAAATGCTCATTGCTTCCTGCTTTCATTCCACTGGAGGGAGAAGCACTTGGTGCTGACACACTTGAGACTGGTGCACAGAAAAGTTAGCAGATGAGATTACGTAATACACCATTGGTTTGGGTTTTGAATCCCATGACCAAATTAGAGCATTTGAGGGACCAGGGTGGTCCCAGTCTTCTCACCTAAACTGATGAGTCCACACCAAGAACAATAAATATAATGACAACGATGTTAGCATCCACACTGATGAACAAGGCTCTCTACAGTGCATCTGTCATGTTAAACGTGAAGCTCTGTAAATTCGGATGAATTTTATTTCACTGTCATTGTTTCTATCATTCATTAAATCACTCTGAAAGTGATCTTAAAGACACGGTTCGCCACTGCTGTTGTTGTTTTATTTGTGGTGTGGATTCCAACAATGTAAACATTTATTTTTATAGTTACCATTTTTTTAATCACTTTAAACAGCTACTTTAAACTGTCTAGTAAAGTAAAGTCCAAGGAGATCAAAATTTGCAGTTTTCATCCCCTATGTATTTCTCAATTCCAATCCAAAAAGTAAATAATACACTTTCATTATTAAATAAATTACCTAATTTTAAAGTTGAATCATTAAAATAAAAATTCCCCCATCATAATAAAGTAGTTTCTTTACAGCCTCATCAAATCAGCCTTTCCAGTCATGACTGTCTTAAGCTTTTCCCTTGTTCCCTTTTCAGAAATCAGTATGCAAGGTTCGGGTTCGTATTCAAGTTCCTAGTGGTGAAAAAGAAACTAGAATGGCAAGCTTCAACACCAGCAAGGCTAACTTCAGTTTTTCAGTAGTGACACAAAGTACCAAAGTCTGCGTCAGCCATTGTTTCCTGCAATGTGACAGCTGTCAGCTGTGTGTGAATAATGCTTTAAATAAAACAGGGTAAAGTTCACCACATGACAGCTTCACAGGGTCACATACACTGGCACTTTACTTATCTATGCAGCAGGTATAGTTTAGTGCTGCATATGGTAAGATGTTTGGGATTGACTTTTACTGTCCTAATCTTGACTCTTTCAAATGTTCTTGCAACATATAGGCCATTTCTTGACTCATATTTACTTAGTAATTAAGCTTTGACTAAACAGCCAAAATATCTAATGCTGGACAAGTTCAAAACAGTAATCCAATTTAGAACAATTTAATCCATGTGCAATCCAATAAAAGCAATACACATGAACTTTATTCTCTCCAGACAAACAAAGCCACGGTCTAAATGAACTTTTTGGCTTTACAAGGTAGCTGCCAGATGAAAAACAGTTACCAGACAAACAGATTTTTTACCAGTCTAGAATAATAAAAGCCTTTTACTATTGCAATTTGCTATTATTAATATTTAACATGTTATCTTGGTCTCATTATTCTTATTTTTATAGTAGTATGCAGTAAAAACAGTAACACCATCTATGCAGAAATATTGATTCAAATGTTTAAACACTTAAGTGAAACACATGTGGATCATATACTGTGCATATATATATATATATATATATATATATATATATATATATAGATATATATATATATATATATATATATATATATATATATACACATATATATATATATAGATATATATATATATATATATACACACACACACAGACCCACAGATATATATATATATATATATATATATATATATATATATATATATATATATATATATGGAAAATTTATTAAGGAATAGCTAACAGGGTTTTTCATCTCTTCAGATGACAGCAACAAGTACCTCACATACTGTTACCAAACGATTTGATGACTGACGCACTGACATACACATGACACATGCAGCACAGCAGATCTAGCAGACTGAAGGGACAGCAGACCAGCAGCTTCCCCCACACATGTAGGAAGTTTGTTTATTTTCTACCAGCAAGAATGATGGTTGGTTTCCACAATTCACTCGCCAAAGACTAAATTTACTCGCATTTGGTGGCTGGCGAGTGTTAACTTTGGACCTTGCACAACACTTAAAACGCAACTATTTTAGTAAACCAAAAGGTCAAGGATCACAAAGATGGTTTAGAACTAATTTAGACTCAGGTTGCCTACCTCTCAGCCAAAGCTTCACTCTGAGTAAGAATCATTAAAATTAACAAACAGGAAACAGAGGAGGCAACGTCAACGTTTAGCATGGGAATAATCACATAAAACCAATCTGTATGAGCTCACATCCAATCATGTCTATTTGTGTGTCTTGCTTATTTAGACTTCTCACTAAACAAGCACAGGAAGAGGATGAGTCCTGTCAAAACAAGATTTGATTCCAATAAAAATATTTTTTATTTTGATCACACAAATATGTCCCAAAGGAGATATGTTTCACCACACAACTTTCTTTCTCTTATATGCTTACCAGCAAATATTGTAGTAACCAGAATAAAGAACATAAACTGAAGAACTGAAAATACAACCTGACATTACAGTTCCTTTTCAGTGAGTGTCCTCTGTGAGGGACATATTCATTATTTCCACAGAATACCAAAGGTAATCTTTCTACCTCAATAGGGTCTCCCGAGGTTTTCCTACTCATTTGCTTCCCAAAGGGTGCACTAATCTCAACAATAATCCAATCCAGATTACCGTTATCACATTTCCCACTAAATCCTCTTATGATGCCAACCAGTTTTTCAAAACTCAGCTGGCAGTTAAGCTTGAGGGACTTTCATCTCTGCTTGGTGCAACCATGTGAAGCTCGCAGCACTGTTCGCTGGCTGTCCTTTCAGCGTCACCTGGGATAAACTGCACCCTCGTTTACTTTCTTCTTCAGCCATAGAGCTTTGAAGGCAATCAATATCCTATGATCTGCAGAAAAGGGTCTGTCAAACATAGATCATCGTACACACCATCTGGGCCTGCAATTCTCTTCAGTACTTGCTCGAGAAGAGGTATAGTTTACAAGGAGATATTACTCAATGGTGATGCAGTACCAAATATGTGATTGTGTTTAAAATGTGCTGAACATTGTGTTAAAATTGCATTTGAAGCACTTGCTTTTGCGGCCTCTCGCTCCAAGTCTCATTACTCATCTGGCTACATGGATACAAGGCTTTGTCAGCTTTGCCTTTTATTACATTTTGATTGCTTTTGATGGCAGGCAAGGGCAGAACATGAACCTCATTTTAGCCGTAGGCCAAGTCATTTGTCAATGAAACAACTGAACATGACACGCTTTTGCAAATGGTTACATTTTTTTCGCCCAGACTACTTCATTGAATCATGATTTCCCGGCACCTTTCGCACAGATATCACTAGTGCACGACATAGCCTCACAGGACTGCAGTGGTCATGCGTGCATTTGAGAACTCTGCAAATCCGTTAGCATAACCTTCCAACATGTGCCACGCACTCAATTACTGCTGGCACAGGGAGCGGATTTGCCAGCACAGGAGGGCTGTGTGACAAACAGAGGGTGCTGGGTCAATTGAAGGCTTGGAGCGAGCCAGAGAGAGGAATCGCACTACAAAAAGCAAACAGCTGGGCATGATTCCTGGTTTCAATGAGCCTAGGTGACAGATCGGCCTCTTGATTCAACAACAAAACAGACAGCGGCGATAAAGTCTCTGACAGAATGTCCCGCGAGGAATTAAAGTCACATCCCAAACACATTCACTTTTGAAATGACCTAGATCTGGCTAGCTGATGTTTATACATGATTAAACACTCAAGTGCAGCATGCTCATTGTTCTGATTTACCCACCTGAAAAAGGAGCAAAATCTGAGCATTTTATGCTCTTGTGTTGGGCTTCTGTGTGAAAATGTTTATATCCTTTATTCAATTAAGTGTAAGCCAGTGAGACTAAATCAGGAATGGCACACTACTCTAAATTCTTATTTGACAGTTTGGCTTGAGAGGAATGCTTTTCTTGTCTCGAGGAAACCATGTCTACCATGGGTGTGACTGTTCAAATTATGTGGACAAAGACTCTTTCGCAACTGTGTGCCTTATGACACTCCAAACGCTGACTTATTATTTTGGCCAAGCATGCAGCAAATACATTTGCTATTCTTCTGGAGCAGTGTGCAGAGCTAACATTGCAAAGAAAATAAAGAGTCAACATTTCACTGGTTTCATTACATTACATTTCCAACAACAGGACAGCAAAAGATGGCATGCTTGTTGAGGGGTCTTGAGAGCTATTGTATTCTCTGAGTGAGGCAGAAAATACAATGCCTGGGGTGTTCACAAAAAAGTGGTTTTGTTCCTATTCACAAGAGATGACCGAAGACCACTTCTAAGAAACTTGACCTCTGCCTACTTGTCCATTTAGAGTGTTCTTAAGAGGCCACTTTATTAAACCTGTGGACAAACACGATTATGTCAGCTTAATGTGGTTTGTGCCAGTTCAATTTCTGAGCAGGTTTCTTTTCAACAACTTCCAGCATCTGAGCTGTCAGGATTATCTGCTGGTGCAAAAGGAGACTCTTAAAAATTACTTGGAAGATAATTTATCACAAGACTAGACAGCATCTCGTGAGATGATCTACATGACAACTGTTGAACCAGCACAAACACGCTTCTACATAAAGATAAGATGGCACACCTTAATGTGCTGATGAATGAAGAGCTGGTGAAATTAAGATCCTTATGGCCCTATTCCACCAAAATGAGCGTGTGTACGTGAGTTTTTGAAAGCCACTAAAAATAGGTGATAAACTTCTTCCAGAATGCCTGTAGACCATAGCTGTGTACACAGCTCTGCAGCCGAAGAGTATGACTTTCTGTGTGTGGGTTTTGGTTTTTTTGGGTTTGTCACAATTGACATCATGCACAGGCCAGAACACTGGTCAGTAGCGCGTTTACCCAGGTGTTGTATTTCCATCAACGCTAATCGGAGCCAGAGCCAGACCCGATGAATACCTGTGACTACAGCAGAGTTACCTGACCCATGTGTGATTGCCGATCATAATCTTCCCCATTACACTTTTTTTTGCAGTGGGAAAAGGGCTTTAGTCTTTGTCAAAGTCCAGGTAAAGCAAAAATAAGCATGTTCTGAATGTATTACACCACAGAAAAATATGTTATTGACCACCCAGCCAAACATGAAAAATGACCAAGTATATAAAATTAGTTTTCAAAACTGTAAATAAAATAAGCAGTATTCTCTGCTCTGAGACGCTGGGGGCGCTGAACCGAACAACGAGCTGCTGTGCATCAACAGGCTCTCTTTAGCAGCTAACCAGATAGCACACAGAGTCTATAGTAGCGTAGCACACACCCCTGAGCCTAAGAACAAGCGCTGCCCAACGGCGACAGACTCTCGTTCAGCTGCTAACATCAGCAAAAAGTACACCCACAGCGATGAACACTAACTGCCAGTGGGCCAGGGAGCCAAATTTGGACTCAAAGACTGAAAGTTCTGTTAGTGATGGCCATTTAGGTTGTGTTTATATGGTTGTGGCATTTAAAAGAGATGTTTATTCATGTATTTATTAGACTAAAAGAGCTAAGAGTCAAAAATGGGGTGAAAAAAACCCCAACAAAACACTGATACTATGCACTCTAATGATAGTGGTAACAACACCGCTGTGCTCCATTGACTCTAATGCAATCATTTCAAATTCCTTCATATTCAGGCTGGTTGTGTGGATTGGGAGCCTGGGGCACGTTGTGTATTAATGATACTCATTACCTGGAGAGGTTGGAAAAAAATCTACGTTTCTTCCCTGTTCCAAAACCAAAATCAGACACTTAAAAGTGTAGGGTTAGCTAGCTAGCTACTGAAGATATAGCCTACTGAGTGTATACACATGCTGCTTTTGCTTTTTAATGATTATAACAGTGAAAAAAGGCAGACCCTGCTGTACAGGAACCAGTGAAGGGAAGCAGGGAAACTTTGCTGATATTCATCCAGCTGTGTGACATCGCATTGTGTGCAGATGAATGTTGTTTGACTTCCCCTAGAGATCCCAGCCTGTCCAGCGGCGGAGGTCTGACTGCTGGCAGCGGCACAGGGACGAAGCCAAAACCGTTCATCTGCACACACTGTGATGCCACACAGCTGGTTCAGCATCAGTGAAGTCTCCCTTTATATTCACTGTCCTGTGTGGCGATCAGCAGTGATGTGGTGGTTCACTTTTACACTGTGATCTGTAGCCTATAGTTCGGCTTTAGCTTCTAACTATCTTTGTCTTTTTAACCTGTTGTTGCTGCTGAGTCAGTTTGACATCCTGGATATATCCTTCAAACTCAGACTGTAGAGCCCTCTGTCTGCTTCTCTCTGGAATCACTGTTTCATTTTTCCAAAAACATGATAATATCTCTTCAGGGAGTGCAGTTATTTACAGTGCGGGCTACATGCTTACTCTGAAAGCTTGTCAACAGTTGGATCATCACAAAGGGGCGGGGCGTAGCAAAAGTTCAGTTCAGTACTATACAGTTCCCTGTCGTGACACATTATTAACAAGTATTTTCTAACATATATCATGTGTTTATAAAGAAGTCACTGATTTTGATTTACCTTGACTTCAATGTCACTGACAGACCAAAGTGAAAAAACTGTTTTTACGCTTTCTTCATACCCATCATTTACCTTGTCTCCCCTCTCCACAGCTAAGTTTAATCACTCTTTCAAAAACTACTGAGCTTTAAGTCGATCCTAATCGCATACTTAGAGGTTTATAAAGGCCGCACACATTCAGGCAATCTCCCTCTCCATCCTGTCAAAATCATGACTAGTAAAAACGCAGATTTGGATTAGGCAGGTGCAAAATGGGTGTGACTAGAGAGTAAGAATTTAAATAACCCCCTTCATTAAAGCTGCTTTACTTGTAACTCAACTACATAGTCATCTAAACATCGGATACACGCACTGTTTACATTTCAAGTGGATTACTCATCAAGCCTCCTCCTTTCCATGCTCAGTCAATGCAAGTTTGCGAGTAAGAACCCATCTGTCTTCTTAATTAGCTAAAACCATCTGATGGCATTCATAACAGCATCACTGTAGCAAACCAACTGCCAAAGTGGGTCACACTTTTCTGAATCAAACCAGAGTTTCTACCAATCAATCTTTCCAACAGTATAAAAGCAGGTTAGACAACTTCCCATAAGTCAGTTTGTCGTAATTACCCGAGCCAAAAATGGCTGACTTTGCAGAGGCTTTTGACGCAACTGCTACCCTTTCTGCTATATTGCAATAAACTGCAATAATATTTACAAACTACCAGCAAGCAGGAAAACATAATTGCGAAAAGGTAATATCTCCAACTGTTTGAGAACTGAAAGTTTATTTTGGCAGGTAAATGTATCTGGTTCAAAACCATTCTTGTTAGACAAAGAAATTCCCCATGATTTAAACCTGTCATGCAACAAACACTCCCAGGCAGTTTTACCGGAAGACGTAAATTAAAGCAAATCAAAGCACAGCCCGTTCTTCTATTAATGAAATGAACTACATGTGCCGATATCAAGTACATGAGCTGCCCTGATGCCCCTCACAACTGACTTCAGTTTCCGTGGTTTTACTCAATCAATATGAGCATTTCTACATGGTAACAAGTGAACTGTATGTGTAACCTCATCACTTCAAGATAAACATTTTGCAATACAGTTTTGCAAGAATGAACACTGCCAGAAAGCTTAAGATTCCTCTTTTGCCATTTAAAGAGCTGCAGGCGACAACCAAAAACTCTAACATTCAATGTGTCATCAAGGTGTCATTACCCTTTACAGTATGCTTCCTGTTATGTGGAAAACATTCAGCAGTTCACAACTACTTAGAAAACACAGCGCCCAGTTATCGCAAATGTATGGAAATTAGATTAGATCTTAATTTTACTAACATACGGGACAAAGAAAATAAGCAAATCCTCACAGTTAAGAGGCTGCTTGAATTCTCTGCTTCAAAAAGTAGGGATGTGCGTGATTAGTCGACTAGTTGATTAAATGTTCTTACCTTTGCTGATGGGCCCCAGAAATACTTGTTAGTTAAACTTATTACTTGTGTTAACTTAATGAAAAAAGTGACTTAATGGCTCTTATAATATGTTAGACCATGTTTTAAGTTAAGGATATAACTGTGCTCAATCTTGACAGTTTTCTAAGTGTTTAATCTTCCATTTAAATGTCAGGAAAATTAGTTGTTAGATACATCCCCAATCAAAACAGTCACCAATTTTCTGTTGATCGACTAATCTAGGGGCCCAGAAGGTAGAGCAGGTTGTCAACTAACCACAGGGTTGGACGGTCATTCCCCAGCTACTACGGTCCAAATATCAAAGTGTGCTTGGACAAGACACTGAACCCCAAATTGCAACCGATGGTCAAGCCAGCACCAAGCTCGCTGCCATCAGTATGTGAATGAGAGAGAATGAATGCTTCGGATAAAAGCACTGTATTAATGCAGCCATTTCAAATCAACACTAGAAAATGGTCCTTCAATAATCAACACGAGTGTTGCCACTATTCACTGCTTAGTGTCTTGATGACTGGTGCATTCCATTTTATGACTCTGTCCACCTCAAATACGACTAAACAGGAAGTGTTAAACCTCTTCTCTGCCCAAAAATGTGGTTCTCCAGATCGATTTTCTCAGCAAACAAAATGGCATAACAGAACACCACTTCAAACATCTGCCTGAGTGAACTTTTACAAGGCATAAGGGAGAGACGGCAACATGTGCAACAACAGCACACATGGACGTCTGGGGGGAGCCAGCATCGGAATAATAAACAGACCAAAGTCTGCCGGTCACTAACAGAGTTTATTGTGCATGGCTGAGCACCCCTTAGACAGACAAAAAAAAACAAGCTAAAGGAAATATGGAGACGAGGAAAGATCTCTGTTAAATGTTTTGTTTGTGTGTGTGTGTGTGTGTGTGTGTGTGTGTGTCTCCATCCCTAAACACTCGCCATCTGTTGACTCCTAGACTCCACTAATCAGAACATCGCCTTTAAACAGATACGGACCAGGTGTCATCCGCCTGATTTAAAGTATCGTAATAAGAAACAAAAGTAATTCAAGAGACAGACCGAATGAGAAGCTGTTCTCCACTATGCTGCTGACAACTTGCGAGCAGGGTTAGAAAAACACATCTAATCGAAACGCATTACAGTTAATGACAACAGAAGCCAATGTGCAGGTCTGCTGACTATCGCCCTGTCCGATAAATGTCTCCTTTCAGCTGATGGGAGTAGGGTGGGTGGGGAGGGGAGACAGTGAGAGAGAGGAAAACCAGGAGGACTCAGTCAGCCTTGGGGGCATGGACAGTTGAACAAGCAGGATAGTGCTAAGCTGAAAAGTGGCTTTGTGGTTGCATGGTGTTCCTGAAAATGTCCCCTGTAGTCACAACAAACAGAGGACAGTACACTGGGCCCAGCTCCATTGACTGGCCACAGTGTAGGAAATTAAGCTATCTGAGGGGGGAAGGTATCATCAGGAAGCATCTGGCATCCTCCATGTGGGTGCTGGGGAACATCCAGGTCCGAATGGACACTGCGGTACACTTCCCTCCCAATTTAGTATTTTTAATCAACTGTTCCATCGTAAAGAGAGTTGGGATGTTTTAGCCTGGGATAACCTCTCTCTAGCATGTTGCCCTTTGGTCATAGGTTATGTCTGTATCTCTGCTGAGGTGACAATGTATTGAAAGATGAAGTGGTCTAGAGGTCACTGCTGATAGATGTGTAGCATTGTGACTGTGAAGAACTTTACACACAAGGCAAACAAAAAACATACCTGGCAGTGGTTTGGAATGGCACATACAATCAAAATTTAAAAAAATCAATACAGCATAGTATGCTGATATTTTGTGTGGCAATTTTGTATCAATACGCGTGTATCAAAATCAGCTGCTTTTTCAGTCCACTAGATACATTTTGCTGCAATAGAAATGACGAGAAATAAACAGAGAGAAAATTTTATCTTTTAACATCAAACAAATTTTGATTACGTTTTCTTTTGGATACATAATTTGCGGTTGAAAAATGTAATAAATTGCAATATATCGCAATTCATGTTATTGCAATGTTCAGAATATCATTTAAAATCGCAATAACTTTGCATCATGACCCAGTATCATGATAATATCCTATTGTGAGGCCAGTATTTACATTATGCTACTAACACTAGCAGCATGACGAGATGCTGACCGCCTACTGTACACTGAGTGCTCTACATTTGGCATTGTTTCTAGTCGCCAAGAGACAAAAAAGCTGGGCTCAGCACTGACACTTTTTACCCAGCTGTCCAATCACAGTGAAGGAGGTGCTCTTGCTTAGCATCAGCAATGGAGGAGAAATTAATACTGCTGGCCAAACACTGGTGGTCTGTCCTTTCTCCATGCTTCAACCTTCCCTTCATCCAGAGCAGGTGCTCTACCTTGTGCCAACAATTTTACTTCTGCAGATATTCTGTATCATAGCAACCAGGCGCAACCAAATCAACTCAGCTGAAATAACGTTGCACGAATTTCATTTGTTTTAAAATTGTCTTTCTTTTGTCATTTGGAAACAGCTAATTTACAGATCACCAAAATCAGGATAAATTAAGCAATTTGCAAAAACAACAAAAATTGCAGTAATACTGCATATCACGCTTTTGAGCCAACCTAAAAAAACGCAGGGGAAATTCCATCACTGCGACAGCCCTACATCATAGTAAGTCCTTTCAGAATGTTCTAAATTATATGACACACTGATTTACACATGAACATCACATTTAGTCAGAGTTTTGTTAGAATAGTGCTTGTGTGTGTACTATTCACTGTCTGTATCATTACAGTCCAGATACTGAACAGCAGCCATCAACCACAGCACATATTTTGCCTGTTAAGCTTTCTCTGGCTCTGAAGCACTTTAACCTGATAAAGACTGTCTGATTGAGCCACAAATCTCATGATGAAGCAGGATTTTTATCTAGTATAGATGGGGTTTCTAAGATGATAGATGACAGAGTGATTACTTGGGACTAATGAGAGAAACAATGCACTCTGTCTCTCTCGTGGTACACACTGCAGTGCTCAGGTCAGTGTCTGTGTCTACATGCTGTATCATGCACTTCAGTCACAGTGAGCCAATCTGGGACATGTGGGATGAGGTAAAGATGAAGGGCTGGGTGAGACAGTGTGGAGAAGTACATTCTGTCTGTTGATTACAGGTTGTTCTACCTGTGGGAGAAAGACGGAGGGCTCCTTTGGGGATAGTGGGGCTGTGATTAAGGGAGTGCAAGTGGCACACAGAGGTGAACTGACACTGTGTAGTCAACTCCATAAGTCACAGGTGGCTGATTTGAGACCAATGAGAAACAAAAAGTGTGAGGTAACTCTCTACTAAGTTATCATGCTGTCACTGTGTCTGTGTGTTGCAGCACTATCTATATATATATATATATATATATAAAATCCTATTTCTGGACATCAACTACAGGATAGCATCCCTGCAACTGGTCAGGATCTCGCTCAAGGACACTTTGGTAATGTTAGTATTTGCATGTTCGCCAACAGTTGTTTGAAGACAGGCTTTCTAGCTGGAGGGTGCTCTTTTACTGCAAGGCCAGCATGCCAACACACAAATGGTAAATGTGGAACAGAAACTACCTGTCCCCTTTTTCAAGAGGCAAACATCATGCAAGGGCATGTACAAACCATAAACAAATTAAAAGAGGAAACCCACACCACAGAGTAGTTTCCGTCAGCAACAGCCCCCGGGGCAAAACACACTGCCTTTACTGAAGATACTTTATATATTATATCTTACTTTTTAAAACAGAGCTGTCTGCCTAATCCCCAACCAGTTTGTCCTGACATCTCCCTGAGCCCCGAGGAGGAGGAGGAGGAGGAGTGATGTCAGTGACATAACTGACCTATATCTAAACTTTTTTTTTTTTTATCTGACAGCTGAGCTCATGAAATGAAATCCCTAATCCACAACGTCAATGTGCACAAGTGAATAGCAGATGGGGGAGCACAAAGGGACTGCAACAGTACTTACTCAAAGGTGAAGAAAAGTCCACAAGTGACAAGGATGAGGACAAGGGTGAGGTAGAAAACCCCCGTCTGCTTGGCCATCATAATCCTCCCATCGCAGTAAAACTTATTCCGACCTGGGAAGGACTCCCACTTCCTCTTCCTTGGGGTCTTTTTCTTGTAAGGGGTCTCCATTGGTGTGGAGCTGCGAGTACTTATTTGGCTGTACTCGCACTCTCTCATGGACTCAGATACCCCGAGATGCATCAATTGCTGATTAAAATCCCCGCAGCTGAATAAATCCCGGGGCAGATATGCCTCTGCGGAGAAAACACACCAGACCAGTTTACAGGCTATGTTCACAACTTTTCAAACACATGCCTGCTGGGGGGGAAAAGTTTGTGAATAGTCCAAGACACTTCCTGGTATTAAAAATACTTAGCTAACACTGTGGCTTTTTAAAGATGTAACGTTAGCCTCTAGCAATTTAAGTAATGCTACAAATAGTACAGCAAGTCTGGCTAACCTGACGTTAGCTAACTTGGCAAATAACTTCACACATACCGTAGCTTCACATTTATAGCGACTTTGTTAGCTAGCAACCAGGTTAGCATTCACTATAAACTCAATGTAGATTCACGCTAAAGCTAACACGGCTAGCAAGTTGGTGAAATGACTGGTAAGTTATTGTTAGCACGTTGGCCAACTTTGCAATTAAAGGCTAGCTTACTGGCCACTCACTTAACCCGCACAACTACACGCTTTCACTCGGCTGTTTCGTCTAAACTCTACAGCTAAGAGGAGCTAAAATGAAGGTCTTGGTGTAACGTTAGTCTCAGGCTGTCAGCCACCTAACGTTACAGACACAACGGCTTCACATCCCGGTTGTGTGTCTGAGCTCTGCCTGCCGAAGCGACAGTTGAAGCGCTGCCTTACCGAAGGAAAGTAACGCTGGTCGTCGTGCTCGGGTGTTGTCGCGTAGCTACTCCTTTCGTTATCCAGGTTTGTTACGAGCCGACGGCAATGCGAAGAACACCATTTTTAGAAAGTTGAGGCTTTTAAAAAAAATGAGTCAGAAAGTGGCACCTCGTCGCCGATGTGGTTTAAAAAAGGAGAATCCAGAGAAAGACCGCACGACGGGGGAGCTCTCAGACGAGCTCCAGCATCCTGACTGGCGGTCGCTCGGAGACACACTATTACGAGTCTTTGCGCACAACACGAGCCGAGCAGGACCTCACAGCCATATGTCCACGAGCGAATAACACCCAGATATTTTCACCATTCTGCCGCGTTTTGGGGAAAAGTTGCAGCATTTCTCAAGGAGCGTGCAGACAGGCCGGACCCTCCGTTCACATTGTGTCCCTCTCCTCACACACACACACACACAGTGCTGCCACCCTCGCAAACAACAAACATCAACATGGGAGCAGAGCAGAGCCTCCCAGCCTGCTCCTCCCCCTCCAAGTGAGGCTGAAGTCACCACTGAGGAGGTGCAAAGGGAGGACGAGCTGTTAAAAGGGTTCCCAAATCGTGGTCCAGGGACCTCTAGGCGTCGATCACGGGGTCCCTATTAGCAGGGGTGCGCTCAGGGGTGACACTGGGCACCACCATCATGCATGGATGCAGTACTGCATGTTAAAGGTCAAGATGAATTATTTTTTTCATCCCTCAAAATCACAAAACAGTCTATTCCTTTGTATTTTCAGATCAAAATCCTGTCATGTCTTCTTACCGTAAAACAAAATATGACGTGTGCTTGATTAAGTTTGTACCAGCTGATTTCAGCCAGTGATATCCTCCTGAGATTCTCTCCTCTTTTTTGGTTTCCCACACCTTACACTTCATTCTGCATAACTTCGACCAGTCGTCCTTATTTGTGGACACTTTTTTGTGCCATCTAGTGGTAGTAAGAGCACAATACACTTATCCATGTAAAAACAAGATGGCAGCGATCTCTGCCAAGTTAGTCTGCAGCTGATGCCAACACTTCAGTGGACAAGGTCCAAAACCTGATAAGTTGTTCATTTACGATTAGTAAATTTGTAGTTTGATATGGCAATAAATTTGACCAATTTTAGCAACAGTAACAAGATAAGATGCAGTTAATTAGGAAGTACTTGTTTGAGGACATTGGGACTTTATTGTCATTGACAATGTTTAGTTTTTTGTACTTACCAGATCCTCCTGATCCCAAATAGCTAGGAGAAATAAAAAATGCATACCAAACAAAAGTTCAGGTCTCAGGAGGATATGATGACATCCACCCATCAATCAATCAATCACTAAACTTTAAGCTGTACAGAGCTATGATTCATTAGTTAGCTTCCTAGCAACAGCATATGTCAGTATGTCTTTGGGTGTTTGCCACCTCACACTGTGCTGCATTTCCCCCAAAATACCATGTCTACGAGCCCGCTGGTTAGACTTTTTCTCTGTTAGCTCCATTTGTGCCAGGCATTATAAGGGACTGGAGTGTATGGGCTTTGTCTCCTATAGACTGTATAAAGATGGACGACTTGACAGCTCTTCGAAAGTGAAGCCAAAACATATCCATCGCCCCCTGGTGGCTGGCTGCAGTATAGCTCATAAAGCCCACCCTCTCTATGTCAGTGGATGGGACATGGGCCAAGCTAAAAACTCAAAACACACATCAGGTAAATTTTTCCCAAAGATGGTTTCTGTCATTTCAAGTAGTTTTTATCAAGCTGCTGTATGTTCAAGTGTTCATTTTGCTGATAAGTCTAATTTTAATTAGTTATTTAATGCCTTAAAACTGGGATATTACAACTTGATTCACAGCTGTGTTAGCCAGTAGGTGGGCTTGCATTCAGAGGTGCTGCTAGCAAATGGTCGGACAGGTGTATGGGTGAGAAACTTGATACCACGAAGATTGCTACTTTGCAGCAAATGATGTCACCAAAGCAAGATGGCAACGGCCGTAGCTGGGATATTTTAGCCTCACTTCTGTACAGTGGGGGTAAGTGGAGATGTGTCGTCCATCTTCACATTCAGTCTGTGCTTTCTCTCTAATGAATACTGCTATCTCGTTGGTGGACACCATGTTTGTCATGACACACTCACTCTCAGCGATCAAATTAAATTCCTCTCAACGTTATCCCTCACCTGCCTATCTTATTTCACTCGCAAGTACATCCCAATACTGAAGCAAGATACTCACAAAATGCCATTTCATCTGGACTTAAACAAGGCTTTCTATTTATGCTTTTGATATTTATTGATAATCATTATTTGAGATTGGTAATATTCTGTTTTTTCTTACTGTCGACAAATCCCATGAATCCCATAATTGTTTGTGATATTGCTCGCTGGCACACAGTTCATTTCCTTTGTTCTTTCAACATGGGGCTCTATTGTTGATATGCTAACTGGCTAACTAGCGTCTTGAACCCGTCTTGTCTGTCACCTGCTTTCCGTTTTTGAATGACGAACACAGACGACCACCTCCTACTGGATTGGAGAGTTAATTCCTTTCATGCAGGCGCAGAACATATGTGCTATTAGCTTTTGTCTGTAGTCTTCGCAGTGTGTTCAGGTGCAACTCGGGGTCGGCAGTAGCTCAGTCCATAAGGCCTTATGTTGGGAACCAGAGGGTCACCAGCTCAAGTCCCCATCTGGACCAAATATGGAGTGTGGACTGGTAGCTAGAGAGGTGCCAGATTGCCCCTGAGCAAGACACAAATCCTCCAACTGCTCAGGGTGCCTGTCCATGGGCAGCCCCCTCTCTGATATCTTTCCAACTAATGCATGTGTAGGTCCAGTTTGTGCATGTGTGTGTATTTCAGGCCTGTGTGTGTATGACAACAGAGTGAAAAAATATCCTCTTCTTCTTCCTCTTAACTAACTTCTTGGCCGAAGCACAGGCAATGTGAGGTGACGCAACACTTGGCCTCCATGGCTGCTAATTCTTTGATGTCAGTTTGGCGTGTCTGGGCCATAAAAGGACTTTTCCCGTTGACTGCTATTATAATTATGTCTGTAAAACTATTGATAGGACACATCAAACTGCAAACAAGGCCAGACATATTCCTTGTATTAGGGTTAATTGTTATCATGTGGAACAGCCTCGATCCACCGGCCAGACACATGATGGCTGGGTCATGTTCACGCTTTAAGTTTGAGTCAGGACGCATATAGTTAAATGCAGTATTATTTCACACTTGAACATGAGTACAGTGTTAGATAAACGGTTCAATGCCCCTTAATTGACCTGTTGAAATGTTCCCTTGAAAACAGAAGCACAGTTATCGCATTAATCACAATGATTCAGGAAGAAGATAAAATGACTGAAGACCAACAAAACAAACATCATCACTGGCAACAAAACATTCAATAAATGGGGGGCGATGAGTCACATGAACTTTGCTTCCACTCAAAACAGACGTGGTGATGCTGTTATATGGCTCGTGCCCTGCTCTTGAGCCAAATACAGTTCTCTGATGACACAATTTCCTGTTCAGCATCAGTACGAATGATTGCATCATCAGCCTACAGCTCCTCAGTCATCTATCCTCCTCTTAACACCTACACACGCGCGCGAGCACACACGCTCACATGCACGTACGCCTCTTCATCTTAGTCCTGAAGTCACCCGAGCGGTTTAGCTCATTCACTCCCACAGCCAAACAATTATCCACTTTCTCTGAGAAGATGTCTGGCTGCATTTCATGTAATGTGAGAGGACTTAATTGTTCAGAATCAAACATTTATTCTCAGCGTGCTTTTATGTGCTGCCAGTGCATTTGTTGTATTAAAGGAAGGCATATTGAGCTTATCAGATCGGAAATGAAAAGTCATCACACACACATACAGACTGCATTACTTCATGCACAGGGCCGGCTGTTGATGTAGCATTTCTAAGGCAGTGGTCATACTGCAAGTTGTCCTTGTTAAAGCTTGTGTCATGCATCTACAACCCGACTGAGAGTGTGATTGGCCGCCGCTGCCGGGCATGTGAAGCTATCAAGTGGCACATGTTTCACTTAATCTGTTGGAAAGCTGTGGATGTTTTCAATGGTTGCTAATGATCTGTAAGCCCTCCAGACTAATTCCTTAACTGTGGGGCTCGTGTAGCGATGTGATGACATATGGCTGAGGCTGTGTTTGTGTTGGGAAATAAGTGGACGTGATAGGGCCTTTGAGTCCCGATCCAAGAACAACATGGGCCTGAATCACATCCTGCCAAGGCCTCATCCAGGCAATATTGTTTCATTTAGAAAGCTGGACAGGATGAAAGCACATAGTGACATCAAAGCCTCATCAAGAGGCCAATACTCTCTATAGCCACAATTATTGGACTTGGCCTGATCCGGTAAACACACACACACTTCACACCACACATATATTGTAACACATCCCCGAAAAGGTCAGAGCAGTCTCTTTTGTTTTCACCCGATGCTCATTCATCTACCTACGTTTGCGGTGAGAGGCAGCAGGGCAGGGTACCCAGGCCAGCAGTAGCCAATGACGGGCCTGGCTTCCTCTCAGCCACCACATCCATCCTGTCAGAGCTCGATGACTCAGCTTCTCAGAGGCACAGGAGTGTGGGAGGTTTTCTCCTGCGGTTGGCTGCCTACGTGAAACGCATCCTCCATCACCAAAAAAGTACAACAAACCTACTTTCCATCCAAACTCTAAATGACAGGCTGAAATTGAAAGCGCTCAGAGGCATGTGGGCTAAGTCTCTGTTTGTAATGTGCAGGTGCACACATGTAATGGCAATACAGCTAGGGTGAAGGTGCCAAGACATAACCGAAAGCATATGAATCATTTCTGTCTCCGCAGAAACGTGCTTCAGTTAGAAATCAGCCGGGCTGTTAACCACCTCTCAGGCTGCTGTAATTATTTCTAAGGTGTCGGTGAGATTTTAATAAGATGAAGATGAGTGATCGAGCCTCTCTGCAGCCAAGCAACCCGGCTTTGAAACCCAACCTGTTCACTGCCTGTGTTGTCAACCTGAGGAATGCTATTATTAAAGGAAGCTTAAAATAGGACTTGATATTATGCCCACAATTCCCCTGGCAAAGGAAAAGAGGGAGAAATATTTTAAATTCCAACTAAAGAGGAAGTAACAATTCTGGGGGCTGTATTCAAAGACAAAATAAATAGAAAGCAGGAGAATGGTGAGGAGTAACTGGTGCTATCAGACTCAGCGTGATCCACAGTGAAGGTAGTATCAGATGTGTAACACTAGAGGATAATAAAAAGGGTTGCTGGCAGATGTGTCTTTATCCAACTCTTTTTCTGTCTTATGAACCAATGCTAGAAAACTCAGAGTCAGAGGGAGTGTAGTCGACAGCAGTCTTGCAGCAGTTCCTATCTGATGTCTGTGTTTGCACTCGCAACAGCGTGCATGCCTTCATTAAAAGATAGACCTGTGAGCCTGAGAGAACAGCAAACAATGGCTTTGAATAAGAGAAACAATAATAGCAGAATGTGAATACGAAACTATCCATTTATGATAAAAAATACCATCTTTGATATTGGGAAATCTAGGGATTTCCCGATATCAAACGGGTGTCTGCTTTCAGAAACTTATGGCATATAGCAGGAAATCTAGGGATTATATATATCTTGTCTAGTCTGGGAACGTTTCGGAATCCCCCAGGAGGAGCATTGCTGCGGAGAGGCACGTCTGGAGTGCTTTAGTCGGCCTGCTGCCCCCTGACCCTGCCCTGGATAAGCAGTAAAAATGTAATGAAAAAAAAAAATAAAATAAATAAAACTAGGGATTAGTACTGCATACAAAATTACTGAAATTATAAATAAAGCTGCAGTCATTGGAGGCCAAACTAAATCTAGTCAAGGGCTTTAATTGTTACATTTGAATGAAAAATAAAAGAAGGGAAACAAAAAGGAAATTGATATTAGAGGAGAGTCTTTGTCCTCAGGAGTGATTAAATTCACTGAAATGCATAAACAATCAAAACTTTGATTCCAAACAAAAATGGTGCCTAAAAGAGGTTCACTGGCTCATAATCATGCAGGAACCTGTTTTGCTGCTGTATGACACCCATCTTTTAAGGGTGCTATACAGCCCCTTTGTCAGATAGTGCTATGTAGAACCATTAGAGGAGCCATGTAGCACTATATTGTTTTATATTTTTTTCTTGCTTGGGGGCCCTTTAATGATGCCAGATGAGTCAATTTGCTTCTAAATGACACTTTTATTCAAAATATAAATGACTATTATTAATTTCTTATGAAACATGGGCTTCAAAGATTCTGAATCCTGAACTAAATGATTACTGAGAATGACACTGTGTTACCTTTTCAAAGTTGGAGTATGTTCCATGCATATGGGGGCAAAAAGGTTGAGAGCCACTGCTTTGAAGTTTAAAATACAGTGGGTGTGGCTTAAACTGGGAGTGGGTGGGACCTAACCAGCTTTAAGCCTGAAATTGATATGGGTTGTTCATAAGTTGTTTTACCGATTATTTATTCATTCATTTTCTTTAACAGCTTATCCTGCTGGGGGTCGCAAGTGGGCTGGAGCCTATCCCAGCTGACATTGGGCAAGGGTCGGGGTACACCCTGGACAGGTCACCAGTCTATCGCAGGGTTAACACATAGAGAGAGACAGACAACCATTCACACTCACATTCAAACCAATTTAGAGTCATGTGCATGTGTTTGGATTGTGGGAGGAAGCCAGAGCACCCGGAGAAATTCCATGCTGACAGGGGAGAACATACAGAAAACTATTTATAGAACAATCTCAGGATCGAGCTTCAGCTCATTTTTGATCACAAGAGTAAGAGATTGAACACAGTTACCCCAATGAGGATTTTCCTTCATCACAAATACAGATAATGACACATTTTAATGATACTTGTAATCTTTATCTGTACCAAATTCATACCGTTTCATCCAAGCTCAACCCTAGTAGTGTTTTTATTCTTTCCCCTATTAACTAAACTAAACTAAATTAACATGAATAACCAGTAGAGAACCTCCAAAGAACAATACAGGGACCTTAATGTGTTTCTACTGGTTCACCAGTGGTGGTTTTGTTGAATTTACTGGGAAAGAACCAGTAGTTAACCTCTAAAGAACCCTACAGGGGCTACAAAGTTCTTTGTGTGGCAGCAGCGCTGTACAGCCCGTCAATCCACACCAACAACCACCAAGAAACCAACATGTTTCTGTGTGTACAATAGTTAGTCTTAAATGACCAGAATTACCACCATTTATGCTTCTTATGGGTCTTTATCACTGAAGACATTTTGACATGTCACAGAAAGAAAAGCTCAGGTATAAATAATAAAATTAATGACAGCTGAATTCCATTTATCTGCTTCAGTTTCAGGGTCCTGGTATTGTTCATTGTGATTAATGTCACACTGTCATGGCATACTGGGACACTTGAATAAGACAGAGCCATCTTTAATGATATTAGCAACCCCGTGGTTTCCTACTATGACATGTCAAAATGTCTTCTGTGAAAAAGGACTATTTGGATTTAATGGATATGCGTCAATAGTGCAGTTTAGTGTTTTTATTTGGGTTAGGTGATGTCCTTTCTAAATACAAGAGCACAAGGACAGGTTTGGGAGGTATAAGTTTGTGAGGAGGAAAGGTACTTATTGTATGTAGCAGTTCAAAGGTCACTGACCTCTGTCTTAATCAGGGGATTATGAAAACTGATGCTGTTCAAATTGAGTGTCAGGTCCCGTGAGCACAATAAATATCATTCATGATACTTAGTTTTTCTTTGCACCTATACATCACAAAGACATCATAAATATAGCAGGATCAGGTCTCCAATTAAAGGGTTAACCAATTCATTTTCAATTTTTTTTAAAGCTGCCTACATAGTGTGCAAAGAAGGAGAATAGGTGAATTTCAAGCCTTTATTTTAGAGTATATTAGTTTACTTTTTTAGATGTTTTGTGTCTTTTTCAGGTAATTTGGTGTCTTTATTTGGTTGTTCTGCCCCTCTTTGTAGTTATTTTTTGTCTCTCTTGGTGGTCTTTTTATGTCTCCTCTTGGTTGGTATGTGTTAATTTGAGTTACATTATGCAAGTGAAAATCAGGAGGGCCCCTGACAGTTTGGGTCCCCAGGGCCTGTGCCTGTTAGGCCTGTTCAGTAATCCCTCCAAGACTATTAATATCAGCTGGGGTGTCATAATGTCATCAACAAACTGACTGAGTGGCTGTAAGAAGGGGTTAGTCCAGGACATAAAGAAAAGAGAAACTTATTTTTTTCTTCCTATTTTTAAATGTAAACCCCTACATACATTATTTTCTTTCATCAAACTTGTGTCCCTCAGTGGCTATCTGATCAGTCTCAGGGTGTGACTGAGGGGTAAGACTGCTGCTAAGTTCTCTTCAGATGATTTTATTGGAAGGTTTGTGAGCTGGGACAGGCACATATTAGTCAGTATATGGCAACTGTTCAGGAAGGACTGACCTGCTCAGTTAAAACTGGCATCTCCTAAAATCATCTAACATATTATTTTAAGAGGTATTTCATTTAACAGTTGTTAACAGCACCTTAAAAATGGAATTATAGATATGATATAAAGTGATACAGCTGACCCATTAATGCCCTGGTAGTCATTAGAGAGAAAATCCAAAACGGAAATTCATGGATGGGAAACAGTTTGAGTATATATATATATATATATATATATATATATATATATATATATATATATATATATGGCCATTTATCTTTGAAGGTCCAGTGTGCAGGATTTACATGTATGTATTGCCAGAAATGGAATATAATGTGTTTTCTTAAGTGTATAATCACCTGAAATATACATCAATATATACACTACAATTTTCTTTTCCTAGAATGGTGAATGGATGACCTACCCTACTTGTTGCCTTCATTGGTTGGGTTAGTCAGGTTTAGATAAGAGGAGTAGGACTGATTAGGGTTAAGGTTCATTTATACTCCCTTTACACATGAAAATAGATACTTTAAAGGGAGGCAGCAATTGTTGTGGTCTGTGTGGCCATTCGATACATCCCGACATGTGGATGGAGAATTCTTTTCACTAATTTCACAACATATTATTAAATATAACCATTTCATTCCGTTCCAATATTTTAATTTATTCGTCGTCTCCTACAGTTGTATCTCACTTGAACCATGCTACACTGCCTCCATGATCTCTGGTGGTACTGCTCCATTTTGTCCGGATCTGTTAGCTCTCACAGAATGTTAACAAATATGGGCAAAATGAACGCAGAGAATGGACAAAAAGCTCCGTCCATAATGTTGAGCATACATGAGCCTTTAGAGTAGGAATGTCAGCCAATCAGAGGCAAAGTAAAGCAAATCAGGACGGATCATGACTCCACCATCCTAAGAAAAATAAGTATGCGTCCTTGTCCACAAAGTCCTCCATGTTGCACCGCCATGTTGCTACAGTAGCCCAGAACAGACAAAACAAACACTGGCTCTAGATAGGGCCATTTGCATTTTTGCATCAGCCGCTATAGTAAACTGCACCTTCGCAATGAGCAGCATTGGAAAAACATTGATTTGCAACATGAAACTGCTTTATTTAGTATTTTGCCCAGTTTTAATCAGCTGATCTGTTTGTTTTGGAGAGGAAGAGACTTCTGTGGATAGTTCGGCTTCTGGTAAAAACCTCCTGAACAATGAACACTGAAGGAATTCTAACTGGCAGAAGTTCCAGCTGGTTGAAATTTGTAGTCCTCACCACTAGACGCCACAAAATCGCCCTAAATCTTACACACTGTTCCTTTAAGCTGAATTCAAGCTAATGCTGCTATCAGACAGAGAACTATCAGGTCCTCTTATTACGAGTCCTTTGGACTGTAAGCCTGGAGGAGTCAGTTGTGACTGTGATGAATTTATTTTGAATGAAATCAATGAAAGGCAGTCCATGTAAGCAGTTGATGTTTGTTTTATTGGCCTAAGATTGTCTGGACATAATGCAACGTCTCCGGTGCTTAACGATGTTCATTGTACATTTATTTGTGACATGTGCAGCACAGAGTATAAATGTGTATACTGAATAAAAGAGAGACATGGAGTCATACGAAAAAAGGCAAATTTTACAATGAGCTTTCAGGACATTTTGAAGGTTCTTTTCACATGTTTCTTTTGGAGCATTATCTAGATTCAAAAATATGCCCATTGACATGAATGGAGGACAGTAACGAACAGAAATGTGTTCAGTTTTCTCATGTAACCTCGCCTAGATATCCTCTCACCCTGGCACTTCCACGTTTGATTACCAAAGCGATTGTTTTCTCAGCTATAATACAATGCATACAGGAATTTTTACATTGAAACACCAGTTACATCTGCCATGTTCAAATATTTGACCCCATTAACAAAATATGTATAATAACAATAACAAATTTTACCAACAATAAAAGCATTTGTTATAATAGTCGGAAAGCCTCTTGCTATGCTTGATTGAGACTGAAAGAATCATGTGCGTCCATTGTACAACGGTTTATATACACAGTGATGAAAAAATACAGACATAACACAAGTGCTTAGGAAACACAAAGTTCATCTGCGAAAGTCGTTGAGGCTATGATTGATAAATTAGACACTTCTTTTAACAGATGCTCTTCTCTCATGTTGATTGGCTGGTGCAATGCTGCCTCCTCATGGCCTAAAGCACACACTGCAGGTGTCTTTAAACATCTACACCCTCTTCTTGTTCTCAAAAAAGGGACAACTTGCTCTTGAGTCCTATTGCACAATTTATCTTCCAGCGATGGAAACATATACATTTCAATTTGAAAAGTCAGTGTTTTTTTTTTCCCCCCACAACTGTTGGCAAAAAAGTTCAAACTACTGTACAGTGTCACATTTTAAATAAATACTCTCCATTAACAAAATGTTGATGAGTATATTAGCATTTATAAAACTGAAAAACATCTCCACAACTCATCGACTCAAAAGGAACCACGTAATTCAGCACCAACGTCTGGTGGCAGCTTTGGCTGAAAAAAGTAAACAAACGGAAACAAAATGCCAAACAAAAGTAGCAATCCAACACCAGCAGGTATTAAATATTTGTATTAAAATGAGCTTTCAAATCCCAAACCCACTTTTTTTTTAACAGGGCCCAGAAGCTGTACATATATAGAGATATTTTGTTTATGTGGATATTTCTCTAAAAAAAACAAACATTTTCTGTCATTTTGATAAATAAAAATAGAAAACCACAGAAGTGTCTTGTTCGCCTCAGCGCCGGCCGTGTGAGTCCCGCCTCTCCTCTTGTCATAATTTCCCTAAGTGAAAGAGAACTTGGCAAATAATAGCCACAACCCCCGCATTGAGCACAGAGGAAATGGAGATGTCTAATAATCTGCTTTCGTACAGCACAAACTCTGTCTTGTTCTCCTCCACTTTAGCCATAGCCAGCAGGCCTTTCGCTGCTCTGCACATCATGTTTATGCTCGGCGGGTCCATTGGAGGATGCCCCATGTGCAGCAAGCTGTGAGGGTTCTGCTGGTACTGCGCCATGCTAACACCATCCTCCAAGAAGCCTACCAGATTACCCACACTGCTCTTCTGCATGGCTATGGCACGTGCCGCTGTGGGGTCTCCTTGTGCCAGGTGGGAGAGAACAGCCACCGCCATCTCTCTGTACACCTGTGCCTTCCTCTGACCGACATAGCGCACCAAGACTGTGAAGAGTTTTTCCTGTCGGCTGAAAGGCGGCGTCGCAAGGAGGAGGTCGACGTTGCCGCCCTGGATGCTCAGCTTGCAGAGGCACTCCAGCACCAGCCTCTGGGGAGTGAGCAGGGAGTGGGCTGCTGCTGATGGGAAGGGGTCCTGGGCTTCAGCTGAAGGGCACACCATCCAGTGGAGAAGGCCGTCCAAGATGGGGAGGCAGATGGTGTCTGGATAGTTGGAGAGGTCCAGCTGACCCGAGATGTTGGCCAGAGTGACCATGGCGTTCTCCCTGAGCAGGCTCAGACACTCCCACCACCACTCCTCTTTGCTACTCGACAGCCCCTGCTCCTGCTGCTCGTCCCTCTGGTAGCTAGGGGGCGACCTGTTCCTCTCTGGGTGCTGGTGGTGCAGCAGGAGCAGCCTGCCCAGAAGGAGAACCAGAGCAGGGTGGCGTGACATGTCCAAGTCATTCCCCGGGATGAAGGACAGGCTGCGGACGATGTTGGAGATGCACAGGCACCGCTTGGCCAGTGAGTCCTGCCAGGAAGAGACTGTGGAGAGTGGAGCCTCATCCAGACAACGAGGCTCGTCCTCCAGCAAGGTGATGTAGTCCTGCTCCCCGTCCTGATGCACTCTAAAGGGGTAGGATGGCAAGGAGCGTGCAGGGTGGGCGTAAGAAAGGGCATCAACCCGAGCACACAGAACATCATCGATAGTAGCAGTGATATGTTTCAGTGGTTGTTTCTTCCCATCATCCACCTTGTTTTCCTTGTTGTTTTCTTTTCTTGTCTTTCTGTCTGCGCTGGCAGGAGGTTCACTGCGGGGTTCAAATTGTGTTTGAATATGTGCGGTGGAATCACCTCCACCAGCCTGCCAGTGTAGCAACCCACTGGTGAACTCAGTGACGTAACCTAAGTGCTCTGTCATGTCTTCCATCAGGTCGTCTTTGTGGACAATCTTGATGGGGAGCTTATCATATTTACTGGCTTGTTTAGGTTTAGGCTCGAGTTCTGCAACAGGAGGGTCAACACACTCCTTTTTACTCTCCGCTCCTTTATCACTCTCTTTTTCTTCTTCTCCTTCTTCTTTTACCTCTTTGTCTTTGTCCTCTTCATTCTTCTCCTCCTTCTTGATGCTCACCTCAGACTCCTCCTTCTCACCGTTCACCTCAGCTAACTCTGGCTCCGCAGCGACCGGCAGAGGTTCCTCTGTGACGCCTCCTGCTTGCTCCTCCTGCGTCTCTGCTGCCGGAGCTGACTCAGGTTCAGGCTGGGCAGAAGAGTCTGTTTCCTGCTCGGGAACGACTTCTTCTTTCTGGTTAGCAGCAGGCTCCAGAAGGCTTTTCTGAGCCACCGTCCCTACCTCAAACTCTTCCAGGATGCCAAAGATCTCGATCAGGTAACGGCGGAAGTACTCCACAATCAGCTCGAGGAATCCAGGCAACTGATCAGACAAAGAAAAAAATGATGTTAACAGTTTAAGGAGAATGAAAATCATTTGGCCTACACTAACAAGTCACAGTGACATAATGGTCTTCTGAATATATTTCCCCTCACTGAATTTTACAGCTCTTCACTACAATAGACAATGTTGCTCTCGAAGATCAGGTTTAAAGAGACACACTGTGTCACACTGTCACAGCGTGCTCCGGTGGGATCAATGAATCCGTTCTGTCAGTCAGCAGCGAGGTGTAGTCATGAAATTGGTTTTACCTGCGAGAGGTTAAAGGAGCCCACAGTGCTGTCGTCGTACAGCAGGATGTTGATGGTGTCTAGAGCCCATGTGCTCTCTGCCAGCAGGCCAGACTTCAGAGACATCATCACGCGCCAGGCCTCAGGCGTTCCTGGGGTTAAAACAGTGGGATTTTGGAACCGGGATGAAAAAAAACCCCATGGTGATCAGACATAGTCCAAATGATAAAAGGGGACACTGAACAGAGTCGATTATTGTAATTCCTTTCATAGAATTTACCTCATGTTGTGCTAGCTATACCTGAAAATCAGGTTTAGCTATGTGATAAAATGTAGCTTTTTTTTAGAGCATGAAAACACTGCGAGTCCACAACTTTTTAAGATAAATGCACGACTAGTATTGATCAATCAGCATCTTTCAAAGAGCCTTACCAACCAATCAACCTCACAGCCTGAAAAAATAGTAATAACGGGACTCCATCTTACCAGTGTCCTTGGAGGTGAGCTTGCGTCGGGGCTTGAGAATTGGCATGGTGGCCTCCACTGATCCTGGAGGGTAGTTGAGGTCCCGCCTCAGGTTGGGAGGAAAGTGACCAAGTGGTCCACCTCCCTGTGAGCCCATCATGGCCATCCCAGGCTTGGGCATCTTCATGGGTGACATAAACGGTGCTTTGCTGGGTGACATCCTAGAGTCCATGGAGCGCTGGAAGGCCCCTGGGCTGGGTGCTCTTGGCAGATGGTTGGCCATGGATGGAGAGTTGGAATAAGAAGATGGCTGGCGTGAGGACAGCGGAGCCATTCCACCTGATGATGACATGTAGGGAGACTGACGGTGCCACTGTTCCTGCCCAGGCCGCCCGTCCATGTCGTCTCTACCGATGGAGCCGTAAGGTGGCATTTGTGATGGCGGCCCCTGTCTGTTGGGGTAGGGATAGCCAAGGTCTGTCCTGGATGGCCACATGTTGGGGCCATCGGTGGCGTGGTTAGGAGTGGGCCCCCCGCCCATCATACTGTGCTGGCTCTGACCTGAGGGGGCCATGCGATCGCGGGGGTAGGGGTAGGGGAACTGTCCCTGGATAGGTCTGTGTTCGGGGCCTGAGTACCCACCACCGTAGTGGTTGTACATGTCCGGCTGCTGGTTGGCGTACTGCATGGCATACATGTCGCTCTCATGTCTCTTGGGTGGGGGGCCATACATGCCGTCCATGGGGCGTTTGTAGCCCTGCTGAAGTAAGGGTATAGATAGTAAAAACACAGCCATGGAGAATTCATTCCCATCATTCCACTACTTTAGTAGTGTTTTATATACTATTAATATTATTAAAGGGGAACTACACCCATTTTCAAAATTCATATGGTATTTCTGTTGTCTAAGAAAGTTCAAAGGTATAACAAATTATTCATGGTTATGATTATGGTTTGGTTTTAACTAAGTTCATAATGCTTCTAATATGGCATTAGATACAACCAGTTTAAGAAATTCTATCATTTTTACCAACAGACTAAGAAAGAGTAATAACATACACTACAATTAAAGAAGAGTCCTGATGTTGCAAAAGTGGACCACTGATTAAACCTGTTTAAAAGAACATGCTGACTGCTTAAAGGGAAACTTTCATATTTTTTAACCTGGACCCAATTTTCCCATGTTTTTGTATCTAACTGACTGATGGAAACAACTAGTTTTGAAATTGGTATTGAGAGAGACCGCTGAGGTCAGCAGCTGCAAAACAAGCTGCAATGTAATCCCTAAGGGCAATTGTGCGCTGTCAATTTATGTCCATTAAAAGGCTTGTTTTTGCCATTGACAGGCTCAGATTGTTATTTTGAGTGTCTGACAACATTATGGAGAGGACTCTACAGAGAAATAGAACATTTTTCTATACCTTTCACTGGCCTGTATGTTTTTGTGGCCGAATCTTGCTTAAGGAGAAGTTTTGTTCTGAAACCTTGCGAGAGGTGACTTGTTGCAGGAAAAACAATGTTGTTAAGAGTCAGAGAGAGGAATGCTGGGAAGAGTTTGTTGTGTTGGAGTACAGAAAGTGTACCTTTGTGCTGGGTTTTTAGCTGATTTTGACAATGTGGAAACGTCTGCGACACTTCAGAACGAGACTTCTCCGTGAGCGACACAATAACAAACAGACCAGATAAGCATAAGGAAAAACGTTTCATTTCTCTGTTGGGTCTTTCCGTAATATTGTTAGACTAACAATCTGAGCCTGTCAGTGGCAAAAACAAGCAATTTTAATAGAGGTAAATTCACGGTGCACAATTGCCTGTTGGGATAACATTGCAGCCTGTTACACCACTGGTTTGTCAATACTGTACCAGTTAAAAAAACATACTGTCTTCATTAGTCCCTTAGACACCAAAACATGGAAAAAAGGGTCCAGGTTGAAAAATACCAACGTTTCCCTATAAACTAAGCAAATTCAAGATTACGTCATGGAAATAATGTACATGTTAAGTATTTCTGTCATCATATAATGCCAAACAGGGGTGATGAAACAATGTGATAAAACAAAAAGAAAGTGTTGCTCCCTTTCACTAAATTGGGCTGAAATGTTTACTGGAATGCATTTCTCAGTATTTTACGTGCTAATTTATTCATACAGTTGCTTATCTGCAGATTCAACTGTCACAATCTTCGGACATTTCCTGCTTAAATTTGGTTTAACTTAATAATGTTTTGCTAAGCTGTCCTATACTGTGTTCCTTTAAGACATGAAGTCACAGTGAACGGTGTATAACCACTGTTTACATCTTACAAATGAGCTCTCTCTCACTCTCACCTGTTGCTGTGGGTACATCCCAGATGGATGCATCCCATATGGCATGCTGGGATACTGCTGACTGTAGCCATCGTGTCTGAAACAGAGCAGAGGGGGGAGGAGGAGGAGGAGGAGGAATACGTCACTCGCCGGTAAAATGATTTGCAAATTTATGTGAAATTTTGCTATTGCTTTGACTTTGCAGAAGTGTAATCTGTGACACTCTACTACACACACAGGTGCTGACCTCTGCTGTGAAGGGTATCTACTGGGAGAGTACATGCTGCCCTCACTGTTAGAAGGTCCCATGTTGTTCTGGCTCCCAGGGGGACCCATGTTCCCCTCCATCCCCATGACATGGTCCGGTCTGAGGATCAAACAATAAGAATGTCGTCATGCTTCTGACAACACATCATTGGCATAAATTCAATAGCAAACATATGTATTGAACTATCGAATACACTGCCGGAGAATATGATCTGTGCTGCCCATAACAGGCAGCTACATACAATCAATACTACAGTAAGCGTTAAGGCTCATGTTAAGGAAATTCCAAAGAAATAATGAGATGCTACAGGTTCACCACTCTGTGCTGGCAACTTGTGTACCTACCTCCTGTCATAGCCTGGCCCGTATGGGTACTGCGACCGCTGGCTCATGCTCAAGGCTGACGGGGCTCGACCATACATGTCCTGCATGCCCCCACCGGGCATCTGGCTTGGCATGTAGGGGTCAGCTCCTGCCACTATTGAGGAGGAAACAAATGAGGTAAATGCATGTCATATTATCTTATATAATAGTGACTGAGTTGAGGCAACTTAAACAAAATGGAAAAGAAAAATACGTTAAACAAGCAACTATAATTGCCCTGCAAACATGCAGCAGAGGCTTAAATCTGCTTTCATATGCACAAACCTCATTTTCTGCTGACCACCAGGTGGCAGCATTTCTCTATGAATATTCACCACTCTCCATGATTAAACCTATTGTTCTGAGGCTGCAACTGTTGTTATGCAGCTAACATCCACCATATTATTCATTCAGACTCCATTCTCTCCAGCCTTCAGAGGAGCCGCCATCCTTTCTAAAACTACTGTTTGTTCTGAAAACTAAACTGCATGAGTTGGTCAAAACAGGTGCTTCTCAGCAGGACAGAAAGGATGAAAGGTTGAGAACGAGGAGGATGAAAAGGACGAACAAAGTTAGGATGAGACGAAGGCTAAGCTACAAGAACATCAGACGAGCTGGTGCGTTTACTCGATAAAGGGATGTGTGGCGTAACAAACAGTTCTCATCTCCTTTCATAGTTCTAATCGTAAAACACACACACACATCTGTCCTGACAAGACAATGAATTAGACCAGCGAGAAAGACGAAAGAACAATGGCCTTGGGATACATGAGTCATTTTGACAAAGTGCCATGTAAGTTTATAGAAGTTTTAAGATGAAGTTTTAATTTTAAATATCTTCATTTAAAGATTATATCACATAAAAAAAGATTCAAATGGTTTTCTAGCAGAAAAACAGTTTATTCACATATGTCCCAAAATTTTCTGTGAAACTGGGGAAGATGGACAACATGTCTCTTTGTCGCACCGTACAAAATGAAGCCAAAATATCCTGGTTACAGGCACTGCCATCCTGTGTAGGTCACGTCATTTGGAGCCAGAGTATTTGCAGTAGCGATCTCTGCTGTAACCACTTCCTGCCCGTACACCTGTCTGACCCAGATGCGGGCAGCACCATCAATCATGAGCACACCGATCACCGATTGGGACACACAGCTGTCAATCATGATGTCGCACATCCTTTTTTTGCATCACATAATTGATTAATACCAAAATTATCAGAAAAACAAGAACCTGAACATAAATCAGAACTACCTAAAATAAAAAAAAACATCTTTGGGAAAAATTTATTTGACACGTACTTTGAGTTTTTGGTTCGTCCCTCCCACTAGTTTATGGCCTATACTGCAGCCAACCACCAGGGGGTGATCTAGATGTTTTGGCTTCACTTCTTGAGAGCTGTTGTGTCATCCATCTTTATTATATAGTCTACGGCCTAGGGCTCGGTGTTTGGGTGAAAGGGTGTCACAGCGTGTGCCTCACTCACTCTTCCTCATCCCGGCGAAGGGGTCCTTGGCGTCGTACTGCATCCTCATCATCATGTCAGGCATGCTGAGGCCCTGCTGGTAAGGAGCCGAGGGGGGGAGGGAGGTAGCACGCTTCTGGAAGGCCGGGTCGCTCACCTCCGAGAAGGGGTCCTGCACGCTCACACTGCTCCTGGACAAGGCGAAGAGGGATGAAGAGACAGGGAGGAGAGAGAGGGGAGAAGGTGGAAGCTTTGTGAGAGAGGCGGAGACACTGAAAATATGGATACGATGTGTGCTGTGAAGGAGGTCTGTGCTTTTATTTCTGAAAAAACATAATCATGTTGTCATTTTTATTTGTTTAAATGACGGATGTTTCATTTTTTTTGTGACATACTTCAGATATGTCCTATAAGGCATAATAGTCTTACTAGTAGTGAAAGCAAAGGTGGTAGCAGATGTGCTCCTACAATAGTAACTGTAGTAAGAGTTGATCGTCAGTAGTGCTTTCAAAATTACTTAAGGGCATAAAGACACCAAATATACAACTGCAATGGTAACAAAAAAAGCACTTGTTCAACAGGAATATAACTTTGAACACATAATATCACAAACAAAGCAAGAAAAGAACTGCGTCTACACTCAGGCTGCAAATAAGATCTGCCTCAAAAAGGCTCTCATCCTTTATAATCATACAACAAGGAATCGGCAGAGATGAAGGACATTTTACAAAAAAGTAAAAGCGGAAAACGTAAAGAGCAACAACACATAATATGGATTTCGCTCTCGATTTCAGCTCGATCGCTTAAAAAATGTCGCTATGGATGATGGGAGTGTGTCTGAACAGTGCACATACAGATCTTTGCCTTTTTGTTATATTCTGCTTCAACAGATGATCCTTGTTCAGAAACAAGGAGCTATTTGTGCTGACAGTTGCACTGCAAGTTGTTTTACAAAATCAATTAAAGTGATGATATAAAATAAAGGACTAATACTGCAGTGGCGGGAGTGGTGGAGGCAGCAACAGTATTAATATAAGCAGTATTAAAGGCAGCTGCATCAGTTGTAGCAGTACTGCAGCAGTAGTGTTAGTGTTGCACTATGTCTGTGTGTTACCTGTTGGGGGGCAACGGTGTGACCTGTCCCAGAGGGGTGGTGGCAGGTGTGGGGGGTTTCAGATCTCCTGCTGCCTCGGCCGTAGAGCTGCTGCCAGAGGACTGGGGCGTCTGTGGGCCTTGGAGGGAGCCGCCCGAATTAGCTGGAAGACACAAGTATCCTTTTTATTATCATTCCAGCTAGACGACTTACGAAATTCACAGTGAAAAACTGAAACACATTCTGACCGCAGGGCTCCCCCCGCGTCCTCAGATATGATCTTGAAGGTGGTTTGAGCTAGTGCGGCCATAGTGGGGCTTTTCGCTGCAGCAAACTGCTGTATTAGAGAGATAACTTTGGACTTAGGGCCAAAGCACTAACAGTGTTACCCTACATGAGAGCTGAGCTCGAGCAAACAGCCTGTACGAGGGCAGAGAAGATGAGTACAGAGGGACTGCTTAAAAGGGCCAGCCGAAAGGGAGGAGAAGGGAATGAGGTAGGAGGAGACGACGAAGGGAAGAGAAGGATTCTTCAGACAGCCCTTTTCCGATTCCTGAACCTTATTTTGAACTATTTAGAGCATTTTGACATAAAAAAATTGCTTCAGAACCCAAAAAGTTGATTCTTAGCTGGGGCCTAAAGATAGCAGGTTTTTCTTGACCATAAATGTGAATCGTGATGACATCAGTGGGCGTGTCATATTCTGCAGGTTGGAAAGAGAGGAGCAAAAATCATCATAGAGCGTGCAGTGGTCTCATTAATAGTTGGTCCATGCTTGTTTGTTGGGTAAAAACAAATATCTGTACTAACAGAACAAAAGCTTGCAGGTAACCGATGTAATCTGTGGTCTTGATTCTATTGATTACCACCGTTGTGCATCGTGCAACGCCCTCCGTAGACGACACACACTTGAATACAATGGTTCTACTCATAAACGGAGGAAACGCGGGCTGGTTCACTAGATAGCAGCAAGTTTCCAGGAATCATGAACAGAACCAGTTCAAGAACCAGAGATTATTTGGTGGAAAAGGGGTAACAGAGAATTGCCCACTTGGGCGGTCGCACCACAGCTGTTTATTTGGGATAGAGTTGTTACGATACCAATGCCAGTATCGGAAATACCTCTAATGCTGCCCAAAATGCTGGATCGGTATTGGCGAGTCATGCACAGATACAATACTGTGTACAATTAATCACCAAACTTTTAAAGTAGTTTCACACACTGATAAAATGACAGTTCTTCCTTGTCGCTCTAAAACAGAAGCCTACACACTAAGTTGCGCTGTGGAGCACTGGAAAGTCCCACCAGTAAAAAGGCAACATGCATCGTTTGCGAAGGCTTTAGCTTCCAGGGTTGGCACTAGTGTGTCCAGTTTTTGCACCAGCAATCTTATAAAGCCACATCATACAACTTTAACAATCCTTTCACATCTTGTCAGGGTCAGTAGTATACAGCTCTTTTTTTAATGCAGTGGCATTGGATAGGCACTTGGTATCAACAGATAAGCTAGTTTAGTTATCAGTCAGTATCAGAAAGGAATAAAAGGTTATGAAGGCTGAAGGCATTTGAAGAAAACATAGTTTTATAGTGTACATACCTGCCATTAGAGTTTTGGGTAAGCTAATACGTCCGCAAACATCCCCTAAACATGAGTGAGGAGCCAGAGAAAGACCTCCCAATAAAAATACATTCCCTCACACAGAGGCTTCAACTGGAGTTAAATCTAGGTTAGTGTGCTCTCTTGTTATGACACCGTATTTCTGTGAATTTTTCTCAGTTCAGATGACTAGAAAATTATAGGAGTGCAGAGCAACAAGAGCCCAACACACAAAGAACCCCAACCAGATAAAACCAAGGGATACAAATTCCCAGAAGCAGGTTTAATGGAGAACGTGGACTGTTTCGGCTAAAAGGAGACAAAGACAGAGGAAGAGAGAATATGAAAGTATCCTAATGAGCATTTAGCGCAAGAAGACTTTCTCTGGAACAGCCTCAGTGGCCTTTCCCTGCTCCGCACGTTTCCACAGAAAAAAAAAAAAAAGAAAGACTTAAGCTTTAAAAATTCATGCAAATTCTGAATTATTCAATGATACCTCCTGCCTCTACATCATAGGAGACGGAAAGAAAGAGAAAGAGAAAGAGAGAGAGAGACAGGGAGAGATGGTTATCCCATGATGATGAGCAGGGGTAGGGGAGAGGGCAAGGAAGGGGCAGTGAGCATTAGGGATTCTTCACTTGCTGGGATATGCCTGCTTCAGATGAACATGGACGCACGCGCGCACTCACACGTGGAGAAGTGCAAACAATGGTGGGGTTAGCCGGGGTTAAGAGGTTTACCATTCCTCAAGAGCAGGCGGGCAGACAGACAGATACATAATACCAAGCAGTGGGGTTACAAAGATGGAGGGGAGGTGGAGGAGAGCGTGAACTCAAGTGCCCTCTGCTCCACATTTAGAGGGAGAAAAGAATGACAGAGGAGGCGATGAGGAGGAAAAAAAGTGTGTGCGCAAGAGGCATGTGGCTGACGTTTGATGTGCGCACGCACGAGAGGCTGTGTGTGTGTGTGTGTGTGTGTGTGTGTATGTCAGTGGGTGACATAATCCAGAGGGGTGGTAGTGGTTAAGGGGGGGAGGAAAAAAAAGTCAGTCAGCCGAGCCAGTTTTGTGAATGAAAGGTGACGGCGAGGTCGAGTTTGTTTACGTTCTACATTCCAGTCCTCATTAATCACTCCCCGCACCCTACCACCACTACAGCTACACACACACACACACCCTCTCCACCCTGACACCCCCACCAGCCCGCTGGACAAGCTCCCTCAGTGACATCATTGGGCTGTCAGTCTATATATAGGCTGGCAGGGTGTCAATACGGCAGTTTGCACTTTGGAGCAGGAAAGCGTGGATGGTAGTTTAAGACGGAGCATCAAACGGAAACGGATGGGAATTTTTTCCTGCTGGTTATTCAGAACTTAAGCCAAAGTTTTTAAAAAAGTAAAGGGGCGAAGGACAGAGAGTGATTAATAACGTGCCTCATTTGACGCACGCCAGTCGATGCTCCTGTAAGGTTGATGGCACACTGCAGGCATCAGATTTGAAATGCCAACACCACAGAACCAGCAGTGTTTTCATAAAAGGTTGCTATTAGGCAAACAAACTGTATATTACAGATACCCCCATTCATTTTCTATATGTTTCTAATTCAGTAATGTTACTGTTGTGCGCTCTCGCTGCACGTCTGCCTCTCTGCCTCACTGACAGACTGAGGTCAGTGTTTATTTGCAGGGTATCGCGTATGCTCAGTTTCTACTCAATGTAAACCTATATTGTGACAATGTAACACCTCTGTGCCTGACGAATACACTTGATTGTACTGATTTAACAAAGATCCACCTTGATCAAAACACTGTCTTGGTAAAATTGATCAATATTTAAGTGTTTATCATTATTAACAATTTATTTCTTTCATAAAATATTGTCATATGGCGGAAAAAAAACCTTTTTTAAATTTTTATTCCTTTTAGCTCTCTGCAAACAGGCACTGTGACTGCAGAAAACAGCTTTGGTTACTGAGTACATATTTGATGCCTGAAATTGGAACAAGGTTGGAGCAGGGGTGTCAAAGCAGTTTGACATTCAAAACGCTTTTGGTGCGTCTTTTTGGTTATTCAAAACAAAAGGTATACCTCAAAACACATGTGCTATAAGCATGTTTTAAGTGAAAAAATCTCTGCACTTACTTTTGTGTAAAAGACAAATACACCCCAAACTAAAGAACAACACACATCTATCTTTCAAGTAATTTTGTGTATGAAGTCTTGAAATCCTATTTGTTATTAATATTGTTGGCATTGTAAATGTGAAGTAATCATTTAAATGACACTGATACATCACAGTCTTCAAGAAAATGATGCATTGCAAGAAACGATAAGCAAGTGTATAAAGATTGAAAGTAAAATCATCACACCCTATTAGCTTATTTTTATTTCTTTAACTTTTTTTTTTTTTTACTAATTTAACAGTAGTCTTAAAGGAATGGTTTATTACTACTTGGGTCTTATTTTTTTTATCATTTCTATTGGTTATGATGATACTGTAAAGTCTTTGCTAATATCTGGGAACAAGGCAACAGTGCTACACTGAGGTCAGATGGACCCTTCAGACAATCATACAGGTTGTAAACAAGTCAACAGCAGCCAGATTAAGGCTGAACATTTTATATAATAATTTAATGGTTATTACTTCACAGGAATATAAACCTCTTTACCGTGGGTTTCTGCCTGAGATATCTCGCCATAAATTATGTCAGATTTGAAAACAGCACAGCAGACAATCTATCATAATTTTGATGTTTATTTTTTTCATATTTATGAAATTATATGTTAATACTTTTAGTTGAAGGAAAATCCTCTACAACTACACTATCTTTGAGGTGGAAAAATCATAATGCAACAATATAGTGATCGGATATCATTTGTTGGTTCAACCACAATAATCCCTCACTGCACAGGTCAGTCTGATGGACGTATATAACAGACATTTTACCTAATAATTTTATTATTTGCCTTAGTTTTCTCTTTCTTATAAGTTTAGCTAGCCTGGAGGTTTATTAAAGATTGTCTGATTGTCAGACTCCTGGTGTTCCCTGATCTCAGAAGTTAACTTGGTGAGCACGATGTTAGGAATGATAGCCACAACTCCAGTCATTTCAATGAGGCGAAGGTAGAAGAGGGGAAGCGGTATTGACTACAGCAGGAGTATGACTGTTGAACTTCTGGCGGTAGCAGGCTGGCTTCTGCCCGACCAAATAGAAGAAAGTGGGCATTGTGGAAGCAGACAGAAGACAAGATGAAGGTGATGAGTTGGTGTCTGAATATCCAGAGTTGAACAACACAGTGCTAGCAACTTATAAGGAAGACTAGAAGAAAAACTGGACCTGGGGTAGCATTCCCACCAAACTTCAACAATAAAGTCAATGTCTAGGATGACTGGTAAATTGTCGAAATACCTAGAAATCCTAATTTCACTGATTTCCGTCTTACAAGCTGCTTGCACTTCCATCACTGACGTTTACAAAGGCACCTGCCTGTCATCTGTAGCCGCAGCACACCTTGATGGGGAGATGTTCTGGTAATTAAAATCTTAATTGCACTTCAAAATAGTTGGGGTTAAAATGCACTATAGCACTTGTAGAATACTTTGTAGATAAAGCTTTGTTGGTCTTGTCTTACATCAGTGTTAAGGCTCTAGCTGCAGGGCTTCAACTCTCATGAGGAGCACTCTTTTTTACATATGCAGGTGATATAAAAAAATCATGCCGCAGATCTAACTTCAATCAAGTGTTGCAGCATAAGCACTTTACAGTTTAATGCTGCATATCCAAAGGCGGTCCAAACATCCCAAGTATTGACCTTTTCATATTTCACTATATAGAAGCCATCTGTGATTATGTGTACCGTGGTCCCATCAGCTGATGTGGGCAAAATGAGAGTGTGTGAAATTGGCGTGGTTCAGTCCCCTTGAGTAGATGAGAGGGGGCTGGACTGTAGATTATAAAGTGTTATAAGGAAGAGGGAATATGAATTCATTCATATGTGTTTATATGTGTGTGGCTCATGTGTATTGTATGTATGTGTGTGTGCATGCAAATGAAGGCAGATGCTCTTTTCCACCCACCAGGGAAAGCAATCTGCAGTGTCTCAGGCAGGTGAAGTGCTCTGATGTTCTATTTAAAAGCCAGGGTCACTTTTCTCATCTCCGCTGCAAATTAGAGACGTGACCTTACCGCTCCATATTGCTTCGACTCTTTCTCTCCCCTCCTCTGATCCTCACGTCATAATTGTGCACGGAGACACTTGGTGCGAACAGGTAACATACACAAACAAAAAGCATCCTTTGTGTTTATGGTGCTGCACCAAAACAATATTATTTAACCTCTAAAGCGCTGTAATCAAATAAAGGCGAGTCCCAGGTTTGGGGTGCAAGCAGTGTTCGTATCGTAGCTCACCTTCATTAAACTAAGACTAGTCTCATCAAAACTACGCTAATGTTCTCTCATCTCACTCGGGTATTAACGTGTGTTCGTTTATTCATGCTGCATTCTTGTTTGCTATTTTTAATAATATTGTAGCACATGGCGGCAGGACATGGTACTGTAAGTTGGTAAATGGTCAGGTAGACCAAATTACAAACAAACATTTTCTCTACTAGCTCCAGTGGAATTTGCAAGGTTTGTCATTTGTTAATGCAAAATCTCATATCAAGTGAGAAAAAATACTGTAATTTGGTTAATCTGACCCTTTAAAGGTCCAGTGTGTAGGATTAGGAGGATATATTGGCAGAAATGAACACAATATAAAGAGTGAATATAATGTATAATATAATAAGGGTGTTTTCTTTAGTGTATAATCACCCGAAAATAAGACTTGTTGTGTTTTCGTTACCTCAGAATGAGTTGTTTATATCTACATAGTGGGTGGACCCTCGGCCATGCTGCACCGCCATGTTTCTACAGAAGCCCAGAACGGACAAACCAGACACTGGCTCTAAATAAGGACATACGCTTTTTATGTTTTTTTTTTTTTTTGTTTGTTTTTTGCGTCGACCACTGTAGTTAGCAGTCCCTCTGTGCCAAACAGCATCCGAGAAACACTGATTTTCTGTGTGAAACTGTTTTATTCAGTGTTTTTACTGGTTTAAATCACCGGATCTGTTTGTTTTGGACAAGAAGAGACCTCTGTAGATAATTCAGCTGCCGGTAGAAACCTCTTAAACATCTGGATCTTAAGTTATCAGAGAAAAAAGGTGAGCACATATAAGCTGGTGCTGGGCTAGAGGCCCATCTGCGACATGCCGAACAGTGTCAATGAAACACTGATTTGTAACGTGAAACTACTTTATTCAGTGTATTTACATTTTTATTCCTCTTGATATAAAAAAAAAAAAACTCGATAGATCTTGATATATATATATATATATATATATATATATATATATATATATATATATATATAAAAAATCTACTTGGCAATAAACGCTCTTGTGATTTCTGATCATGACTCTGAGTTCAAGCTTGGCACATGAAAAAAGTTTCAGCTGGTTGCAATCTGAACTCCTTGCCACTAGATGTCACTAAATCCAAGACACGGCTCCTTTAACTGTCACTGGCTCCATGAACTGTCTTTGTTGTGATGGATAGACATGGTTAACATATGTTTTTGGCTCGTAATGAATCACCTCACTTTTTGTAATCCTCTGATGAAGCACAGCAGCAGTTAACAGCAAAGCTCACATGAACAAAATTACCTTTTATTTCTTTGCTAAATGAACCTCATAGCTAAATAGCTGCAAAATAAAATGCAGCTGTTTTTAGGCCAAAAGCGTTGACTTTCGCAATTTTATCTGTCACCAAAAACTTAACTGGAAAACAAATTTACACAACCTGTTAAATCTGCAGATGCAACTAATATCCCTAGCAGTTCCCAGTCCTCCAAGACGCTCGCATGGCAGCTACCTTCACTACGAGATTTCTGACTCAGCTTTATTGTGGTGATGTTGAGCGCCACATTGTCATGACTACAAATCACTCTTCCTCTGATGATTCCAGACACCTGTAGTCTGATCAGCAGCACCTGTTGTTTGGCTGCCGACAGATGGGAGAATGGAGTCTTGGAAAAACCCAGCAAACGAGTCTGTTATCAGGCCTTACCAGGTGAGGGTGGCTGGATCTTGACCTGCTTCCTGCTGTCCCCTCCAGCCATGCTGCTGCCGCTGCTGCTGCTGTCTGCCGGTGGCTCCTCTCCCCTCTCCATCTTACACTCATAGGCAAACAGATACTGGATGTACTGCTTCTTCAGCGAGCTGGCGGAGCTGCTGGACGTGCCCACGTTCAGGGTGGTGGACAGCTCGCGCCACTTCTTGTTCTTGTTTACCTGAGTGGTTGAGGGTTGGGGGACGGACGAGACATTAATAAATGAGGACCACTGATGATGATGATGTGCACAATTGTTCTCATGTCCTCTCTCTATTGTAATGTATCCCAGTAGCATCGGCCACACACTTGTCATTCTGCCTGGAGTATGGTAGACCACAGCCTGCTGAATTTAATCAAAATAATCAATTCCATGGCTGAGCACTTCGTGTTTTTGTACTTACTAGAACCACAGAGTTGTAGGGTCACTCTTTGAGTATTGCACATACTTTTCACATAACTGTTTTTAATCTAACAGCAAAAAAAGTCCCACGTTATATAGCCAAAAGTATGTGGACACCTCTGACCACACACTTTTAATCTGGGGCTGTTTTTCATTAGCCTGGGAACCAGACGAATCTGCGAGCTCATGTTTCATTTGCTCTGGCAGATGCAGCTGGCCTCCCTCTCGTTCAGACAGATTTCTAGCCGACATCAGATGAACCGGGCCAATCACAACCATTTATCTGATATGGGGCGTGTTTTAGACAATGAGTGACGACTTGTGGAGCCTTCACGTTTCGTGCAAAATACGTGACAACGTTATTTTTGGCTCCACACCCTCACGCCGGTAACAATATGGCGAGCATAAACCTAGCTTAGTAATGAGGATTCAAATTCTGATGGCAAAATCGGCGACACCTGTTCACAGACACATTAGGCCATCACAGCTCATCTGAGCACGCTATAGTCTATCCAACTGCGTCAAGAGGTGTTTTGATCTACACCCCTACCCTACTGTCCCTGGGAATTTGAAAAGGATCCAAGAGGTTCCAGACTAACTCACATTTGCGATTTGGTCTGGTGATGCCAGGCTAGTTTTTCAAGGTCCTCAGTCCCAATTAGGGGAAATCTTAACACTACAACATACAATTATATTTTAGACAATACTGTGCCTCCAGTCTGGTGGCAGCAGTCTGGAAAGGGTCATTTCCTGTTTGAACACAACAGTGTCTTAGGTCCTAAAGCAAGGTCCATAAGAAATTATTTTCCATATTTTGGTGACTGGCCTGCACAGAGCCCTGACCTCAACCCCACCGCACTGGAACACTGACTGTGAGCCAGGCCTTATTGTAAAACATCAGCAGCTGACCTCACTGATGCTACTGTGGCTGGAGAGGGAGCGGAGGCTGTTAAAGCAGCATAAAGATGCCAATGGCTCTGGAATAAGATGTGTAAGGTCTGCGTGTCCACATACTTTTGGCCATGTGGTATTTCCCATTTGCTGGTATCTCTGTGTTTCCTGGGAATCCCGCTATCAATAGTATGTAAAGCTTTATATGTTTTACATTTTTATGACATGAAAACACACATGGAGTTTTCTCAGAACTTGGGTATTGTGATATTTTCAGGAATGTAAATTCACAAGATTTATTTCCTTCTCTTGAGTACGTCTCTCAACATTTACAAGCTCACCATATGCCGTGCTGCTTCAGTGCACATTGCTGGAGAATATTAAATAGCCGATGCACATGGGCAGAATGATATGAGTGCATTGTGTATGTTCTGCTCAGAATATTTTTGGGATTGTGTCTGTTACTGTATCTCTGACATGATGCCAAAATGACAACATCAAGTGTGTTCTCCTAAACGTTACCATGGCGAGGCCTCCTATCTCCCGAACAGCTATGTAGAGCTTCCAGAGGTCCAGTGGCTTCTTGCCCACAGCGGGAAGCTGGGCAACAGGCGTGCCCCTCTCCTCCATGAAGGTCAGGTATCGCTCCACCCAGCCCCGCCTCTCTGGCTCCACACCCAGCTCAAAAAGTCGCGTGATTCTCTCCCCGCTGAGGGAGGAGGAGTTAGGGTTGGGTTTCTGGAGAGCAATGCAGAGAAAAAAGAGAAAAGTTTGGTTAATGGTGTGACCTTTAATATGCTACATTTGTGCTAATACACATTTTTTTTATAATATTAAAAAATGGTACACTATATGTGGTAGAGCATGTAAGTAAGCATAATGATAAAGCTTCTCATACATCTCATAAATGCTAATTTGTGGATGCATGGTCTGTTCTGCAGTTTATTTTTCTTAGTTGTATCCTTATGTTGTTTTCTGCTACTACCACTCTCCCCACGAGGATCATTAAAGTTTCATACCATATTTACACATTCTGAAGTAGGCCCTTGGTTGAACGACCAAGCAAAAATAAACACTTCTTTTAGCGCATTTTGTTCAGTGTGCAGCCTGTGTTTACTTCAAAGTTCACTCGCAGCGCATTCATATCCCTCAAGTTCAAACTGGTGGACAAAGTTTAATCTCACACAGCCATGTCTGGCTTCAGTCCAGGTTCAAAAAAGACTTCTGTGGTCTAAGAACCAGCTTTTGATCATGTAATTACACAATAATCCTTCAGTCATACATGAATCAATCAAAGCTGCAGCTGCTTGTACTGACATTATTGTCCATAAAGGGAAATTCACTGATGGTTAAGTCGCTTGGTTTGGTCTCTGCGTCTATTTGTTCAACTAATTCCTGTACTTATTCAGTAAATGCACACATCCATCTACCCAGTGGTGTTTAAGCTTCCAGTGCTTACAGGACTGGAGGGGGTCTTGAGGGGCCAGGGAGGGCTGCTGATGCTGTCGCTGTCGTCTCCGTGGTAGGAGGACAGGCTGGCCGGGCTGGGTGAGAGGGGGGAGGGCACGGGCAGGGCACCGCCTGGCGTGGCTGGCTGGGACACACACTGCTGGGAGCTACCGCTGCTGTTATTGTTGCTGTAGCCATCCTGTAGCTGGTAAAGACAAAGAGAGCGATATTGAGGAGGAGGACTTTCATTTTCTTTGTATAAAAGCATCAATCACCTCTCCACTACCAGTATAACACAATGGTGTGCCCTACTACTGTCCACACAGATCAGAGCTCAAGTGTGCAACTCAAAATGAGTCAACATTTGTTCACACAGACATACAGGCATGTCTGTGCGTGATACATATTTATTGTATTTGTAATTCTGCATTTTCTTTAAATTGGTTTAGTGCTGCTTTTAATGAAGTAAATGAATACTACCTCCACTGTTGTTTGTGTCTAAGTGGGTCTATAAGTTCTTTGTTTTGGCTGTATATGTCAGTGGCTGAAGAGGTCCTTAGATCTTCAGTGAAAGTAGCAGTGTCACAGTGTAGGGATCTGTTACAAATTAATCCTACATTTAAATTTCTATTTGAGTAAAATCACATGAGTATTAGCATTACAACATGCTTAAAGCAGTAAACAGTAATTATTAATTCATTAATGTGTGCATCACACAGCAATGATGTGGCTGCTGAAGGCAGAGCTGATTTTAAAGACATTTTATACCTCTGGGTGGCTAAATAACATATCATGAATAATTTGGTGATCATATTTTGTGTTCAGAATTACAGCTGCACAATATAACATTTTTAAACTGTCATTGTGATGTTTACCTGTGAGATAAACACATCCCAAACCACTGAGATATTGGACTTTGAATATAGTAACAAAGTATTAAATTACATGTCTGTAGGTGATATTTTGTCTGACGTGCGCCCTGCTGTTAACTCTGTTAACTCTCTGGCCAATCAGATAGAGCCCTTGCCGTTAGCTTTTGTCTTATTGGTAAGAATCTGCACGTATACGAATGACATACTACTCTGCATGGTTGAAGGAGGACAGTGTAAGAGGGTGAGTGGAGACAAATGTGTGAATGCCAGTAAGGGTGTAACAATACATCAGTCTGTATTGATATATCAATGTAATGATCAACAATCCAATATTATCAATGCAAATGGGAAGCATCAATACATATCGTCAACTTTTAGATATGCCTATTTTGAAATTGCCATGGCACATCTGTCACCATTTCTGTCCAAGCAAACCTTCTAACAGTGCAAGCAACTTAGCACCAGGCAGATAAGGTAAGCGACCATGAAAAAGATAACAAAGATCTTTACTGATAGCGTCTCATATCAATCACAGGCCCTTGAATTAAATCAAATTAAAATATTGTGGCAGACTTTGTGGTATCAGCCAATATTGTATCATTGTCCAAAAGAACAATCTAATATAGTATCATAATTAAAGTTGTGATTTACACCCCAAAATGCCAGAGAGGACCATAAAAAAAGTCCTGTCAGCCATCTGGCAATATTTTGGATACAGGAAAGACAACAATTTTCAACAACGTGATAGCACATCGCCTATTTTCCTCATACTGTGCAGCCCTATTAAGAATCAGAATCACTAAAGGAAGAAGTAACTATATCTCAAATACAAGCAGTGAAGTAAAGAATCCAATTTTCCTTGTGAATGAAATGTAGTGGAGTAGAAGTTTAAAGTAGCATAAAATGGAATTACTCAAGTAAAGTATTAGTACTTTGAGACTATACTCAAGTGCAGTACTTGCATGCTTATACCTAGTAACTGTCCAACACTGAAACAGCCCCATAGCCGAAGTAGGGAAATAGTTTGTGTGAGAGATTTTGCATGTCTTAGTGCTACTGTGTCTTTGACTGCATGCATATATGCATGCGTTTGCATGCCAGAGATACAGAATGCAGATCAGTAGGTATTAGTCTGTGTGTGTGTGTGTGTGTGTGTGTGTGTGTGTGAGAGAGAGAGAGAGAGAGAGAGAGAGAGAGAGAGAGAGAGAAACTGGATGCAAGCTCCACTTTGTGTAAATCACTCCATGTTAGCTCACATCAGTGTGTGTGTGTGAGTCTGTGTCTAGGCCTACAGTGCATGTGTACATAAGTTTGTGCGCGTGTGTATGTGTGCGAAAGAGACTGCGAAAGAGGGAACAACAGCTTGACAAGTGCTTCTGGTCTGTGTACAGAATGCTCATGTCAGCAAAACCTTATCTTTCTCCCTCTCTCTTTCTCCCTCCATCTCTCCCTCTTTCTCAGTCTTCCCCTCTCTCTCTCTCTCGGCAGACAGATCATCTCTTTTGGGAGCACTGGGGGTCTTTCTGGCTGCTCTGACTGCCTTAAATAATTCAAAAGGCCCTACTACCGTAATCAGCAAAAGAAAAGACAGGGATTTGGAGGGAAAAGACATGTAGTGGAAGTGATGGAGGCGTGTGAGTGTGTTTGTGCACGTCTGTGTGTTTGGTGTGTGTGTGTGAGAGAGAAAGAGAGAGGGGTTGTTAAGCAAAAACAAGGGGAGGGGGTAGAAAAGAGCAAAGAGCAGAGTTCTGTTGTTGCTGAGCTGAGCCAAGCCGAGCTGCAATTGTAGGGCAAAATGAGAAGTCAGCATTGTGTATTGGGACGTGTGTGTGTGTGTGTGTGTGTGTGTGTGTGTATGTGTGAGGCACTGAGGAAGTAGTGTTCAAGAGAGGGATGGTGTGTATGTGTGACTTACTGGAAAGGCCAGTGTGTGGCTTCGTGTCTTTGTGTTATGATAAAATAAATGAAGAAATATATGCATGTGCGTGTATATGCACTGTATTTATGTGCTGTGTTTGGATGTGTGTACATGCATGTGTGTACTGCAGATGCCGAGCCCTCTCTTTCTTTCTGTGTGTCTCTCTTTTTTTCTTTTTTTTTTGCAGCTTGGGCTGCCAAAACATCAGCAAGAAGAGAGTGCTGGGGGCAAAAACAAAGCGAGGAAAACATTAGGAATGGTAAATGTTAAACAAATCATTAAATATGGCGAGAAAACAACAGAGAAGCAGCCCACTGTGCTGAGGCAGCATATGCTGATCAGATTTGGTTTGCTTCATTAGGGTAGCAAGATCAAAAAACAAAGCAAAACAAAACAAAACAAAAAAAAACTAGAGGAGGGAGAGAGGGAATTGCAAAGAAAGATGGCGAAAGGAAGAAAGGTCAAGGAGGTACCTTTGGTTTGTGAGGCTCATTGGCGGGGCTGCTGTCATCTTTCGCATCCATTTTCGGTTTCCCGTCTGGGCTCATCATCCCATCTCCCGACATTCCCATGGCTCCTTCATCAAGAATGAGGAAACATTTAAAATACTTGTGCTGAAACTTTCACAAGCAAAAATAACTCAGAGATTGTGAAAGATATCTGTGGGCAAAGTTAAAGTTTGTATATCTTTATTTATTTATAAAATAGGTATGCTTTCACCACAGTGGAATGAAGAGGTATACTTGCCATGGTTTTGTATCACAGTCGATTAATATTCTTTAACTCACTAAAATGAGCGGTGCCCTCTTTGTGTGTGCTGAAAGCTTCTTGATAATGGTTTGTATAATGTCACAAAGTCAGAACATGTAAAATGGTTTGAATATTATGCTCTTTCTTTCTGTGTTCTCAAGGTCTCTCTAAAGCCTGTCCAGCCATTTATCTCAAAGGTAAGACTGTGAAAGAGACGTATAAAAAGACTACTGCTGAAGGAAGACGCAGATGGAGAATGAGATAAAACTCCGCTAAAAGTGAGTCAGCGAGCTCTTTCAACCCTGCTGGCTGCACATCCTCAGTTTGGGCAAAATCATGGACGTTCTCACGTAATCAAAGTGGCGACAGAACGTGAGGGTTAGCGTTCAAGAGATGTTGGCTCGACGAGAAGACTTGTTTCAGTTTTCAAAGACGTTTGTGTACCTTCATGAGGTTTCCAATTGGAGAAGAGCTGAGATCCTTAAAGACTACTTTTCATAGTGCCAGCTGCACCGTCCTTATTAACAGAAAGAAGGGGTCCTTGAATACAAGGCTCCCCTCTTTATTTTTCCCCTGTGTGCCGCGGCACGGTGGGAAAACTAATGGCTTTTTACCGTGCCCAGGGGCAAACCAGATGAGTTTTGAGGAACCTTGGCGCTCTAATTCGTTTGAAGTTTTCCAAATGTCACGCATTCTGATATTCGGTTTTGAATAAAAGGTGCCTTTCATTTTGGGAGCCACAGCACTCTCCGAGGTGCGTTTAGCAACAATGCAGCAGGGTGGAGGGCTGAAAGAAAAAGGGATGCACCGCATTAATCTTTGCTCACTGGAGGGCCAGCTCTACAGAAAAAAAGTAAGAGCTCAGAGTAACTCTCTTGATTTCTTAACGTTTTACTATCTTTTGCCCCTTTTAGTCCCCTCGCTCTGTTTCTCCCTCTCTCTGCCTCTGAATGGGAACAAACCTGAGATGCCTCTGCAATACATTCAACATAAACACATAGGTTAATCTTGAGTGACTCGTGTACCGTTTAACATGAACCCAGTGGGCTGATTTCTTATTCAACAGGCTCTTCTCTATTCTATCAAAATGTATTCTGTAATTGCAATGTAAGATAAGTCAGCAGACACAGGGTCATACTGTAACAAACCATTGATGGAGGGCTGTTGAAGGCTGGATGAATGGACTTGACTATGAAGGGGAAATTGAGATAATTCACACTAGTGATGCTTGGGTCGACCCACAACCCACGGGTCCTATGAGTAAGGCAGTTCAAGTTAGCTGATTAGAAAATATTGCAGGTTTTGGGTGGTCATATCTCACAGAACCACTGGGCAATAGTCCACCTTCCACCTTCTCCTCCCCTCTTTTTTTCTCTCAGACACACACAGCACACAGCTTTATCACCAAAGTGCTGCACTCTGGGTTTTTGTTGTTCGTTTTTTGACCAGGAAGATCTGTTCGACACATGTAAATTTCTCTGGTCATAATATCAGCCAAAAATATTTCCCTTTAGAATATGTAGGCCAAACAGCGTGTCTTAACAGCAAGCAAGCGTCTCACCGTCCACACTGAATCACTTAATATGCACTCATGGGGCAGATTGGCTCTAAACATGAGCCGGGTTGGTGTGAGTTTTAGATAAAGCCCTGACGGCGCATCACTAATTTACACCAATTATCTCACTTGTTAGATGTGTGTTTTCCAGTGTATATAAGTATTCAAATCCTGAGACAAAATACCTGAAGGCGGCATATTGTAAGCTGGACCTTGTGCATTGCCCATGGCTGAGCTGTTGTTTCCCGTTGGCTGGCTGTAGGGGACAGTGGTAGCCATGGTGCTTGCCTGGCTGATGCCAGGGCCTTGATAGCTGCCCTGCCTACTGCAGAGAGAGGAGAAAGATGTTACTAGAATTGGTAGAGATGAATCCAGTCTAGATTTGCAATGTAATGACAGGCTGTGGGGAGATAAGTGGGTCACAGTGAAAGCTGCAGGAGAACAGAAGTCACAAAATCGTACAAAAATGATATTTGGCAGTCTGTCGCTGCCATGCTCCTTTATTGTTGTAGTAAAAACTGAGCAGCATGTATATCTGAAAGTCGCAATGAAAGCACAGTACACAACATATCCCTGATCAAACAAAGAGCTCCTCCAAAAGATTGAAGATAAGCATGCAGCATCAGAAAACTCTCCCATCCCCTCTTTGCTCTTCTCTTCTACAACCCCCCCCACCTCTCTCTCCCACAAGTCATAATTTAACTAATTAAGGTGTGCTTTTGGAGAGGATCATGTTATTTGTTGCCATGGTGACAGCAGAAGTCAATCCCGCTCAATCTCCCTCCCTCAGCCTCCCTTCCTTCCCTCTTTCTCTCTCTCGGGCGGCTCATCACATGGTGTTGCAAGTGACATCAGAGGGGCTTATCTGCAACCTGCTGAATGCTAGCCATCCGTGTGTGTGTGTGTGTGTGTGTGTGTGTGTGTGTGTGAGAGAGAGAGAGACAGAGAGAGAGAGAGAGAGAGAGAGAGAGAGACAGTGTGTGTGTGTGTGTGTGTGTGTGATTGAAGGCAACGTCTATCACTGCACACCAGGCAGGCCAAAGCCAGTGACATGGGGGCTGAAAGGGAACACCGTGTTTGGAACAATTTGCTCTATCTCCTGCTGACTCGAGATTATCTCCTGGACGACCATATAAAAGAAGACTGGGAGAAAGGGGGAGACAGACGTAGGGGAAAGAAAAAAAAACATGGAAGGTGAAGAGAGGCCTGAAAGATTGAGCAAATAAGAGAGGACAGGGAGTAGACTGAGAATGCAGGATGAAACTAAATTAGAGGGGAAGACAGGAAGAGGGGCGGAGGAAAGGGTCAGACAAGTGAGGAAGTACCATGGTAGGGAGGGTGAATGTACAGGAAGAAAGGATGGGAGGAAAGCAGGGAGGAAAGAAGACATCAGAGGGACAACATTGGGCGATGATAGACCACAAGGAGGAGTATTTGGCCCAAAACGCAACAGCGTTTTATGTGGACGCAAAGAAAAATGCTATCCGGATTTATGTCAGTCAATTCCCTCCTAACTGGCATCTTTCTCTCTTTCACACACTCACACAGACACATAGTGTAATACCTCGTGTTGGAACCGATACACATAGCCTAAGAGGAGGGATTGGCTTGGTAAACCTCCCCATAATCTCATCTCACAGATGTAATTAGTCATAGAGCACGGCTGATGATACATATGTAATCCCTCTATGGGGGCCGAGGTGCACAGGGGAGCTCCATGGCAAAGAAACAAGCTCACACCAAATCCATGCTTATCTGGCCCCGTTTCCCTATAATGGGGGAAATATAGACTCCTTCGTCGCTGCCTACGTGTTCCCTAAAAAGCTTTGTGTGAGTCAAGACACAGAAATAAACGTACCTTTTGATCATTGCAACTTCTCACTCAAGTAAGAAAAAATGCGTGCAAACTCCCACAAAAGAGAGCGTTGATACGCCGGTGCTGAAAAATAAGTTTGGAGATGCCAAATGCCCGCGAACCTCATTTATCCAAACTGTTAAAAAAAAAAACAAACAAAAAAAAAAAACAACCCTCACCCACCTTAAGCAATATAAGCAGAAGCTCTCATGTGAATGCCGAAATATCCAAATCAACAACAACAACAACAACAGTGGTTGGAGGTTTTCGACTGTGGCGTTCTCCCATTATGACTAATTCATGTCATAAAAAAGCCCATTAGAAAGCACTTGATGGAGGCATTGCACAGCGTTTAATCACACTTAATATATGCATGTGCCGCTATTGGGGGGTGGGGGGGGGGGTGGGGGGGTGGCACAGCGCATTCATCTTGCTCTCAGGCACCTTTGTGCTGTGGGAAAAAAAAAGAAACATCCTGTTGCCGCAGAGAGAGAAAGAGTGAGTAGAGGAAGAGAGAGAGAGCAGGGATGGAGAGATGGATATAGAGGATAGAGAGGGGAAGAGAGAGAAGGAGGGAGGAAGGGAAATTAAGGCAAGAAGAAGCTTGAGTAGAGTGTGTATGTGTCCCTGGTGGACCAATGGGGGGCGTATCTTCAGCTCAGGGCCCCAGAGCTGGAGGTAATCGCTGTTCCATGAGACTGAGCCGAGGGAACACACTCTCAAACACACACACACACTCTCAGTAAGACACACAGAAACATCTATCCTAACACCATCAGGCCAGTGCACACTCAGTTTGTTGTCTAGGAGTGGCCTGAGGAGAGAGAAAGAGAAACAGTGCAGGGAAACTCAAGCATCTAAGAGTTTTCTGGGAATTTTAAGAAAAGTTAGCAACAGAGTTTTGACACCACATTACAGGGACGATGTATGAAAATTCTGCACCGGTGTTCAGTCTTTTGTTCGGCCTGTTCAGACACCATTAGGGCAGAAAAGCCGTCATCTCACACAGCTGAATTAAAGACCTTTGAAATGTGTTAACAGAAACACTGCTGAGTTTTTTTCACCACTTCAAAGTGACAACTACTATTCTATTGTTTTTCCATTCATTCTATCTAAATGCTCTACCCTTGCTGTCCTTCACTCTCTCTGTTTTTAACCCTAATAACACACACACACACACACACACATACACACACACACAGCTATCTCTCTTTTACTATTCAGTCCACATGTGTGAAGGGCATCGGAGAAGGCCACTTTCGCACTGTGGGCAGAGAGTGTGTGTGTGTGTGTGTGTGTGTGTGTGTCAGTGTGTGTTTGAGCATGTCCTTGTGTTCATGCGCAGGGTGGGCGCTGTTGCCAAGGGGATGCCATGGTTACGAGGTGCCAGCCAACCAGCTGACGGTGTCTCTCTCGAAGTGGCAGCGCCTTTGTCCTTCATTTGTGGTGACAGGCCGCGCCAATGCCTCCCAGCGCTGCTAACTGGACGAGACAGCAGAAGCGCTGGGACTGCAGGAGTGTGTGGTGGCTGAGCGTCCCTCCCTATCGATCCCTCTCTTTTTGTGTGTGTGTGTGTGTGTGTGTACGAGTGTGTAGAAGAAAGTGAGAGGGGAAAAAAAGCCAGAAGAGGAGGCTGCTGGATGGAAGGATGGAGTGGATCGGCTGGAGGCCATGAATTATATATGGACCCAATCTGTTCTCAGGGCAGCTTGGGCTCATAGCTCCTCCAAACTCCTGACTCAACTCACCACACACACACACACACACACACACACACATGCACACACACGTACACAGAGGGGGGGCCAGAATAAACCCCCCACAAAAAATAAAAGGACAGCTTTTAACATATTAAATCCAGAGAAAAGCTACTCTTCCCTTCTCCCTCCCCTCCTTCCCAAACATCAAACAGCTCAGGATGGATGGAGGAGAAGCCATTTATTTTGCCCATCTAATGAAAGCAGAGCGCTCCGCAGCACTGCCAAGACTGCGAGCGACAAAGCACCACAGGCAGCATCCCCCGTTCTTGACATTCAAGCGCTGCTCTTATTTATTTAGCAAATTTACTTACTAAGGAGGTCAGAAATGAATTATTTGGCGAGGATTTGCCTGGGAGCACTCTCCTCTCCTCTCTTCTTCCCTCTTCCAACATTTTTCTCCCTTCAATTTCCCTTTGATTTACGGCTCTTTTTTTTCTGAGCTTTGCTCTTCTTCTACTAAGTGCTTATTTTTTCGACAGAGCCCGTTCCTATAGCTCCAGGAACTTTTTGTAGAGTGTCGCCGGCAGCGCTGGAAAGTCATTTGAAAAGCCAATTCTGTCCTCAGAAGCTGCTGCCAAGAAAAGCTTATACCTTTTAATACTTTCTGTTCTCTTCTCTTTTCCAAAAAAAAAAAAAAAAAAAAAAAAAATCCCCTACATCAATCCACAGCCTTGCAAAAAAATTTTGTGCTGCACCTTTCTTCCAAACAAACTTGTACCTCCTCCACACTGACAGGCTTGACACCGTCCGTGTTATTTGAACATGTCAGACTTTTTAGGCTGCAATTCATCATGCTGACAACTGGCAGCCAAGTTTGCCCAAAGAGTCAACTCTTCATAAAACTGATGCTATTTCCCAGCAACATAATTTCAATTCAAGACTGACCACCATCGTTTTTTAAAATTAAGCAAATTAGTTGGTGCCTGAACAAATGGCATCACCCTATTACTTTTTCAGTGTAACTGCAACAGCACAATAAATCTAGATTACAGAAATTATGATTAACAAGATTGTGTGTGACAATGTTATTAAAATAAAAGCCATATTTCTCTTTTCGTGAGCACATTTAACTTTTAACAGAGCAACAGGGTTCTTTCTGATGTTCCCAAAACTCTCTAGGCCAACTCTGTTTTCCCTCAACAACCAATCAAACTGATTAACCAATAAAAGCAGGACATTTGTTTCTGATTCCAGTCGGCCAGTGGATGAAAAACTCAGAGAGGGCTCGAGGGAGAAAAAACACTCACGCCACACTTTATGAAGATTTAATCACGACCCACGCCTGCAGCCATGGGATACCAGAAGTGGCCCTCCTCTGCTCATTTGGCATTCTTTTCACTCAGCGTAATGAAGCTGGAGTATGTCTGCTAGTGTGTGAGGGTGTGTGTGTGAGTCAGGGGAGGATGGAGATGGGGGATGAGAGGTGGAAATGTAGCGGGATTATTGGTGGGGATGTAGCAAAGGGATGTGTTCAGGAAAAGGAAGGAAAGAGGAAGAGACCAGCCAGTAGCGTCACTGCTAACTAGCCCCCTGATTTGGAAGGTCGGGAGCGAGTGGCTGTGGCAGTTCACACGGGGTTGATGCATCAAAGAGCGAAACTAGACATGTGCTACGACTAACAACTTGTTTCTCAGACGGAGAGGAACTAGGTCTGAATGTTTCAGAATGTTGCGCTGAGATCTGGAGAGCAAACGGGGTACTGGAGCCTTTAACTGCAGGTTTTCGGAGGCCAATTTTCTCCTGATCTCCCTCAGATGTTCTAAAGTGGGATCTGAGGAAGAAAAACATAACAAGGCTGTGCTGGAGACAGCGGAGAACAAAAAGCAAATTGGGAGGAAGAAAGACTGAGGGAGATAAAACAGTCTGGGTAGGATAACAGAGCTGCACAGAGACGGAGAGGGCGATACAGTTGGGAGAGTTGGTAAAAAGAGTGAAACAGGTGGGAGGAGAGAGAACAGAGGCAGACGGGGTTGGATGAAAGAGGCAGAATGAGCGATAGCAGACAAGAACAACTCTAAGGGTGAGACGGGCAGCACAGAAACTGCAGTATTCTGCAAAAATGTCCATTTTAACAAAACATCTCGCTTCTTTTCTGTTTTAAATCAGTCAAAACAACTTTCTGCTAGAAGACTAATTCCTATTTTTAGTGAAAACTTGATAACAAATTATTCAAATTTGTGAACACTGATTTTCCTTCAAAACAAATAGTCTCACCTAGTTGGCAGATTTTTCTTTTTTTTTTCTTTTTTTTTTTACACCAGCTAGTTTACACAAGTCTTTTGTTGTTATAAACATCCAGCGTCTGTTCGGTTTTACCTCCAGCGCTGTGGAAGGAATGCTTTGTGTTGAATAAACACGATAGCAATTTGGAAGTTAGCATGCGCAGCAACAGCCACCGTAGCCGAACAGAGAAAGAAAAGATTTCCAGACAGAAAATCAAAAGGAAAAAGCCGTCATCATACTGGACTTTTTTGCTTCAAATGTGACCTTTGCAATGCAGTAAAAAAAAATAACAACACATTAATGACTGCTTCATGCCAAAGACAGAGATAAAACAATGAACAAAGACAAGGAACCCAGGGATGCTTTCACAGTCGATGGTGAATCAGAATGGAACACTGAGAAGAGAAATAAGTGAAGATACAAACACACTTTTTAGACAGATATGTAAACAAACAGAGCAGGAGAGAGAGCCCTCTCCTCCAGCGGCACCACAGCCAGCAACACCTCTCTGGTGTCTTGGTGAATGTGAGGAGAGACTGACAGGCAGTCTGATTGGTCCCAGCAGTGGGGATCATGTCGTGCCACTTCTTATTGACAGCCCCAGCCATCTCTTAATGGCTCGGCCAGCATTTGCATTGCTGTGTGTGTGTGTGTGTGTGTGTGTGTGTGTGTGTGTGTGTGGCACTGGGCCCCCCTGATGCACGTAATTAATCACACATACTGTCAGCCACCCCCCCAACCCCCCCCAAAATGCCAACACAGTGCACACGACAATGTGAAACTCAGTGAGTGTGTCTGTGTGTGTCCATGCATCACACTGTCTACGCTCACTTGTTGTTGCCATAAGAGTGACTAAGACATGCTGATGATGATAATGATGACTACAGTGATGATGCTGAAGGTGATGATGGCAATTACAGTGATAACAATGATGACTCCTCTTGTTTTGCTCTCAGAGGGAGCTTGTGAGAAATAACATCATGATCACTTTCAGTTCTGTTCAGCTTGAAATTTTTCAGTGTAGTCGTATGACACACAAACACACTCACATATAGATGGTACACACACATCAGCCACAGCATTAAATCACTGACAGGTCAGGTGAATAACATTAATTATCTCGTTATAAGGCAATGTTCCACTGGGAACCTTGGGTCCTGGCATTCATGAGGATGCCACTTGACACACACCACCCACCCAAACACCGTTGCAGACCAAGTACACCCCTTTGTGGTAATGGCACTCCATGATGGCAGTGGCCCCCTACCTAACCCAAAGGACTCAAATGATCTGCCGCTGATGCCCTGGTGTCAGACACCTCGGGACACCCAGGAAGGCTCCATTGTGAATCAGGCTTGCCTCTGACCTGTCGAAGTATGGACACAGGACCTCTGGGGTACTGGCACATCCCATGAATGCTCAATCGGATTGGGATCTGGGGAATTTGGGGGCCAGGTCGACACCTTGAGCTCTTTGTCATGCTCCTGTGAACCATTCCTGAGCAGTTTTTGTGGTGTGACACGGCACACTGTCCTGCTGAGGGGGCCACTGCCACTGGGGACTGCTGTACTATGAGGGCGGTGTACTTGGTCTACAGTGGCATTAGGGTGGTATTTGTGCATCCACATAAATTCCAGCAAAACATTGCATTGTAGTGACACGCTCAATGTTATTCATTTCACCTGTCATTGTTTTTAATGTTGTGTCTGATCTGTGTATATTTAAAGGCATGCACACACAAGTTATGAGGGTGGTGAACCTACCTATGATGCTGTGAATGTGAGGGTGGCAGGATGGGTGGATGGTGAGGTCTGAGTGGAGGTGAAGGTGGTGGACGGGTAGAGGTGGGGTGGGGTGCGGGCCAGTGGGTGGAGGTGGGTTGGGGTGGTTGCATCTGAGCTGGGGACCTCGCATATGGAGGCTGCCTGCGGATTGGCGTCGACATAAGCCCAACAAAAAGAGAAATCTCAAATATCATCACTAGCTCACAGTCTCCAGTCTGACTCATGCTTCATCAGAAATGGGAATGAGCATTGACAAATGTTAATCTGCCACTTCAGCCTGCAGAATGCTGGCGAGACCGCTCCCATGATGCACTGTTAGGCAAAAAACCCGCGCCGATTGGAGGAAGTGCACAAATCCACCCTTCCTCTCAGAAGACGGCCATGTTTCCACAAGTTCCCCCGGCAGGGTTCAGCAAAAGTTTACTGCCCACACAATCCCACAACAGCCATGGTCTCTGACGCTACAAACACTCATATATTCCAAGCTCCAACCCTAATGGAAAAATAATATCCCTTAACTCATATACCATTATAGCTTCAAAGTGCTTTGTATTTGTGATAAGGTGCCTGGTGTCACCTCTGCCTCTAGTGTTTTCACAGTTAAACCTGTGGTTTGCTTTTTCTTCTTTTATGTTTTGACAGTGCAGTATTCAACCCATGCTGTCTGCTCACAGGCCAATATCTCTCTTTTCTGTTACAAATGGCACTTGGTGTATAGTGCCAGCTATCAAAATGTCAGGCACTTTATGAGATGTGTGAAAATAGGGATAGCTCCGCAAATGGCTCATACAAGCGTGGAACCCCTGAGAACGGCTCTTGCCTTCACGTCTGAAAAGACTCTCACAAAGTCTGTGGCACAGAAACTCTCTGTGGTGCTTTTTTAGCACACCTCCCCACAGATGACCCTGCAGAAAGAGTGATGTAAGATAGAGATGCTTGCTGCCCCCTAATTTTAGCATACTACATTTCCAGGTGACATAAAATAGGTTCAGTCCCACAATGGGGTTTGGTCCATTTCTGTTTGAGTGGCACAATAATAGACACTTCTGGCATCGGTGCAGCTGCAGTGAATTACATGAAAAAAAAACCCCAAACAAACAGCAACATAGTGTACAAACTTAGCCACATAAAGTTAAACTGAAACACATGTTAATTTCTTCAAATACAAGATTTACCAAAGAACTTAGAGCTGAGTCCTTGCTGTGCTCTCACCTGTTGTGTGTTGAGTTGGCAGATCCTGGCATGGCAGCTGCTGCCTCCTGGGCCTTGCGGTTGGAGCTACCCAAAGAAGGAGGGCCCATCCCGGGCCCAGCTGGCTGGGGCATGCTGGGGGAGCTGGGAGCCATGGGTGGGTACACTCTGTTCTGGTTGCCTGGGCCGTGGCTGCGTCCTACAGGTAAGGGCTGGCCGGGCCCTTGGCCGTGCATGGGGCTGCTAGCATTCATTCCCAGACTGTTGGTCATGCCAGGACCGGGGCCGCTGTAGCTGGTACTGGCAGGGCCACCGTAGTTAGAGGGCCGAGGGTAGTTACCTGGAAGGAGACGACACATGAATGAGCCTAAAATGATTGAAAATGCAGGTATTACCCAAAAAATGTCACTCAAAAGGTAAAACATGACGGGCCGTCACTTGGGACATTCAACTTCTCACTTGAATTTGATAGATTGCTTACAAGAATGACACAAAATGGCTGCTGTGAAATGCTGTACTCGCAGATGGGTGCTATGAATCACCTCATTTGAGAGAAATGGAGTTTATCAAGTGCTTGTCAGCTGATACCCTTATACCTACAACAGTGACACATACAACAATTTCATCCATCAAGAAACTAATCTCATGACAGATGAGGAATGAGGAATGTGAACTGCAAAACTAAATTCTGATTCATAACCTCTTTAACCTCAAGTCGAGGCTGGAAAAACTGTACGGGGTGTGGTGACATTTTTCACAGCTGCAGGTTGCTGGATGGCCCTGGGAACAATTGTCAGGCTTAAGGCTGACTTTGTGAAACACTTGAGAGGAGCTCTAATCTGCAGTAAATGCTTTCTTGCTGCCCTGGAGTGCCACACGGCCGCAATGCCAGAAGCTTTCCTAAGGCACACTTAAACCCTTCCATTTTGGCTCTAAAAGCCCAGCTCGGCTCCAACACCAGCTGCAATAAGAGATGAAAGAGAATCACCATGCTGTCAAAGACAACACGTACATACATACATTTAGGCACACTAAAACACACCTACTGCACATGTAAGTGCAGTGCACTCCCACCCACAGAGCACATCACATTGTATTCCCTCTGCAGGCACTGGGCCTTTTCCACTGTGATATTCCCTCCCTGGGACAAATCCCCTGCAAGATAGAAAGGAAAATGTGGCATCCTCCATTGTGAAGGGGGCTATTTATTTTGATTTGATTAAGGGTGCTTTAGTTGGGCCTCACTGCTTAATCCTCTGAGAATATGTCTGGAAAAGGGGATCAAGTCCCTTTAAAACCTGGAGGCTTTTCCGCACGCTCAAACGAGGGAAAGTTGAATGACAATATTCCACATGGGGGAAAAACGTCTCCGAAAATGGAAATGGCTTCTCAGTGTCCTCGAGCTGCTTCAGTGAAGACACTTTCCACATGACATAAGCCTGCAAGTCCAACAGAGGGAGAGAGCAGGAGGAAGCAGCAGAGGGGTGGGGGTGGAAAGAGAGGAAGACAGACAGACAGACAGACAGAAGGTAGGGGGAAAAACTCTCGCACCCCCCTCCAAGCCCCGAGATAGGATTTATATTGAATCAAAATAAAAGTCTTTCCCATAAAAGTCAGCAGCTTCGGTTGAATTTGTCCAGAAATTGTGATGAAATCTACTGTGGGAGATGGGAAAAGAAGAAGCGGATTATTTCTGGGGAGGCTTTGGTGAGTCGGTGAGCTGAGTACGGCTGACACCTGTCAAGGGTTTTGGGGCTATAATAGGGAAGCGTTCAGGAAGAAAGGATGTCTGCTAACGAACACAGGAGGATACGTATGGTGCACAGTACATGTGTGTATGTGTGTGTGTCCATCTGCTTGTCTGTGTGAATGCATATATAATACTACTGAGACCTTGCAACCAGCGAACGACACATTTCCATGTTTCTTCCACTCATAAGCGACTGCCTGCAACACTGTGGAAAATCCTGGGAACGGTGCCCTGCAGCTTCCTTCCTCTCGGCTCGGGTGGAAGGTTTACTGCAGATGAACAAGGCCGCAGTCAGCGACCTCTCTCAGCCCTCTTTGGACAGCTGTTGAGCCCCATGTCATGGCTGCCTGCCATACATTCTCAATAGCCTGGGCGGACACTTTGTGGTTTTTGGCCCCTGTGACAGACTGAGGCTCCAGCACACCTCCCGGGGAGTTGTTTATATCACACAGTCCCATTTGGACAATCTGCATTTTTTTTTTCCATTTTGGCGGACAGGCCAAAAGCCCCAAAGGTGGGAGTGAGTGTCTGGAAGTTTCCATTAGACTGGGTTCAGCTTTACTCAGGCAATGAGATGCGAGGCCAAATCTAACTAAATAAGTTTGCGTTGAGAGAAAAAAAAAAAAAATTGTCATTAAGTTGACACGCTGCATCGAGAGAACTTATCAGCCTTGATGTACTACCATTCAAAATGTTCTAGTTGTGGGCTATGTTTGCCTCGGCTGACAAAGGAAAGACAGAGTAGCTGTGGGACTGGGTTAATGCTAAGCTTTCCTATGAGAGTTTTGCTCCGTCCTGACAAGAATGATTCACTTTCTGAAGGATTGGTGCTGCGCCAGAGTGCTTCTTCAAGGACAGATAGCGTACTAACCCACTTTTTAAAATGACTGAGAACTCAACCCTGAAATTCAGGTGTTTTCATAAGAGCCATTCATGCTGTCTGAGGCTTTGCAGGAGCCAGTCAGATTACATCACATGAGGAAGTTGGATCACTGCAGAGCCAAAAGACAAAATTCTGAATACTATAAAATATATTTATCATGTCTACATTACAATCACAACAAATATTATGTAACATAAATTAACAGAATCTGTAGTATTATTATTAATGTAGTCGTGGAATAAATTGATGATGACTGCATGCATGTTACACTGATAGAACAAGAAGATCTGACCAGGCAATCTGATTGGTCAACTAGACATTTAAAATGGGCTAAAATCAGCATGACAGCACACTCTCCTCATTACTGACAAGGAAACTATAAAAGCAGGAAAGGGCATTATGTCAGCGACAGCATTTCAGGAAGCAGACTTTGGTGTCAGTTCTACTGCAGTCGTACGTGTTCCTGTTTTTTTGTTACTGGTCTCCAAACGTATCACGTTTCCTCTGATTGGTCTGATCTAGCTAACGTGACATCAAGATACATAAACAAACAGGGCAGGACTAACCTATTATCGCTATAATCAGATCAGTTAATGGCTCTGATTAATATTCTGGCTGGACTTAATGATATCGCCTGTCAGTTTGGTAAATATCTGCCAAACTAGGACTTGACGGCATGCTGTAATGACTTGTACTTTGCCTCAGTTATTTACAATCATACTAACGCTAGTTGTCTAACAAAAATTAGCTAGCTCACATATAAGTCATGACAGCGATCAAGCTTGAGAGGCTGTAACATTGCTCAGCAGCTCCCTGTCTTTTTCCTTCCAACCTTTACGAGAATTATTGCTTACTAACGTTAACAGTCCAAATTAATGCAGGTTGATGTAACAGAGACAATGCTAGCTAACATTCGCTAAACACAGTGCAAATGCTAACTTAGTTCATTGATAAACAAAATTAACAAGCACTGGTAAATGATGGAGGTCCAGATTTATAATGATCTAGCAATTAGCTCCACCCTGACAGTAACAGGAGACATTTACCAATTTTATCCCTCCTGATTATTATTAAATATCATTAACAGTTTAAAGTTCGGTTAGTTATTGAAAACCAAATACATGTTCCCGCTAACAGCAGCTAGCATTTAGCTATCATGGATCCAACTGAGACTTGAGATGCAGCTGCTAGACAGAGCTGTGATCTGTTCGGAGACCAATAACAAGGAAAACAAATGCACACATTTAGATAAAAAAAATGCCAGTTAGCATCACGTATTGTGTGTTTTTTAATTTGGTGGGAGGAGCTTTCAGTCAAAGTTGAAAAAACAAAGATATAACGGGTTATAATGTGACTTGTTGTGCCTGTTCCATTAACTTCAATAGAACTGACATCAAAGTCTGGCTCCTTGAACATTGTCACTGACTTGAAAAATATTACTCTATGATGCCCATGGCAACATTGTAACTTCTAGAGCTGAATCAAAAACCAGTATGCAACAATATCAACACAAAATGGATGGTGTCGTTGATTTTGATTTAAATCAACTTTCTTTGATGAATATCACTAGGAGGGGCCTTTATCCTGCTGCACAACTGTTGTGCCAATGATGACGGTATAGCACACCCTGTTCTGTTGCTCAATTAGTTGCTGCTGACTCAAAAGTGTATCCAGACTGGGGACAAATGGCTTTGGCTGTAAAACCAATATGGAAATCAAGTGAGTGGCAATTCCTCTTATGCCCAGGGTAAATGTGTGTCCATTCTTGTTCATATAAGGCTTTTTAGTCCAAGCTCTGATTTAAAACAACAAAAAAAGACAATATGAGCGCTCAGAAATCCCACTTCCTGTTGCTAAAACAGGCCCGAAGAAAATAAACGCAGTGTTAGCTCATATCATGCACATATTAGCATTCACATATATGCACAGAAGTGTGTCATCTACTTCCCCTACTTTGCATGCTACTCGTACTACTCTGAAAACCAATCAAGGAGGGACAAGAGGAAAAGAGGACAAGGAGGATGTCATTTCTTATTTGTCCCTCCTCATGTCCTTGTGGCTCAGTCTTGGTTTCCTGCCTGCTTCTGGTGCCTTTGGGGAGACTTGGTGGTATTTATAGCGCCATGGAGGGGAGGAGAAGGAGAAGGAGAGCTCATGGTGCTTCGTTCACAATTACATGGAAATTCCCGGCATGGTCACGCATTCGGCGGACGCTATATCCTGCGCCGGGTTTAATCCCTGCAGTCCCGCGGGAGAGCTGGAGTGTGACCGAGCAGATTACCGTCTACTGCTTCCTCAGCAGAGTGGACCATCCAATGCTAACAGCCGAGGCAGTCATTCTCCCGGCTACGGTGGAGTAAGGTATGATGGTGCAGCAACGCGCCCTCCGGATCTGTGAACTCCATCAATAAGGAGTGGAACGCAGATTACATGGCTGCATGCTTGAGCTGCCAAGGACAGGAGCAGGGCAGGCTGTCCATGTCCACGTGTGGATGAACACAAATAAAAGAAATGAATAACAGCATTTTTCTCTCTTACTTTTTTTGTGTGTGGATTTGGTGGTGGTTGGAGGGAGACAGTTTCGGTTGGGGAGGTGGGTGAGAAAGAAATGTCATGTGTTGACAAGAATAAGACATCTTGGCACTCATTTCGTTCCATCTTACTCAGGAGTTACATTTCCTAAACCTCAGTATGGGTGCTATAATACACCATCTCCTCTATTTCACTCTTCTTATGATCTTTAAGTGTCATTCAGTTGCACTCGGTATGACATTATTTTGCTAAAAACCTAATTGTAAATGTTTCTGATGCAGTTTCATCACTTCACAGCTATTGATAATGTCGATATAGATTTCCTCACCTACTTTATATGATTTTAAGACTCAGGATTAGACTGCAGTATACATGTATGACTTGCTAGGATGGATAGGGTTTTTTTTTTTTTTTTGCAGCGTCTTCTCTTGCCCGAGGCTCCCACATCTTCTCCCAGCCACCTCAGCACCTTCCCCGGCAGGGCATCTGAGCCTAAGCAGGGCCGGGGTGTGCCTTGAGGCCGCCCAGCTCCACACACTGTCAATTTCCTCCGAAAAACTCCACTCCCTCCCCCAGGCGCTGGCTTTTTTGGCTGAATTACACCGCCGCTCCAGCAAGGCACCAAGGCTTAAAAGTGCTGTCTGAAGCATGGTCATTACCAGCGAGTGCTTAACCCCTCGGGGGGGGGGGGCTACGCAATGGGTGGGAGAGGGACAGACTCCAAATCTCTTTCCTGTAATGGCCTGATATCCTCCTCCCCCGTCTGTCTGTGTGTCCACTGTTCTCAACATGCTGGCTCTGTACCATGTCCAAGTGCATGTCTTGGAAACAGCTGTTGGAGTTATTTGAGTCCTGAGGAGAGACTGATATCAAAACACAGTATGAGATCAGTTTAACTTTAGATGAAGGGGGCTTTCAAAGGACAGTCATGAACATAAAGCAGCATAAATATTTTTTGGGAAATACTGGGCAGTCCACTTACTGTAAGAGCTCTCATTTAGACTGTGACAAAACAGCGAGGGTGGGGGGGGCTTTGGCAGGGTTCAACTGCGCATCTATCTGGAAGAAAACCTTTGGTTACAGTCTATGAAGCAGACTTATCTAATCAGAAATCTCTGGAAACAAGTACTGAATATTTTAGTATTGTTTGTAGAATGGCCATATCCTCCTGCGGTCTCATGTATCACCATAACTGTACGTCGGAGGGGTTTATATAGTCGATTACACAAGCTGTACTACAGTCGTTTGCCCCGGATAAAAGAGCAGTGCTGCAGCCTTCCCTTATACAACACCAGACAGCTTTTATGTTCTTCTGTGAGCTACAAACTGTAAGTGCTGGTGTGTGTGTGTGTGTGGCAAACATGACTGCCGGAAATTTTGTGTCACACACCACACACACACACACACACACACACACACACACACACACACAACTTAAGAATTGGGCTCTCCCAGCATAGGCAGACAGGCCAAGAAAAACAGCAGAGCAGAGTTCAGAAACTTGGAGTGTGTTTCTGTGTTGGCTAATGGCTGGCTAATTTGTTAGTGCACTAGGGAGAGGGAAGGGAAGCAGATGGAGCTGTCATTAAGAACAATGACCAGCAGCTGTCTGCCCTGTTCACCCTAAACAGGCCCCTGATGGACCCTTCAAGAACAGGGACTCTGGCTATGTCCCCATATGAACGCTCTCCAGTACTGAAGGTGTTAGAAGTAATGTTGTCATATTTCTGACTGATAATTGACCTTAAAATGATGGAAATATGTGCAAAATCCTCCATTTACCAGTGTAAAGGGGCAATTTAGCACATTTTAAATGAGGGTAAAGCTGTGTTTATTCAGGCAATAGCACTGCACCAAAAAACAAAGCCTTCTCGCTCATTACAGTGGGATCATTGCATTGGCAGGTGCAGTGCAGGTGCCTGAACAAAGGGGTTCCCACAAGAAACACTGGGTGGTCTGGCAAAAAAGCTTAACCTTGGTACTTTTGCCACAACTCAATTTAACATCAACCAGCAAAGCAATGTCCTAGCCAATCAAATAGTCTTGACGAACTAAAAGGGTTGACTTCAACAAATCTGAATAGTATATGAAAGTAGGTTTTTTTTGAAGAACTTTTCTATCAGAAGGCATCAGTGTTAGCCAGGTGTACCTAATAAACCGGGAAATGTAGATACAGGAGGTAGGGAAAAAGATATTTTGCCACCTACTGTTTTTGTTTGTTTTGTTTTTGAAGGTAGTAAGCGAAGATACAAATGTAGCCACCCAAGAAGCGTCACTTTTTAGATACTTGCCATGCTATTGTCTGAAAATATCCTAGAGAACCAACACAGGACAGATGCGAGTCGGTTGCAGGCGTATTAAATTTGAATGAGAGCATACATTTATATATATTGTATGTGTGTGTGTGATGCAAAGACAGTGGGCCTGAGTTGTTCTTTCCCCTTCTGATGGGAACATCTCTCCTGTCATCCGAGTGAGATTTCACGCTCATCTGCCTCCAGAGCCTCTTCCAGGCTAGTCCGCCTCGCTGTCGCTCTCTGCTTACTTTATTTCTCTTTTTCTGTCTGCTTACTGGGCTGTCAGCCCAGCCAAAGTCACATTAAGAGATAAGAGTGGGTGGAGAAGGGGGCCCAAATACCAAATGCATTAGGGCTATTAATCAACATTAACAAATGCGAGGGAGAGGACGCAATTTTGGGAAAGCACACGCACGGATGGGCGCATTTATCAAGGTGACACATTAAAACACACATTTACCAAAAAAATACCATAATGTTTCGTCTGGTGTGTCGCCAAAGGCAGAAAACGAAGTACAACAGCAGATGTCAACGTTTGTTGGATGGCCAGGAGTCGTACGTTGGAGAAAACAAGCGAGCGGAGAATGCTTAATTACAGAGAGCCATCCAAAGTTTTTTCCAAAATTTCTGGGAATCAGTGATTTGTTTATTTTTCCTTTTATTTTTTTCCCCTCTCGAGTATCAGAAAAAGCTTGGATTGATGGTTGATGTGACTGGTTTACCAAATGTCTAATCAAACAGACCCACTGTAGTATACTGAACCAAAGTCTAGTGCTCAGAAGGCAATATCACAATGAATATTCAGAAACACAGAAGTATTGTTCCCACATTGATCATGCTGAGACTTTTTTTTATATATACAAGTGCCAATGTTATTTTTGTTTTTTGCTTTGTTTTCATTTTGTTTGGTTGTTTATTTTGTTCTACACAGTCACTTCACTTGCTTTTATATATCTTATTTTTTGTGTTATTTGTAATTTGCTTATGTGTTTTTATGTGCAGCCCATTGAGGCATTTTTTGTGATTTTGGGCTATAATAAATTTTGACTTGACTTGACTTCAGCCTAATAATATTACAATTAGTTAACGATACCTGGAACAAATTAGCTCAGCTTAAAACCTGGTTTTAATTGTTTTTGTTCACTGCGTACATTAAAATGTGAAGCAAAATACTTTTAAACTCTTGAGATTCTTTTCTTTTTCTATAGTTTCACAGTTGCGAGTTCACTTATGTTTGAAGCCATATGTTTGAATGCTGTGCATCTTGGTACAAAAAGCTTTAGACTAACCTTATTTCAACACAATGTCCTCCTGCAAACTCCACATTGAGTTTATAGAAGCATCTAATGTGTATTTAAAGGAAATTTAACAAATATCCACACTTATACCATCTATGAAAAAGAAAAAATGTACGACGAAATCTTTATTTCCTTCAAAAGTTTCTGTGAGGCTAATATTTAATTAGCTTTTTATGATAATCAGAGCATTAATATAGCAGTGAACAGCTATTTGCTATGTAAAGATATAGTGGAGTTATGGCGTCCTGAGCAGAGAATGAAGCCACTGTTAGCTGTCTCAGCACTGTTAGCACCGTTAGCTTCTAGCCGCTTGCTCAGCCACCTCCATGTTGAGAGCCGTGTGCAGACAACCTCTGAGAGATAGATCCACTGTGAATATTGTCTACAGCTCCTTTAAAACTGAGCCTGATGACAGGATTGGATATCATCATTCAGTGGATAAGCCTCACGATGTGTCAGTCTGCCTTCTCAGTCTGGAGCCACCTCATAATCTTATCATGAGGAGGGCCAAGAGGTCTGTCCAGAGTTCAAGTGTCTCATGAATATTCTGAGAGTCACACCCTCAGAAAGCTGGGCTTTTATGCCCGCAGTTAGACCCACCACGCAGGACGAGAGAGAGGACTGTATCTGAGTGTGTGTGTGTGTGTGTGTGTGTTGTAGAAAGAGAAAGAGTATGAGACAGAAACACTGGATGGATATGTCTTTCAAAATGAGTCTTTTGTATTCCTCATTAGCAAACTCTCTTTGAAATCGCTGACAGTGATGTCAAGGCCCAATGTGGCTGTGAAATAGGGGCCAGCAGTCATCAAAAAAGACAAATGTGGCTTTCCCATCTGAGGCCAGATTCCTTAATAACCCCTCTGAATGAATGATACACGCAGTATTCATCCAATAAGACTAGTCAGAAAGCAGAAGCTGTTCCACAAAACGGGTGTCAGGTAAAAGTCAACAGAGTAAGTCAACACGGGGCCTGTTGGTGGTTTTCATGATTAATAATTCATCGTTAAGTTTGAATGGAGTCATAGCTTGCGGGAAATCAAATTTTTATCTATTTTGGTTTTGAATAGTCTTTCTTAAGGCATGGTCTGGAAGTTACATCCTCTGTTTGTGACAAAGAGTGACAGGAGTTGATTTATGTTGTTTGAATGAGCCTGGCTCCAAGGACTCCATTTCTCATTAGAGCCCTGAAAGTCCTGCTCCTGCTTAAAGCAATACACTGATATGTTGGGTGGACTGACTTTTTAGTCAAATTACAGACCTAGACTCCTTGATCAGCCTTTGTGTCATCAATATATTATTGGCTCAAGTGCTCTTAGCTAACACTTCAGTAAACACAATATGGAGCTTTACTTCAAAAGTGATATGCGGCGAAATCTGGCACTTTTGTGTAGAAGGTGAGAAAAGAGTAATTTTGATATTAAAACTAGGGCTGTCTACATCCCATTTATAACATACAAGGGATGTGTGATTGAGAAACTCTGCAAAGCTGAGGATAAATGTCTCATTTTCCCACCTGAACAGGTTAAAAAAAATAAATGGGTTACTAATAAAACATCTCACAGACTGTTATTATTGAAAATACTGTATGATTAAGTGTTAAGGCCTGGTCACACCTGCATTTAAAACAAAAAGCGAAATCGGGTCATTTTAATAGAATCGCCGAGATCAGTGAAATTGCTGATGGCGTGAAGTTAGTTTGCATGAGTTCTTCGGCCTTGTCCACACATAAACGGGTATTTTTGAAAACAGGGTTCTTCCTCCTTTGTTCTCAAAAAACATCCCATCCACACAAGCATTTTTATAAAAACATTTCTATCCAATTGAAAATACAGAAACGCAAGAGCAATACAAACCCTAACCTTAAGGCCCTGTTAGCAAGTTTAGAGCCAGCACTATTTGGTCATGTCCTGTGTTGCAAAATGTCACTTCATTTGTAGCACTTCACAAAGAAGATGACGCTGCACACATTGACGTCACAAGCACCATGTTTCCCTGTTGACACATCAACACTAAAAATAATAACTCTGAATATCTTCACCTTGGACAGTTTTAGAAAAGGTCTGTTTTCAGTGACCTAAATCACAGTTTGCATGTGGATGAAAGGCATAGAGTTCAACTTTGGTGATCTTTAAAAAATTTGCACCACTGACCAATACTTAGGCGTCTTGACAGTGCTGGCCTTTACAGGGAACGGACAGCCATGACGTCCAAAATGGAGGAAAGTATCTTCCGAAATGGGCCAGTTATGAGACAGGTTGATGGTATGCATATGTTTTTTAAATTTACTGCAAACTTATTATCTTGTGAGCAACCAGCAAAATTGCTAAGTGAGCAGTTAGCAAGGTTGTAAGCTTACAGAGCTGCAAGTGGCTCATAGAGAAAACAGAAAGAAGCTTGGGTGGTTGACTACTGAAGTTCTAGCATGTTTCTGGCTTGCTATTATGTCAACTAGCCTTGGGGAGTTTTGCTGTGCCACTTTATGTTATGTGCCATCCTTTAACACAAGTTTCAGTTTGTGGATAAGCAATGGGCCAATCTTCAAGAAACTTCTGTTTCTTTAAGTGTAATTGCAGCAATGAAAACAAGTTTTAATGCGTGTTAATGTTCATTATAATGCCCATTTAGGCAAAGAGGCTCCAACCTTGGTGTCCATACTGTGATCCTTGAGGTCCATAAGGGCCTGATGGGCTGCTCTGGGAGTAAGGACCCATCCCAGAATACAATGGGCCGCCAGGTGAGGGGTGGGGGGACATAGGAGGTCCGGATTGAGGAGAAGCGAACTGTGAGCTAGCCTGGTTCCTCTGCATGTTGGACATGAACCCTGAAACACATGCATAGACATAAAAAGCAATGTCAACACTTTGCCTATATAATACCTAAAACAGGAAGGATTCTTCGAAAGCACCTGCTCAGTGAAATCAAACGTTGACTGAGTAACTGAGCGAGGGTTTGGTGTTTTGTTACTCGTAGATCACATCAGTGAGTAACACAGCACGGAGCGCGCATTAAACATAACATGCACAAAAAGGACAGGCTGACATGTAAAAGAAACCCTGAGCCCAAATAAACAAACACAGAAGATGTTTTGTGAACTGCTTCAGTGGAAAGAGCACAGGTCAAGTGTATAACTGATCTTAAAGATGCATATACCTGCAAAAGCTGAGTCCGTGTGTGTCCGTGTGCAGGATGTGTGAGTAAAAAAAAAAAAAAAAAAACGTGTGCTCCACTCTCCACAGAATAAGCCAGCGATTTGACCATGGCTACTATGTTATTCTAAGCCGTTCTGTCAATAGATGTGTCAAAGCCTCTCAGGCCCAAACTCGCCTCCACCATTCAAATTGACATTTGGAGCGATCCTCGCCTGGGCTTCGCTCTTTCAGCGAGCTCCGTTCGTTTTTAAAAACCCACAGAAAGGTCTCCCAATCCACCACGAATGAGAAAAGGTCGCTGGACAGCCATTGAGGGAAAAAGAGAGATAGTGTGGGCGTGTGTGTGTGTGAGTGTGTGTTAGAGGGGGGGATTCAGTATTGCAGATTAGGTGTAAATGGATTGGGTCTGCTCGACTGTAAACTTTGATAGCTATCCGCTTTGTTGAATGAGCGTGCACAGACCGACTCTTTAGTGAGTTTGGGGTTTGGGGAAACGACGGAGTTGGAAAGTGCAAGCTGACACTTGTATAATTCCTTGTTTCTGCTAAGAGAGCAAGAGGAAAATGTGAGGGGAGAGGAGGGAGATAAAAGTTTAAAAATGCTAAGTGTGTATTCACTATATGCTTGCGTGCACATACATGTGTGTACATATTTGTATTTCCGAGTGTGTGGGGGGAGATAACGGAGAAAGAGAGCAATAAACGCTCTACGTTTGTGTGTGTTTGTGTGCGCAGGAAAGAGACGGAGGCCAAGACAGAGAGCGAGAAAGAGGCAGTGAGAGAGGAAGTGTGTGTGGGAGGGGAAAGACAGAGCAACGGAGGGAAAGAGCGATTGGGGCCTGAAAGTGCTTAGGCTGCGAGTGCTGGGTTTAAGGAGCGAGGACATTATTGTAATGTTTTGCTTCCATTAGGGTAAGGGGATTCTGGAGAGGAGGAGAAAAAAATTACAGTGTGTAATATCGCACTTTAAATTGCCTGGAAAATGGATGGGGAGAGGAACATTGTGCAGACAGTGCTAAAAGCAAATAACACATTCAAGGATTTCTCTCTCTCTATGCTTCGGTCCCTCTCCACACACACGTAAACACACACACACACACACGCACACATAAACCTTTCTCTCTTTCTGGCAAAGCGAATGAAGCTCTCAGCCGGACAACAACAACAGGCAGCCAGCGAAGCACGTGAGAGACAGTGGGGGGAAAAAAGGGACATTCAGCGGATTTATGGAAATGAAGAGTGGAGAGAGGCTCTTAGGGAGGCAGGCACTTGAGCAAAGTGGGGTGCGTGCGTTAGGGAGGCGGCGGCGCGGGGGGGTTAATCCTAGCTAGCAAAAACAGCGAAAACAACAACCAGCCCTGTTAACCGGCGCTGTGTTTTTCCGGACTGGGCTGGGGAGGGCTGGAGGTTTACAGGCATTAGAGAGCAGCATTAAATCTCCGGCTTGATTTCATCATGTTGGGAAATAACCTTTTACAGAGCCTCAGTCTCTCTCTTTCTGTCTTCATCCGTCCACTCCCTCTGTCTCTTTCTGATGTTAACTGCTCTTCGGTGGGTGATAGAGCGAGAGCATCACAGCCATTCCATTAAGGTTACGTCCCAGTCTTTCAGGTTTTTTGCAGTGGTGTGTGGAAGCTGATTTTTTTTTTTTTTTGTAATGAGCAATTCTGCTGTTTTTAGTAATACTCGAGAAGTGGCCATAATTGCTGGAAATAATTTCCCCTTTTTGGCAGGCGCATGTGGCTTGCGGGTTAACATTCATGTTACAAGCCCTTGGCAACAAGTTGTGGACAAAACTGAAGTGGCCCTATCAAAATAACACACACTCTGACTTGAACTGAGGATATATTGACTGAATGTTTACTGTCACATGTTTACCAAACCGTGGATTTCCCACGACCTATGTTGGAAAATAATGAAGCATCCTGCTAAAACCTTGTGTGTGTGTTTGTGTGAGAGCACCTGCTAAGCCTCAGCTGCCTCATTTGATCCAGCATTTGTTTAAAAAGTTAGTTTTCAACACATGCTAGAACTGTCAAAAATGCAGAGAAATATGAAAGCCGTAAAGCGGGGGGTACGCTCGCTGAAGGAACTCATTTTGGAGCAACAGAGGGAAGAAGAACAAAGTCCAGCATTGAGCAAAACTAGCTATATTCTTTGTTTACATCTTTGTGCTAACATCGTTTGCTCCAAGTCCTTCTATTCCCTCGGAAAAACCTTTCATTACAACCATTGAGCTTCGCTGCCATACCATTTCTGTTTTTCGTTCTTATGATCTCTACTCTTCTTCATGCCCCCCTTGTTGGTCTGGAATGCAAAAAAAACAAACAAAAAAACTGTTGCCATTTTGGATAAGTTTAACTTTACGGTTTCTTATAGAAGCTATTTATGTTGCACACATGCAGAGACTACAGTGTAAGCACTGGGTCTTCTAACAACGTGTGCTAGCCCCTAAGTTTCACTCCAATAAAACTCGTTATAAACACACATGCACGTACACACACAGCATCCCACTCTTCAAACACTGACCTCTGTATACTCCTTGTAGACTTACAACTTTCACTAAACACCAAATGCTGGCCAGTGGATAACACACATAAACCCATACCTTTCTCCTGGGCCATAGGTGAGCGGGTGATCGGTGGGTGGGCTCCTTCTGGTCCATTCCCAGAGCTCTGTGGGGCCATTGTGGAACCTGCACAATAACATGAAGTCAGGACATGAAGATTCACTTGATACTGCACTGACATGACACATTCAAAGGAACAAGGGTTCAACAGGTTGTAACAAAAGCTGTCACATTATAAGAAAATGTTTTGCATGAATTGAATTCTCTTCTTTGCATGAAAACAAGGTCAATCGAAAATTGATTTATATTTGCTCCCCGTCTGCTTTGCTCAGAAATTGAAGGAAAATGCGGGGAACTTTTGTAACAATAAAGCAGTGAAGGACCACTTTTGTCTTTCTTTCTGCATTTCTCTTAGTGGCACAGAAGTTAGCTGATTCAAAAAGTTTCCTGTCACTTGACTGCTGAAAGAAAAACAATAAGACACCAGTATTAGGCTGAAGGTTTTATTGTGACTAAGGCTGCCCTGGATGTGTTCCTTGAGCTTTAAGTGATAAGGTTAGTGGGTCTGATGCCAAATTTACAGACACACAGAGAGCTCAGCACAATCACTATACATGAAGTTGTTTGTGTTTCACTATTAGCTAAATGACAAATGCACTTCCAGAGGACATATCAAGTCATTGGACCCTGTGCCACTTCCTTGTGTAAGCATTAAAACCAGAGCGATCCCCTATAGAAAACCAGAGCCATTTGAGGATCATTGATTCAGCGGTTGTGCAGGTCTTTGGGCTGCGCCTGTTCCATTGAAATCCAATAGTGAGTTGAGGGTCTGATTAGGACAATGGCAGACAGAGACTATGGTGGATTGATTTGCCCCAGAGGAAGGAGAGAGATGGCAAATTAACCTTTTATCTTTGGATTCAGACCTGAGACAATGAGGAGAGGGAAAGACGACAGGGAAAGTGGTTGGTTTTTCCAGACTGTGCTGGTTACACTTTGCTGAAGGGACGTAAATATAATATGCAAAATGTTTACGTTGTTCAACTGTAGGTGTCCAGTGATGACTGTCATCGCACATTTTTACAATTAACATGTATGATTTGGGGCGGCACGGTGGTGTGGTGGTTAGAACTCTCGCCTCACAGCAAGAGGGTTGCTGGTTCGATCCCAGGCATGGGAGCCCTTCTGTGCGAAGTTTGCATGTTCTCCCCGTGTCAGCGTGGGTTCTCTCCGGGCACTCCGGCTTCCTCCCACAGTCCAAAGACATGCAGGTTGGGGACTAGGTTAATTGGTAACTCTAAATTGTCCGTAGGTGTGAATGTGAGCGTGAATGGTTGTTTGTCTCTATGTGTCAGCCCTGCGATAGTCTGGCGACCTGTCCAGGGTGTACCCTGCCTCTCGCCCGATGTCAGCAGGGATAGGCTCCAGCCCCCCCGCAACCCTCAAGAGGATGAAGCGGTTAGAAGATGAATGAATGAAGATGTATGATTTGACTTCTGTAGAAACAGAACTATGTGCAAAAGTAATAGTTTACTCAAGATGTGACATTGTGAAGTACTGTTGGAGTGATGTATTAACAAAATGTTGCTGCTACGGTGTCCTTAAAACCCTCTGTGAATATAAGTCCCTTATTATAAAGGAAACACTTCACATTATTCAATCACGCAGTGGAAAGTGTGCTGCATAAGTGTGTGTGTGTGTGTGCGTGTGATGTGTCTGTCCACGGTAGCAGTAATACATGACTGGAGGTGGCACACTCTCCACATAAACAAACCCAATTAAGTCAACATAATTGCTTTGCATAAAACTGCATAAACAACATTTCCATACACCCGGCCGCCTACACACGCGCGCACACACACACTCACACACACACATGTACACACATACAGATGTAAAAGTAATTGGACAAACAAGTGTAAACAAACACACTCAAACACACTGGGAAACATGTGTAAGAGCACAAAGGCACATAGGATATATGCTAAAATATTAGCGCACACACACACACACACACACACACACACACACACACACACACACACACACACACACACACACACACCAACCCCCTGCCTCACACTTGAATAGATCCAGCGGCGCAGCTTCAAAGAGGGAATATTCGATTAGTCTGTCACCATGTGGTGGAGGGAAGGGGAAACGTCAGAGTGCAAACCTCGAAGAAACCCTGAGATAACACTAGAAACACCACCTACGTGCTTCTGTGTGCACATACATGCACCAGAGGAACTCTATTACTTAAAGGATTATTTCACCCACCCAATGACCATTTATATATCAATTACTCATTCTGCTGACTATGTGAATATGTGTTTTCGGACCAGAGGCAACCAAGAAAAACAAAGCTTTCTTCATAAATTCAATGAAACAGAGATGGGTAATTGATCTATTAATCATAATTTAGGGGGCAAAGAAGTCCTTCAAGTAAATTCAGCAACACCAACATATATAAATACTCTATTACAAGTGAAAAAGTAAGACTACGCAAGCAGTAACAGTAAACTGCTACCAGTTAAAGTACTCATTGTGCACTATGGACCATTTTAGAATGCTCATTATGATATATGTGTATTATAATTAGGTTATTATTAATGAAGTATTAATATGTAAGCATCATTTTAATGCTGTAGATGGTCAACGGGGAGCAAATCTGAATTACTATATATAGTGTTGGGGTTTAATCTATGCAATGGATCATGTTTTATGAGCCACATGATTTTTTAATGTAGTTTAAACCTGCAAATAACTATATGACTATATATACTACATACATTTCCCTCTGAAATGTCGCACAGTAAAAGTACAAAGTAGTTTGCAATAAATGAAAATACTCAAGTACTAGTACCTCAAATTACACCTGTGTAAATGTAATAAATGTACTTTCCACGACCGGTATGTGTGTGTGTGTGCAGCTGTGTTTATTAATACTTCATTGTGCTGTATATTTAGCATGTGTTTATGTGACTGGAGGAGCCTAAAGCTTGTTGTAGAGGGTCATGGCCACTTGTTGCCAGAGGGACAGATTTAGCAGCGGCACGAGTTTAGATGGTTGGATGGGCAGTGGGGATGAAGTATGCTAGCAAGAGTTTACTGAACCCTTAAACTACAGAAGTCGACCCTCCGATAAAGGCTAGCCCGTGTGTGTGTTTGTGTGTGCAGGGATGCATGCCAGGCACCGGCTATGCTGTCAGACTCTGTTTGTTTGGATGGCAGAGTGGTGGTGGCAGCAGCTTGTACTGTACATGTGTGTGTTTATATGTGTGCCACTATAGAGGTACAAATAGGGGATGGTGCCCTCCATGCTCCACTACTCTCTCCACATACCCATATAAATTGTCACCAGAGATGAGATTAATGCAAAGACATATAGTGCGAGCGTGTGTGTGTGTGTGTGTGTGTGTGTGTGTGTGTGTGTGTGAGTGACAGAGAGAAGAACAATGAGGGTGAAACAACGACAAGAAACAGAGATCCTTGTTGAGAAAGAGGAAATTGAAAAACAGATGAGAGAGGAGTGGAAGTATCATTGAGTCTGACAAGGCCTCACCCCTCCTTCCCTCTGTCTCTGCAATGAACGAGTGAAGCTCGGAGCACTTCGTAATTATTTCACTACCAATTACTGTCCAAACAAAGCTTCTCCCCACATTTTCTCCTCTTCCTTTTCCTCCCTTGCCTTCCTCTGTGCTCTCCTATCCTCTCCTCACTATCATTTTTAACAAGGTGCCATTAAATAATTACGTCCAAATAAAACAAACAGGCTCCACAGTGAGTCCTGGCACGTTTAATCCGTACCATTAATAATTCATACGCTGAATCTTTGACATGCAGTTCTTCTCCACGTGCTGCTGAGAGGGAGCGAGAGAGAGAGGAGAGCTAAATGTCAGCAGGAGCCGACTGTATATCTTTCCCTGTCCAAAGAAAAAAGGCCAGCTTTTCTAGCTATGAATGAAAATGTAAAACAAATAAATGGGAAGGAAATGCTTCCGCTGTCCAGGTCATCTTCTTCTGACTGGTGTGCATGAGTGTGATTTAATATTTGTCTTGATCTATTCGTTTGCTTGTCTGGCTGTTACTGTGAACTATATGTAAATGTGTACTTTGTGTTCTACATTTCTGAGGCTCTTTTCAGTGATGCCATGGTTCCATGGATATGGATCTGTTGCAGTGTTTGGATGTTTCAAGCAAGTTTAAGTGACTTTTAAAGGTCCAGTGTGTCAGATTTAGGGGGCTATATTGGCAGAAATTAAATATATAATAAAATAAGTATGTTTTTTTTTTTTAGTGTATAATCATCTGAAAATAAGAATCATTGTACTTTCATTGCCTTAGAATGAGCTGTTTATATCTACATAGGGAGTGAGTCCTTGTCTATGGAGATTGCCATGTTGCATTGCCATGTTTTTACAGTAGCCCTGATTGGACAAACCAAACACTGGCTCTAGATAGGGCCATTCACGTTTTTTTGGGTTTGCCATGATAGTTAGCAGCCCCTCCGCAATCAGCGACCCCAGGAAAACACGAATTTTTCAAATGTGAAACTGCTTTATTCAGTGTTTTTACCAGTTTCAATCACCTGGGCAGTTTGTTTTGGAGAGGAAGAGACCTCTGTGGACAATTCAGCTCCTGGTAAAAACTAAGAAAACTGAAGAAATCCTAACTGGGAGAAGTTGCAGCTGGTTGCAGTCCTCACTGCTAGATGCTTCTATATCCCCTTAAATTTTACACACTGCACCTTTAAGTGTAAAAGGGGCTGTGTTTAAATATTTGTGATCATTCTTGTTTCTTCTTGCAAGTTTTTGCACTTCCCAGTCCTTAACTATGTATTACTTCATGTGCATGTGCTTTGTCTCAATGTTTAGATCTCTTACTGTGTGTTCCTTATAGTGCTAGTGTTCCCATAGGTGCTCTATAACACAATTAGCACATGTGGCAATCAGTGGCATTGCAATATCTTGCTGTCCCTCAGCCTGCGTCTTTATCCACTGTCATTAACACTGCCAATTTACACCTCCGCAAGTGCCCAGCTGAGCACACTCATATAAACATACAGAAATACACACAAATGGCAACGCACATCAATACACATTCAGTTTCAATGAGAACAGTGGTTAAGAAGCAAGGTGCTTTAATTTGGAATTAATAATAATTAACTTACTACTTTACTACCTTACTTAGACCTACTAGATTTCAGTAGATTTGTGATCTGTGATTTTTGATGGCAGCCCTTCAAACATGACTCATTCATGAGAGTGCGTCCGTGCAAATGTTTGTCCTTAAGGCTGACCTGTCAGACACCACTAGGCTTTAAAGATCATCACGCTGATGGAGTTTTAGAAAGACGGGGACCTGCTGCACGAGGACGAAGAGCAAACAGGAAGATATCAAGAACGAAAAGTGCTCTTTTGGAATCATACTGAAAAGTCAAACAACTGTAATTTCCTCTTTGTAAAAACGGCACTTAGCGAGCAGATCCATTTTCTACTCTTTGCTCATGATACAAGGCAGCAGGGCCAAAAGTAATGGGAGTTCATTGCGTTTTTTGGAGATAATGCTCCTCGCTAAAAACCCAATACACATTTTAAATTTCTCTTCCGCGAGGACTGTCGAGGCAACCCTGAGTCTCCTTTGAAGAGAGGGAGTGTGGTCTTTGAAGCTTTTTTTTTCATCAGGGTTTCAAACGCAAATGCCGGGGAAGTTCAAAGCCGAGGGAGAGCACTTGTGGCCATATTTCTGTTTTGTTTCAGGGCCCCGGTAATATTCAGCGTAGGAGCGACTGCGTATGTGTGTATGAGTGATGCCAATCAAGAAAAGTCAACCAGAGATTCGGTGAAAAGGCTTTTATTAATTGCTGATGAAAGGAAGGTGCAGGTGTGCATTAGCAGACGTGTGTACATGCTCGCAAGAGTGTACAAATGTATGTACACCGAGATGCTGTGATGCCTCTGCTTCACTGCACACACACACACACAGACACACACACTCACACAGTCTTTAACTGTTTCTCACAAATACAGACCCCCTGGAGCAGCGGGGGCCATTTTTGCTAAAGTGAGGTAACGGTGGTGAGCACTAATAGACCGGTGTAGAGTACAGAGAAAGGGCTGCTTCAGCACCATCTCTTAATACAACCCTTAGGCTGTAAGTGCACACACACCTGCACCACCCCACACACACACACACACACACTCACACACACACCAAGGTAATATCCCCTACTTGCCGTGTCTTTAGGGGAAAGAGGCAGATAAACAGCGGGCTCCAATAATGGTGGTTTAGATCTCAATGGGTGCGAGTCAATGCCTCTCCAAGCCGGGGGCTAATGCCAGTTAACTCTCCCTGTAGGGGACGAGCGCAGGCCTGCGGTGGCTCGCAAAACAAGCGCTCTCCCAAGATCCTCATTACTTCCAATGCTGAGTAGCAACTGTAAGTAAAGCAAAACTGCAAGCTTAAGCTAAAAAACAGCGAGCGGGATGCGGGGGAGAGAGAGCGATGGAGTGAGAGAAAGCAAGAAAATAGGTGTTGGGGAGGGAAAATAATTGCACACTGTGCTCCGGTTAGGGTTTTCCAGTCAGACAGAGTTAGAATGGGATTTCTCTAAATGGCTAACGCAGCAAGCCGGCACCATATTCTTTTTTTTTTTTTTTCTTCTTCTTGTTTTGGCGGACGGTGTGCTTTGTGAATATAATGTCTGCGGGGAGGGCATTTTGCTGTTTCACGCCGAACACGAGCAGCCATCAGGAGGAGGAGGAGAGACAGAGACATGTGGGAGTGGGGTGGGGGGGGTGGGGTGAGGTGGGGGGGGGGGGGGAGGACAGAAGTGGAGAAAGAGAGCTGGAGGAGAGATGTGGAGAAATGAGAGGGATGGAAAATTCAGCCTTGTTCCTCGGTGGGAGGCCTGTACCACAGCAACGCTCTGAGCAAAGAAAGCAGCGGAGACAAACAGAGATGGGGAGGAAAGGGTGGGGACGAGGGAACGTGAGACACAAGAGGAAACATAAGAGAAAGCGAGCACGATAAAAATAATGAGAGAAAAAGAGAGGGACAGGGACAGCCAGAGGCAGTGTTCCCACCACGCAGCCTCTTAGGGAGTGGTGTGACTAGAAAACTCGCCCGGCTCCACACACTCCACACTGCAAAACACACTTGCATAAAAACTCAACCCCCATACCCTCTTCCACTGCTTTCTTGTAATAACTTCCACCGCTAACAGAGGAAAAATATAAGTTATGGTTGAACATCCCTGTGGCGTCCTTTCTGGTCTGATATTTTGCAGCCTGTAAATTTGTTTTCTTTTCTCATTGGGTGAAGTCGTTTACTGACATTGTTTTTTAAAATGGCCACTTTCATGCGTGCAATCCTGATCTGAGGTCACTCCGGCTCCTTCCAGGCATCTGTGTTTGACCTTTGATCTCAGCGTGGGGAAAAAAACAGCACCATCGGAAACTTGTTATTTTTCTATCTGTGGTTCTCATTACCATAATTAGAGATAGAAATATACTCTCTGAAATGAGAAACTAAATGCAAACCACAGGCTAGGCTGGGGGACGATGTAAAGGACAAGAGCCGATGTAAACCAGTTGGAGGAGATTCACTGAAGAGATTCATTGGGAAGGACCCTTAAGCTAAGAAACTGGACAGGCCTGGCCTTCTCACCCTCTCTGTCTCCCACCCTCTATCTATCCCTTCTTCCCCTCTTCCTCCTCCACTCGCCCTGACCTCTCTGTCCTTTTCTAGGCCCTGGAAGCACTTGAAGCGAGCGCAGATACACAGATTAAACTCTCCTGAGCACTCGCCCGCGAGCTCCAATCACCTCTTTAGAAGAAAATAAAAACTTGGAGGGGTGAGGAGAGAGAGGTGGAGAGGAGAAGAGGGGGGAGAGGGGAAGGAGGGAGGCTTGGCAGGCACTGTTAACTGGACCTTGGTGGAGACAGAGGGAGAAGAGAGGAAAAATAGAAGAGGGAGAGATGAGAATTTGTGATTTTCTGCAGCAGACAGAGGCGAGCTGGACCATGGAGGAGTGTGGATGTGCTCTGTGTCAATTAGTAGCTGAACAATGTGGAAACGTGGTGCAGTTTGGCCCTCAAAGCAACAGAGGCACGCAGACACGTTTAAACACAGGCACACGCACAGATGAAAATACCACCAAACATAGACCAGATCTGAAAATGAGCATAAATGCAGACAGTCCTAATCTAGTTGACTTTGTCTCTGTTTCGGCCTTTCGGGGGACAGGGACACGAGGTTGCAACATATTTTGATCAGTTTGAACAAAACAAAGCTTGACTGGGGAAATGAGTTTGGATTAGGGTTGGGTATTGTTTCAAAAATAATGATACCAGTACCAGAACCTTAAAGTGATACTGTTACTGATAGTGTACTTGGTGGCATCTTTGTGTTTAATACACCATGCTCGATGTCACCACACCATAGACTGTATGGGTTGTAGCAGCCGCTGTGTGTTGTAAGAGTCTGCCCACCCGCATGCAAACAGTGATAGGGCTAACTGTTAGCACCACATGGCTAATGTTATCTAATGATTATCAATGGGTTTAATGACAGAGTCAAGGTGTTTTGATGTGAGTTTGTTGGGACTGTTGAGCAGCTCAGTGTTGGATGTTGGCTGCTGCTGCTGTGTTAGCTTGGGCTAAGTGGGCAGACACTCAACTGACCATTTGTCTGGAGGAAAGCTGCTCTGGACAGAAATTTGCTGATCCAACAGAGAGTCGCGATGGTGCGGGGTCAAAGCCCCTGCACAAAAATGATCAAATGCAGGTATTGTTTGACTGGATCATACCTTAGTCTATACCTTTAAGGTATCGAGTACTGATACTGACAAATAAAAAGATGAGCATGAATAATTGAGTGGAGAAACAAGTGCTTCTGTAAAGGGCACGCAGGGTCAATAAATGGCGATGGCCTTCGTAATTACAAGACCTTAACCCAGCTGAACATCTATAGGTGATTATGGAGCAACAGTCTGCTTCCACTACTTTAAGATCCGAGAAGAGCAGCATATTTTCTTGCAGTATACTTTGTTGACACTGAAATTTGTTGTGGGATTTCACCTCGCACAGCAGCAGACATGTGCATCTCCATCCTATGCGCAACAGTGATCCAAGCATATGACAACAGCGTTTCCGTGTGCTCTGTTTGTGCGAAGTTTGATTTAGTATGCACCAGGTTCAGTCTGGTAATCAATACAGTTTCTATTTGTTTGGGGGAGAAGTGACAGCCATACAAAGGTTGACAGGAAGTGACGCCATACTGACAGGTGACCTGGCAACAACTTGTCGAACCAGCACATGTATGCACTCACTATGTTACATATGTCTAGAAATATCCAAGAAATGCAGAGTTTTGGAAAGCCAGACACACCAATCAGCATATTTGATGGATTCTGTGGCTGTAGCGGCTGACGCTAACTTAGGGACTGAATGCTGAACTTGTGTTCTGCACTCTGACTGCATGACTTCGCTTTGCAGGCAGTGATGGAAGCCCCGACGACGGCGGTCCTGTTCAGCCCCACATCCATCTGGATGAAAGACGAATGTCTGCTTGCCTCGTCCCCGATGTCTCATGGAAGGAGAAGAATATTCGGAGGACGCTCTGAATTGCTTCAGAGACACTGGGAGGAAGGAGGTGTGTGTGTGTGTGTGAGACTGTTGTGTGTGTGTGTATGTGTGCATATGAGGTGGAGGAAGAGGAGGGGTAGGTTGGCGGTTGAGCAATGTGATTTCTGCTCGACTGTCACAAATCTAGCGCAACAGGAAAATCAATTTGGCCCTGTGTGTGCCTTTTTGGCTCCGGGAGAGAATCCAAATAGCAAGGCGAGGCCCGGATAATGTTACAGTGTATTGGATTTGCTTCATGGAGAGACAGAGAAAGAGAGAGAAAGAGAGAGGGAGAGAGAGAGAGGGGGGAGAAAGAAGAGGAGAAGTGAGGAGACGAGGGAATCACAGGCGTGCCGTGGAGCTCCGACAAGATAGATTTGTGCAAGTGTATGGGTGTATGATAGGCTGGCAATCTGTCAGTCTCCCCCTCTCTCTCACTCTGTCTGGCTCTTTCTAGCACACACACACACACACACACACACACACACACACACACAACACTGTCACTCATCCAAGCAAGCGAGCATATATAAGTGATTTATATGTGCGACCCGACCATATATATGTCACATGAAACCATGAAATAAACTGTTCATAGGTATGTGTGCTCATGTGCTGTTATGTATGCCTCCTGTGTTATTTTTTGGTGTGTGCGTGTGTGCTTTTGACAGCCAGGTGAAAGGATGACATGATGAAATTGCTCTCCTCTGACCGCTGTCAAGGGTAACGTGTGTCCCGTGAGTGCTCAGCCGTGTGACATGTTGCATCACTCCACCGAGTGAGGCTGACCGGTGACGGAATAATACACAAACACAGGCCTGGGCAAAATTACTGGTTCTACAAAGCTTGGGATGAGATGCCTTTACTTACAGATATTTTTTAATATCCCTTTACCGCTAATCTGCTGCATGCATAATTAAACACTGTAGATGCAGGTGGATATATACGCACACTGGAACAAACACTTTTGCACCACAAATAGTGATTTTTGTTTGTATTTAAAGGAAAAATCCACACTAATATCCTTATCCACAAAAATAAGTTCATGTATACAGGTTTTTTAAATGCGGGAAAACCCTTTAAAAATAGGTGATAGACTGCTCTCCCATACATAGACTCAATTTGACTTTCTGTTTTTATCTCTGTTCACGTTTGACATCAAGGACAGGCCAGAAAACAGATTAGTAAACAGTAAAGCAGCAAGGAGGCCAGTAAAAATGTTACAGTGGTTACTCCTTTCTTTATATCATTAACTATTAAGCTCCTCTCTCTCAAACTCAGTGCAGACTAAATTTTGAATGATGTTAGAGCACTGCTTGGATGGAGACAGAGGGTAATTTGTGGTGGCACGTCATTGCATTGTGCAAGCAAAGGAGCTACAATCAGTTTTTTCATTACTGCCAATTGAAGCCAATATGAAATGGAGCTGATAAAAACCTGTGACCACTCCAGAGTTATTTGACTCGTGAGTGAATGCCGATGGTAACCTTTCCCATTAAATTCAAAAGCCAGATGTTAGTGGGCGTTAGTTGGGTTTTGATCCAGTGAGAACGGGGTTTCACACACTTTAAGAATATGGTAACTACAAATTTTCTTTGTATTTTCTTTGGATTCATGTGTATAATTACCACAAAAACTCACAATATGACCATGATATTGTGACATTGCCGCAAAGCTATAAAGTAGTTTAATAGTAGGAAAAAAAACACCTAAAAAACAACCTCAAACATTATCATAAACAACAGATTTTGACATCAGTAAAGGGGCTGAATGCATTATAAAAGAACCTGCAATTCCAATTTCTCCTCTGACAGTCGCCCTAATGGACCAGAATGCAGTGCAAGATATGTTGTGTTTTGACTTTTTCTTGACTGGAGCTCAAACTACTGCAGATAAAAACAGCCAAATTTTTTCACACTAATTAATTAGCTTATTAAGGTTTGTCTTTTTTTTGTTTGTTTAGAGGACACTGTTGTACACACAGCTGGTTTGAATAATGAAGAATGTGTTTTTTTTGTGGTGGCAGAAGTAAGAGAAGTGGGAGCACTGAAGATACAAACCTCAGAACAACAAACACAGATAAATACACAGTGTTGCTTGCTCACTCTCTTGCCCCCTCCTCTCCTCACTGACTCGCACCAAACTAAAATGACAACATTAACCAAAGTGTCCTAACTTGTGATGAAGTGTTAGAAAGTGGAGCGTTAGTAATCAGATGTGTGCTAACCACATTAGTTCTCCTGTGTCTCTCTTAGGCTGGCTGCTCCTTGATCTAATTCAAACTGATTGTAGTACAGCCGCTAAAACATGCCAGATGTTACTCACTGCTCCACGCTTTATCACCATTTATTTGGCATGGGGAATATTTTTAAATATTTTCTTATTAATCACGTCCCAGCGATCGGTTTCGCTTCCCGTCTTTGCCGCCTCATTCCGGATTCTCGTCATGATTCTTGGCACGGGCGCCTGGAAAACCACTGTCCCAGTTTTTCATTAGCGTCAATCACTCTGGTAAGCGGCTGCGAGGAGGGGAGGAGGAGGAGCTGGCGTCAGGATCTCACTCAAGACATTTTGCCCCGCCTCGTCAGAGTGACTGACAGGTCTGAGACATGCTGATGCGCCGGTCAGCCACGCAGTCGGGCAGAGAGGTGGCGGGATGATGGGGAGGCCGGGCAAGAACAGCGCGTACACGCGCGCACACACATTCGCACGCCTGTCTGAGGCAAATCAAATCCACACTCGTTTATAATGCTCAGTGTTTATCTAAATGGTTATGCACTCTGCTATGGCCTCAGGAGACAGACAGACACACCATGCATTGTCTGATAATCCTGTTGGTGTCTTGTTTGGCCTGCCATATCTTAGATAAGGCTACAAATCAGATGGGAGGTCCTCTACTACCAGTCAGTCTCAATTCATTAACACTCAGAGTGGAGAGGAAATATTGCCTGGACATAAATGTTGGAAATACTTGCGGATCCGCAGGGGAGATGGACTTTATCAAAATTCCACTGCAATGTAGGGACGTGTTTCTACAACACTGTGATCAAAGACTTAACAAATCCTGACTATGCAAGGACAAAAACTGTGTGGAGAAAATGAATGAGACATATTCCGTGAAGTGCTCTGCACTAAGCTGTAATATTCTTCAGTGGTCTGAATTAGGATTTCAAATGGACCAGAGATATCAAAGTCTAGACATGCCGGATTGATATTATTTGGTCTTCTGCTGCAGTGTGCACTCAGCTTCATCCTCTGTCCAAACTGGCAGAATGAAAATTGATCTGGATGGATTATACGCTGAGTTGGAGATGAGGGGGAAAAAAAGATGCTATTAAACCAGGATGTTGTCACCTTTATGCCACGGGTCATCTGGACTGCTCTAAAAAGAGGCCAAACTCTGCTCACCTAACACTCAAGCAAAGTCTCAGTGTGTAGATTTTCAACGACTAATATTATCATGTATAATCGCATTAAATCAAGACACTGATTACAGCAAAGAAACACAGTTTCCCTCCTGTAACCCTGTTTTTTCCTGCTCTGGTTTATTTGCCTGTTTGGTTATAGAAAGGTGTGAAAGCTTCATTGTTGCAATCTACTCTTGCAATGCAAAACACACTACATTTAAATGCTGGCATGTTGTTATTTGTGGAAACCTGTATACTATTCTGCACCAGGGTCAGTTTTCTACATGACCTTTTTAAAATCCTCTTTAAATGCACATATTTAAAAACAAATGAAATCAGGCTTAGTTTTTAAATAGCACAATAAATGGAAAGGTCAAGCAGAAATGTAGGTGTGATAACAGTGATATGCTTACAGCAGCAACAAGTTTACTAATGGTGCTGCTTTAAAGGGATAGTTTGCATTTTTTGAAGTGGGGTTGTATGAGGAACTTATTCATGGTTTTAACCACATAAAAAAATCAGTTTAAGTGTACATTATGTTTAGAATATTTTCAGTGCTTTACGTTGCTGTCAGACAGCCCTTTCCAACGGGGAAATGACGCCATTATCTATGCTCTTTTCAAAGCCACCAGACTACACTGACTGATATATAATAATTTTAGCTTGCAGAACATGGGAGTTGATTCTACTGCTGCCATGATTAGTTAGTTTGTTTGTGTTGTTGTGTGACTTTGGTGTTTTAAAGGGTTATTTTAAAGGATTATTAAAGAATAAATCAAAACTAAATCACACAGGACTGGAAACTGAATGTTACGGCCACGCCCCAGTCGCTGATGTCACAGCAGCTTATTTTTAATCATCCGTCAAAGGCAATACACCTCATTTGACACCACTGACTGGGGAATGTTTGTGATTGTTTTCTCATTTGCTTTCGAACAGCAGCCTCTTGTTTGGTGGCACAAAGCAATTTCCCTTTAAGCTGTAAAGCAATTTTGCAAATTTCCCAGGGAATCTAACACGGTGGTACATGATGTGAAATGTAGTGTAGTGTCTTGGCTGGCAATTCTTGTCAGTTATTGTCTTGTTTGTTTGCGGTGATTTAACTAATAAAGGTATTATGCTACAAGTCGCACCTTCCGTCAAGATGAAATCTGATTATGAGGATGCATGTGCACATCATTTGAGAGGCTTTAATGGCGACCTTACAGTACCTGGTGCCGTGGTGTTGGCTGAGGGTCCGCTGGCAGGGGAGATGGGTCCGGAGCCTGATCGCGACTGCTGGGACTGAGTGGAGCCTGCAGGCGAGCCCACAGGGGAGGGAGAGGGCCCGCTCCTCTGGTTGGGGAGGTGGGGGGAGGCGTGAGGGGAGAAGGGGGACTGTCCCTGGTTGCCGGCTCCTCCCTGCTCCCCTTGGCTACTGCTGCTGCTGCTGGAGGAGCCGCCGACGCTGACGGCTGAGCCCAGACCAGCCTCGGTCCCAGTGGGGAGGTCATCAATCGAGCCGGACAGATCCTGGAACAGGAGAAAGGACTCACGCTAAGTATTTCTGAGGCTTGCCCAAGCATTTGATCAGAAGTGGCATGCAGCAGGTGGCAGATTTAAACGTGAGCTCAAGCAAAGACAACATTCTCCTGGTAAACATAATATCATGATAAAACAGTGTTCTTGCAACTATTTCAGCAAAGTTGAAATGTGATTGCTTGGCCGAAAGAAGATAACAAAACAAAAAAAAGATGTGAATCATATGATGCAAAGACGCATCATATTTCCAACACTTTCGTAAGGCTCTGCAGGGTTAATAGGTTGAAAGTTCTGCATGTGCACAAACAGTGTTTGACTTTTCCATGACCTACTGTAATCACTGAATCACTGCAGGCATGAAGACAGTGGTTAATATGGCATAGGAACAAAAAACATTACCCACATAAGAAGATACTACTGTACACTGGCTGAAAATGAATTGTAATGGGCTTTCATTCAGACCAAGGGTGAGTTCATATTACAGTTTCCATTCCCTGTGGTGAGCAGAGAACTGTGTGTTGGTGTGCGTGTGTGTGTGTGTGTGTGTGTGTGTGTGTGTGTGTGTGTGTGTGTGTGTGTGTGCTTAGTACTGTAGGTACTCCCCCTCCTGAATTGATTCCAGGGAATCCTCACCAATACTGCTGACAGAATACTGAATACTGTATAAAAGTGAAGAGCACGGGAACTAGTGAGACAATGAAAGATGGAGGAGAGAGCTGTGGAGGTAAAGAGAAGAACAGATGTGATGTGATGCAATGTGATGGCTGCCCCCTAACTACACCTCACACGCATTTGGACACACACATAAACACACACACACAGCGGCTGTGCCCCAGCTGTAGCTGAATATGGGGGAAGTCACCTGTAAGTGACCCTGGTTTCCTGGCTGGTGCCCGCCTGGGGAGGAAGGGGAAGAGTTGCGGGTGTTTGCCAGCTGATCCTACCTGCTCCATCAGGCCTGTTGACCCCGTCCCACCTGAGTCCTGTGCAACCATTACTGCCACTACGGAATGATACGTGTCTATCTGTCTGTCTGTGGGTGACCTAGAGCTAATATGGGGTCTCAAAATCAAAAACAGCCCAGCTATATGGCTCCTAAATTTACAGGGAATGCTTTCACATTTTGTTCATGCTCAGACTAGACAAAAAAGAAAGTCAGTTTTTGTCTTACTTAGATTCACAATACTTCTGCACTTCGATCAGACTATGCATCCATCACTTCTTCAGGTGTCTGAGCAGAAGAGAGGATGTCGGTGTAGTGTTGTAATATTTTACTGGAAGTTTCAGATTGTAAAAGCTACAGTGAAAGCAGCCTCACCACTTGTAGTCAAACTTAAAAACAACAAATACTGGCAGTCCAAACATACTAGAACGCTGGAAATGTCTGCCAAACCCTGCATGTCTCGACTGCATTGGCTTTGACTACAAATGCGGCATTTGTTTTGAATTTATGCAGCTCTGTCACACAGTCAATTCAATGTCAACAGTGGCAGACACTGTACTTTTTTCTCATTACCCCAGCACCGTGTTATTTCATATAAAATGTGAGACAGGCCTCTCCCATGTCTCTCTATCCATGCGTGGCTTAGCCTGTGGAACAGACAACCAAGTCAGTGTGGCAGTCGGTCCGTGGCTGCTTGTTTTGGTTAATGCGATCGCGGCGCTGACACACAAAGCCTTTGTTTTCCATCATGCCGCTGTGAGTGCCCACCCGCTCTGCCAGCCTGCCAGTCTGTCGCCTGGCATTATCTACCCTCGCTCGACTGAGTACATGGGGCACTCGCTTTCCCTTTCTCTCCTTCTCACCCGTGGTACCACTCCCTGTCTCAGCCAATCAAGTCACCCAGTATTCTGAGCAAAGTGATGTAATGTGCTGCCTCAACCAATAGGGCTGAATGTTATTTTCAACCGCCCTGCAGCCCCGGGTGCATGCCATTTGACACAGCGACGTTACCGTGAGAGCCGGTGTAACCATGGCAATGGCTTTTCCAAAACACCACGAGCTAGCCCGACGTACGGCTAGGTTGTTAACCTACAGGCTAATTGTGTGAATGGATGGGAATAATTGCATTTCACCTAATTGGGTGCTGTTGCCAGCTTTTCCAGTGGCAGTTTAGGGGTGGGAGAATGCGTACCAGTAATTCGTTTAGAGGCTGTTAGGCTCATTTGGATTATACACACACTTGAGCACAGCTGTGTGGTCCAAGACCAAAAAAAAGTAGCAGCACTATAATAACATGAAAGGGTGGGAAAGCTTAACACCCGTACACTATAAAAATGTCAATTGTAAATACCCAATAAACCCATAGTTATAACTTATGGCTGCTGAAACACTACCATAAAAAAAGTCGTTTCACAATGCACCTCGAGTCTGATGCATTTATCAGTGCATACACCCTTCCTCCACATGTACACTTAATCCTTGTCAAGGGCCACAGAGCATTGTGTTACCTGGCTAACTGTCTGCTACATAGTCATGTGTAAAGTATCGAAGCCAGCCAGCCAGCTAACCAGCCAGGCAGGCATGCGGTCGGAGGATCCAAACGCCCAACAATCTGGGGCCCCAATCCAAAGTGGCCCAAATCCAATTTGTTTGGCTCGGGGCTGCAAATTGCTCTGTGCATTGAGTCTCCAAATAGCTGTCAACCACTCCCGCTTGGCGTCCTGTATCGCTTAATTCGCTCCTGGAGCATGTAATTGTCATAATAAGAAAAATATTGAGGTGATAATAACCAGTTACTTTGAGATGCCCCCCGCCCGCCTCAAGACAGACACACATACAGTCGCGTATACGCACATAATGGGCCGCGACTGCCATCTACACATTTCACACAACATTGGGGAGGCAGTCGCTCGTGACCCTTCACCTCGCTGGTGTTGGCGCCTGCCTGCACTCTCTCGTTTAGTGTGCCTCTGTTTATGTGTGTGTGTGTGTGTGTGTGTGTGTGTGACAGACACACAGGCTGCTGGGCTGTCAGAGCGAGACATGCTTGAGCACTGATGCGGCCGAGGGGACAGATGAAGCTACACACACACACGCACACACGCAAACACACTCCCCATCCCGTCCCTCACTCATACTACTGACCTGCTCTCACTCTCGCAGATCCACACACACACACACGCACACACACACACCAGCAGGGTATAAGGCATCAGTGTGAAGCAGGGAGCTGTCACATCCGGAAGGCTGTGGGCCTTTTTCCCCTGACCATGGTGCTGATGTTGTCTCCTCTCACCGCACACTGGGAATTAATCAAAGTTGCTATGGTAGAAGGCACCAAGCGTGTGTGTGAGAGAGTGTGTGAGAGAGAGCGAAAGTGGTTCTCTGTCTAGACAGGGAGGAGCCAATGGCTGCAGCTTCCTGTGGGCTACAGGAAAGGAGAGCGACTGGAGAAACTAGTCCCTTCTCTCTCTTTCTGACACACACACACACACACACACACACACGCTCTCCCTCTCTCACATCGAGTATCTATTTTTCTGTCTCTCTCTGTCTGCCCCAGTCAGAGGGATAGTATGGCTGAGGGCTCTGCACCAGATGGCTAGCCAGCTAACTAGAGCCTGAAACACAAACTCAAACACAGCAACTGAGCACTGTGAGCGGCATCACTCAAAGACAACCTCCCTTATGGCTTCTGCACAGAACCAAAAGACAAATTTGCATGACAGATTTTACAACTTGACGGTAGTTATTTATCACAACATTTGATAGGTAGGCTTTATTTTTTTAATCACTATTTTGAAAAAATCAGCCGCTAACGACATCTGCCAGAGGAAAATAAAACTAGTAGTAGCTCCCTTTTATAGCGATATCACTGTGTTCATACTTGGCATGGAAAACAGAACATTTTTACTAAAAAATATGAAGAAGAATGTACTAATAGCAACTAGTTACATCACCTTATGAGTTTATCTTTTTACTGGTTTTAAGGGGCAGTTCACCCAAATGATCTATTTATGCAAACAGTTTTATTTGTCCAAGTCATGAGAAATCTGTCTCTGATATTTCTGCCTTACATGGAGGTAAGCAGAATTTGTTTGTTGTGCTAACAGCATCAAAAAATGACATTTAAAATATTCAAAAGCAACATCTTTCTCAACAGTACTACACCCCGATAATCACAGAACAGCTGTCAGCAGTTTTCATAGCAACTATTTCTGTTTCTGGACAAACCATTTTGTTGTTAAATTTTTAAAATGTTATTTTTCAATGCTGTGGACACCACAGATGAAATTTCTGGCTGCAAAAAGTCCCAGCGACAGATATCTCAAAATCTGGGCAGATAAAACCAAAATATCTGCACGGCTTGATACTACTAGAGATAAGTGGGAATATGTCTTTTTTGGACTTTGGATGAACTGACCCTTTATCTATTTATCTATATGCAATATCGGACATGTTAATGGGGGATTCCATGCTGCTCAGTATAGATTCTGCATGCGCTACTCCAACCAACTAACCCAAGAGGAATTATCTGAAACTTGAACATCCTGCAGTCTCATTGCTAAATAGGGCGAATAGGGAAAATTGACTGTCTCCCACTGATCTCTCCTTGCTTATCGAAGGCCACAAATCTGCTCTGTCTCTGTAGGAGGTGGGATTTTAGCTGCTACTCCCCTGGTGCAACCATGCTCCCCTCCCACCTGCTACACTTGCTGCTGGACACCAGACCCCATATGAGCACAGACTAGTTGGCAGAGTAGGGAACGTCAGGGGGGCCTACGCAATGCACACACTGTATGAATACTTTTCATATATATACATTTTTTGTTGTAATTGTTTCTCCTTTCCATTCTGGCTCCCTTCTAAAAGTAATTTCAGCATATGTCTGTTAGTCAAATCAGGTTATTTTAAAAAGTTGAAGTTACTCTTTAGTTACAGTCTCTTAGTACAAAATTTCCCCTTTGTGTTACCATCCCTCAGCTGCAACTCAGCCAGGATACACTGTTGGGGGAGACATAAAGAGGAAATTTTGCAATAAAAGTCCAACTGCTGAAGCCTCATATTAGCTTCGGCTGAACTTTAGCATTCATATTTAAACAGAATGAGGACTGTGGATTTTATCCCTCGTCTCTTACAGTGGAATTATATTAGAAAAAGATCTCTTCACGGTCAGTATGTAGAGGGGGAACAATTACGACGACCAAAAACTCTTCCATCGTACATATAGGCAGGTCTGTGTTGTTTGAAGACAGAAAAATGTGAACCTATATGCTTTAATGCTGTTTTTCTATGCACACAGTATTGATGTTTGTACCTATGTGTATATGTATCCATATAGGAAATATGTTTTCACAGGTCAAGAGTAAAATCCATTATAATGTTACACATAGCGGCGATTATGCTCCACTTCACTGTGGTACAGTATATACAGAAATAACACCTCAGTGGGCTCAGAGGGGAGTTTTAATCTCTGTTTCTCTTCTCTGGGTAAATATGATGATGTAAACTGTAATTAACTCAAACAGCTATCGTTTGTAGGCCTGAGGGACAGGTCTGCTCATGGCAGCACTGCACTCATTTATCGGCTCCGGCCGCTGTGTTTTCTATCTTTATGGTGCACTGGAGACTAAGAGGAAATGCTATTACACAAAGATGTTTTTTATCCTCCCCCCTAACCGTCGATTGAGGCAAAATCCAAATGAAATGCCATGCAAATGAATCCAAATGGACTGCTGAACGCGCGTGTGTGTATGTGTGAAAGAGGGTTTTAATGCGATGCCCCATGTAGAGCACCAACTGTAATACCCTTCACTAAGTGCTATTAAGTACAGAAAGAAGAAGAGAACTGAGAAGGAGAGAGAGAGACTTAGCGGAGGGAGATTTAACACAACACCCACACCATAATTTCTTTTTTTGATGTCAATCAGCTGGAATGTCTACCAAGCCTGGAATGATGATGATAATTGGTGATGATGATGAGAACTGATAGAAATTATGACGATTTAAGTGCTGCACTGTAAATTGCTGATCAAAATGTGCTTGCTAACGCACAGCGCTGCACTGCTTTAATAATTGTACATAGGAATGTGTGAACATGCCTTGACAGGGCATGTCTTTGGGAGATAATGTGTGTGTTTGTGTGCAAACTTGGATATGTATATGTATGAGCCCGTGTGTGTAGAGATAAGAGTTCTCGAGCAGAGTCTGTGCCACCTCCTGAGGGTCTTTGCCTTGTGCCTCCTCTTCTCACTGAGGACTTCACTCAGAGAGACTCCAAACACAGGCGAGGGCACTCTTTGCAAACCGAGGGGAGATGTTTGGCATGCCTCAGGCTCGCCAAAAACCCATGTGGGCTTTAGGCTAGCACCCAGCAGGCACTCAATTATGTCAGCACGCCAACCCATGAACGTCTGTGTTGTGCCACGAGCTTGCAGGCTGAATGTTACCGTCTCAAGTGCCTAAAGTTTCCTATAGTTTCTCACTTGAGTCTAGTCAGAGCTGCCACAGGTGGCACATCATCTTCTTGTCCTGAGACCAACTCAGCAATGGCAGCAGTGAGGACATATCAACACAGTACCACACAATACTAAGGACTAGACTCATGAGCTCTTGGTAACAACATGGGAAATGGGCCCAATGCCACCAGTTCATATGGCCTCTTCTCATGAACACAGCTAACACAACCTCATTTGCACTGTCACATGTCACAGTATGTTAGGTTACACTAACAACATTGTCCTGTGAGCAGGTCATTATGTATGTTCATCTACAGGTTTGAGGGCACATCAGCAGGTCTCCAGCAGTCGTGCAGCCTCCATGCAGTGAAAACACCTGACATGATCAGTATGTGGTTGAACCAAACTAGGTTGTACAATATGTCCTCTTACCACAACATCTGCAGGGCTTACACCTGTTGCAAATGGCCACACTCAAAGGTAGGCAAAAAGCTTTCTGCCTCTCATCCTTCTCCAAGAACTCTGTTTATTTATGTGTCTTTGAGGTGTCAATGCAAAGAAATGTACAAATGTCTCCTCAAAGGCACTGAGAAAGAAGTTTAAACTTTGCCTTATATTCACACGCCCGGCCAATACATCAAGCCCTTTGTTTTAAGCACACAGAAGTGTTCGCAGTGCTTCAGGGGTCCACATTTTTACCGTAGGTGGTCTGAGCAGGAATCGAACCCCCAATGCTTGTGATGCTACTTCCACAACGCATCTACTGAGGCTGCTGCTGCTCTGCTAATGTGCTGCTCACGCTGCACCTCCTGTGTAGACACAGTGTAAGCATAAAAACGAACAGTTGCTATGTAGCGCTCAGAGAAATAATTGCATGTAGACAGTGTTCATAGGAAACACTATATTAGTGAGCAAAGTGCTGGTTTGAACAAACAGCGGTTCATGATTACAGAGGAACTGTTTTGTGATTTGAAAAACACTGCACTATTTGGAAGGGTACATTGTTGCCAGTCTTTTTGCTCTGTCTCCGTTTTTTGTTATCTGGAACAAAAGCAGCCTAAGAGAACAAACTGTTCAGGGCTTCCCAAAGTTGTGCAGAGGAGAGCCACAGCAGCACTGAAAAGCAATTGTGCTTTTCTTTTCAATTCTGCTTCTGCACACTTCACAAAGCCCAGACAATCTCTTGATAATACCGCGGCATCTCGATAAGAGGAAAAGAAAGCTCTTTCTGTTTTTCCACCACCAGCGCTGAGCGGGGGAAAAAAAAAAAAAAAAAAAAGACTCAAGAGCGGTCCTGGAGTCAGGCGTGAGGGTCAAACAGTCGTGTGGACACCTGACTCAGGATTCCGATAGATTCACTAAATCTGGTGATAGTGCTAACAGTGACTCTACTGCTTTAGCAATTATTGCTTGTTGTAAGATAGGGGGCTCACTGAGTGATAACTGCCCCGGCTCTTAAGCCTCTCATAATGTGGAGATATGGGGCGGGCCACATTGAAAGGGACATTTGAGGCCCTATTACCCCTAAGCTGTTAAAGACGCCCAAATCTGGCGCTGCTTGTCTCCAAACCGGAGGGATTAGTGTTGAGTTTCACTCCGATTCCCCCTGATAATATGCCAAGCTGTAGCAGCTAGGAGTACTTAGCCAGTGGGCCCTATTCACTTAATGCCCCCCCACTGTTTTCTGCACCAACGACAATGACAGCAAAGTGTCTCCAACACCCAACAACATCCTTTAAATGGCTAAATAAACATGGAGGTTGGCCCTCTTTGTGTGCCCAGGTATTGAAGTCAAAGATGCCACGCACTCCACTCACCCACGAGTCCGACCTTTCACACGGTTGAGTTAGGTCATTGGTATTCTGCCTAGAAGTGTGTATTTAAATTTGCTTTCATTTCAAACGGCAGCTTTACAGAGGCAGAGGAGACAGGCCGAGGCTGCTTATTGTTTGAGCTGCTGAAACTTTTTTTTTCATTAGTCCGCAAAGGTTCTTCACACTTCAGTTTTTAATGCACAAGCCGACCACTCACCACCTCCCCTTACAACACACACACACACACACACACACACACACACACACTCACCCTATTTGTTCTGCACGTATTGGTTCCGCTAATGTTTTTATTTATGGCATTCCAGCATGACATCCTGCCATCCAACCACCCCCCCTCACCTCTCCACTCACCCAAGAGAGAACTGAAAAAAATGACGCATGACACAGAGTGTGCGTGTGTATATATATATATATATGTGTGTGTGTGTGTGTGTGTGTGTTTGAGAGAGAGAGAGAGAGAGATGGAAGGAGAGGAGCAAAATAAAGAAATAAATAAAGGGCCCAAATTCCTCATTTCTAATTCAGCTGCTCGTTCAGCTTAACCTCTCTCTCCTCAGCAATTAAAGCGCACGCCACATCCTTCACGCTGCGTACAGCCGAGGCTAAATAATGCAGGGGGCATCCAGCACCCGCATCCTTTATCATCCCAAATGACAGCCATTTGCATATCTCCCCAGTCAATTAGAGCGCGGCGGAATAATCAGCCCATAATTGGGGGAGAGCGTCGGTAATCACCCGCCCTGGCACACCGACAGGGCCATTGGAGGAGCGAGGGGGGAGAGGTTGTGTGTGGGGTTGGATGTATGTGTGTGTATGTGTGCGTCAGGGAGACAGTCCACCCGACTGCAGCCTCTTCACTTCAAACTAACACGTCCAAACAAGCAGTCTAACTTCTCTCTGGTTCCCTCTAATGCTCCCTGTCCTCCTCCTCTTTGCTGCCCCTTCTTCTCGCTAATTTGCACGTACCAGCTTCCTCAGTCTATTTGCCTCCAACACATTATTTCTATGTGATATCTTTCATCAAAATGGGTCAGTAAAGGACTTTTAATGGCGTAAAAGCTGATACATGAATGACGGGTTTCATTCCTGGATGCCATTCATTCTCAAATGTTATCAAATGTTAATTGCTCGCCATTTAAAAAACATGAATAATGACATCCTCTTCAGTGTTGCTGCTATGCAAGCAGGATTCAAGGGCTCAAGATCACTAATGTCAATAATGAATTTGATTCTCATGCCAGCAATTCTGTCTGTTGATGTGCCAAAAGTATCGGATTTTTCTCTTTGTGAGGAATGAATTCTTCACATGCAATGAAAAAATTGTGAATTTCCTGTCAACAAACATGATTGTGGAGCAACATTTTTTTTGCCTGCCTGCAATTCTTTTTTAAGAGCTATTAAATTTGTACTCTATTGCTTTAACACAGCACAACGGCCAAGAAACAACGTGAGAAAGACTGTGCCGAAACACCAGTGGGAAAATCCCCTGGTTGTCCCCTTTAGATGCAGACAATCAAAGTCGTTTCATGGGAAGTTTTCTGGGCAGCTTTGAAGTGCAGTAGCTGCATAGCCTCTGTATTTCCTGCTGAAAGGGGAATGACCATTTTTGTGAAACAACATTTCCTTTAATACACTGTAACCTCCCATTCCTCAGATGCTTTGGTGCTGTCCTCTGAACATGACAAATAAAAGGATGACTTGAGAGAGAAAGAGAGAGAGAGAAAGAGGGGTTGACAGTAATGGGTGCGGTGGAGGTGTGTGTGTATGTGTGTGTAAAGGAACATCAGAGAAACCCAGGCAAGGTTAGTTCCCATCTGCAGCTCCATCCTTTTGTGTTTCCCCAGCTGCTTTCTTTTCCCTCTTTCCTTTGTATTTATTCTACCCAATCCAGTTCAATGTTAGCCAGCGCTGCCTCTGTGGTGTTTCAGGCTCACCGTCGCTTTGGAAAGATGAAACGCGTGCCATTCACTTCTCCTTGATAGAAGTGGCAAGAAATAAAGAAAGGAAGTTAGAGCTTGGAGGGAGGGAGGCAAGGACAGCACAGGGGATGATAGTGATGATTTGTTTCGATTTAACCTCCACATAGGACTTCAGTCTATTTGCAGGTGAGGGGCAGAGCAGACTAACCTGAGACAAAACAGAGTTTAAACACAAACACAAAAGCTTCTTTTGAAGAGAAAACACAAGAGTGACAGCATCCTTAAACAGCTCTCCCTGTCCGCAGAGGGAGGAAACATTGATTTCCTTTTTACTCCTTTTTTAAGGGGGGTGTCTTTCTCTGTTTAATCCCCCATCCCTCGACTCTCGGGGGATCTGTGGCATTTCCTGCCAGCCAGCCAGCCCTGCGCTGCAGAGACTTATGCATCACTGTCAAAATGACTCTGATCAAAAGAAGGGAGGGGAGAGGAGTTTGAGGGGAAGGGAGTCTGGTTTGAGGGTCTGGTTTGATCGGTGTGATGCAAAACTCTTCCCCCATTGGACGTGCCGCCTGTCAGTGCGTCCGCCTGGGTAATCCATCAGCCTCGCCGCTGATCGATAATGTGATTGGTGGAATTCTGAGAGATATCTGGTTGTGATCTGTGTTTCTTAAGAGTTACTGCGCTGTAAAATTAACACCTGACTGGAGGATGCATAAAATTAGGATGTTAGCCCTCCCCGACCTTCTGTATGTTCATCTATTCTTGTGTCAAACTTAAAATTCTGTCGTATTATATTTAAATTACCTGGCAGCATCATGTGATTCAGGGAATTTGTTTTATGGAGTGCATTCTCAGAGGATTAAAAAAAACTGTGTTGATTAAATCTGTTCGGAAATGATATGGGTCTACTTGTTAAGTAATTAGAAGATAAACCCAAAAGGGACTCCAAATTACTCACAAGCTGACCCATACGGGACTACGAGGCACCTATATCAGATGACCTCTGTGTCTGGTGAAACGCTTGCCTGATATCAGACAGAACTGTCAACTTGTTCCACTCCGTTTCTGTTGACTTCAACTCAGTGGAGTGGGTGGATTCAAAGGTCTGGACCCAGGCAAGTGAAGCAAAGCCTGGTGTGGAATTTGTGCTGAAATTTCTGCTGGACAAATAACATACGTGGAAAATTCTTGACTATGATTACGAGAAGTGAAAACGCCTAAAATTATTGCAAATAACAAAGGGATCTAAGGTAGTGTGGCTTTTGCTTTATTTCTAAGTAACAAAGAGCAAATTTCTAACTTTATTTTCCCTCATTTCTATTTGTAACCACGATAGTTTGACACCAATAATTATCATCTGGGTCCTCTGCATATATATATGTATATACATGCATGCAAACAGCAGGCAACATATCAAAACACTCATTCAAAACACTGATGCAGTTTTGGCAAAACTCCATATGGTATGTCATGTTCAAAAGTACATGTAAAAGTGAAAATTATATCGTATTCTGTTTTTCTTTTATTCCTCATTATGTAACATAATACACCAATATGCACGATGAATAATTATGTGATAAAAGCCATGACATCGACTGGCGTTCTAGCAAACCGTGCATATGTTACCTACTCTCCACTTGTGTTGCCATGATACAGGAATTTCTAACTTTGATATAGTACCTTGGAAAATAGCAATATTTAATACAGATTTCAATGCCATGGGGAAAACACTGAGGGTATATGAGTTAAATTTTTTTTATTGAATGATAAATTTAACAAGGCTATAACATGATGATGACAACTTTTCTTGGTTATAAGTTACTAGAAGTTATAGTAAACATCAGTAAGTGAGTGAGAAAGAGCAGCTGGTACTGAAGTATCAATACTGAGGAAAATGAATATTGAAACCATGTCAAAGATTCATAATCGACATGTAAGTGTGTATCGATAAACTGAAAATACGCACTGAAAACACTAGGCAAAGCCATCTGGAGCTCACCTTGACCCCTGATCTTTCTGCAGAGTGGGTCAGTGTAATAAAAAAAACACTACATATAATACATAAAGATATAAATAAATACATCTTTATGCTTATTCCACACATTTGTGGCTGTTTAAATGGATTTGTAATTACTTAGAGAAATAGACAGACAGCCAATTAGGGAGACAGTGGGCTGATGGAACAATAAAGAGACAATATGGTTCTCATTTCAGGTTAACCAAATCACACAGGCTGCACCACACGCATACGCACGCTCATCCGCTGAAAGAGTTACGCAGCGAGGCAGCAGCCCTCTCAGGACAGGCCCCGGCGCCGACGTCAGCCCATATTTCAGAGAGAGCGTTCAAACAAACTTTTTAGCGGTGAAAACAAATTGGGCTCACCATCAAAGAGACTTTTCAAAAAGCCATTTCTCTCTATGCCAGTTCAAAAGAACCCTGGTTGGTAAACAGGCATGGAGAATTCACAGCGCAAGATATTGTAGGAGGTACAAACGGCTGGAGCTTCACCACAACAAAGGCAGAGGAGAAGGAGTGGAGGGGTGTAATTCATCACACACTCAACAAAAGCAAGTGTGACTGACTGTCCATGACCAAAGAAACAAAACAAAACAAAAAAACTTCTCCTTAATTGGAGAAGCTATTGGGTTTTTTTTCCATTTCAAACCCACTCCGTCTATTGTTTTTTTTTTCATCCCTCCAATTTCTTGCTGCTCAGTGTGCCTGGATGCCCTTGCCCTCTCCTCCTCCTCCCTCTCGATCTCCCTCTCTTCCTCCTCTTTCTTTTTTCCCCTCTCCTCTTCCCTCCCTCCCACTCCCCCCCATTTCTTCATTAAAACAATTCACCGTGAGTTATTCTGGCCTCCATCTTAAATGAGAAGACAGACAGAGCTGCAGGAAGAGAGGGACAGAATGAAGGGAGAGGAGGCTAAAGAAAAGGGGCGAGGACAGAAGAGTAGGGAGGTTATGAAGGAGGAAAAACCTCCGGGTCCTTTACGGCTTGTGAGATTTCCTAACAAACAGACAGACAGGCAGACAGAGGCCTTGCTCCACATACCATCCGTCCATCCACCTCAGGCAAAATCTCATTTGTCGGGGATTCAGCTGAAGACCAGAGGATAGAGAGACGGAGAGATCGAAGGAGAGCAGCAGCAGCAGCAGCAGACTCGAGCCCACCCCTCCGTCGAGCCGTCATTAGCTATGCACAAGACAAACTGCTGACACAAAGTCACACAGCGTGCTGAGCAGGGACTTGTGGGTAGGCAGGAGGAATCCATCCCTCCGTCCCTCCACCTGTCTATTGACATCCCTGGCTCTCCCTCATCCGCCTCCGGTTTTTGCAATTACAATCAAACGGCAGCATCCAGGCCCCGGAGCACTGACTGACGGCTTGGATTAACCGAGATGTGGAGAGGCCTTGGGATGCTGTGTGTGTGTTTGTTAGTGTGTGTGTGTGCCTGTCAGCCAGTCTTCTGTTCATCTACGTGTGTATACTACATTACTCTGTATGTGCAGCATGTTTCGGCGTCAGAATTGATGTTTGAGTTTCTGTGTCTCTTCCTGTCTATCGGTTGATTCTGTCTGTACATTTGTGTGTGCACAGTATTAATGTGTGCCGTAGCTCTGTCTGTGTAAATGACAGGGAAGGCGTATGTATGGGGTGGTGCATTAGCGATGAAAACGAGTGTGAGTAACAATGCAATTACGCATTTCAATTAAATCCCACTGTGTGGATCATTTGTTTCTGTTGGCTGGATTTGGGAAATGTATCATCAACTGATTATTTTTGGAAATGCACATGACTTCGAAGACTGATAGATATTCATGTGTGATTCCAGCTGCACCTTAACAATTACAGACAATTAAAGAGTACCATCAGATATGATTTGCAAAATAATACACTCCCCAAAATGCCTCTTCACTGCCATTTTGCTGCGAGTGCTGTACAGTAATTTGCAGAATTATCCAGATTCTACATTTTAAAGAAATAACAAAGTGAGACATGAAGAAGTGTCATGAAAAGTGACAACACAAGTGAATCTAAAATTTCAGGATATAGAAAGAAATCACAAAGCTGTCAGGAAAAAAGAAGGAACACACACACACACGCACACACTCTTTGAATTAACTTCACTGCTGCACTGCCGCAATCGAGCAAGCCACGTCAAACATGCAACCAAACAGAAATCTGTCCCTCAGAGGGCAGCGAATAAAGTGCGAGGAACAAAAACACGTCAATCTGCTTTGTCCAAAAGAATTTGAGCTGCTCTGTTGCGTCTTCTGTGGGATCGGTTCTTTAACTCTTCCTCGCTAGACGTCGACGTCATCCATCAGAGATGACAAATGTGACATGACAGCTCTGCTTGGGAGGCTGTGGTGACTAAAGACAGACGACTACTTACAGCACAGTGTGTGACAAGGGGGGAAGTTTGTCAATTCAAAAACCAGATATTCAAATCTACTGAACTTGTTGTGTCCTGTATGCCCCCCCAAAAAGGTCTGTAACACTCAACAAACTGCTTGGGTTGTATTTGTTTTGTTTTGATTTATATTGTCAATTCATCTGTCAGTTATTTTCACTATTAATCTATTAGTTATTTGGTCTATAAAAGGTCAAAAAATGGTTTAAAATGTTGATCAGTGTTTCCTACAACCTAAGATGGCATCCTGAAATGTCTGACGTTTTGTCCATAGCTCAAAGATATTCAGTTTGCAGTCATAAAGGAGCAAAGAAACCAGAAAATATTCATATTTCATAAGCTGGAATTTGATGATTTTAACATTTTCTTTTTCTTAAAAAACTACTCAAAAAGTTACATCGGTTATGCTATTAGTTGGTGATTAATTTAATAGGTGATTCTATCGTAATTCTAGTTATTGGTGCTCAATTTTGGCACCAATCCACAGATTCCACTGAAGGTTCCAGACTTGAATTTTCTTATTCAATATTTTCACAACTCATTTAACAAACTAAATTCACACACCAGGCCCTGGATGTCTGAAACAATTGGGTTTTTAGAAATACAAAACTTTTTTTTTTTACACAGTTAGAATCATGCTTTTGCCGCAGACGTGTGCTTGATGTCACGTCATGTTTTAGTTTCTCTCTTAGGAAGCCAAAAAGCATTTTAATTGGTCAGTAATTCAGCCTGCTGCATGATGTGATCTGTGAGTTGTTGGGGGTTTTTTTGTGAGTGAAACATTTGGCTTCCCCAAGTGAACCATTCCCAGTGATAAGGACGAAGGAGACAGAACATGACAGCGGAAACATCAAATAATATCTAAAGAAGGCATCTTAATACCACCTATGAATATGCCAACAACACACACTCATTCAGATTCATATCAGTCAGCCATCCAGTTTGCATATTCACACTGTGATTTGAGATGGAAAGTCGTCCTGGGTGCCCTCCCCCTACCCGGCCTGACGGAACAGACAACCAGCTCACCAACCGGAACGTCCTCGCGGAGCTTGTGAGCCAATGGTTGCCCCAGTTGTGTGTGCATGCGAGGGCGTGTGTGCGCGTGTGATGTAAGCACAGGGAAAGGAGAGGTGACAGGGGCGCGAGGCTGATCTAATAACAGGAGAAGATGAAACGCTGTCAGACGCCGCGGCGAGCAGCTCAAACGCCAGCAACGTTTGGTAAAACACACACGCGTCTCCTCCCAGACAGTCTCCTTCGCTCACACAGTATCTCTGCCCCTCACACAAACGCACACACACATTCAGACACGCACGTTTCTGTGTGATAGACAGTTTCATAGTGTCGTAGCTGAGGTGTTGGCCTATAAAAAGCAGTGCTGATATGATTTAATGGGCGAGTCTTATTATAAGACTGTCGCTGGGCACAGTGTAATCTGGCTAGCGCTCCAGGGCACAGCGCTGAGACACATGCACTACAATACTCCACAGCAGATAATATTGCTATGTGCTACATTGCTATTATAAGATAGAGCCATTTGCCACACTGATACGCCGTGTATAAGGCTGTCATTTGGGAAGGAGTGATTTATGACTGTGAGGCATGAGAATAAAGACAGATTATTTTTATTCATGTGTCTTTAGAGGCCAACTTCATTTCTTCTTTTGTTTGTACTGCACTTATTTTTACACAGAATCAAAGGGAGATCTTCTTCTGTGCAAAACACACATAACACCATATGGGCTTTGTGCTGTTTATATAAGCCCTGTAGAGTCTGGACCACCCACTCAAAAAACTGCACAATGTCACTTTGACATTGATTCTGAATCTGCACTTAATAGAACAAGATCCCTCTGTTAGCTGTCTTCCAATTTTTGCCGGGACTAAATTGCTATTAATTATAAATAGCGGAGCAGCTGTCTTAAAATATATGACATATCTACTAGCGTATTAGACACTGAGGTGATATTGCCTCTCCTGCCACTTTTAATATCGGCACCCTGGCTCCAATCACGGCCTAATAATGGCTTCTCATTATGAGGTGTGTGTGTGTGTGTGTGCAGGGGAGGGAGGCTTCAATTTCACCACTTAAAAGCCACAGATGACACCTTGTAAAAAGTTAATTTCATTTTAGACATTTACGGAATAGGGCTGTAAATTTAAGCTCTCGAGGTGCGCCTTGAGCCCATCAGCTCTGATAATTGAGATATTGAATAATTAGATGTAAGCAATTCATTACGTGTATAAATGCAAAGCGGGTGTACGGAAAAAAAGTTAGAAGTTTACTTGGGAACAGCGGGAGAAAAGTGTCTGTTTTCACACGAGCTGCTGTGGTGGAAGTGTGGAGGTAGTTGTCAGTGGTCGAGAGGCCCATTGTTCCCTGGATGCAATAGCAAAGTTGGACAGGAGATGGCGCTGTGCTTGCTGTGAGCACAGAGGAGCATGTGATCAAACTCCAAACAACAGAAGAGGGGTGCGTTCAGGATCAGCCAACATTGCTGGTTGTTTCATAATGTGATTCACACTGCTGACATGGACAGTTATTACAACGGAGAAAAATCACCATAATACTCCTCTAATATCCTTATATGAGCATATGTGTGATCCCAGCAGTGTTTTCATGGATATATTATGTTCTATAATACCTCTACATTACTCCCAATGACATTCTCACAGAATTTTGTTGTCAAATTTGTAAAGTATGCATCCAAAATTTCATAATGGGATTTTTTTTTTCTTGACAGGGGATTATACTTGGCTTGTAGTAAATCATGATCTGTTTCAATTCAATCATTTGGTGTAAACATCCCCACACATCACAAGAAAAGGCGTCTTCACACAGTCCACGGTCATTAACAAACAAGAGAAAATCTCTTTTTTTTTTTAGGAGTCTCCCATCTCTTTCTCTCTGTCTCCCTTCCTTGATGCCCAAGCCTTTCATTTCCCAGATTCCCCCCTAAACATGTTCTGTAGAAAGACGACAAAGAGACCGGCTGCCAGATCTATCTTTAAACTGCTTTAATTTTTTTTTTCTTTCCGTCAGATGAGATTGAGTTTGGTGAGAAGAAAGAGGAGAGGGGGACTCACACCTGAGTGTATAACCTCCTCACACACACACACACACACACACACACACACACACACACACACACACACACACACTCTGAGCTCTTCCTGTTACTCCTCACCCTCCACCTCCTGCAATCCCCCCACTTTCTCCTCTCTCATGGCCTCTGTCTTAATTTCACAGGGGAATCATTTGACAGATATTGCCCTTGAAGAGGCAGCCTGTGCCTCGCCACTGAGAGCAATGGGGGGTTGAGGGTTGTGGTGGTGGAAGGAGGAGAATTGAAGGGGGGTTGATGGAGGAGAGGAAGCGACAGAGAGTGAGAGTGATGGGGAGAATGAAGGAGGGGGGGAGGGAGGGAGGGAGGGAGGGAGAGAGAGGAGGAGTGGAGGGTAAAAAGTTATTAAGTGGATGTGAAAATGCAGCGCAGCCAAAAAGGTTAAGTCTGGAATAGGAAATTAAAACTTGCATCGCTTTTGGCTTTAAATAGATTTGGTTTCATTACGGGCGCCAAGGCCAGTTAGAGTCAAATCCCTCTGGAGAGAGGGAGACAGAGGGGAGGAAAGAGAGAGGAGGAAGAGAGATGGTGACATGGGAAGGGAGGCAGGCGAAAGGATCGTGAACAATAGGAGAGAGGAAGGAGGCAGACTATCATGCAGTTCACATTCATTTTCAATTTCCGCCTGTTTTTCCCCAAACCCCCTTCCACAGTCAAGCGAATACCAATTCTACATACCATTACTGATTTAATACTTAGAATTTAAGTGGAATCCAAGGCTGCTGTGAAGCATGAATACAAAGAATGCGACCAGCATTGGCTAACAGGTGTGTGAAAACCTCATGACTATTTTTCTCAATCCCCCCCGTTTTTGTGCGGTGACTCGAGTTAATTTTTTGACCCTGGATTGTGTGAAACCTGTTCAGACCTGCCATTCAGCACTTTGCCTTTGTCAACTGGGAAAATGAGGAAGCATGGGCCTTTTGCAGCGGCGGCCTTGCTCTCTGTGCATCTTACAAACACCTCATATACATACAATAAACGTGGAGGCCAAGACCATTTCCTTATTCTTACATTGGCTGTAGTTGTTTGACGGGAGGACACATTTCATATCAACAGTTACAGTGCAAACACACACAAACACACACATACACCTGCGCAGGTGACACAAACTGACCCTCTCACGGCTCTGGTTATTGCCTCCGTGGTCTCCCAGGGCGGACAGAATAGAGAGGAGCTAGATAGATTGCACTGAAAATGTGAGAAAGGTGGATGAAACAGAGCAGGGAGGGAAGATGGGGGACACAAAGTAAAGAGGGAGAGAAAAAAGGGAGCGAAGAAAGTGTGATAAAGAAACAGAGAGAAGAGGAAACCATGGGGGGAATGAAAGAATTAGAGATGGACAGATAAACCAAGAGATAAGGGAGAGGGAGAAACAGGGAAGTGTGTGTGTGTGTGTGTGTGTGTGTGTGTGTGTAGAGAGAGTCAGAGAGAGAGAGAGGTTGCGCTCTCTTTGGAGATCTTTATCATTTGCCACCTCTGGCCATGCAAGTAAACAACTGCGGTAATGAAACAAGTTGGTGCATACATGAATAAATAAGACGGTTGAGGCATTTCAGTACAATTTAAGTTGGTAATCGTTATGACCATTAAGGGTTACACTGATGACTAACACTAGCCTGCTTGTGACTCACAGCATGTTACCTGCAGGAATGAGAATCCAGCAAAGTTTAGCCAATTAACGTTTGAACTTGAACGAGCATTCAAAGGCACCAGTCGCTTTTATTTGAAGTAGCTTATACCAAAATATTTGCCTCAAAATAATTCAACATTATTTTAATGGAAATTTCTACATGTATACCTTTAGTGACTCAATTTACGCTTACATTAACACGCAATTTGGATTTTTTACCTGAGAATAATGCACGTAAGTGCAACACCTGGAGGTGGTTTAGCTTGCACTGTGACCATATCTCAGCCAGGTGTAAATGCATTCGTACAGTTTCGACACATTTTGAAAGCCGCTATAATCAGTACTTTCATTTAAACATTAGGGCTGCATGATATGTACAAAAAGTCACATATTGACAGATTGCATAATGAGTCATGTTTGTAGTAGGAATGGTATTTTTGCATTTCATTTTCACTGAAGAAAAAATAAATAAAAATGATGATAATGTGATTTTGCCAGGGTTTGTACCAAAGGCACGTTGCCTTTTGTCTGAAATCTGATTTGTAGGCTGTGGCATCAGTATGTAGTGACACATTTTACCTTTATCAAAAACAGCAGCTACAATTTGGATATTGCACTTGGCCATATTGGGATAACGATAATATTTCGATTAAGTGTGCAGCCCTAATGGGATCAAATGACTGTGTAATGTGAATCTGTGTAATGTGATCAGCTTTACAAAGCTTTATGGACACTTTTAAGTCATCATAACATACGGTACCTGCCTAGCACCAAACAGCAAAGAGTTGTCAACTAGCTGATCCATAGTAGTGACATAGCATAGCATTTAGCAGCTAATGAGACAGATGTTGCCCTCAGGAGGTGGTGGAGACCACAAAATAGAGAGACAACACTTTAAATGACAACAAAATCTGCATTAACAATGGTCATTATAGTATTATGGTTATCAGCAATTGATGACTGAAAGAACCAGGCCTTCATTTTAAATAAAACACACAGAGAGTGGAAGGGAGTGAGAGGAAAACAGATGATGAGCTCCGGCTCCAATGTGAAGGGAAGCCATTTTCTTTCCTCCCACCGTCCTCCTGCCTGGCAGGGACAGCAAAGCAACTGCATCTTCGCCGAGAGAAAAAGAAGACGGAGAGAGGAGGAGAAACTCTCCTCTCTGGCCTTCTCTCCCTCTCTCTCTGTGTCCCTCCCTCTCCCTCTCTGCCTCTGTACACCAGATTATGAAAATGAGTAGGAACCAGTGACCCCACAGCTTTCATTGCATATTCAGGCGGGGCCGGGGACGACACACGCTGGATACTAATAAATAAAAAAAGAGAGGAGACTTAATATGTGTGTGTGGGGGGACATTATAAGACACAACACACTCTGGCAGGAGAGCCACTAACCCCCACCCTCACCCCGATGTTCCTTCAGAAAAAAGAGACAGAGGAGATAGAGAATAGTCCTCCAAAGCTAAAACAGAGACACTGTCTCCTTAATACCAGAAGCAATTTACTATTCATCCTCTCCAAAGAATAGGCGGTAAATACTTGATGAGAGCGATGCGTGCAAATCTAGCAGCGGCAATACGTAGCTCAACCAAAGCATAACACACACCTTATTGTTTCAGTGTGTGAAATAAATGGCTCACTAACATGCAACACATCCATGAATGTAGCAACTGCTGTCATGCAAAGATGTGTTACGTATTTGCGTGCATGTTTCCACGGGAGTCCATGTTTGACTGTGTATTAGCTTGCATGAGTGTATCTGTGTGTGTATGAGCTCCCTCTCTCTCTCTCTCTCTCTCTCTCTCTCTCTCGGTGTCTGTCTCCTCCAGTGTGTTGTCAGCGAGGCGTCTCTGTGGCGTTCAGCTGGGTAGCTAGCCACGGAGGCTCATTGGCAAACATGAGCCGTGCTGCCGTAAAAACGCTCTCTCCAGACAGGAGGGAGAAGAGAGGGTATTACCTTGTTGCACAAGGGTCGAGTGGACAGTTTCTGTGTGAGCGAGTGTCAGAGGGAGAGAGCGCAAGAGAGAAAGGTGCTGAGACAGACAGAGAGAGTGAAAAAGAAGAGCTGACAGCAGCAGCCGTCACAGTGAACACCGTGAACACATAATTTCTTTGAATGACATTTCTTTTCAAACTTCTACCTGACTGACTGACCAACTGACTGACTTACACTTCACACCGCTGCTATGAAATCAAACTTTTCTTGAATGCTCTGCTATGCATGAAGTTAGCAGAATATTAGCTTGGGGCAGCTTATCTAGGAATTAAGAGAAGGCTAGCTTGCTGGCTAGGTGGTAGCATATAAAGTGAGGGCCATCAACTTCAAAATTAGGATTATTTTTCATGTTTTTTTTGGAAAAAACTTGTAAAGATAGATCTTTTCACAGCAGACATTTTGACTTGTCATAGTAAGGAAAGCACACAATGGCTTTGTCGTATGACAGTGAGCCAGCATGCTCAATACCAAGACCCTGAAACCAAAGCAGCTGAATGGAATTCAGCCATAATTAATTTTATTATTAACGCTTTTCGTTCTGTGACATGTGTTCTGTGAAAAAGGCCACTTAAGACGAAACATTCAAAGATTTAAAGGGCTGGTTAATCTGGCTAATTAAAGGCCCGACACACCGATGTCACACCTACACAGGTGTTTTCACTTATTGTGTCTGATTAGACCTCTTCTCTTGATTATGCTTGACTGACATTTCCCTGACACTCCATTAGCACCTGTTAGGGCAGGATAGCTTACACCTTTAGCATTCCTATTGCTACATGTAGACTGATGATGTCACATCATCTCCAGCATGGCTCCGCCTGCCTTCAGCCTGAGCAGAGGTCTAATCAGACAGGATAAGTGAAAACACCTGTGCATCAGTGTTTATTATGGCAGCTATTTTTGGTTTAGTCTTAGCCTTAAGACGAAAAGGCTAATTAGTTTTAGTCACATTTTAATAATTTTTATTCTTTATAGTTTTAGTCAATGGCAATTTAGAACACGTCTGGTTTATTCAACAAAATGTTATTACATTTAAGTCAACCTTTAGTCAAAATGTTTTCTTCTCTTTAAACTAATTCATTTGGGTTAATACAGGTATAGGGAATTGGAATTAAGGTGACAGGTTGTATCAAGTGTTGAAATTCAATTTAGACTTATTTTTTTTCTACAACTAAAAATAATTTCTACATGCTTACAGACTTGAATTTCTCTAGCAGAGTTTCTGTGCAGTTTCAAAAAAGATCATCATTTGAAAAGCTCACAATCTCTTTATTTATGCTCTCAAAAACTTTGAGAACACAAATAACTAATTTAAGACAAATAGGATTTGTACTCAGGTTCACTGTAAAATCTGACATATCGATTTAAGTGTTAGGAAGCAGGAAAAAACTTTATTTCCGCATGAATCCTTTCATAATCTGTATCAGGTTATCCTGGATGTTTAAACTCATGTGCTGTCTAAGAATCTGTGATTAAAACGGGATTTTGTCCGGCAGCTGGCGGCTTCTTGCTCTGCTGCAGACGAAACTTCACTAATCCATTCAACACTGCACCATCTAAAGTCAGACACACATGGCTGCTTATTCACTGTAGAATCACAACTAGCAACTTGTGCTACCGGTTGACGCTGCTCCGGTGTGAGTGTTTTGCAGGCTAGCACAACATCCTGAAGCTATTTACTGGCTGTTGCACTCCGACCTCACGCCATAATGCTCATACGGTGCCAGAAAATAATTGCATTGTTAGCACCTTACGAGTTTAAAACATTTTTCTAATATATTTTATAACAAAAGCTGTCACGTCAGTTCTCCTCTTATTTTGAATATCCGATAGCCCGCCAACAACATTTTTGTCCCATTTTGTCCACGAAAAAAAAAAGAAAAAATACATTTTGCAATAGTTTAATTATCAAAGATCTATTTGTAGCTTCTCAACGTCTCGTCTTCATCATGGAAAAAAGGTTGTGTGGGTTTGCACAGCCTTTAGGAAAACACACATTCTCTCACTGACTGGTATCTAGCCATGGAGATGTTTTTTTAAGATATCTGATGTCTGTTAAGATGTCTGTCCCTTAGATTTCTTCCTCCAGTGTTACAGCCACTCTGAATAATAAACATGCTGTCAAAATTTTTCATGGTGACTGTTTCCTCAGGAGCATTAAAAAAAGGTCAAGCAGTCAATGTTTATTGTGACTTGGGTGGACTGACCCTTTAAGAATGCGTCAAGAGACACTTAAGTGTTTGTTTTTTTAAGCTATCGCCTGCCTTTGCTGTACAAACAAGTGTTTATGTTTGTCAATTCGGACATGATATTTTTTTTTACAGCAAAGATTATTGGAGCTTTGATATCGTTCTCGTCTGCATGGTCATCTTTAATTACTTTTCTAAAACTAACATATTGAATATTTGGGAATCTTTCATTGGGAACATGTTGTAATGTGACTCAGGCAGATATTATAAAGAGACCTTGCTCAAAGGTACCTTGACAGTAGTTATTAAAGGGAAGAAAGGAGCTTTATGCATTAAATTTCCCTTCAGATTTTCCAGGATTCAAATTTGTGACCTTCCTGTTACACCTAGAGGATACTGCCGCCTCTCAATGGACTTAAGGTAAAAATGTGATTTGAATTCAGTGAAAAATGAATCATCTTATCATGCAGAAAGGTAAAATCAGATCCCTCAGACGTGGAAAGGAGGTCTTTTGATGTTACAAATATCTGCAAACTGTGTTATTTACAGTGAACCACAAATGCTCCCTTCCAGCATTAGAGCAGCATTTATACCCCTCAGCATTATCTGGATATATATACACATACACACACACACACACACACACACACACACACACACACGCGCACAGTCAACTCTTTTCACTTAGCGAGTGCTTCTCTCGTCTCTTGGCATCAAGATGAAGGCCAAAGCCAAACTCTAAGTGCACAGCTTTCCATTTAGGTCTAAAATACGACTCTTCTTCCCCCCGCGAGGGAGGACAGAGCTGTAGCAACGATAGTGCACTAAGAAAAAAAATTCTGGTGAGGTAGGGTGTGCATGTGTGTGTATGTGTGTGAATGTGCGGGAGAGAGAGAAAGACTGAGCAAGAGCACAGGGTAAAGACTGTAAGATGTGATGGGCTGGCTGGCTTTCAAGGCCCACTTTGTAGCTAGAGAGCTGAGGCTGGGATCTGTGCTAATGTGTATGTGCCTTTCTGTATATACCATACATTTGTGTCTGTGTGTGTGTGTGTGTGTGTGTGTGTGTACCCCTCACAGCCAAATGGAGAGAGTGAGCACTTCAGCAATGACAAGTAGGTAAACAAAATCATCCGTGCAGAAAAAAGAGAGACGGCGATGGACCACTACGGGGGGAAGATAAGGAAACAAGGAAGAAGGATGGACATTTCAAAGAAGGGAGGACGAAAGGAAAGGATGTATGACAGACAAGCAGGAATAAAAAAAAAGAGATGGGGAAAGGGAAGGTGTGAAGAAAAAGGGAACAGCATGCGAACAGAAAGAGAAATGCAGGAAATTAGAAATAGGGAATAAAGGATAGAATCATGAGGGGATGATAATAAGGGAAGAAATTTAACATCTATGCAAATAGAGGGTCTAATTTTCTGAAACATGTTTTACGACTATGGATCACAGTTTGAAATGAAGTAAAGTGAGATTGAAAAAAAGGCAAAAATGAAAGTAAGAAAAGAGGATGAAAGGGAGAGGAAACGAAGAGAGGATGAATGAATCAGAGCAAGGAAGCAATTTAGGCAAAAACAAGGCAAACATTGGAGTTAAAGTCAAGGCTAGTAACAATTCAATATCACACTGTATAAATTATACAGGAGGCTGCTCCATTATGCATTTGCAACCAAATGTAACCAAACCGTGATCACCGCTCCTCAGTGCTGGAGCCTCGTCGCTTTGCATGACAGATAGCCTGCGCAGACAGCCACGGCATTATGGGAAATCACCTCATGTCTCCAGGTGACCAGGGGGCCTCTATGTATCGACAGCATTGTTTTCTAGCCACTCCAACTAAATCACACCAGAGTAAGTAGTTCGTGTTCATGAATACTGACACACGAGTGTGCATGTGTTATTATTTGAGTATGTTTATTTTATGTGTATGTGCCGCATGTGTTGCGTGTGAGCGAATCTTTGAACATCTGTATGCGCCTCTGCCTCCCTATTCCTATTCCTCCTCCCTGTGTTTCCTCTCCATACAGCTCTGCCATGATGAAGTCCGTCGCAGGGTCCCCGACCCAATATCCAACGCCTAATAAACTAATACATCATTAATGAGAGGGAAGGGAGGGAGAGAGGGATGCAGAGAAAGAGAGATGCACTGAGTCCACTGCCAGGCGATGGCGAGCTATTGCTCCACAGCTCAATAGGCTTTCTAACAAGGCTCTGTCCTTGAGAGAGGCTGCATACTAAAAACTTCTCCATCGGCCGCCGTGCCAAGCAAGGGGAATTCATAAACAGAGGGCAGAGAGAGAGGAGGGAGGGAGGGAAGGAGGGAGGAAGGGGTGGGGGGAGGTAAAGGAGGACAGATGAGAGAGAGGTTCTTAGACATGGGAGGGAGGGAGGCGGAAAGAGAGGAAGGAAAATAAATCATGTTCTGCTTTAATTGTCCTTCTCTTATCTGACTGTTTGGTTTAGGTCAGACTGTCTGTCTGACCGACTCACAGTAATGACACATGATCAATAACCAGTTTATTAGTTTGTTTGTATGACTATTTCAGCCTGAGATGTGTGTACATCTGCGTGTGTGTGTGTGTGTGTGTGTGTGTGGAATAGAGAAATCCCATGGGTATAAGTGGGTAGTAAAAAGAGGGCGCCACTTCACTTTACAGCATCTCCATAAAACCGAGCGAGGGACACCCTGAATGCATCCTCTCTCAGGTAGATGCTGTGTTAACACATATGCAAAAACACCCCTACTGAGACACATCGCTGGACACACACGCCCACACAGACACAAATAGCACAAATAAGTAATTCGGAAGGAGAAAGAGGGGGCTGCAAACCACTCCTGTCAGATGGATGTACGCTCGCACTCACATGCACACACACAGAGATGCTTGCACGCGCGCACATGCACACACAAATTGGACGTCTCTAAGCAAATACTGCCGCGGGCCTCATTTGAATAGAGATAATTGAAAATCAGACTTGTTTATCAGGCTAAATAGAATGACAGACACTCACAAAAGGAGGCAGAGAGAGCGAGCTTAGCGAGTATTAGCATAATGTTCATGGCTGAATGATTTCTAGGTCCATTAGGCCAGGGAAGGACATTCGAGAAGTTCACTTTTCATAGCTGGGGCTAAATGCTGAAATATGACTTCATTTTGAGGTGTTACTTTAAAATAATGTATTGGCATTTCAACGCTGACACAAAGGTGGTGGTGGTGGTGGTGGTTGGGTAGAGGAAATAAGCTACATGAAATTAAAAGAAGGAGAGAAAGAAAGGAGCGAAGAGAGGAGGAAGGGTGGTTACAAATGCTCGGGAGAGATTCGGGACACTGTCCAAGACTTTCATTATCTTTGATGCAAATTATCAGACCCCATAATTAGGCCTCTCATATCACTCTCTCTCTCATTTCTTCTTCGCCTTCTTCTCTTTATCTTGTTGTGATCAATGAAGCACAGTATGGGGTGGAGAGGGGTGCCGTACCCTTCTTATGGAGCTTGTTTCTCTCGGGGCCCCTGGCATGGCTCGGCGCCTGGGCGTCCCCTTCAGAGTAAATCCATCTCTGATTAGAGCCCGTTCAATTAGTCTTCCAAGACACACGATACGCACGCGACGCACTCTCTCAGTATCAAACAACGGCAGCGAGAAATGAAAAGTGATATTTGGTGCAAATCAAAAGTCTATTTACTTTAACACATTGCATTGAATTATGCAGGAAACACTCCCATCGTTTTCAGCTGAACCGAGGGGAAACAACACCATCAACACATGCAAAACAAAGAGAACGTAGCGAGGTTTCTCAAAATACGACCCGACACACTGACATCTGTAAGAGTATTATCAAAACACACAGGAAAAAAATCTCCGGTAATGTGTGCAGAACAGGATTACGCCAATGTTCCCCTCTAATTCACATCCAAATAAAGAGCCACCCAATTCCATTATCAGCTGAAATCCAGTGCCCACTCTCGTCGATGCTATCACTACAAAGCTTTGAAGCAGCAGGAGCAAGAAAATACAGCAAATAGGAGAATCCTCAGGCCAAAGCCCAAATTGCCTCAGGACAGCCCTCAGACCATACAACACTGCCCTTGGCCTAACAAATTAGAACTACACAAAAAAGGGAAAATCCTATTACCTGGAAGGAAAGCCACAACAAAAGTCTGCTGCGATGCATTCTGCAGCTTAACTGGAGATGATACTGTATCAGATAACATGACAACGGTAGAAAATCGGAAACTTAACAAGACAATAAACAGAAAAACAGAGACACAGATAGGCCTGGTGCACCCACACTGGAAATAACATCTCTAATGCTCTAATAAAGTGAGAGCTGCATGTTCTCCTGCACTGTGGCAAACACTCGGAGCAGACATCCCTCCTTTTTCATGCTTAACAGATGGTGCCAAAGCACCATATTTACCAAATAAGTTACCACACATCTTAAACTGACTGACAAAAAGCAAAATATGCAACATTTGAGACCAAAATGGACCTGATGCAAGAACATTTTCAAAATTGTTTGCTTCACCAAAGTCCAATTTACACAAAGTTTGTGCACTTATTTCTGTTTTAAATCCCATAAAGCAACCTGTTTAAGTGAATACTGTTGGTGCACTCTCAAATGGAAGGACCAAAAACCTGTAGTGCTACCTTGTTGTGAGCAGCTTTATGTAGGGACAGTTTGCTTTCTACCACACTACACCTACCAACCGCATCACCGTGCAGAAGGAGACGTGCATCTACTCATGGGCAAGAGGCTCATGCTCTTGTTACAGTGTGAGATGTAAACATTAATGGTGACCTTCTCAGCTGAGCTGTAATGTTACCTAACTCAGTGGTGCTAGTTGAGCTAGCGGTAGATGTATGATTCCTTCTGCACAGTGACACTGTTGGTGGGTGTAGTTCAGTATAAAGAAAATAGTTCCTACATAAAACTGCTCACAACAAGGTCTGTGGATTATCTTGAGTAACCGGGTCATGATTTCTGTAAAGTGGCGTTGCTGTTGATTTTTTCAAATGTATTTTTTGGGGGCTTTGAGCACCACAAGCCAAGAGCCATTCAGGTCTATTATATTTAAGAGATGGCAGACATCTCTACAGCTGGTATCTCCAACACTTAGCAACTCACATCAAAACAATCTAGATTGATAAATAGCACTACAGGTAAGAGGAAAAATACATGCCTTTGATTTGGGGGGTGAACTGTCCCTTTAATTTGCAATTATTAATACTCTGTTAAATATTATGCATACCTGATATACATGTACACAATATGTCATGTATACTGGCTATTTCTGTGGATGTCATCATGGATGATGGAGGTAATTAGCATATCTGGGTGCTATTGGTTTACACCCATAATGGCCATGGGAGTCCTGGGCAGCAAAGGGGTAGAGTGAGAAAGAATAGGCAGGTTGTACTGTTTTTGTTTTTGTGTTTGTTTTTACCTCCTCTTTATGTACACTGGCTTCGTTCATCATGCCAGGGGTTAAAGGGTAGGGGTGGTGTGGGTAGCCTCGAGGAGAACAAGGGAAATGTTGGTAAGAAATGACGGTATTAAACTTTGCCTTTTGGCATGTTTATGACAGTAATGGTGCTCACCCCCTTACACAAACAAACTACCTGTACTTTTCTTATTTTCCTCTTATTTTGCTGAGCTAGGGACGTTCCTGGGCACAGCACTCAGGTGAGGTCAGGACTTAATAAAACAGTAGCGACCAGGTGCTGGACCATACGCAGTATGCATCCAGGAGGGAGCTTCAAAAACTGCAGACAAAACTCAAATAAAATGCAAATATAGCGAGGCAAAAAGCCAGGAGTTTGATTTTCATCTTCACTGTTGATACTGTTTACAAAGAGTGACTGACAAATCCTGTAGAGTTTATCTTTAAAATACGCATCCTGCTATTTAGAGGTCCAGTGTGTAGGATTTAAGTGCCTCTACTGGCAGATATGGTGTAAAATATTCATAACTATGTTTTCATTAGTTTATTATCAACTGAAAACAAGAATCCTGTTTTTGTTACCTAAGAATGAGCCGTTTATATCTACAAATGGACAAAGCAAACTGGCTCTAGACAGGCTCATTTGCATTTCACAGTGGCCACTATAGTTCTCCTACATGCTTGGCACATAGGAGAAGTATCAGTTCTGCAACCTTACCACAAGATGCCATTAAGTCCTACACACTAGACCTTTAAGAATGAGTGGCTTGAGTGTACGAGCCATTGTCTCTGTGTCACATTCAGATTTCAATTTAAACAGGGCGAATGGCCTTAGGCCTCTGAGAGAGACACACATGTAGGCTGTGACTGCAACGATTAGCACTAAAGAAGAACGTGTTGTGACTGACTTACAGCTCATGGCTATGGCTAGGGTTAATGTTACATGACACATATACTTTCAGGATGCTGCTTCAATGAAAGATTGTGTGTATGTGCAATGTACTCAATTAGAGAAGGGGAAAGGCAACACATAGGTCTTCTTCAGTCATGTATGTGTGTTGTATGTGTGTGGTTGTGGGGGTGTATCTCCCCTGCGATACGTTAATGATGGGATTAGTTGTCTTTGTGGAGGAAGAAGCACTGGGAGTCATCTGGAGGACTTGCTGTTCTCCCTCTACTCATTCTCTCTGCTGATATTTATAGTTTATTAGGTTAAAATATGGCTATAATCAAAACAAAATTTCAAAGGAAGTGCTCTGAACATGACAGATTCACAACACAAAAGTGAGCCAGATAAAATATACGCGTAGGTAATACATCAAAGACGCACATTTATCCAAGTTAATATCCTGGCTCACTGCCCTTGTGTCAGGTACAGACATCCAAAGGTAAAAGTCAAAGTCAAGCTTCCCATTTCCCTGGTGAGATGGGGTGATTAGCAGAGGGAAGAAAAATGGCAGAATCGAAGGGTGAGGTGATGGAGGTCCTCATAAAGACCCTCTGTAACACAATAAACTCAACATTAATTTAAGACAGTTTCATAATAAACCTGAAGCCAGCCAAAGAAAAACAAAATAAAAAGGCAAAGCTGGCAAAGTCATCCAATTTATGATTGGAGTTAGCTAATTATCATTCCGTTAAATTGGCAGTGTGAGGTAAAGCCAACCAGGAAATTAACTGTTAATGAAACAGACATGAAAAAGTTTGTTTTAAGATAAGATGAATAAAAAACCTGTCCCATTTTCACCATTACTGACACATTTTAAGAGCATTTTAGAACTTGTGATTAGCAAAGGACAGACGAGCCGAGAAAACAAAGACACCGATGACTTGTTGACCTCAAAATGCCCGAACCAACAGCAATTTTTCCTCCCATTAACGTGTCCGTCCCCGGAACCCCAACACATTGCGATAAGGCAAAGGACACAGTCGGGCAGAGAAATATAGACACCGACAAAAAAGAAAGAAAAGAAAAGCAGAGGGCAATGACACTCTACCTCCTCTGGGAATGGGAGGATGTGGGGGAGCAGAGGAGAGGAAGATGAGGAGAGGAGGTTGGGAAGGGGAAGAGAAGAGGAGGAGAGGGCAATTTGGTTTCCACTCTTCTCTAATCTAATATGTGTAACTGTGACTGATTCTCTGTCCTAAACCAGGACCCCAGACACAGGGAAAGGGCACCAAACTTCTCCGCTAGCCTGGGGGAGATGAACCAAGGAGGGAGAGGAGCTGGAGAGGGAGAGGGAGAGGAAGAGGGAGAGACAGAGTGCGAGAAGGGCAAAATAATGTGTCAGCTCTGGTGAAAAAGAGCGATAGAACCAATTCCAGAAATGGGAGAGAGATATTCCCAAAGCTTGTGTATTATTGCCAGGATGTTGGACAAAGCAAATATCTAATACAGCGCAGTAAATCCAGCAAAGGTGTCGAGGTGTGTGTGTGTGTGTGTGTGTGTGTGTGTTTGTGTGTGTGTGTGCGTGAGAGAGGGCGAGGACTCCACAGAGAAGCACCAAATCACACATTTTTCACACCACCATGCTGACTGTAAAGCAAAAAAAAAAAAAAAAATATGTGTGTTTCTCTCAGTGTGTATGTGTCTCTTAGACTCAGAAAGAGCAGCGGTTGTGGTCTTGTTTGGCGACTCCCACTGCAGCAAAGCTAAGGTTAGCTATTTGCTCTTTTCACACCTCACGGGGTAAAAAAAGACATGGAAGCATTGGGGAAATTCAGCTATTAAGACTTCCCAAATCCCCCTTTTCACCGCGGGGCAATATCCAGTATGGCTAGCTCTTGCTTTGAGACACTAATACCTACCGAACTGACAAACACACACACACACACACACACACACACACACACACACACACACATACGTACACACAGCCATAGCCATGGTCCTGCATTCTCCATTAGCTTATTGATTTTGGGGGGGAGAAAGGGTTTAGGGCAAGATCTCTCTACGGGGGATGGCTCAAAAGGCAAGGTCAGCAATGCAATGCAGTGTAAAAACACACACAAACACACCCACACCCACACCCACACACACACACATAATTTCTTTTAGTTTTGGACTTAAAGAAACAATTAATAGAGTGAAAAAATATTGTAAATTTGATGTAGTAAAGCGAAATACCAGCGCAGTCGCCAAAAGAAAATGTTGGCATTGTACATTTCTCAAACTGCGGATACGCTGTATTTGCATGTTTCATATGTATTATATTAGTGTGTCTAATTACATATATATGAGCTGACTTTGTCATCAGGAGGTGGATGGGATGGTGGATGGAGTGACACCTAGGTGAGACAGTTGACAAGCTGCAGACCACTGTTCAAGACCAACAAAATAAAGCTGTTTTTTTTCTCTAGCAAGACACTGGCGGCATTTCCAACTATGATTTTACCACCAGAAGCGGGTATTTCAAGCCAAAATGTGAGTTTCACCTAACTATAACCAAGTGTTTATTGTGCCTAAACACACACTAACCACAGTGCTATTAAATATTCATGGTGTGCATAAATGTACAATGCCAACACTTATTAGAAATACAAGGAAAACCTTAGTCTTCTGTTATCCATTATGATAAAGTAGCCCTTTTTCACATGAATGCGTCTTTTTAAAAGTTACTTCATCTTTTAGTTCCTCTTAAATGAACACAAGCATCTGCGGTGAAAACAAAACAAAACAAAAGAAAGGTCTTCCCCGTTTTTGCAAAAGTAGTCGCACCAAATCCTCAAATTTCCAGAGATACAAACAAACAAACAGCTCCTCACGTTCCTGACTTCAAACACAAGGAGAGCATCCTGTTTTGGAGTTGCCCATCAAATGAAGACTCGGTAAGCAGCAGGGACAAAAAAACCAAAACAAAACTATTACACGTGCAAATATTTTCACTGTTTTATCTGAACTGCTACTTGATTTTATTTATTATATTAAAAGCTGTTTCGACGGATTTAACAGCAGAATGTGACTGCGTCTGTCACAGAGTTCAAGCCAGTAAATTAATAATTGACTGCAAGAAGTAAGAGACGTGACCATATTAACCTGTTGGGGAATTAATCATGTTTAGAAATATGTACAATGTGAACTCATTCTAAACTGAAATATTCAAGGTCATAAAAATAGATTTTGACACATGGCCCCTCTGTAAGATAGCTAATCACATAATTATGCAGAACCTAGCACACAGATCGTTGTGTGTGGAGATGAAACTTACAGAAACTTTGATCTTATATCAGTTGATTAATTTAAATAATATGAAGAATATTACATAGGTGTGGCCAGAAAAACATTTCCTGAGGAGGTGGGGTCAAGCTTGGGAATATGGACTGATGACCTATATATTTACTTTTGGACAGGTATACAGATGAAGAGGCATAGTTCTTCCACTGTCTTACTCACAATATGATCTAAAGAACACTGATATGACAGTGTCATTTGATTCATCGGATGTCGTCAAAATTGATCAAATCCGGACGCAGCAATCGCCACGTTCACATCTCACTCATCCACAAGTGGCCAAATCCAAAGCATTCTTAATCCACAATGGCATATGACAGCCCTATCTCTAATGCAGCTCTCACAAATGTCCCTTACAGCCACTCTTACATTCTCACAATGTATTCTCAATGTCAAATCGCAGCGCCATTCAACCGTGCGCCTCTGAAGAGCACAGACACGGAAGCGTTTAGGCATTTAGTGTGAATAATGTGGAGACACACACACACTCTTAAGTTACTCTGTGGTGTGTGTGAGTGTTAGTGCGTCCCTGCGCGTGGTGCATATTCAGTGTGTCAGAGATGAGTAGCCATGCACGGCTCTCAGATAAGGCCTGCTACGGGGCCCTTAGAGGGACAAGCAGAGCGGGGGAAAGAACATCTGAAAAGGCACATTCTTCTGCGGCGATCAGAGAAACCCTCACACAGCCAGCTCTCGTCTGGATCACTCTCTCTTTATCCCCCTCCTTACTTTCTTTTTCTTCCTCTTACCTTCTTCTTACCCCCTCCTTCTTCCTCGCACACAAAGAAAATACGCATTAATCCAACACCTGCGGTTTATTTATTTCATTTTATAGCCTTCACGTTGGGGTTAAAGCACACTATGATCTCTGGGTGTGTGTGAGGTAACATTTTGGGACCTGAACTTGCTGTGATTTATGTTCTTTTGTGTTTGCTGATTGTGCAGCCAAGATGAGGAATGGATTAACTTAATTAATGTTTAGGTTCTATGCCTCAGCGTTAAGTGGATTTCTAAAATATATGTTAAGTTTTAAAATGATAAAAGATATTAAATTGACCCTCTTTGTTATCTTAATCCATTTAGACTAGACTATAGAGGTGTAAAAAAATAGCAATAAACTTTAAAAAAAAATCACTTACCTACACGATGAAGACGCAGCACAACCAACGGCAACAAAGACATACAGGAAGAGAGAAAGGCCATAATTATAATGCGATCAGCACTATGATATCACTGTAATTACTCATACATTCCATAGCATTTGCATATAATTATTGCCATGCAAAAACATGCAATTCATTAATTTTACATGGCTGCATTACAACAGGCATTTGGCATATAATTACATATATTCCCAGGAATGTTTCCCAACACTGGTGACACTTTACTATGTAAGTGTGTGTGTCTGCGAGTGTATGTGTGTGTGTGTGTGTGTGTGATGTGCTCTGTGTAAGTGGTTGTTGGATCATTAGTGCTTTTGAGATTCACAGTAGATTTCACAGTCTTATAATGACTGTGTTTGCACATGACAGAGCGAGAAAGAGAGGGAGAGAATTAGTGTTATTACCATAGAAATGGAGGGATGAGCCGAGTGATGGAGAATAAAACGGAGAGATATACAAATACATACCCAGAACTTAAACTGCATAATGAGTACTTAAGCATGAGAGAAGGGGGAAAGGAAAAAGGACAGGAAATGTACTGATTGGCTGTGAGGATGACAGACACAGACGTTGGCCAATAGCGCGACGGAGGCCCTCCACCATTGAGGACACAAACGTACACACGCTTCCCCATCTCCCATCCCTGTCACACTGCCTCTCAAACTCCCCCTTTCCCTCCTCACCTCCCCTCCCCTTTTCTCTTCCTCCTATTTTCAATCTCCCTGCTCTCATTTTAATTACCCAGAACGACGGCGAGGAGCCTGCGCGAGAAATTAAAAAGGAAAATGGAGAGCGGCGAGGAAGGGGGGAGAGAGGGAGGGATGGAGTGAAAGGTAAAGAATGGAAGGAAGGGGGAGGTTTTCGTGGCTTCAGATGGGATGATAAACAATCTATCCCTTTAAGTGAATTAGAATTGGAGTAGGGGGGATTGAAAATGGATGAGGAAGGAGGTGTGATTTTTATCATGATGGCAGCAAAAAACACACCGCGAGGTCAATGAGGTTAAAAGCGAGTGGAGTGGGACGTAACAGTCGACGTGAGTGTCAATTCACAAATCACAAACACACTCGCTCTTGAAGATACCCCTAATGGGTGCTGAGACACATTTTGACATTTTCTTCTAAATTCTATTTCTGTGGAGTATGTGTGTATGTGTAGTATGTGATTGTATGTCCCTTCGCTGTGTCTCAAAGGGTAACATGTCCTTCTTCAGTCTCCCAGGGTGAATGTGTCCCTGTTGTCACACTGTGTATGTGTGTGTGTGTGTGTGTGTGTGTGTGTGTGTGTGTGTGTGTGTGTGTGTCCCTTGGAGCTTTGCTGCTAGCCTCTGGATTTCTATCAGCACATCTGTGTTGCTGCCACTGTTAGCCAGGCGTGTAACACACACACACACATGAGCATACACTCACACACCACACACATGCACACAAAGAGCGACAGGAAGGAAGGAAAGCAAAGCAGAGAGGGGAACGGGGACATGATTTCAAAAGCGCTGAAACGAAATCCTCCAGAGTTGAGATCACAGAAACACTAAAAAAAGAAAGAGATGAAAGCGCAGTCGCTCTCTTTTTGAGCTTTTTTAACACACAAAACATTGCCCGTGCATTTCGTTTTTTTGGAAGGTAAAAACTCTGCCATCAGTTCTGCGTCTTCTACGTTTGAAAACTCTGTTCGGCTAATACTTTTTTTTGCAGCTGGTCCTCTTCCTCTTGTGTCGGAAAATGATTTGCCGCTCTCATCCCCCTAAAGACATTTTAATAATTCTCTCACTTGCCATTCTCCCTCTTTCTCTTTCTCTCCAGTCTTGTCATTCATTCCTCCTATTTTACCCTCCCGATCCTTCATTTTCTTCCACCCTGCTGGCTGCTTCCCTCTATCATTGGTTTGTAATTTAAATATTCAGACTTTTTTTTTTTTAAAGTGCAAGGACAAAGTTATTATGGCTGAATTCTTTTTCCTCCCTTCCTCTCATTTTCCTCCATCCTGCCTTGTTCTCATCTTCTGGAGAGTGAGCGAAAGACAAAGATGTGTGACAGAGGGAGACAGAGAGAGATAATGAGTGGTACGTGAGGAAGAAAAAGAAGAAAAGTTGCTGGACAGCAAAATAAATTCTTTCCAGAATGAATAAGAGAAGGGCAGAAGGTGAGACAGAGATGCTTACGGACATATAAAAGACAAAGGAAAAGAAAGAGAGGGACGAAGGCAAAGACAATGGGATAATAAAGACAGAAAAAGACTTGATTGTCCTGATTGTTGTCTGGTTTGGTGCCAACAATGTCAGGTAATGATGATGATTATCAGGCCAGAGACAGAGAAAAGAAGTTCCAGTTACAGAGCATCCAAAGGTGATGAGAGAGTGGAAGACACTATAAAGACAGCGAGGAAAAGGACAAACCGGAAGAGACAAATGGGATAGAGAGGGTCTGATGGAACGAGGTTGTGTATGTACAGTATGTGCAGACTGCAGCGTGTTGGTTGCTCTGTCTGAACGCAGCAGGAAACTCAATGGACTGGGGTCCTTCATTATGCAGCCCGAGCACGGCTGACTGAGGAGCTGCCTGTTTAAACAGCTAAACCAAAACGCATAGTCGACTTGTGTCACACCGCCTGACACACACACACACACACACACACACACACACACACACACACAAAGATAGACACACTTAATGCATATGCTTTCATATACAAATTAACCCTTCCATTTTTTCACAGTCTCTCCCTCTCACACACACGCACGCACACAAGTCACACATTCAACTGACACGCAGACATTTCTGGACGTACACACATTCCTGTTCGAGTTACATGTAAATGAGGTGAAGCTTGCCTTGTGCTTGCATCTGCATGGGAACAAGCACATGCATAAACTCAGGTCTGAATGCAAATACACACACACACACACACACACACACATACAAGCACCCAGAGCCATGCTGAATTAAATCTCATAGTAAAGACAGCTGCGACATCGCTGATACACTTTCTTTCATTCTTTGTTTCTTTAATTAGAGGGACAAAAAGAGGCAGGACAAACAAGCGAAGGAATGAGAGAATAAGAGAGAGATTGCTTGTTGGAAACTAGATGTAACGCTCCTATTGCAAAGGAGGGGTCGGTCATTATTAGGGAACACAGCATAATACAAATGGACTGCTGTTATTACACTAACTCCAACCCTGTGCCAGCATCTGTCTCTCTGCTACACTTCCCAGAGCTTGAGGTTTAGCTACAGGTTGACCTCCCGCAGAACAGAATTCCTATTCAGTTGGAATAAGCAATTGGCCCTGCAGTCCTCGCTGCTGGTAATATCCTCTGATGACCTGAGTGCTGCGTAGACAGCCATGCATCTCTTCTGATATAGCTTCTGCTTTTCACCTGTCAGGTGAGAGCTAAAGTAGGAACAACATCCTGGAGGTTTCCCCCGTCACTTCACTTCCTCCATAGAGACAACCTGACCAAACAGCTGGGAGTTACTATAGTGAGCTGACAAGGATGTGGTCAGCAGTTTCCCACTACAGCAATCGACTAAAACTGATCATATAAATAAAATAAATAATCAAGTCGAGGAGAGTTTATTTCTATATAACATTTTCGATTCAAAGTGCTATACAGAGTGCAAAAGAAACATAAAAGGACATTTAAATACAATTAAAAACGGGTCACAAGCCATGTCTTTTACAGCCCAGAAAGCATGAGGTTGGGCGCTGGGTGCTACTCTTGTGCCTACTGTGTGCCAACTTTCAAGGGCGCGAAGGCAGGTTGTGCCTGACATTGCTAAGCGACCATAACCAGCACCGTATCATAGCCTACTTACCAGAAGTCCCAAGTGTGGAGCTCATTTCCTTCCAGGCATAGTTTTATAAGTGTGCAATAGGCCTAAAGTATTGTTCATAGGGCAGGTGTAAATCTCTGAATGATCAACTGGGCTTCATTTATCATAGACTGATGTTTATGAAGGAAAGGAAAGATATCTGATGATAGCTTTGATTGGTTATAGATGTCACATGACATCCGGTGCATGTTGCTGCATTACAAAAGTTTAACATGATTTATCTCAGGGCACTGATGGCACCCTGAAAAATAGGCACAAAAACACAGCAAAGATGATAGAAAATGCAAACAAGCTAAAATATAATAAGACAGATATAAGATACAAGAATAAAAATTCCAGTGCAGTCGCTAAATTGAATAATAATTTGATTTATTAAAGGGCAGCGGCACACAGAAAAGTCTTCAGCCTTCGTTTAAAAGAATTGAGAGTTATATCTGACCAGCATCTTTCTAGAAGTTTGTTCCAGATGTGGTGCATAAAGGCTGAACACTGCTCATCTATGTTTAGTTTTGACTCTGGGGACACAGAGCAGACCTGTCCGAGGTGACCTTAGAGGTCTGGATGGTTCATAATGTAGCAGACAATCAGAAATGTAATTTAAGAGTAGTATTTTGAAACCAATTCTTCGACAGACAGGAAGTCAGTGTAGAGACCTCAAGACTGAAGCGATGTGATCCACTTTCTTGGTCTTAGTGAGGACTCGAGAGGCAGCTGCAGCGTTCTGATCTCAGCTCCTAAATACTGACATACTTTAAAAAAGCTGCGATGCCTTCAAATTTATCTTCTAAACTGAACCAATCTGAAGTCATGTAAGATAAATAACACCCAGCTGTTCTATTAAGAAAAAGATAAATGTTAGTTTAACAATAAATCTACCTACAAATACATGTAAATATACAGTGGCATGTCTATGAATAAAATCTCGGACTAATACTTCTATAGAACGTCCTAAAACAATGTTTACAGAATATTTCATGACTAATTTCCAAACACAAGAAAAGACAGCAGCTGTAGATAATTTTATTCCAACGGAATTTATAAAAAAATAACTTTCTGTCTTGTTTACATATCCTAATCCCCTAGATGTAGCAGACGGTGCGGCTGTGGTTTGGTGTGTCTCTGTGCTGGCGGATGTGTCTAATGAGCGAACCTTCCCTTCCAGCGCTCCCAGTATCAAACGTCTCCTTCCACTCCAGTCGTTTACCCGCGGACTGATCTCTATGAAGTTGATGCTACTGCTTGTTCCAGCGCTTCGGCTTCAAACACCGACGTGCCTTTTGGGGCTGCGCACATATCTGCTCTCTTCCTCTTCCTCTCCTCCTCCTCCTCTCTTTCTCTCCTTTATGTTCCCCTTTTCAAGCCTTCCCAGGCGTCTGCGAGTCTTTGTCTTCTCCCTCTTTCTTCTTTCAAGTCAAGACAGGTGGGAGCAAACAGCCTGGCAGTTTTCCTCTCCTTTTCATCCACTTTCTTGTTTTCTTTTTCTGTGGCTGCTCTCGCTCTATCCCTCTTTCTGAATCTCTCTGTTTCTCCAAATTGAGTTGAGAGAAATCCTTGATCTACCATTTTGAAGGAGGGAAGTCAGCTTTGGTGTATTTTTACACACACAGAAACACACAGCATCGTAGATTTGGCCTGCTGTATGTACATAGATAACCTGATACACAAACAAATACTGTGATTAAAACATACACGCTTTGTCACACAACAGACACTCACACTGATCCACACAAACTCACATAAAAGTGCACACAAAATTAAACTGCAACTGATGAGAGAGCTTGAGTTTATCTGTGCCACAGCTACCAGTGAGGACATGACCTTCATATGCTTTTCTAGGAATTCTGGGATACTAGCGAAGTGAAGCGTAGTTTCAATCTGCAGTCAGAAGTTACTCACAGTGAGTTTTTTAAAGGCCAAAATCGATTGGCTCCATTTTAAAGCAATGCCTGCCCATGTGCACAAGGATAGTGGGTGTGTGTCCAAGCTGTTACTTTTGTTACAACTGACTAGTTGAAGCCATGCACAAATAAAAGTTTGTGTGGTTAAGTTGTAGAAGTGTTACTCTTCACCACAGCAGAACTTCATGTGTAAACGCAGTGTGCTTTATTTGTATTTGACTATTCATTTATTTAATATCTGACCTGCTGCCTTCCGATCGCTGCAATGTTTATCCACGGAAGTCTTTGATGTATGTAGTCCAAAAGCAATTGTGGATGACACATATAAGTAAGAAGGATGTAGTCATTTTGAGCTCAGTACAATTTGCTTTACTCGCATTCTCACTATGATCACATTCAGGAAAAATCCTGGCATATTAGCAATCACTTAGATCACTTACACTATTATAATTTTACAGTTAGGCCTAATTTTTCTTGCGAAATAAACACAAGAAAGAAAGACATATCTAACATGGAGGTTTGTTTAAAACATGTTATCATCAGACTGCTCTGATTTCTTTTCAGTGAGACCACCACAATCCCAAATATCAGTAACTTGGTGAGAACAACGTATTATCACTGTTAAAATAGCCCAAACTTCAAAAGTGTATCTTCAAATCTGGAGTTATGACACCAATCTATGTGTGTATACTCATTTACAAGTTTTAATTCTAACAAAAGTTTATTTACGTTATTCTTTGTCTGAACTGGAGGAGGAGGAGGAGGAGGAGGAGGAGGACTGGTTTTCATTAACATAGAACTTACTGTAGTATATATAAGTGCCTTTGGGCAATCAGCCTTTTCCCTAATGAGCAGCACATACCTGAAACTCCATACCAACAAAACTAGCACTGTGGACAATTAAGAATTTTCCTAATCGACCAATAGTCATCATTTAGGGCCATTAGTTGACTAGTTGCCCGCATGTTCATGATATACTTTGGGCGGGGCAACACAATTGTTTGAGTTCAAGGTCTGAGACAGAATAGTTTTGCATTAGTCAACAGTATTAGTATATATATACATTACAGAGAAATACAAAACCGTACTAATGAACCTTCATTAATATAGGCCTATATTTTATCTACAAGTGCACGTCACACACTGAGCGAGCCGCCTGTTAATGACGCTGTCCTCAAAACAATAATGATTGTGCTAATGGGCATGTAGCTACTGACATGTTTCAGATGATACGTCATGTTTGTAGTCGACCAATGAAGATGAGTTTACATATCACCTTGGGTTCGTCCTTCACCTTCTCAAAATGATCCCACACTTTGGATTTCCTGCCCGACATGTTATTAACTAGCCTGTGGAATAACCACATTTATTAACGTAACTCCTGTCTGACTACTGAGCATGGCCGCTTCCTGTGTCTGTCCTTTCAGATTAAATTCCACATGGTCCAGATGGTCCATAGATTTTGATTCATTTTGACAAGGCACAGCTCCTAATAGAGTTTCACGTTTGTTTGTTTTTCTGCGACTAAGTGACCAATGAAATCCTGCCGACTAATGACACACATTTGATCGACTATTAGGGGGCAAACCTACACAAAACCATGGAGCATCACGTCTCTCAGCCTTTTTTTTCAAATCTGTAAAACAGTGGTTGCTGGACAAACATGCTGTCATAATCTACAGTATTAGTTATGTTATTGTTCCACTAATTATCTGCTTATGTGCTCTTGTGCTTTTGTATGTTTGCTTTTGATGTTTCTCCTATGCCATCAACCAGCCAGGGACTGCAGATGAAAATTAGTCTGTATGGCTAAATCTGGCACATTCACATGATGGACCCAAGTGCTCATATTAATTATCATGCATTGTCCCTTTTGAAATAAAATGAATATAAGCTACTGTAATGAACTGCAAAACAAGAGACACGTCCTTCTCTGAGATATTTCTATTTTCAAGGTCTTACTGAATTCTTAAATCATACTTCTGAATGATTTTGTAAGTGTGTCTGTGTGTGTGGTGAGTACTTTGTGTGACTGACGTGTCATTGAGATGTGACATATATATATATAGTGAATGTTTGTTGTCAGATCTTTCTTGTAAAAGAGATCTCAATCTGCGTGAGTCTTCCTGGATAAACAATTCTTAACTCAATAAGATTATTCTCTAGCTGCTGTAAGGTTTGGGTTATCATAAACTGACTGACATTGCACTTCAACTGGTCCTGGGGCGTCTGTTTTCAACGCAATGTCAAACATTCAGTTTTCACCAAACTAGCAACACTGCACCCTGCATTGCCTCATTTGCATTAAACTCCAATCAGCACCTCTCCCCTGTTTGTGCCATACACATTGCACTAGGTATGAAAATAGCAAACCAAAAAGCAAAGCACATTTCAAGGTCAGGAAAACAGCAACATGTCATAGCAGTGCTTGTGCAAGTCTTTGCAATACAACAGAAATATAGTGGATGCTTTTGAATTTGACTTTTTAAAACTGAGAACACAATAGTGGTATGGAGATAGATTAATAAATTAATAAATACAATGATTCGGTATTTCCCCTTTAGAGGTTTATTCCTGGCAGAGCGGAGAAGCCTTTTAGAAAACTGCATTTCAACCGTGTAACTCTGGGACATACTGCATTTAATAATAAAACAAACTAAAAAAACTATAATTGAACAGTGAGTGGTCAAAGAGCAGAGACGGCCCTACAGGAGGAAAGAGCCAAGTTAATTTATGAGCAAAAATCCTATTAGCATGTGTCTAGTGGCATAAAGCCATCAGAAATAAACAGAGAGAAGAAAGCTCAATTTAAAATGAAATGCAGCGTGTGAGGGGGGGGAGAGGCAGTCTCTCTCTCTCTCTCTCTCTCTCTCTCTCATTGCTTCTCTCTTTATTACTCTCCTCCAAAAATCATCCCAATTACAGCGCTAATTTTAGCCTCCAGTTGGTGTGCGTTTGTGTATTTTTACCTTTCCAATAGATCGGAAAAGAGGCTTAATACAGCAGGCAGAGGTCGAACTAACTAACCTTTGTCGGCTTCACACAGCTCATAAAACACAACATTGAGCTGGGTACTGTGTGTGTGTGTGTGTGTGTGTGTGTGTGTGTGTGTGTGTGTGTGTTTGTGTGCTAGAAAGAAAGAGAAAAAGAGCAAGAGATGTAGCAGCATGCTCTCCCAAAAAACGTGTGTGCAACTGTGTGAGAGAGAACACGACAGCTTGCATGAAAATCCCTACATTTGCGATTGTGCGTGTGTATGTGTGTGTTGGAGCTTAGTGCATTATGTTGCGGTGTGTTTTTTTCAGTGTACACAACTGCCAAAATGTCATTCCAGTAACACAACGATCATCAAAGCCTGCGCCATCTATCCTAAAGACCATCTAGTGATATTCATAAAGAGCATAGCAGATAACAGCCTTGTCATGTTAGCTCCTCCATAATCCAGACGTCTAGCCTTTCATCTACACCAGTGTGTGTGCCCGTGTGTGTGTGTGTGTGCGTGTGTGTGATAGAGAGAGAGTCAGAGAGAAGATGATCATATATGCTCCTGTTGTTAAGGCTTATCACTGAGATCACAGTGATGTCAAAACAACTGTGCGCTGGCAGGTGATGACTCGTACACACAGGTGCACATACTGTACACACACACACACACACACACACACACACACACACACACAAGCATATCATCATTGAAAGGATTCACGTGTGCACACATCATGAGGACACACACACACCTAGTAACGAACACAACCATGTGTCATCAGCAAGGACGAGCACTGTGCATATGCTGTTTGAGTATTTGTACCGAACCATCACGGTGCAGGGGTCATGGTTCGGCGCACACAGCTGCAGAATACATGGTATGTAGACTGATGCATGTGATGCGGAACCAAGTCCACAAGCATGAGTTCCGCCCGCAAACTTGTGCCCGCTGTTAGCAATATGTGCTAAGGCCGAGAAGGCTCAGAAAGGAGAGGGCGCACTTCAGGGTCATTTTCTGTATCTGTGTCACATGGATTTGCCCACTGCCCCGCCCCTTTAACAGTATAGCAGCAGGTCTGGAGTCTATTCATTCTAATGAAGAAAGTGAATGTGAGCAAAGACTGTGACCAATTCTTTCGCCTCACAGTCACTGAATTTAATATTAGACAAATTTTTCACAAGCTATCATATCGTCCGAACATTCTGACACTAAAATGCCAATTTTTCAGACGCATAAACCCGGAGAAAGTTAACTTTATTTAAGACATGTCTCCTTCTCAGCAACGGACTCTTGCGAGATCTGGCAATAACTAATATTTTCTTGCACTTGATACCAGGTATTAAGCTAGTAGATAAAAACAAGCCGCAAAACAAGGAGCAAAAATTAGATTTGTGCTGTATGTAGTGTTGTATTGTTTCAACTCTGCTTTCATCCATTCACACGTCATTCACAGCACTTCAAAACAAGGTGTGGGGATGCAGAGCAGAGACACCTACACGCACTTAAGAGACAGGAAGTGTACACAATTTCATGCCAATGGTGCAGCTTGCAAGGCGTCATCTTTTGTTACAGAGCATCTTTGGCCGAGGTTCACACAACAAGCTGACTGGCGTGCGTGTCAGTCAGAACAGAAAGTGCACAGGGTTTTGAAACCAATTTCCATAGTGGCCAAACAGTGTAACTGCACCGTCATGTGGTGCCCTGTGGCCCAAAAAGACTTTTTCCCATTGACTTCAATGGCAAAAGAGACGTCTATAAATCAATGGATATACTTTTATGAGCACAAACCCAGCAAAATGACTCATTTCACTAACGGGATTTTATCCATTTGGTCTGACAACATTTGGAAAGTCTAGCTGAGCCGGACGATTGAATCATTTATCCCTGTTCAAGTTAGTGGAGCGCTTAACCGGGGTCTCTAGTGTTGCCTGCTCTATCATCTGGGTAATTTTATACACATCAGTTGAACGTTTTTGGCTACGTGCACCACTGAGCAACTTTCATAGGACTGAACAGGGCCCTGCCTCCAACACTGTATCCAGCTCTCCTTATACATCTATAGACAGATACAACAGCAATGGAGAGAGAGTTGTATTTAAGACGTGACAGTGTGTCCACGTTCCGCCACCGTTGTTGAGGATATGAATAAAAATGTATCAAACATGCTAACGCTCATTCATAGGCATCACCCAGATGTGCCACTAGCAGGTCAAGGAGAGGCAGAGCTGAATGAAACAAATTTACCGAAGCAACTGGCATTTACATTGGCATAAAGACAAAGCGCAATAACTGCTACACTTTCCTTATGCACAAATGTTGTTTGTTATTATCCTATTTATTTTGTGTTTTCAGCCCATTGTGACCTGTTGCCTTCTGAAAAGGGTTCAGTGTTTGTGCAGTGTAATACAGTATTTGAATTGAAGAAGAGTTAATTAAAATTGCCAGTAGGTGAAATGCTACCTCATTCTCCAGCAGGCAGATTTTGTCCATGTTTGACACTTGCACTACTGTCTTTTCAAAATAAATGAAAAGAAATGTATCCTTATAGATTTGTTGTTGTTTTTTTCAGCTGAACCCGACCGTGACTCCTAAACTGGGTATGAATTGAACCGTGACTCCTGTGTACTGTTACACCCCTAGCAAGGACAGATGTATATTCATTAACACGTACTGTGCATCTTTAGGAAGGTGTGGCCGCCACACACACACACACACACACGCACACACACACACACACACACACACACACAGTTTTTCCCCTCCAGACAGGTGTACTAGAGTCAGTCGAGTTATTTGAGCTGTTGTAGCACAGCCAGCAACAGCCTCAGTCTAATTACCTCTGGGACGCCAACATCACACCAGTAGCAAAGCAGGTGTGTGTGTGTGTGTGTCTGTGTGCGTGTGTGTAGGCAGAGTTAAAGTGAGAGTCATGATTGTGTATTTGTCTCTGTAGGCACTCCAAATTGAAATGTATTTTGAGAGAGAAACGTTAATAAAAACCTTGATCAATATTTCACAAACCACAGCTGATTTTCTTGTTAACAGGTTCTCTAGTTAGCACCCAAAGGTAAAAATGCAGGGGGATATTTTTGACAGTAGCTTCCCAACGTGACATTTTATTACAAATAAATGTCCACTGTGGTGCTCTTTCATAGCTAATCACTGATACTGAGCTTATCAAAGGTTTTTTGGAGAGTCCTCTGCAACCAGGAATGATATTTTAGAGGTGGGGACGTAGCGCTTAACATCAGTGACAGCTAACATGGCTGAACAGGCAACTTTATCAACAGAAAATACAAGGAAAAGAAGTACAAACAACAAGCAGTTTGATTTCCTAAAAGAGAGCTGAGAAGTGCAGAAACATCAATACAAGAAAGATGTCCAAAAAAAAAGTGCAGGTTACTGTTTTGGTGTGTTTTTTAAATCTTGTTATTAATGTATTTTGTATGTACTGCTTCACGTCTGTGTGTGTGTGTGTGTGTGTGTGTGTGTGTGTGTGTGTGTCTTGTTCCTTGTTTCGTTGCCATGAGATCAGCAGCAGCCTCCCGCCCAGTTCAATCAATAGCTTGTTACTGCAGCCTAATGTCTTCCACCAAGATAGCTGACACACACACGCGCACGCAGATGAACACCAGTACACAAGTATATGTTAGCCTGCACCCAGGACAAGCACCTTTCAACATGTGACAGAAAAAAAAAACACGTGCATGGGAACAGAAATGTTTGAAAACATAAAAATTAAATCTTTGGCAACAATGTGTTTTCTAACTGTGCCTTGCCTTCTGAAACATGCTAATTTCCAAGGTCTCCAGTAAACAAATAGCTCTCAAGGGGCAGCATTTCAGCTTTACGGTCTAAACTCAGTCAGCCTGGAGGAGAGCAAGACCAGGTTTGAGAAAAAGAAAAAGCGGAGATGAGATGAAAGAGGAGGAGAGGGAGGAGGAGAGGAGCCATTAATATATAGTGAGAGACTAAGCAGGAAATGAAAGTTTAGATTTGTTCTTTCATCTGCCGAGATAGGCTTTATGGCAAAAAGCTGTTTTAGCAATTGGATCTGTCATTTTATTTTTATGGTGTAAGAGAGACTGTGCTAAACTGTTTCAATATCTTTTTATATTTTACCTTTAAATGACAGACATTTAGACGATGCACTTACAGACAGTGAGAGAACGGAAAAATCTCCGATTCCATAAGGCCAGAAGTAAAGGGGTCGAAGTTCAGACAGACTTTATCTTATAAAATTGCTGTAATCAACGGATGATCGAGTCAGACGGCAGTGCTGAGACAAGATATACAAACTTCAGACACCCTGACAGAATAGCTGTATTTTAGAGGGAAGTTAAAGTGAGTTTTCGGCCCATAACAGCAGATGCCGAGCGACTCTGCTGCTCTGACTGGACTTTTAAGTTTATTTCTTCACAGTAAACAAGGTAAAGCGAGGCTGTGTCTGCAGCAGCTGTCCGCCACTCACTGCAAGATGAAGACTTACGGCAGAGAAGACAAATTTAAGGAGGATTTTGAAAGAGCACTGATTGCCTCATATATGCCTCCACTAGCTATATCTATCAGCACATATAAGATCAAAGGGGTATTCTAAAGATGGATGGACACCCTCTGCGGCAGCGTAAAATGCATGCTGGGAAACGGTGTCACGCAGGAAAAGAAGACTGGATTGTTTGGAGCGTTTAAACCCCATATATTATCATGTCTAATCATTTCTGCTTCCACTGAATATTGAATATTTATCATGAGCACCTCATCAGCTGGATCCAGTGACCTTTGACCTCCCCCTGAAGCCAGTCATGGCGGTTGGCAGTGTACTATAGCGGGTTTGTGCAAATACAGGAAAAAACACAAATGGGAACACACACACACACACACACACAAGCCCACTTCAAACACACATCCACTTCTATTCCTACTTCCACTCCTGCGCACACAACAGACACACACGCACGCACAACAGCACGGCATCCTTTTGTTCGAGCCTTTGTTTTGCCGTTTCTACCTTTTCCCTGGCTGAGGGTTTGAAAGTGATTACCGATGCGGTCCACTTCATTAGCATGAGAACAAAAACAGCGTGGGGAACACATTATCACTTCACAGAGAAAGACTGAGAGCTGTCTGCCCGTTTGTTTACGCCGTTGCGTTCGGACATTTTCTACCAGCGCCGCCACTGCTGTCTCACGAGGACGGTGTTTTCTGCAGGAGGAAGCAGCGGAGCCGGGAGGGGCAGGAGGAAGAAAACACCAACGGATAAAGAGGCAGGCAGAGATAGAGGTATAATACTCTGATATGTGTTCTGCAAAACCAAGTGCATGATTCAGGCGCGGTGTACACAAGCAGTGAATATTTAGATGCACATGGCCAGAAGATATTCTCATCTGATGTCCCTTTCACTTTCTCGGCAGTTGAAACTGTTGAATCAAGTACGCGTCAGAAACTTTATTCACAGTTAAAAATGGGAAGTTTATTTTGTAATTTATTTTTCCATTACATCAGAAAAACATGCAGTACAAGCTTGTCGATTACAGTTCTTGTGGTCTTCACGTGGTTCTCTGTCACTACCTCACAGACAAAATACATAAGGCACGGATGTGGTGCGACATGTCTGTGGCAGCGTACCCCCAGTAGAGCCTGTCCATTATAATCAACTTGAACTGCTACACCGCTCTGCTCATCTCTATTTTTAAACAGCTGGTCTATTGTTTTTTATCTCCATGCGTGGCTATGCAGCCCTTCAACAGGTAAAAACTACACAGAGCTGTGTCAAAATCGAGTACACTCTCTGTAGGAATGATTGAATTAAATAATACTTCATTGTACCAGAGGCGATGCAACACAGCAGCAGAGCAACCTTGTGGGTGCTTTTAAATTTCACATAAAAAAAAAAAAATCAATCAAACCAATGCATCTATGATTTTGTATTTAAAACGATCCAGTTAATTAATTCAGTACCAGTTAATACAGCCTACGCTTCCAAACCCTGCATAACCAACTGCATTATCACTTGGCAAAACTCAGTATGCACACTGAGGCTGGCACGCAACCACATGCTCCAAAGATGGAGTCTGTGTAGGTGAAAAATCCTGCTTCGCCCCGCCTACGTGACACGTTGCATCCGTACCTTGTGTATTCCGGTCATTAGCCCAGAGGAGGCAGCAGTACTGTAGCCTATGAAAAAGCTACCATAGTATAAGCGCCATAGCTACACTGCAACCCTAAACGCAGACATTCAAACTCAGGTTAACAGGTGCAGAGTGTACTGCTTATACTGAAGAGCAGGACGTCTCAGCCTTTGGGGCCACAGACCCCAACTTGATATTGTTTTGTCCCAAACACTTACAGGGAGATTTACGACAATTGTTTTAGGAAGGTTTAGCTGTGTATGAAGAGATACAGTTTAACAGCAGACAGTAAAACCAAACTATGGATTTTCTGGTGAAATACAGTCAAATAAAATAATTCCTTGTTTTGCCAGGGGCCCTCTGGAGCCATATCAAGGACCCGTGGGAGAACCTGAACCAGGGTATGAGAACCATTGGCCTTGTAAACTTCCATTTTAAGCCATAATCCTTCTCCTTCATCCATCTTTCTCTCCTCTCCGTCTTTCCCTCAGCCTGCAGGGAGGTGTGCAGGCAGAAAGGGAGAGAAATACAGAGCAAACAAGAATGTAACGCTCCAGAAAAAGCTATTTGGAGCTGGTTGACCCCGGGGTCAGCTGGCTGGCTGGCTTCCTGGTTAAAGGGGATTGGTGGGAAATGGAGGCACCCTCGGTTAGCCAATCAGGGCGCGCGGAGCGGAAATCAATGAGGTTCCACGGAAAATGTCAGCCGGGACTGACCTTTTGGAGACTACAGCCTCCTGAGTCAGAGAGGAGAGGAGGAGGAAGGCAGGAAATAAGAGGGGATGAGGTCAAAAGGAAAGAAGAAATCAGGATGAAAAAGATGGTGAGAAATAGAAAGGAGGGGAGGGAGGGGATGAGGAGGAATTAGAAAGGGACAGAGGTGAGAGGAAGAGAAATGGGAATAGTAGACAGAAGCAGAAATCATTTTTAGAGGTATGGAATCCACATGAAGTGCATGGTTCACATTTTTTATGATTACACTTGACAATATTACAGAATTTAATTATTTTAAATCACTTTTGTATTATTATCTGTATCTTATTCTGTTATTTGTTTTATCATGTCTTATTCTAAAACCGCTTTGTAGAGACAAAGTGTAAAGTAACACGTCTGAGAGGTTTTTCTAAACCCAGACAAAAGTTGTGATAATGAAAAAGGCTACAACTAAACAAATATAATAACTGCTGCGATTTTAGGTGGTAATTATACTATAAAAAGTGATGTGGACGAATCTTTGGAGTAAAAATTTAGGACTTTCCTTGTCCGTTTCTGGCAGTCGTTCTGTATTCTGATGCCAAGCTGCAGCATTTCTCCATAAAACAGAGGCAGAAGTTTTGAGTGGAAATCATTTCAGAGATGGAAAGAACGAGGAAGCAAGGAGGAAGAGAAAGACGAGGTGACCTTTACTGTCTCCTGCCCTGCCGCCTCGTCGTCTTAAACCAGCCTCTGTGGGACCCAGGAGGAGCGAGAGAGAGAGAGAGGGAAGGAAAGAGAAGGGGGGACACACACTCTCCATCTGGCCTGGTGAGGATGCGAATATTTCTTTTCTTGCAGTCTAAATGTCTCCATAGTCTGGCTTTTCTGTCTTTATTTCCCAAGATTTTTTAAACCCAGTACTTCTTACATCATTTCCTTCCCACTGTCAGTCCACACCTCCAACCTTCCTTGACATCTTTCTCCCTTCCTTCCTTTCATGATTCCTTCCTTTGATGCCACAAAACCCATGTTCACGTTATTTCTCTTTCCTTCCTCCTTTCCTTCTGTCTTTTCTCCATTTCGCCCTTCTCTTTGTCCTTCCATTTTCTCAGGTCTTGTCTGAAACCGTGAGTCCAATACAAAGCGCTGGAGACATTAATCACGTTTGATTATCCTGTGCAAAAGTCAACTGTGAATATCAGATATCGAGCGCTAATCTGAAGCTGTCAATTGCTACCAGCGGGTGACCTTTAGGTCAAATGCTCCAATAAGATCCCCGGAGCTCCTGTGCATGAGTGTGTGTCTACAAATATACATGCACTCGTAGTGATGTACCAAATATAAATATCAATGTAATGTGCACACTCTCATATACACATAATCTTTACAGTATTAAAGTAAAAGAATAATAACGACCAAACGTGCAGAGGGAGATGCAGACATAATACCATGCAAACACACTCACAAAGTTAGAAGAGTGCAGCGGCGGGTCTTTCTCCCTTTCTCCCTCTTTCTATCTCAAACCGTGCAGTCATTCCTAACAAACACACACACACGCACACACGCACACACACACACACACACACACACACAAGCAGGCGTCTCTCTTTGAACTGAGTGCTGCAGTGCGTTCAAAGCAAAGACGAAGGCAAAAATACGGGGGTGGTGAGGGGAGAGAGAAGGACACTTCAAGGTGAATTTGATTTCCACATCATTTTAACCCACATGCACACACACACACTCCCAACACACACACACACACACACATATAAACACACGTGCTACCCAAGCCAAGCCAGCAAGTAAGCACATGCTTGCTGAGTTACCTCCAAGCAGCCACTGATATACATACATACAGTGACTGACACACACACACACACACACTAGACAGTGCATGTGTGTGTGTGTACGTGTGTGTGTGTGAGAGAGCACGCATTACAATCTGTGTCTTATAAATATTTATGAATTTTGCTCATAACAGAGGATCACCTTTAAACTTCTCCCTACTCCAAACTGTCTGTTTGTATATGTATGTGTGAGTGTGTGCGTGAGTGCACGCGTGTGTGTTATATGCAGAATATGCATATGAGTGTGTAGGAGCAGAATGACTCATGCAAAGTTGAACTGAACAGTGCAGAGTCCCACATTCGCTGGACAAAATATCACAACAACAATACATTTGGAGCAACCCATTGCACAGCATAAACTGCTTTAACCCAGAGTGTGTGTGTGTGTGTGTGTGTGTGTGTGTTTCAAATGTGTCCAACCAATTAAAGCAATCAAGTCAAGTGCAAACCACCCACCGTGCTGCATATTGATAAGGCTGGGAGTACAACATAGCGACCTGGGCCACCGTACCAAACTGCTCTGACCCCTGCGTCCACTTCTACCACCAACGCCAACCAAAATCACGGCGTAAACACTTTGCACCACTTAGTTTCACTGCAGTCCACACACACACACACACACACACACACATGCTAGATGCAAACACCGGCTTGACAGTATGACAAATATTGCCTTCCATCCAGAACGAATGAGGTAACGACAAAAAAAAGAAAAAAAGAATCAACGGCTCATTAGAAAGATAAAAACCTCCCAAAGCCCTGAGGGTGAAAGAGAAGGGGGCGGAAACAAGAAATGAAAAAGAAGAGAGAGAAAAAGACTTGAGAGACGACAAATCATAACAGCTGTAACTCAATTCGGAGGCCCTGCTAGAGACAGCTTTCTTCATCTCTTTCTCTTTCTCTCTTCATCTTTTTATCTCTCCATCTTTCTCGCTCTCTATCTTCTCATCCTGGCCCCTTGGTAATTTTTCCCCCACCAACCAATAAGCCATTATGTGGCAGTAATATGGCTGCTAATGGATGCACTGACCTGGGAGGAAGCACACGGCACGCCATTAGCCCAAATGCTATGCAAAGCTACCACAAGACTCTTTCAAAATTACCCCGACTCAGTGTGTTGGTGCATGCTGCGTGTGTGTTGGCTTGTGTGTGTGAAACCTGCACTGTCTAAACAGGACTAATTTGTTTGTGATTCCACTGATGAGTTTGGTGTTTGGCTGCATAAATGGACATTTGTCTTTTGGCAAGAGGCGGAGAAAGTACTCAGATCCTGTTTCAGAATCTTGGGGGAGGATATAAGACGCATCCGCCAAAGGGAATGTATGTAATCTCTAAATATACTCCATTACACATAAAATTCCTTTATCTAAAATAAATAAGTAAAAGTAGGGTAGTATCAACAGCAAAATGTACTTGAGGTACAGAAGTTTGTAATGTTGGATGGTCCCTTTCAGAATGTTATTATTTTTATACTATTGCGTTATTATCATTGATGTCCACATAGGAGTTTACATAAGCAACAAGGTCGCATGGGTGACATGTCAACACATAAGGGCCTTGACACACCAAGCCGCCGTTCGGCTATCAGCCAATGTTGGCCATTGATGAGTATCTTTTGCCCTAGTCTTTGAGGTGTGTCCCACACTGTTGAATCCTTGGCGGAGCTGGTGGAGCCCATCGCTGTGCGAAATCACTCTGATCAGCGGTTCAGCTCAGCGCACAAGATGACAAAAGGAAGTGAGGAAAGTAAACAAACAATTAAAGTCAATGACGAATACAGACTATTGCTGCCTGCTGCCACAGAGGTTTAGAATGTAGGTGTTAGGTGGCCTTTGGCAGTAGTCTTTGCAGTATATTCAAATGCAACTTTTTGGCCAAGACACAAGTGACTTGAGGCGATATAACAGTCAGCCTTGTCACCATTACATGGCCTGAACAGATATATTAATTATTAAAAATAAGTCTTTACTCTATTATGCGGGAATGCACAAACATCTTTAGTCAAAGCTAAAAAAATCTAGGGCTGTACCCTACCCAGAATTATGTCAGTCGCATCAGATTTGGCTGTGTAATACAAATATTTGATGATTTGCTTTTTTCTTTCATATAAAGTTTTAAAGTTCAAACGTGCTCAGCAGGATGTTAAGTGTGACAGCTGCATCCATGTAATATAGTAAACAAGCTAACTGCGCTAATGATGGATCATAAATGTGCAACAGGTTTTCCCCAACACTGGATCTCAAACAAAAGCCAGAGACTGTGTCGTATTAAGTTGCTGTGAGCTGTAAATTGACCACTTCTAAGCAGAGGAGAGAAGATAATGCTATTTTGGAGCCTTACGTTGCAAAGTCTCTCCCCTTCTGTGCCGCTGCATCTTGTCCGCAGCTGACTATATCAAAGAGTATCGTGAAAGTCAGGAGCGCTCACTCCAAAGCAAAATCCATGGACCAAAACATCCCCAGAAGTACACTGCACACCACGCTGACTAGCAAAGGAAAAAAGATTGCAAGACTTGACGTAATCTCAATCAACTGAGGGGTTGTCGGCAAAATTCATGATAAAGGATTATTTTTGATTTTATACTGTTTTGTTTCTCTAATAATCACTCTGTTTTGTACACATCTCATATTTTGCAATGTGTGACACATCACTGGACACTAGCCAAAGTCCTGTTCACAGAAAAAGTTGAATTGCACAGACACACTCAAACACAGAGATAGACACCTTTAAAAAAATCACAATTTGAATCTGTGCCCCTGCCAAGGTCAGGAGCTGTTTGTTGATGGAGTGCTGGATAGTTCTCAAAAAACCTCACTGGCTTTTTATGGGTGATGTGGGCTCAGGGGGTCTTATTACATTATGAAATAATTAAAACAATTAAAATGTACTCAGTCCATAGAGAAACAACAATTAAAACTTAATAAGAATCAATTATAACAAGCAAACCTTACTCAGAACACACAGAAACATTTCCAAGAATTAGAGCTCGTAAAGAATCCATTAAAAACAAGATGTTTTCTCTGAACAGAAGGGATATTGTTTCTTAATTTCTAGTGTGGTACATCCATCAAGAGATGGGAGTTTTATTTCGGCAAAACAACAGAATAGAGGCACACACACACACACACACACACACAGATGCGAAAACACCATGGGAGACAGGTTTTTCATGCCGTGGAGGTCACAGGTTGCTGATATGTGAGGAGACCTCAATCACTCTGCTGGCGCACAAACACTCGTACACAGAGAAAAGAGAGATGGAGAGAAACAGAGAGAGGGAGGATTTGTTTAATCGTTTGGCCAAATCGGACAGATGGTCGTACACTTCCAAAAGAGCAGTGTGACTGGGAAAATGGGCCATCGGTGACCCTCGCGGTGAGTGTCTTTGTGTGTGTGCTTATGCATGTATGACAGTGTTACAAAAGCAAATGTTACACAAGTATTGTTTCAGTCCCATTGTAACCCACTGCCAAGCCCTGATAGTAATCGGGTTGGCAGGACAGTAAACAGGAGAAGTGGGCTGCACAACAGGCATCAGTCAAGGCTGAATACCACGAGGAGAAAACCCCTCCACACCTCAATGCCTCCTTCCTTCCCTGTTTCCTTCCCAGCCAAACCCTTCTCCCCGCCTCCCTCTTTTTCCCTCATTCTGTCTCTTTCTTCTTCTATTCCCTTTTTGACTCTCCTGCAACACCTTCCAGACACTGAAGCCTTTCTCTCTCTTCCCACGCTGTGTTTTTTTCTCTTTAAGTTCTTCTCTTTTTCCCCTCTTCAATCTATTATCAGCGAAGCAACCGGGTCTTTAACACAGTAAACTTGGCCAGGCAAAGACGAACCCACACACGTTCACAGACATACATACTCATGCATGCAGAAATAAAGTAAACACTGTCGATATCATGCACACAATGCTGGGTCAGACACTTTGTAACATAAGTAATTAACACATTGTTGAACCGGTCTTTACATGAGAGGAGAGCTCAATTACATACACTCCGAGCAAAGGATCATGCACACACATGTACACACACAAGGGCGCAAACAAATATAAAGCACTTTGGCACGTACACGCACACTCTGGCGGGCATCCAGACTGAGTCTTGTTGCTTGTGTCTATAAAGCCCTGAGCACCATATCGACAACTGTAATAACTGTGGCTGGCAGGAGAGAGCAGATTACAGCCGCAATCATAGACCCCGCACACACACACACGCATGCACACACAGCTACACATCTTCTCTTTCTGTCAAAGACCTGTTTCGTTTCATCACCGATATAGATACACACATGTCTGGGTCCATCTCATGGCCTATATAAAGCAGTAATATTGTAGCAGCAGACAGCTGAATGGTAACAGCATGTCTGGGGTTCAATACAGCAACACACAAACATACCGTACACACAGACATGCGGCCAGTCAGGGCCAGGACAGGGGCAAAATGTAGGTGTAAAACACACTCAGATGGTGGTAGAGTAGTCAAATAAAGGCTGACAATGATTAACCACTGTAGCTTAAAAGAAATCTAAATATTTAGAAATTGCAGGTGCCATACTTTGAATTGTAAAAAAATCAAATATTGTTGATTCTACTATAAATTACAGACTGCTAATTCCAAGATGACTGACTATCAGAGACTAATCAGTCTTTTCAGTGCCCTCACACACCTACAAATGCCATCTAATCTGACAAAGCCAAACTCAGACCGAGAAATTGTTCTTTCGAGAAACAGAGAGCAGGTGGACAACCAGTCAGTAAACCAGACAGCATATGAGTAAGCCAGTCAGGCAGCCAGCCGGTCAGCGAGGGTCTGTAATGGCAGTGCAAGGCCACTGGTGGAAAATGAAAGTGGGCTATATTGGAGTGGAGAGAGCAGGCTAAGATTGGGGTCAGAACTATATGGTGCACAGGCCAAGGAGAGGAAATATGTGGAGAGGAGAGGAGAGAACCAGACTGAACTACATAAAAAAAACACCACATTTTCTAAAAATTAAAGGGGCACTCCGCCGCGTTAAGAAATAAAGGTCAAGCTTCCTAGTTATGAAGAGCCTTGCTCATTCTGTAAAAATGGTATTGTAATGTCTTTTGTGTCACTGGATGGATGAGCTTTGTCAAGTGTGACAATGCTGACGATGTCATCAGGTTTATACCAGCTTGGAGACTGCAAAAGTACAGTATATCAGAAAGCCAGTGGTAAAAACGAGAGGCATGTAGGTGTGGGCGTTTACCAGTCAAGGAAGGTCTCATGAACAAAAGCTTTTCATTGCATTATGGGAAATGTAGTTTTGAGCATTTATGATTCACATAGAGGAATTAAAGTTAGGGGTCTGAGTTAAGGCTTCCTCACAATAAAATTGTTGCACATGACACCCTTGGTCTACTCCTTCATTCATTCATTTTCCGTAGCTGCTTATCATGTTAGGGGTAGCGGGGGAGCCTTGGTCACCAGACTATCGCACGGCTGACACACAGAGACAGACTACCATTCACACTCACATTCACACCTACGGCCAATTTAGAGTCACCAATTAACCAGCATGTGTTTGGACTTGGTGGGAGGAAGCTGGAGTACCCAGAGAAAACCCACGCTGACACAAGGAGAACATGCAAACTCCACACAGAAGGGCTCCCCCACCGCGGGTTTGAAGCAAGAACCCTCTTGCTGTGAGGCCACAATGCTAACCACTGCACCACCGTGTCACCAAGTATTTCAGCTTTTCTCCTGATCTTGGTCTTATACTAAAGGAGTCCCTTAAAATAAGTTGCACAAACGACCTTAGATATTACAACCGCAACTGCAAGCAAACGAGTCTCGATCGAAATTGTAGAATATTAGGACAGTTAGGGAACCAGTCAGTAAACACTGCAAGATGGCTATGGATGAACACTGAACACCAGTTGTTTGAAACGGCTTTGGCCGCTACAATGAACAAGTTAGACTTGGATTTTTCTCAAAACAAGGAACAGAAGACGGCGCCCGAGTCTTTCCTTTGCAAGAAGGACGTTTTTGCTGTTTTGCCGTCCGGATACGGCAAGAGTCTAATCTACTAGTTAGCTCCGCTGGTAGCGCTCTGGATACGTCACCCCATGTATTGTTCTGATTGGTCGTAGTGTTATCCAATTGCGTGCAGTGATATTTACAAATGCATGCTTGGTGCCGCCCCTCGAGTTGGGCCATTTCCATTACTCATGGCCAGACCCTAAATCTTTCTAGATTTGGGTCTGGCCTAGCTAAGGATAAATTAAGTGTCATACTTAAGGAGAAAACTTACAGCCCCAGGATATTTGCCTCTTCTCCTCCAATTCTGACCTTTTTTTTTAATGGTTTGTGCCCAACTTTTCCCCGGGAGGAATTCATAGTGCTCCTAACTTCTAAATGACTTGACGGAGTGTCCCTTTAAAAACATGTCAGCGGGATAACTGATGTTACCATTTGTGTGTTGGTTTAGTTATTTGTTTTTTAGTTTAAGTTTTTGTTGGTCACTCTGTTCTTTCTGCATTTAGCCAAATAACCACTCCAAGTATGAAAAATATCACAAAAACATCACTTCCTGAGCAGGATCTCTACGAGAGCAATAGCAGCTAACATTAGATGTTAAAACATTAATACAGTGGGTAAAATATGTATCATTTGCCAGTACAGGATGATAAAATGGATAATAAAATGTTACAGATTATGACATTACTATTCTCACATTCAGTATACTGTTGTATCCAGGAACATTTACAAACTAAGTGGAGAGCTTGGGCACACTAAGAATGATAGGCATGTGGTAGGCTGTAGTATCAGTGCAAAGTTACATTATAGACACAGAGGAAGAACTACATTATCATTAAATAGACTGTATATGGACAATGAGTGTGACTTGGTTATGTATATGCTGATCACAGTGTTGATATTGTATCTGAACACCACATCTGTAAAACACTATCCTATACTTTTCTTCCCTTTATCCCCCGCATCCATTTCAATCACCCTCTTCTTTTCTCCTCTATTTCACCTTTCCTCATTTCTGCACCGTTCCCTCCCTTCTTTACTCTCATCCCTCTCTTTCTTTCTCTTCTTTTCCCTCTCCATCGGCCCCTGACCAAGGAGAAGCGATTTGCAGCAGCAATCCGTCGCTAATTCTCGCTCAGCGTTCATGAAAAATGTATAGCAGGCAGACTGTAGGGAGATGCAGATTGGCGCTGGGCCCTCAGCAAGAGCCTGGCTCTGCATTAATGGAACATTATTTTCAACCTCTCCATCCCTCCTCTCCATATACGTCTCCCCTCTCCCTCCCTTCATCATTTTCATCTTTTTATTATACTACCTTATTCTAAAGCAAGTTCTATCTATCTATCTATCTATCTATCTATCTATCTATCTATCTACCTTTGAAAGTACTCGTCGCTCTTAGGGTTTGAAACAAAAGCCATAAATATTCGAGGACTCAGTGGAATATTAGGAGCTCAAACAACCCAAACACAGCTATCTGCAATCTGAACATCTCTGTGTGTGTGTGTGTGTGTGTGTGTGTGTGTGTGTGTGTGTGTGTGTAAATGTGTGTGTTTTTTCACTTGCAGTTGCTCGTGCATTTGCCTGCGAGCGCAGTGTGCAGCCAGCTAAACCTTCTCAAAGATAATAAGAGGAAAAACTTTATCTTAATCTTTAAAAGGCACGACGTGAAGTTTGAATCCAGCTGTGAAATGGGACGTGTGTGTGTGTGTGTGTGTGTGTGTGTGTGTGTGTGTGTGTGCCTGAGTGCATCTTAGCGTGAATTTCCAGATATGTTCGTGTGTGCCTGTGTGTGCCTGGGTGTGTGTGTGTGTGTGTGTGTGTGTGTGTGTGTGTGTTTAAAGCACAGGTATCTTATGAGAGTAGATTAATAACAGCACTGTAATGCCATCAGGACTAGTCACAGTGTGGATCATGCATAATAAACCTCCCAAGGAGTTTACGCACACACACACACACACACACACACACACACACACACACACACACTTCCTGTCACTATAGCAACACTGGCGGTGTTGCTGCCCCTAACTTCAAAGTCAGATGTAATTTCAGCCTCCCAGCAGCCAGAGGGAGCCATGGTGATGACAGAACATTCCTCCTCAGATGGCTCCTTCCTCCCTCCATCCCTCCTTCATTTCCTTCACTTTTCTTCTCCTCTGCTTCTCTGCTGCCTCCTTTCTTCCTTCCTCCCCTGCCTAGCCAGCCTGCTGGGAGGCCAGGCATCCAGGACCAGACATAAAAATAAACCCAGAAAGGTTAGAAGTGGATGACTGAAGCGAGGGATAGAGGGAGTGAAAGGGGAAGGGGGAGGCAGAGCAGGGGAACGCTAAAGAAGGGGGGAGGGAAGAGAAGAGGGAGAGAGATGAGGATGAAAAGGAAGGAGGGAGATGATGCAGTCTTTCACTTCTTTTTTCCTTTTACAGCAACTAAGTCTCTGTTTTTCCCTGCTACAGTCAAAAGAGTGAAAAATGAGCCGAAAACACACTATCAGCTGCAGCAACTGTCACTCAACTTCAAATATTTGTTACTTCAATCCACATTATCATCCAGCGAGGAATAAAAATCCTTCCAGATTCATATACTGAAAAATCATTTGACAAGAGAACATTCCCATGTCCAAACTTCTAATGAATATAAAATAGACGTTTCCAATCTTCAGCTCAGATTGGCTCAATAACATTTGAAGCCATTTTAACAGTTAATTTAAATATTAATGTGGTAACAGAAAATCACCATTTATAATGGAGGGCTTAGTGCCAGAAGGGCATATTTGGCATTAATGGTTGGTGAAAATGAAATCTATATATCAAACATGAGCAGATCTATTTTGTGTTTTGAGAGCAATGTGATGGAGTGTTTTATCAAAAGCAAATCAAACACATGGTGAACCGAGCAAGCTGATGTGACGTCCAGCCGGGATCTTCGTCGCATTTTTAGAACAACATCGGATGTAACACCTCGAAAGGACAAGGCAAACTGGTAAAACACGCAGTGTGTCATGTTCGTTTACTGTGTATATCCAACTTCACGATAAAGCAGCCTCAGCTTTCACACACTGTCACGCTGCTGACTGTCCTGTGGTGGAAAGGGGAGGACATTTCAGAAGGTGTCGATGTCTGTTTTGTGTCCTCAAAATTAAAAAAAAAAAAAAAAACAGTAATACATACACACTGCTGCTCCACATACAGAAACACACACAAATGAACACACTTACACAAGCACACACAGTCAACCACTTTCCATTTACATCACCCATTTTTTACAAGATGTTAATGCAGAATCCTGCTTGTCACTGAAATGCAGATTACTGGTGTGTGTGTGTGTGTGTGTGTGTGTGTGTGTGTGTGTGTATTTCTGCGTTAATGGAAACCCACAGCAATGAGCTGCTTCTCCATTTCTGTCCTATTTTGTCCTGAATTTGAACTAGTCTTCCTAATCTCTTAGAAGAAACAAGCTTTGACAAAAGCCACCAGCCACAGAAGGAGAACTGTTGGGCAAAGGATGAAAAAAAAAAAAGATACAGAGGGGAAACATTTCTCTCCTTCTAGGGTCAGTCATCTCTCCCTCTCCTCCTCCTCCTCCCCCTCTCTTATCTCCCCCCTCTGCCTCTCCTCCTCTGTAGGAGAGGCTGGTGGAGAGGCGCCAGTGGAACGAGACTGGTGTTTTCTTAACCAAGTTCATCCCTCTCCATTTCCCCCTCACTCTCAAATCATAAAGCCTGTCACACACTGGGGGTGTACGCATGTGTAAGCATAGGGGTAGGTAAGTGTGTAAGAGCAGTGCTTGGACAGAGCGCGTGCACGCATGCACACACAGTCTCTTCTCTCTGCTGTGCTTGGCTTCAGTCAGCCAGCCTGTCAGGGGTGGATGGGTATAAACATGGCCTCCTCCGCAGCTGCGGAGCTGCTCTCCCGTCTCTGTACCACTGCTGCTCAACCTTGTGTTACCAGTTTGCTTTAACAACCTACACTGGCCGGCATAGTTCCCAGTAGGTAGAACAGTGTGTAGCCATCAAATTTTGCCATAAGATACAGCTAAAAAGCCTTCAAGCAAAAAATACTTTATTGATTCCCATAGGGAAATTCTCTTTTGGTGTGTCTCTCCTCCACAGGGGATGAGAGTGCAGTGTCAGCTGCAGAGGAGTGCTGGTGGGGATTCAGTGTCCTGCTAAAGGTGCAGATGCTTGTCAACACGCAGGCTCAAACTTGGATCCTCCAACTAGTAGCTGGCCTCTTTTCAGGTGGTCATCATTTCAATCTGGACATGTAGAGCTGCGGTCTAAAGTGTGTTCAGAATTCAAACTTCATCTCAAGCCTCACTCCTCTCAAGGCTTTGCAGACGAGTAAGCTGCTAAAATATTAAAAACAAGCTACAAACACTTAGAAACTGCCTAATTAAAACAACAGTGTCTGCGAATACAGTTTCAGATACGATCCCAGGTGGATTCTCTAGGTTCGAAATGATGCTGGTGATGTGTATAGATGAAAGACCCAGAGAAATTTTAACTGCAGATCAATTCCACTTCCTGTACGTCTGTGTTTTCAAGCCGTTGGGGAACAAATGGTATGGCCTCGGCAAAAACACGTGTTCCCTGCTCTTGAGGATCAAAAAAACTATGCGTGTACATGAAACTGTGTGTGTGCGCTAAATGATTCATGAGGAGCAAATGAAAACAGGCTGGCATACAAGCGGAAAAATAGCCCGTGTGCATTTTCGATGAAGCCAGGGTCCTCTGACTCGCTGTGTCATGATATCTGGGTCTGCGGTGGAACGGGGCAGAGGTGGAGACATGCATTACGTGTGTGTGTGTGTGTGTGTGTGTGTGTGTGTGTGTGTGTGTGTGTGTGTGGTGGCAAATTTGAGGAGTACCAGTGTGAGAAATAGTGCAAGTTTAATACAGAAATCTCAAATCATATGGTAAATTATGGAATCCTGGGGAGCGCATACGGTCTTCCAACACATAAAGGGACAATGAATCAATCACTGTGACTTACTCATATTTGAGCGAATGGGTCTACGGGTTTAAGACTGGCGTGACCGGGAGCATTCCCCTATACCTCAGAGTGTGAAACTGGCTTCAGATTAGCTGTCCTGTTCTCAGAGCCGCAATGTGTTCATAGCAGTGGCAGGGAGCTGCTGTGGCCTTCAGTGCTGCTGTCTGTTCTAAGAATAGGCAGCAGGGTCCAGAGAACATCTCGTCTCTGAGTCTCCGTGCCTCCCTCTCTCCCCCACCTACCCTCCTTTTCTCTCTCCACATGCTGCAAAAACATATCTGAAGTATACATGAAAAGATATAAGCAGAAATTATACACTTCTACATGAGAAATGCATTAAGAATGACTGTTTGGCTGCATTTTGTCAGTGTAATTTGAATGATCCCCCTAAAATATATGCTGAATGATTTGCATCTACACTACGTAATCTTTGTATATTTTAAACCATATGCCCAAACCAATAAAAGAGGCATATTTTTCTTTCCACCGGTCCCTCCCCACTACTTTACCTCCTTTCCTGTCTCTCCCACCACTTTCTTCCTTCCTTGTTCATCTCCCTTGCATTTCTCTGCTTTCTTGACTCCCTCTGCCTCCTTTTCTCCTCTCCTCTCCTCCCCCCTGTGTGCACTAATGTGGAGGCTGAATCTAACCCTGCTGGATGACATTACTCTGCGCTGCCTGCTGGCCTGTCTGCCTGCCTGGGGACTCTAAAATAAAACACAGCAGTGGGGAGAGCCGGAGTGAGAGCACATACTGTATAGGCAGCTCGACTGACATGCTCTGATAGAGAGCACACACACACTCGGTGTGTGAAAACGGCTTGCAGAGGACAGAATGTGTATCCAAGTGTGTGACGCGTGTGTGTGTTTGTGAGCAAAGAGGTCCGTGTGAATGTGAGTGTGGTTGCAGACAGGGAGAGAGAGGGGAGGGGAGCAGGCCTCTCCAGCTGTGCCCTGTCAATCATTCATGACCTAACACTTGGAATAACAGAGGAGGGCAAGGTGGACAGGAGTGAGAGGGAAGAGACAGCGAGGGAGAGATAGTGTTTCTGAATTTTCCCTTTTGTCTGATGGAAAATAAGTCAAGGAGGGGCAAATGAGCACTGAAAGACATATAAAAATATTTTTGCTATGTGTGCCTATGTGTGCCTATGTGTGTGTGTGTGTGTGTGTGTGTGTGTGTGTGTGTGTGTGCTAGTATGAATAACATGTCGCTGCCGGAACCCCATAGCCTGAATTCAACATCCCTCACCCTGAACAAGTGACAAAAAGATAACCACGTTTCACTTCACCGCTTCACGCCCTCTCTCTCTCTTACTCATTCTCTTTTTCATCCTGCTCTTCAACCCTCCTCTCCTCCCTCCCCCCCTCCTCACCTCACCCTCCCACCCCCAGCTCTCTCTCTGTCTTTCCACATGGCTGGCCATCCTCTCCCATGTCCCAGAGGATGGGAGGCTGCGCGGCAGCTTGGCAGGCTGTCAGGGGAGCGCCGGAGAGCAGGGAACATGTAGTGACTGGAACGGGGGTGGCAGTGGGGTTGGGGCGGAAGGGGGAGATGTGGGAGGGGGGTCAGTGGGTATGAAAGCCCTGGCTCCTCACCTCAGTGTGGCACTGGAAGAACTGGCTCTGCTTAGCAGTGTTAGGCAAAAGATACAAAGTGCTAAGGGCACTGCAGAGAGGAGGAAAACACAGAGCTCTCACTCTGCCTCTGTTAACGTATACTAGAAACGTCACCACCATATACAGCAGGAAATAACCAGAAAGCAGTCACATGTCAGCCTGAGCCAATCATGAGGTCTAGCTCTGTAACCGACATAACATGTCACCATTTGTTGCTACGCCTGTCGTGAAGAATCAGGGTAATTTTAAAAATGGCGACAAAGAGACGCATCATTCTTTCAAATTTCTGTGCAATCCAGACATTGATCTGTTTCGCATCCAAAGGAGAAAAAATAAACAGACAGAATGAAAAAGTTTTGTCAAAACTTACGGCCTTTGGTTGGAGATACAAACTGCATATGTACAAACAAAAATAAAAAAAGAACAGTTGGTTTCATCTTTATCTAACATTTACATCCCTGTATTTTTCTTACTCTCACTGTGTGAAGTGCAACTACAAGTGGGAGAGAATATTTGGGAGCAACTGGCAACTTTTCTTAAAAGTTTCACTATCGATTGGTTCATCCTCTCAATAGATGATCTTTGCTTTGGCTGCTGACTTCACTATTTTGTGGAACTGGAAGAACAGGCTCAGCTAGACCTCAGCAAGTCTAAAGAGGCAGAAAATACTGTGAGAGAAAAACTGTTGAGTTACTGTAAGACTAATCGGGGTACAAAATTAGCACCATTCACTAGCCAAATGTTGGTAGCTGGTAGATTTGCTTTACTCACCCTGATGCTAACACTATACTGAAAATCAGGTGATTAAATGCCAGGCCAGTTTAAAATGACACACTGAAAAGGCACTGATAAACAGTAAAGTAACTTCTGACACCATGAGGTGAGACCAAAGCTGTTAAACCTGTAAGAAATTCCATGAAAACACCACTCACTCATTCATTCATTAATACTGAGAACCACTGTGATAGAAAAGCAACACAATTCAATATGAATGCCAGCCTCAACCACATGAACATTAAGGTCAGAGCCCAAGCTGCTTAGAAATGCTACCACTAATGCTAATGCTACACTAGCAAGCTAGTGCTAAGCATTTATTTTTATAATTGGAGCATTTAAGTGATGGTGATTTTATATTAACTGCAGCGTTAATGACACAGATACTGTACAATGATATGGGATGCAAGGCATGCTGTATCTCTAACATATTACATTTTAAAAGACCCATGGGGCACTGTGACTTGCATTTGTGGTAAGTTACTAAAGCTCTTTTTCCCTTTGGTCTCCCTTCAAAAATCCCGCCACATCACACAGCAGACTCGTCCCAAAACAACAACATGACACTTTGCCGACCCGCGCTCCCTCCCTCCTGACAGAGAGAAAGGGGAAAAAAAAGATGACAGCAGCTTTAGATCTGACATCAAACGCCGGCGAGAGAGTGAGAAAGAGAGAGGGGGAGAGAGGGAAAAAACGGTTACATCTCTGCCGTGACAGCTTGCTGGAAGAGCCTGGCAAACGCCGAGCGAATTCTCTCTCCTTCTCTCTCCTTCTCTCTCTCTCTCCTCTTCTATCTATCCATCTCTCCCTCTCTGTGTCTCTCGCTCTCATCAAAACTTGCCGCCGATTAGGATCTCGGCGAGCCATGCGCTTTGGATGGGATGTGAAAACACACGGAGAACCCAAGGGGTAAAACGCCAGGATTAAAGTGGTGAGGGAATATGGGGTGATATCGGTGGTGGTTCAAATAGATCGGCCCCCGCGACTGCAGTGGCTCCTCGCCTCGCCTTGCTCTCTCGCTCCGGATTCACACACTGATACATCAAGGCCATTTCTCATTATAGCACGAGGGTGAAAAAAAAAGCTTTCATGATGCTACTTTAGAGGAAAAGACAGAGAGGAAGAGGGAAGGGGGGTAAAGAGTGTGGGAGAATGAAAACGAAAGAAAAAAGAGAAAAAAATGCCAAGATAAAGCAGCTGACATACTACTAGTATGTTATGGAGGAAAAAACTGAGAAAGAGATAGAAAGAGTGGCTGTGTGTGTGCACATGAGAAAGAGGAGCAGGAATCACTTGAAAAACTGACAGATAAATCAGCCGCTGATTTCAATCAAGGAAGAGTCAGTTCACGACCAATGAACACAGACTTTAAAAGTATCACTCCTTGGAAAATAGTATGGCTTAATTTGAGTTCATACACTTAATTTAGCTTTCCTTGCAGTTTATTCCTCCACTCCCGAGGCAGCTCCAAAGTATCTGGTAAATTAAACGGCACACACCTCAAGCAGTGCCAATATTTGCGACCATTTGCAAATGTCTGTTTATTCTATTCTTGAAAGTGCTGAGGAGCTGTGAGGGGAGAAATTATATTGAGTAAAAAACGATTAGTTTAGCCAAAAAACTGGAGCAGCCCACATCTCTCTCCCCTCATAGATCAGCCTGGCCTCGCCATTTCTTCTCAATTACTCCTCCAGTCAACCTGCTTAACGATTTTTTGCTCGCCCAAATGCCAAATGCGTGTGGGTTTGCATGTGTGACTGCGTGCATTAGCGGGAATGTCTGTGTCCGTGCATATGCTTTCCTGCGCATGTGGGTGTATGTGTGAGTGAGTGTATGGCGCTTAGGCCACGGGCTGATGCATGTGGCCTTTTTGCCATCGGCATGGATGCCAGTCAAAACACAGACATGAGCTCTGAAACGAGCAGTCAGATCCATGTCTCCCATGGGGCGTGAGACAAGGAGGCGTGTCACGGGATGAACAGAGGCTTACAACTGAATGTTAGACAGTACACTGTAAAAATACAGGAAGTGGAGGAAGACACGGACAAATGTTACTTTGAGGCTTGACAGTGTGTTTTGGTGTCTATTACGACAAAGGACCCTCTCACACACACACACAGACACAGACACAGACACAGACACAGACACACACACACACACACACACACACACAGAATCCTTTCCCTAATGTGTAAGTTTGTATGTGTCAAACTCGGTGATACTTTGGTGGGCAGAACTGTCTATCACTCAAAAGGGTAATGACCCATCCAGCTGGGTGGGCGCATCAACTCAACAACCAACAATCCACTACTATCGATGCAAAGTAAAAACATCAGTCTATAGCATAATCTTTAAAATACACCTTTATTTTGAAATTCCAATGGCATGTCTCCACGGACAATTGCAAGCAGCCCCAAAAAACCTTCTACGCAATGTTTTATGCAATGTAAAATGCCATAGGCTTAAGCTAATAATGGTGACTAGCAAAAATCAACTGTTTTGTCTGTGAATCTTGACAGTTATACTGAGCCGAATGTAACACTGCTGTTGAATGTTTATAGTAGTAAGCCATGTTTATGTGTGTAAGTGGAGTAAAGTTAAAGTAAACTTACTACACTTCTCCAGTTACAATTATTTATGTGTTGATGTTTTTTTAATGGCCAAAAGCATGTGAGAGATTGTGTTAAATGGGTATATGACATTGTCTAATATCAATCGCAGGCCCCCTGAATTGAATTGAAATTGTATCATGGCAGACCTTGTGATATCAGCAAGTATCACTGTCTTAAGAATCTATACAATATCTTATTGTTACACCTAGGGGTGTAACTTCTGACTCACTCACCGGCAGACTGGACGGGCGGTCCTGGGAGATGCCATCCTCATTGTTGGCCTTCCCAGAGTTCCCTGTAGCCGGACCTCTGGTGCCGTACGTCTCCTGCTGTGCCTCCTAGAAATAAAGACAGAGAGGTCATTTACATATATGATCGATAAATTAAAATGATTTATTTGACAGTGCATTGCCAATATTTTTTAAGCTCTGAAGGGGATTCTAATTGAGGATATTACAAATACTGTATATCATGTGTTTTGGCAGTTATGAGGGGGAAAAAAAGATAATTACAGAATACAATGCCGTAAAAAGTGCTGCAGGTAATTTAAAAACATTGTCATTACAGTGTCCTCTCTCTATGAAAATGTTAAGAATAATAAGTTCATGGTTTAACTGACTTCAGGTCATATTCGCTGTAGGTCTTTTATATACAAATTTGAAGGACTCTGGCTTCAGTAAAGTGCATTTATGTGCATAAAACAAACATGCATCAATACATTTTTCCTTCCAAATACTGGTCGTAATATAGATTCAAAGATGCAGTATCCTTGGATTTGAAACTGTCCCCTCTCCTTCTAAAGACTTGGTATGTCAGCAACACTCTTCTATTATGATAAGTATTGTCTAAATGTATTACAGAGGTTGAGAGTAAGCTGGACCGCTGAAGGTGTCTCAGGTTTAAAGGGCTGTAATAAAGACCCTGATTCCCAGTTAGATCATGTCACAACACTGAGAGGCACAGTAAGCAATACACACACACATACATACATGTACATGCACACACGCATACACGCGCACACACACACACACACACACACACACACACACACACATTGATACAGTACTCGCAGACTGGAAAAACATCCAAACACGCACCCATCAGCACACCATACCCGCCAATTCATTTCAACCAAATCCCGGCCTAACCACCCACTAATCCTCGAAACACACACACACACACACACACACACACACACACACACTTATAAACACACGCCAATACACACACTCAGTCCTATTGTTCAATCTAAGTCATTTTCTTTCCCTCTGTAATCACAAGCCTATCTAGTGTAAACCAATTTTCTCCCCATTGTCGGAGGTGTTGCCCTCTCCCTCTCCCTCCCTCTGTATCTCTCCCTCCTTCCCTCTCCCTCTTCTTTTCATTCACCGCGGAGGTCGTTCCTCCATCATGTTAAGCGTCGGCAGCACAATGGCAACTTGTTAAAGAGCTCTGTGTGGAAGGATTAGTGATAACTGATCGGCGAGACGCGGTGAGAGATCACACACGAGTGCTTGAACACACAACCAGACACAACATACGTACACAAGCAGCCGCACATTTACGTTATACACACATGCGCGATCAGGGTGTGTTCGGGCTTTTACTTTCAAAATCCATTTTTCCCCTCAGTTTGATTTCTTATCTGTTGTGTGATTATACTGTAGTAGGTGGGCAATATCCCTGTCAGCTAGGTGATATAATTTTATAGCTGAAGATTATCCTTCACAGCGAGAGATGTATCATGTGAAATGGATCTATTATTAGAGCATTAAATGTGTCGTAATTTGTGCTTCCAGGGTGAATGACACCAATTCGGTACTTTTGTACATTCTTTATGAAATCTGATATAAGGTTTTACACACACTCTACCTGTAAAGTTACTCTACGCACATTTGCATGCTGCCTTAGCAGCTGTGCACACAGAGACAAAAAGTTAATGTATTCGTTCATCCATTATTGAGAAAATGTAATTTAATGACCTTAAATGCCCTAGAGTAGTCCCTTCAAATTCACATTTCAATTATTAGCCAATTAAATCACTGAAGCACTTATTCTAAAAATATAGGAAAAATCCAAATGTTTCCTGAAATGTGAATTATTCTATCTGTGTAGGCATGTGGTGGACACAAATACATCTCGTGCAACTCCTCACTCTTGTATTCTTAGCAGTGCTCCGAAATCTGGTCCTGCAGTGTCATTTTTTGGTGAATATGCTCCAACAGCTTATTTGTCTCATATGTTTCAATAAGGATCATTTTTATTCACTGAGCCCTCGTGTAATTTAGGATAAACCATGATCATGATTTTAGTTTTGTGAGCTTATAGTTGAATAAAGGCATGTCAGCAACATGTAAAATTACAGTGGCATTATGGGAGTGTCCTGCTTCCACAGTTCATATTTCTGGCTGGCACATGGATCAAAACATAGAGCAGAGAGAGAAAGAGAGAGAGAGAGAGAGAGAGAGAGAGAGAGAGAGAGAGAGAAAACACGTTATGAAATGTTCCAAAAATTTGCAATGTCATTCTTGAATAAAAATTATAAAACTGCTAGTTCCAGTCGGTGATTATAATTGGCTGTGGCGTATTCTAAGCCACTGTAAAATACTCCGTAAACACAGAGCTGTGTGGTAGTACTAGTGCACAATGGATTACTATACGTGCACAGTTTGTCATTAAGTAGAAGTAACTGGATTTTGGCAAAAAAGAAATTGTATTACATGACCAATATCTTCAAAAAGCTGCATGTTATGATGTCGATCTGGTGATGTAACGCAATAAGGGTTAAATGTTTACAGTAGGTGAAAATATATGTGAAAAAATACAACATAATCCTTCATTTCTACTTCCTGAAATTCTTAATAATATTTGCAACTATTGTAACGAGTGTATTTATGTGTGATGGCACTTGTCTCATTGTCTCATTGTAATGTTCCATATGTGTGACTTATTTCCAGATCCCTCTTGTAAAAGACATCTTGATTTCCATTTGACTCTCTGAATAAATAAAGCTCACTGTGTTTTCATTTTTATTCAAATTACAATCACATAAATAAGTGGAACACCAAGCCGCAATCTTGGCACAATATCTCTCTTATTTCGGTCATAACCTAAACCCCAGATACCGCGTCTAAAAGCCAGAGGGAAACCCTGCTCACCCAGATGTGGTTCAATCACTGGATCACATTATCACCCCATAAGTAGGTGGGTGCGGAGAGACACTTAACAACAGGATAGCAGCACAGAACAGAGGTGCTATTTTAAAACCAGCCACGCTGGTTTCCTTGTCAGGGCCCTGGGCAGGCCCTGTGTTTGTATGCACAGCCCCCCTGTGTTTATCAATGGGAGCCTGGACGCACGCCAAACGTCAGGCTTTTATTACATGGTCGGAAGTGCCTCGTTTGAAGCAGAAACCAGGCTTAGACACAAATACACCTCCACAGGTAAATAAAGGCCCGGGGAAGGGGGGGGAGGAGAGGCGGGAGGCGAGTACATGTGCAGTGGCTCTCTGATAGGTGGACACACACACTCACACGTGCACACAGTTCAGTTCACAGATGAAAATGCACACATGGACAGACAGTTGCTCACACAGTGAAATGAGAACAGAAGAGTGGCTGCTGACCCAAGTCCAATATTTACTCAGGCATATGAGTCTGTAGTGAGTGTATGTGTGTGTGTGTGTGTGTGTGTGTGTGTGTGTGTGTGTGTGTGTGTGTACTCGAGGGGATTTCCGTTTTAAGTGGGTCAAAGTGAGGTTAGCCTCATACTACTGTTTACACTCACGTTCTTACATCATCACTGTCAACTGTAATATGGACAGAGAGGGTGAGAGAGACAGAAGCAGAGACTGGGAGGAGGGAGGGCAGATGCTGACAGAGAAACACAGAAGGTGAGATACAAAAGAGAGAAGGCGAAAAGGAGGAGGCAGGAAAGCACGAGGAGAGACAGAGGGGAGGGGAAGAGAGAGAAATAACGGCAGAAAAAAAGAGCAGAAGAAACGAGCGCGAGAGAACATCAGAGGCAAATGAAGGAGTGCTGCGAGTGCATCCTTTCATTTGAGTTTTTTCCAGTCCATTGTCTCAAAATCCCATTTCCCAGCTAATTTAGAAGCTTCTAAAATACACTCCACTCCATACCTTAAGCCTTAGGCCACAGCTAATCCTGTCTCCACACACACACACACACATACGCGCACACACAGAGACACGCTCATTCATCCTTCGTGCTTTTCAAAAGACTTCTTCTTGGCATAGTAGAAACGAATGAAGGATATTGAAGGCAAGCGTTTGAAGTACATGAGGGAATGCAGGAATCAAACTGTGAGTTAAATGCTATTAGACAGCTGTGTGGAGAGGCAGTGTAATATTAGATTTGATTGAATAGATGACTGCTGAATGTGGTGTAATATATAGAGCCGGAGAGGCTTTATGCGGACGCAAATCAATATTGCAGCACCGTGTTAATCCCAGCCACTCAGGAACGAGTGTCGGCCGTAGTGTGAAATGTTCGGAAAGCAGGAACGTGTCGATGTTGCACGCTGACGACCGTTTGGAATATGAGACTCGCACATACCACTTTCAAAAAGTAGTCAGTCTGGTTTGTGATTTAATCTTTTGCACTGTGTCAGCGTGATGTTAGACTTTGTTGAAGAGAAACACGAGGTCAAAGGTCGAGTTGTGCTATGGAACATGACCTCCCGGGAGCTAGCATTGAAGTTCTTTTTAGTTTAAAGAAAATCTGGGCCGCAATGCCGCCACAAACAGTAATAATTCCAACCGTGACATACAACCAATTTGACACTTCCTTTCTTTTTGACTCACACCTAATTTAAGAATGTTGTACTGAGCCTTTTTGGTTGGTTGCACTGCACTCTTTCTACCTCTACATTCAAGCAGGGAGCAAGGTGAAATGTTGCTTCGCTTTGCTTGTATGAGTTTGATTGCCTCGGAAAACAGGCGATGAAACTGTCATGACAGCGAGCAAGCGCATTTGATGCCGCCACTTGACAAAAAAGAAAGCAGCAGGAGCAAAAATTCACAGCCATTACGTTAAGCTGATTTTGGCTGACATCTGTCTCGATCTCCCCCTTTTTTTAACAGTGAGAAAAAGATGTGGGTTACTTCAAACTATACTTCAGCATTATTTTTGAAAAATTTAACATGCTTGCTTTTTAATCCCTTTTCCCGCCGCCTTTGTCTGCTCTGGGCGATATTGCTTTTATAAACTTTGTGTGCAGATGTCAGTGTTTTCGTCACACGCCGGCTCTCGCTTTATCACAGAGGTCGAATGAATTTCTCAGCAGCTTCTCCTCACATCGTCTGTTCTTTTCTGTGTCGGCTGTGCTTTTCCTACCTTTTGTCCTAATTACATTTATTTATTTTCTCTGCTCTAACCTTCCCTCAACATCCACTCTCTCCTCTCTTAACTGCTCCCTCACTCTGCATCACCCAACCTCCTCTTTTTCTGTGTCTATCCCCTCTCCTTATCAATCTCTTCCTTTCTCCACATCCTCATCACTGTCTTTTAACCCATCACTCTTTCCTCTATCTCTCCCACTTTACCTTTCCATCCCACCTTCATTTCTCCATCTCCACCCCTCTCTTCCCCCATCCCTTCCTGTCTCCAGCCGTTCTCCTCATGACTACCAAATGAATTAGTCATCCCCCCTTTTCCCCTGCACCTTGGCAGATGCACATCTCCACAAAATCTGACGCTAATGCCATTAATATTCATTAAAAATTAAGCTTAATTGCGTCCCCCCCACCCCCTAAACCCACTGCCTAACCATACACACACACATGCACACACACACACACACACAACATAAAGCCAGTGCATTTGACCACCACCCTTTAGCACATTACTCCAAGGACAGGAAGCCTCTGATGTCCACTGGGAAAGACCCTGAGAAGCACACACACACTCAGATATACTGGGTCATTCACTGGGAAAAGATGACAGAAGGGTCAGACAGAGGTAAGAAGTGAGTGAGTGTGTTACCTGCTGTGTCTGACTGTCTTTATTTATGTGTGTATGCCCTGCTCTGTGCCGTTAATTACTGCTGAAGGCAGCCTCTTTAACTTTCATTCGGCCCAACTGCTTAAAGACAACCAACCTTTAAAAAAGAAAACACTAACAGACATGTTCAAAAAGCTTCTATGCATCAGAGAGAGGCGGTGGCGGCAGTGGTGGTGGTGGTGGTGGTGGTGGTGGTGGTGGTGTGGGGAGGGAGGGAGGGGGGGCACACATCCATATTCAACACCCGGCGTTCACACACGCGTTGGTTCAGACTTGCAGATACGCACACATGCTCACACCAATCAGACTGACTGAACCATAATTAAAGCAACAATCAGCAGTGAGAGCGAGCTACACCGTGTTCTGAAAAATGTGACAAATCAACATTTGGTTATGATGTGCTTGTCTTTCATGTTTTTCTTGACACTTACATCTTTTGATCCATTTCAGAATATTTGGAAAACATCGCAGTTACATTCTGATTATGTCAGATATGCTGTAAATATATTATAGGGCAGACCTACTTTCGTCTCCTGCAACTGCCTTTTAAATCAGAGTGTTGGTTGGACTCCACATAAATGATGGGCATTTATTCCAGGGTACAGTCTATTATTATCATCACGGGAAAGGTGACCATTACAATAGGAACAGCTGCTGTATGTGCATAGGTGTATGCAAGGATGATTGTGTGTATATGCCTATATATCTGTGAGGTATGTGAGTGTGTGTGCCTGTGTGTGTGTCCAGCCTATCTTAATAGGCCCATTTGTAGCAGGGCCTGTTCTAGTGCTGTGTCCTTCAGATTGGATTCTATCTCAGCAATCCCCCTGACCTTTAGCACAAAGAGACTACAAGAGAGGACCAGAGCTCCAACACAGGACACACTCTCACACACAGCCTGTACACACACACATACAGAGCCACATGCAAGCATTCACTCTCATATAAAGAGAAACACACAAAAAAACACACATGCAGACAGAGAGAAATGGGCATGCACAGACAAACACACACTGGTATGTGTGCAGGCCATCCCTTAGGGATGATGTCAGATGTAGCTGACAGTGTTAGCTGCACATGCTGTTGCCAGGGCTTTCATTCTCATTCCTCTACACAGGCTAATCAAATAAGAGCCAGTCTTTGTACCATCTTCACTTCACACACTCTTCGCAAGTCCCCGTCACCACCACCCCCATCCGCCCATTCACTTCAATTGCTCTGGCTCGCAGTTAAAGAGGACATCCACCCAAACTGGTGTACACCCACATGACTTTTGCTAAAGCACGGAGGAACAATAGCAGCGTGTTGGCGAGCTCGACTTTGACTGTGACATTTTTTTTTTTTGGTGTTTTCTCTTTCTCTCTCTCTGTCTGTGAAGTCTGTATCCAGGAACAAATGTAGCGGCATTTCCTAACAAATGGCAGCTAAATGAGGCCCCTAGGGTGCTGTGCCGCTAACTACCGGCCCTCTTTTTTTCTGAGCCATTATGATTGTCCTAACCGTTCCAAAAACACCTCTCCCGTTCTCGTTCATTTGCATTTGAATTGCAGCTCGGCTGTACAAAAACAAACATAAATCAAAAAAGGGAAAAAAGAAAGGAAAAAAAAACAGTGGCGGATTCTAGTCGAGCAATTAGCGAGTGTCAGTCAATGTGGAGGTAAAAAACACACTAAATTAAAAACACTGTCTCAAACACATGCAGACACACGCACACACACAGAATCTAGCTGACATATACAGCATAAATATATATAATTCTTTCTTTTTTTTCAATTTTATCATTTAGTTTTTGCCTGAAAACTCATCAAGCTTAAGTGCTCGTCAGCGGCGGCCAATCGGAGTGCGGCAGGCCCAGGGTTGCCGTGGCGATACGCGGGGACATTTAGAGGACTCCGATAAACTCTGCCATTTAAAAGGTTATGACAATTAACGCGGCTCTCCGCAAATTACCACTGCCAGACCTTTACCCACGGACGTCTCTCTCTCCCTCTTATCACCCAGCACCCAGCCTCCCTCTCTCTCTACCTCCTCCTCTCTCTCGCCATATGCCCTCCATTTCTGCAGCCTGTCCTCCCTCCACCCCTCACTCCCTCCCTCTTTCTGTCCACCCCCTTCCAGCCAGCAGCACTTTTATTATCCTGTTAATTAACAGAGTTCTTCACTTAATATTCAAATGGTGACCAATTAATGACATTGAACTTTGGGCGCCCCACCCACCCACACTCAGTGCCCCCTCTGCACACACACACACACACACACACACACACACACCTTAGCCGCCATGCTCAACCCATCCTATTCACTCACACTTCACACACACACTCCTTCCTGCCTCTCATTTCCTCTGTCTTGTCCCCTTAACTTCCCGGCCATACCTCCACCTCCTCATCGCCAAGGTGAGCTCCCATTTCCGTGTCAAAGAGTGTGCATTTGTGTGTGTGTGTGTGTGTGTGTGTGTGTGTGTGTGTGTGTGTGTTGAGGGGCAGTCACGGTGATTGAGGCAGCAGAGCAAGTATACAGCGAGGGGGTAATAAAGCCAGGGGGGCAGGACGCAGAAAGGCTCGACGGCCTTTTAATTAACCTGGTGTGATTAAAAGCGGGGGTGGCGGAGGGTGGGGGAAAGGGCCTGCTGCTGCAGCCGGTCGGGGGCGGAGGGGTGACAGACAGGAAATAGGAAATGACACACTGGAAGTCGTGAAAGGTAAAGGAGCCAGGTGATGTGCCAGTACGGGAGCACCCTACAGTTTATATACGGTTTCCTCTGAATACCAGCAAAGATGTATGTACCCATGAAAAAAATATGTTTTCACATTAAAGCCACGACAGTATAAAATGAAGATAATATTTTTTTTAAAAAGTAAAAATTCATTCTTGACTTTGGAAACAGTAGTTTACAAAACAATCCTACCACAAGGTCAATATAGTAGTAGTAGAATGAACTTCTAAGCAAATGTGGACGAGAAGAACTCAAGTACTCAGAAGTGCTCAGAAAAAATGAAATTGAAATTTTTTCTACTACAACTGGAACGATTTCATCTGCAAAGAAAGATATGTGTGTGATATGATTGAAAGCTCCATATCAGCCACTAAGGCTACGTTCACACTGCAAACCTTAGTGCTCAATTCAAATTTATTGCTCGGATTAAATTTTTTTATTCAGCTATTTGTATTATTTTTCAAATGTGGTCAATATAAGATTCTGCTGTGGACTGGTCACGGCCCTGAACTGACCTGAATGCACAAAAGAACAATAACAAAGATGTCACCAGCAGCACACTCTCGTATGGAAGCCACTAAAGTCAGTGATTATGGTTTCATTTATATGTTGCTGTGCAGCGGAAGCCAGCAAATAAATGAGCAGATGATGATGAGGACAAGGATGAGAATGAGGACGAGGACGAGGACGAGGACGAGGACGAGGACAAGAACGAGAAAGAGGGGAAAGAGAGCCAAATTTTTAATTACGGCTTTTTGTGGTGCAATGGCTGCTACTACTTGAGGAGGTGCGTGTACATGTGGAGTTGGAGCCAGAAGTGGTGCCAAATTGTGAAAGCCAAAATTTCACCCCAAACACTTATGAGGTCACTATCCCTCCACTGACTACCTACCTCACAGCTGATGTTTGTATTCACTGAATGACAGCACAGAACTGCGACAAATGTTGATCTAGAGTGACTCAAAAAACGCATGAATTCTGATGTGACTATTCAGACTGAGGGGGCATTGCAAAGAGTCAGACCTGTGACTGAGTAAGGACCAAATCAGAATTGAAAATATCAGATTGAAAGCAATTTGTGCTGTTATGAGTCACATAAGAGCAAAGAAATCAGATACGGGCCACTTTGCCTTTTGCCAATTTTGGTGAACCTGCTTTGTTGAAATGAATTTGCTTTGTGAGAAATGTTTGTTCTCCAAATGTGCAGCCTGAGTTTAACACACATAATAAACAATGTGCATCACTGCTGTCTAGTGAAAATCATGCTTCTCCAAATTTGGTGATTCTGAATCTTTTTCATTTTTACAGAAGGAATACACGTTCCTTTGTGGGCTGTAAAAATTCCACTGCTTCATACAAAAAACATTTAAAAGCCATTGGATTATCTAAAAAGATGCACTGCCACATACCTGAAAACAGGAGTGTTTCCCTTCACTTTAGAAAAGCGGACATTTTTGGAAATGTTTTTCAAAAGGACAGCAACAATGTGCTCTGGTTTCACAGCAAAATTTTTAAATGTTCCACTGGTCTGAACATTTTATTCTGTCATGTAACCGTGCACAGTATGTCACGCACGCAGGAGTTACTGTCCTTTCAGAGGAAAACTAAAATTTAAACTAAAAGTAAAATAGTGTTAAAAGCTTGAACTGCCAGAGCTTTCACCTGAGTTCCTTTTAGTTTACAGCACATGGTGGACATGTGATGTTGTGCTCATGAACATCACTAATCTAAATCAATGAATCAGCTTCCTTCAATGTAGGTCCCTGTAAAGTGAGCTTGTCTCCTCCAATCAGCTGAGAGCTCCTCTGTGCCACAGCACCGCTCCCCAGAGCCTACTCTCAGACAGGAAGAGGAAATAGTTAAGGCCAATAGAGGAAACGACCGGTGGGATCAGTTTCACAGAGGAGAGTGAACAGGAGGGTTTTACTACGGGGAGTAAATGTCACAGGGAATGACTTCCTTCTTCAAAGACCAGCAGTCAACTCCACCATACACCCAAATACCACTGAGTGGCATATTCAGCATACAGTTTATATGATACTAAAACAAGGCAAGACCATATTCTGTTACATGTAATTACTGTCTAAACATAAATCTAACACACTGTTTCTTGGTAACAAATTAAATAGTGGGTGCTCCACGGAATAGCTGATCAAAGCCAGTACCATGTTCTCACCACATTATGAGTTTCAAGCCTGGCAGCCGGCCAATGCATTGCATTTCACCTCCCTTCTCTCTACCCCCTCAGTCTATCCTGTCACACTCCAGTGTATACTACCCAATAAAGCAAACATGCCATAAAAAATAATCTCCAAATTCTTGAAATTACAGCTCTCTCATTTCCGTTTTTATGAGGTAGAAAGTATTAGACAGTAACAAAATATCATGCACTTCATCTGTTATGCGTCAAGTGCAATATGGTTGGGAAGAGGAAGAAAGGGCACTGATTTTCTCCTTTTAAGCGATTTGTCTCACGCTGTAATTGAAGCCAACAATCAGACCGAAAACATCAGGGTCGTGATATTTATAGGGTCTGTTAAAATATACTTCCAGAAAAGAGGCCCCTGTTATATGGCTTTTTAATATTTCATTGACAAAGCAGAAATCTTTTTCTATTTCAGTTTTCACAGCAGTGAGTTTTGACTCAACGGCATTTGGTGGAAAGTGAAATATAAGTAGTATGTGAGGTCAAAAAGCCTTCTCAATCAATTAAGTTAAAGTATATGTCACAGTGTTATGCTAGAGCTACAACTTAAAATCATGAATTTAAAAATATCTGGTGTTCTCAAACACCCACAGCACTCAAAAACCACCAGCAAACCACCCACATTTACTTTTTCAAGACTTACTTCTTCCCTGATGCGATATTATATATTTTTTTATTTTTCAGTATCAGCCTTGATGTCTTAGAAATGTCTTTTTAGCCTGCTCTGCTCCTCGCAATCAGATGAGGTCACAGCAGTGCAATAGACTCAAAGAAAGACGGCATTTTCGCTTCGATTTGTTACAAAACCAGCTAATAGCGGTTGGTTGCAGAGCAAATTCTGTGTCAAAGGCAGCTGGAATGGTTCCATCAACTGGAGGATGTCCTCTGGCTAGGGTTAATGGGAGTGGAGTGGGGGGAAAGGAACTGCAGAGAGCGCCGGAAGAACAAAATAAAGAAGTTTTCAGCTTGGATTTCTCCAAGTAATGCAGGGTCAAAAAACAGGGGTCAAAACCACAATGACATCCTAATCTGGCGTGCGCTTGCAAAAGTGCGTATGCGTGTGCGTGTGATCCGCTCCTTGCGGCTCACATCATGTCTCATTTCAGCCCAGAATCACAGACAAAGGTCACCGTTTGACCTTTTCACAGCTCAGAATTGCTGCAGCACACTCGGCTGATTAGTGTACACACAGACACACTTATACAAAAACTGATAGAAAGACACACACTCGCTCAGAACAGAAAAATGAAAGTAATACAGCTCTGAGCTGAAAGCACACCAAATCTTCTATTTGTAATCTTGGCCAGCTGCACTGTGTAAGTTCAATTTGCAAACATGTTTACTCTTGGATCCAAAATCAAAGACAGGGACCTAGTTTCTTTGTTATTTAAATGTATTCTGGTATTTTCTGGTATTCTTTCCCTCTGTTAATTCCTCTCTCTCACTCAATCGATGGACAATTAACTTTGTCTTAATGCCACCACAGGCTTGTTTTTGTTATGTGCAAAATGTCATGTTTTTTAATGATCAATATTGGGTATTTTCGCTAATTACTCAAACATAAATTGCTGAAATGAAGTGAGCTCTTGGACCTGGACTTTGCATTTGATACACAAGATGGAACTGGTGTAACTGAGTGCAATGTACACTGATGTATATGCCAAAAAACTCCACCTCTATCCCAAGAAATCTAGCTTATTACATACTATACATTTCCATTTACACATAGTCTGCATATCTAGCTGGAGAAAGAGTCCTTTAACTGTACTTGTTAATTAATAACTGGGATACTAGTTGGAGCTCATTTCCTACACCGAGCCAAAATGTAATCTAAATTTAAAAGATTAGTCGATAGAAAGAGTGATCTGAGTGGGTCTACAGTTTGATGACGAGTAGACAGGGATCAGGATGTGTCGGCATATTGCCTGCTGCGCTGCTGGGACATAAAATGCTCTATAGCTCCAACACATAGGAAGGATTTCTTGATTAAAGGTAAAGACAGCGGGATGCAACACTGATGCAGTGGCTCCTGAAGGTATTGTGGCTTTTATGCAGCGTTAACAACTGCATGTGCTGATTGAAACATTTTCCCTTTAAAGTAGCATGCATAACAATGAAACCCAAAGGGAAACCAGCTACGTGGTCATCACAGCAGTTGGCATGGAAACCAATATGGGGGCCTATCAGCACAGGTGAAACAGGGCTTTGGCCAATCACGGTGCCTGGGCAGGACTACCTGGTGCGTAAATGTCAGCGAGGGTCAATTGCCGCCACATCATCAGCGATGATGAAAACACACCATTACTGTCACAAAATGTCAACTTGGCCATGGATCTCAGCCTTTCCCAGTTAGAGTGAATAATGTTTGTTCAGTAGGCTGCGCGGTCTGTGTGTGTGTGTGTGTGTGAGCAATGCATGTTAAGTGAGGAAACAAGAGTAAGTGCTTTTTTCAGTGTGAGACAAAAGGCATGCTGGCAGAAATGTGCACTCAGTATGAAAATTACTATGCTAAGACTAACGATTTCCTTTTTTGACAACTTGCTTTTGTGTTCACAATGGCTTTTTGCTTGGCTATTTGTCTTGGTGTGCTCAATATTCAAAGCTGTCTAAAGGAAGGTTTAACTACATCTCAGTAAATCACAGTATAACTACCTAGACAGATACGGCTACACCGCTGCCAAATGGTATCAACTAGTTCAGATGCTAAATAAGTCTATTCCCATTTGTGAACTACTAATGGCCCAATAAGGCATCTGGGCCAAAATAAAAACGATGCTTAGCACTGTCCATGCTGCCCTGTGCTTTTCTTTGCATGAATGTGCCTTTACATTCTAGAGGAAAAAACTTGCAGAGGAGCACATTTTTCTTTGAGTATCCTGATCTGTAGTGCGTTTAATGTATTCTTCACAGTTCTGTTTCGTGTCCTGTCGGGATGAGCTGTTAGTTTGGATATCTTCATTGAAACTGCTCCCTCTTGTTTTGTGATCATTCTGCTCTGTAGCAGGAGAGCTACGAATCACTCATGTCTATAAATGCAGCAATCCCTGTATTGCAAGTTTAAGTCCTGCTTACATTCTTTACTCAAAGTATTACTTAAAGGAGCAGTGTGTAGAAGTTAGTGACATCTAGAGGTAAGAACTGCACACTGCAACCGGTTGAAACTTCTCTCATGTGCCAAGCGTGAGCTCCCGGTTAGAATTCCTTCAGTGTGCATTGTTAAGTGTGCAGAGGGTTTTTAATGGAACGCAAAATATCCGCAGAGGTCTCTTCATCTCGGAAACAACCAGATCCAGTGATTTAAACTGGTAAGAACTGCACATAAAGCAGTTTCCCGTTAAAAATAAGTGTTTGTCCGATGCTGTTTAGCTCATTGTGGCGGGCATGCTAACTACGGTGGCTGTCATGGAAACACAAATGGCTCTAACTAGAGTCAGTGTTTGGTTTGTCCATTCTGGGCCAGTGTAGGAACTGTAGACGAGGGCCCGCTCCCTGTGTACATATAAACGGCTCACTCGAATGTATCGAAACACGCTTCTTCCTTTAAGGTGACTGTACATCAAAGGAAACATACTTGTTATATTATATTCCATTTCTGCCAATAAATCCCCTGAATCCTACACAGTGGACCTTTAAGTATGTATTAGAAGGAGAATAAGTAGCATTTATAAATTTCAGAGTGTTAAATTGTTGATGCACGCACGCCTAAGCAGCATTTTAGTGCATTGCTGGCCCAGGTGGTGCTAGTTTATCTCTTTTATATACTCTTAAGTATTGCAAAGATTGAATACGGACTAATACAGCCAGTACTGATGAATTTAAACATGCCTTTATCAGCCCTGATATTGATCTTGCAGAATGGCTCGGGGCATCCCTGTTTCACTCATCTGTCTTTTCCTGTTCTGCTTTCGTCCTATCTTCTCCTCTCCCTCCCTGTTCTGTCTGATCTTTCCTTTCCTGTCCAGTTCTGTTGTAATCTCGCCCGTCTTGTTCTGTTCTTTTCTCCCGCTCAGTTTTGTTCTGCTCTGTTCTCATCCAGGGCAGGGCTGTTCGCCAGAGTCGCTCCACGCAGGCTGATAGATCCCTCTGGCTGCAGAGTGGATGGGAAACACATGGGCAGCCTTCACTCAACTCAAAAACAACTGCTTGAACTCAGCTTCCCCAATGGAAAACTTCTACAGAACATCACACTGGAACTTGGCAGGACAAGTTTCACTCCAAATCTGTGGAACAGGCCTTTTGTTGTACTGAGGATTGGGTTTGCACAGGCGTGTTTGTGTGCATAGAAAATGTACAATATGTGTTTACACACTATGACTGGCCAATCAGTGAAGTCTTGTTTCTGCAGTGTGTGTGTGTGTGTGTGTGTGTGTGTGCGAGCTGAGAGAAAATGAAAATATATAGAAACACATGTGTGTGAGATTTACCTAAAATATCCCTCATGAATTATGCAATGGAATAATACAACCAATACACCAGACATGTTGGACCAACGACACACCACATTATCGTTTACACACAAACAAACACACACACACACACACACACACACACACACACACACACACACACACGCATGGTCTATCCCTTAAGATGATCTCTCCAATCTCAGCAGCACTAAAATATTAAAATACAAGCCATGGAAAAAGATTTGGATGAAATCCCTTTCCTGCTGATATTCCAAATTTTATTCTTCATGTTACATCTGATAAGCGACATCTGCGAATCTATGTGTAACTGATATATTCATTCATATTTATTTATTGAGTTATGGTAATCATTTCTATTTTTGCTCACAGCATGTTAAGGGGACTTTCAGCTTGGTTACATTTGAATGTCTTGGCCAATTTTTTCCATACAGGAAATAGCACAGTGGGTGTCTGGGTGCGAGTGTGATGAGCTTATGTGTATGTGTGTGTTAGTACCTGTTGCGGCGGTGGTCGAGGCTGCAGGTAGGGGCTCTGGGTCGGGCCTGGAGGGGTCTGCTGAGGGGGGCTGAAGTATGGAGGGGTTCCCTGCTGCCCCGCCTGCTGCTGCTGCTGGCTGTAGCCCCCCATCCCCTGCTGGCCATATGGCGCCACCTGCTGAAACGACCAATCACACAACGGTTAGAGGGGAGATATTAAGGTCAAGGCTGAGGTTGAAACAAAACTTTCACTTTAAATTAAAAGCTAATGCAGAGAGGCTGTCAGGTGCAATTAGTAGGAATCACAGCAGGCGCCCGCTGATGTACTGTAAGAGTCAATCACACTAAAGCAGGCGTCTCACCTAAACTCTCTTGGAATGATGGGAAAATAACAACAAAAACACCCCTACACAAACTGGCCTCTATCCATTTCCTAATTTATCTGAATGTCCCTCAGCTAGCACTCTTAATTTAGCTCAGACCAGGCTGACACCCGTCTCCCAGCAGTCCTCTGCCTAATGAACTCTCACTGCAGAAACCTCTAACTTTATGTCCTCTGGCTTGCCAAATGCATCCTCCTCTCTACATTATCTCCGTCTCGGTCAGCTCACAGATGGGATGAGGTGTGTTGGATATTACTGCTGGCTCGTCCCAGGCCGTAACCCTAATGAGGGACACATGGATGAGCCGGGGCATTCCAGAGCAGCACAGTTAAAAAACTAACTCGCGGGGGTGAAGCCACGCCAAGTGCCGATGCTGCATTACACGGTGGTTATGAGAGAGAATGTGAACAGGGAGTGCGTGTAACAAGCTGGCACCAATACAAATGTAGTCTAAATCCCTCCTTGTCGTTTGTTATGACTACAGACAGCGCCAGGTGCTCCTCACTCCTCTAAGGATTTCCTATGGAGGCTGGGGTTTTCTCATTCACACAGACGCGCACACACACACAGACACGCGCACGCACGGAAGCCAAGTACAGACTATTAAACAACATTTATGATCGCTGGTGAAGTGGTTTGACAGCACTTTTTGTGTCATATTTTTTCCCCATCATGTCATGTTGCTTTTTTATTCAGTGACGACAAAAAGCGGTGCCACAAACTCGTTAAACAAGAACACAAGCTGTAATTTGGGGCGTGTGCAATGCTCACGGTCCACCTCCAGCTTTTGCCCCAAGTCTTAAACTTTGAAATGTCCCTTTAAATCTTCCTTGGCAGGCTTGGCAAAGTAAAATTCTCTCAAACCCAGAGTGATTTAAATCTCAAATGATGGTATTATAGGGGACTCCGACATGACTAAAGCACTACACTACTGTCTTGTCAGATCACAAGTAAAGATCCACAGTTGTAGTTTTACAGTGACTGTTATGAGTGAGAAAACCCAGCCATAAAAGCCCTGTTAAAACTGGTGGCTGGTGTGAAACACAGTGAAATCTGATCCGGCTGCAGAGGGCAAGTGGAGATTAATACGTTTGAAATAGTTTTGAAGAGTAACTTCCTTTGAGTGGGTGTTAAAAAAGAAATCTTCTCTCTATGCTGGCAGAAGCTTTTTGACTCTTTGAATAGAGATGATTGGACAATGTAGAATACTTTTCACTTCAATGGAAATTTGATTAGAAAGGACAGGTCTGTGTGTGTGGTGTGTGTGTGTGCGCGCTCAGAGTGTGAGAGTGTCATTAGGCCGATGAGACAGACAGACAGGGTGAGATCAGTCTAGCTGGCAGAGAGGTTAATAGCATGGCCCTGCTCATGCCAACAGCACCACTGGATTCATTACTGCCAGCCGGGGCAACACACACAACACACACACACACACACACACACACACACACAGAGTACTCTCATACCAGTGTACTCAAATGAATGCACATTAATTCAAGATGTCTGTACAGTATGTGGAGATTTGTTAAAGTAAGAAAGACAAACAAATGCTCCCCCCTTGTCTCTCTCTCTCTGTCTCTCTCTCTCTCTCTCTCACACACACACACACACGCACACACACACACACACACACACACAAACGTCATTAGATGTGGATAAAAGACACTCTGATAAAACAGAAGCAACAGAAGCAACTCTATCCTGTGATCAGTGATGACAGGCCGGTGTAACACAGTGGGTCTCAACTGGAACACTACTGTTGTGGGATTGGCGAGGATTAGGTCGCCATGGAGATCGAGACCAGACAACCGTGGGTGGGTTCCTTTCTCAGACAAATACAATGACAGGCAGAGAGACAGATATGGGCAGACAGTGACAGACAGACAGAGGAATAGACAGATAGATGTAGGCAGAGAGGAGAAGACGAAACACACAAAAAGGGGTCAACAGAGAATGGTGCCTCCAAAAAAAAAACCCCTCTTGGAGCTATAAATAACCTTGTTAGAAAGCACGAAAAGCTAATGAATAAATAATAAACTACACTAGTTTCTGTTGTCTTTAAAATTGCCAGTTTGAGTTGCTGAGATTTTATATGTAAAAATACACCTGGGACACAGCTACCGAGCGCGCTGGAACGAGAAAGCTTGAACACACCAGTGTTACGTCTAATGTGTCTCTGTGCTTCATATCAGGATAAAGTGTCTTGTGACTGACTGGATGGGTAAAAATAAGCATGTAGAGCTAGCGTGTAGAGTGGATTGTCATGTTATGTGTGATTCTTATTTCCTGGATTTTCAAGTTTATAAGAGTAAAGCTACAATTTGTGGCTGATGTGCCAGTGTATGGGGTCTATCGTTTTTATACTGATTATAACAGACTTTTCACAGCAGAGTTTTTACGATGTCATGGCACAAAAAGCACAGATATATCATTAATAATGGCTGCATACCATTTAGTTTTACCAGTTCCAGGGCCCTTGCATCATGCGTGCTGAGCTGACTCACTGGCATGGCTTACCCTTACAGGGACAGTTGATCCAAAAATCAAAAATACATAATTTTCCTCTTACCTGTAGTGCTGTTTATCAATCTAGATTGTTTTGGTGTGAGTTGCTGAGTGTTGGAGATATCGACCATAGAGATGTTGACTTTTTCTTGAATATAATGTAACTAGATGGCACTTAACGCACCTTTGACCTTGTTGTGAGCAGTTTCATGTAGGAGCTATTTTCTGTCTACTGAATGACACCTGCCAACCCTATCACCGCACAGAAGGAAGCGTGCTTCTACTCATGGACAAGAGGCTCAAGCTTGTGACAGAGCGAGATGTAAACATTAATGGCGTCCTCCTTGGCTGAGCTGTGATGTTAGCGAGTTTGGTGGTGCTAGGTGAGCTAGCAGTAGATGTGCACTTTCTTCCGCATGGTGATACCACTGGCGAGTGTAGTTCAGTAGAAAAAATATAGCTCCTACATTAAACTACTCACATGAAAGTTTGAGGATTATCTTGAGTAATGTTGTCTGTTGAGTTTTTCAAATGTATTTCTGGCATCCCTACGGCCAACGTCGCAAACACTCTGCGACTCACACAAAAACGATCTAGATTGATAAATGGCAGTATAGGTAAGAGGAAAAATATATATTTTGATGTGGGGGTGAGCTGTCACTTTAAATGGAAAAGATCCAGTGTAAATGTAATTAGTGCTCTGACACCTGTGCTTTCCCTGCTTTGACAAGTTAAAATGTCTGCTGTAAAAAAAGGTCACAACTGTTGAACAAGTTTTAGGGAACAACAGTTAATTTGTTCAGTCCATAAGTATGTGGCTCATAATGCTTTTTAAATTAACTTTCTTGTCTGATAATCACTTGTCTCATGATTCCCACACATAGATGGCTCCCCTTCCTCCACAGCAACAGATGCATGCAAAACTTCTGTCTGCATGGTATGTTTTTATACCAGAACACTGCACATTCCCTGTTCAAACAAACTGAGGAAGTTGGTACTATAATGAAAGGTGGTTACTGTAAATGGTACTTTATATTATTCTCCTCATTGTTAACATCTAGCTTCTTTTCAAGCTGCCTGTAACTACTTTATATAGTTTTTTTTTACGAGGGGCCTGTACAAGAATGTCCATTTTCAGTGTATTCAAGAAGAGAAACTGACATAAATGCAAGCAGGTAGACAGGAAATCAGGTAAGCGAGCAGGGGAGACAAGACATTGAGACAAACGAAGACAGAGACAGAAATACCGCCAGTCAGTCAGTCAAATAGGAACAGAGACAGCAGGCAGACTGGAGGTCTAACAAGTAGCAACCTGTCACAGTGGCTTTGGGAGGGAAGAAAGAGTCATTCAAATGCAGCTTCTGTTTGATCGCTGGGGGCGACTGTATGAATGTACTGTACCTACTGAGTACACACCAGCTCGCTGAATCCTGATTCTCTTTGACTGAAAATATGCTTAGTGATAAACAGACTTGCTGTGCTGTTGCTTATACCAATAAAAATAACTGCTGGAAGTAGAAAATAAGACCATTTTCTGCCTTTTTCCTTCTACTCAGGTGTGTGGAAGCAGACAAAATAACAGTGTGATTTATCCAGAGTGTCTTGGCAGGCACACAGTGTCAAATAAATGTCTGTAATGGAATGACAACAGATGTGAAGTGCTGTAGGGAGAAATGACGCAGAATAGACGTCCTGCGAAGCAAATAATTCACCATAAACTGCAGAAACAGTGTGATGAAAACAAAAGCCTTGGCGGCATATTAAGATACAAAGACACAAACACTCGCACAAACACTGAGAAGAACTCAATCAAAAATCTATCAAAACAAGACTCATATGCAGAGGCAGACAATATCTTCCTGCTCTGCAAATGGAGAGAATAAATAGCGATGCTAGCTCTCATCCATGGCACTGGTATGTGTATGTGTATGTGTGTGTGTGTGTGTGTGTGTGTATGTGTGCCTTAAATCAGCCGTTTAAAAACCCTGCACGGAACAAGGCACTGCTTGTAATTCAATTGGGCCAATGAGCAATAGACAGGAATTTTCATAATTCTGTCGAAGTGGCGATACGGCTGGCTGGCAACCGGGACCACAGGTCGCCCACTTTGAATGACAGATGGGCTCAGCCAACCAGAGAGCTAAGCAGAGCAACCACCCCAACCCCTACACTCACACACACACACACACACACACACACAGATATACACACTGACAGGCATGACAGGCACACACACGGGCACCGCTTCAGCATTAGCATGCTATCATGCTAGCAGGCCATCGCAGACCACAGAAGTGCAAGCTTAAAATAAAAAAGACATAAAGAACGGGTTACAAGTAATAAAGCATCAGACGACCTGACAAAAGAGTGAAAACAGAAAAGAAAGCAACATAAAACATGATACAGACACGTGGAGAGATCCAGAGACAGTGGCAAAGGAAAATGTTTAGAGAGACAGAGATGGAGAGATAGAGGCAGAGGGGAGATAGAGGAGAGGTGTTACAGACGGAGATACTTAAAGGGATGGATAAAGCGATGTTTCACATGATAAAGACAGGGAGAGACAGATAAAGACGTGATGCAGACAGAGCGATATGTGGAGAGAAAGGGGCGACACAGGCAAGTGTAAAAGAGAAGCAGAGGAAGAAGAGTCTTCGAGGAGGGATGGGGGTAATGTGAAATAATGATGAAGACGAATTGAGAAAGGATGAAAAAGTGAAAGAGCTTCAGCGGCGCTTCAAATTCTTTTATGCTCACATAATATGAGGAACGTTATGGGAGAGGCAGGGTGGAGAGGCAGAGACAGATAGACAGGTAGATAATATAGATCCCACTGCTCAGATTGGCACCGGGAACACCAGGTGAGTGCAATTAACGAATTACCATTAACAAGAGTGGTTTGAGTTCTGATGGCTACACGCTAATTTAAAGCAGGTTCAAGCAGAAAATTGAAAAAATGTATACCCAAAAAAGAAGAAAGAAGCAGAAGAAAAAAAAAACCTTTAATTTTGTTTGTCTGATATTTTTGAGTGTGCTGTTGACACACACATTTGTCCCACAATGTAATACACAAAAGAAAAGGAGGCGATACTCACAGATACAAAAACATGTAAACAAATCGGAGGAGGTGGTAAGCAGTTCAGGAAAGCTCAAGATAACAAATACAAAATGTAAAATATTTAAAAATCATTTCATTTCATTAAGTCACAGCTTGAGACGTCTGACAGTGCTTATATTGTACAGTTACTGATGGTATGAAACAGAAAAGCATATTGACAAAATTACTGCACTAAACAGTGTACCATAAATATTGTATATAATATATAACGTATACAATACAATGGATTTAGGACACACCAACTGTTTTCCATAAGTTACATGAGGAGTTTTTGCACCAGCCAGAAAGAAGGAGCTAATCAATGACTGTGTTTACATGCATACTTATATTCCACTATTACTGTGAATATGACTAGACTTTGAATTTCATTATTATTATAGTATGCTGTTAACATGACTCCATTTGGATATTCCGAATTAAACCTGATTCTGAATGTAGCATTTTCCGATTAAGACGTGGGATATGCCGGTATAATGCAGGTTTTAGGAACATTTTTTGGACATGTATAGAGCACACTGAGAATACACATCTCAACCCTGGTATTTAATTGGAAGGAGATACACACCTACTTTTAAAGATTAGGAAAGACTGGGATATCATCAGGTTCTTGGATATGCCCGGACATTGCCGCAACTTTTTCAAAAACAGCGGTTAAAAGAATGAAAGTAGGGAGGCTGTGTCTGCACAGTCAAGCAAGTCACACCACCAGTGAAAAACTTACAAGAAAATAGCACAAGTGGCTCAAGTGGTTCCACTTTCCCATATTTTGATGCGACAAACAACATATTAAGGCACATTAATCAGAGTAGGCACGACTGCATGTACACAGGAATATCGTGGAATGTTCATTTTCGTTAGCCATGTCAACAGCTTAGTAGGAATATTGACTTTTTCGGAATACGGGAAACAATCAGAATATTTTGTGCATGTAAACGCGGTCTGTCAAATGACCTGTTTAGAGTCACAAGTCCATATTGCATGGTAACAGTATACAGTGCAGTATTTTATGCACTACATATTTATTTTCACAGTACACTGTTTTAGTAGTTACAAATAGAAATCGACATACTTAAACATTTTTGTTCAACTTGAAATGATACACTACAAGACTGATGCTGTCAGACGTCATTCAAACTCTAACTTTTTGATTTCGCCATGACAATGTAAAGGCAAAGACTTTATTTTGTTGTTTGTTTTCTGAGATGTTTCTAGAGTCATCTCACCGCCCCCCAAAATTTGTTCTCACTTTTGACAGACTGAGCAGCTCCTTAGTTTCCTGTGTGCATTGCCTTGTGGTACAATGGTACCCATCAACAGCAAACTCGAAAATAAATAAGTTAGTATGCATACTGACATGTTTGAGTATATTTAATTACACAGCTCTGGTGTCAAGACCGAGAAAACACATTGCTGTTTGACACCCTTGATCTATACAAATGGAAACGACCAAACAGGCAGTTAATAATAAAACTAACAAATAATCCAATGTCCCCGCAGTGATGGTCGGGCACGCTGATGAAAAGAAATGATAACATGTCAGCACTACATTATATTTATATCCTGCACAGAAACTGATGGATGTGGTAATACCCTATACCTACTTTGCTAGCATTAGCATACATTACACTAAAAGCCCAACGTCATCGATTCAAACTGACATTTTTATATATAATCCCGTCCAAGTTTCATTAAATAACTTGGCACCAAGCTAAACACGTCTTTTATTACTTGAACTTAATCATACAAGGATAGATATTGATCAAGAACTGTTGTTGTGGCACGTTAGGTGTGTTTGTCTCAATGGCAGCCATTTGTGCCATTGTCTTCAACAATGGTCCCAAATTACTTATGTAAGGTTCGTCATGGGGCAGAAGAGGCCAGGAGGTTTGAACATAAACACAAAGAACTGTAGGGTTAGTTACTACACCTACAACCGGACAAATGCTCTTTTAAAATAATATTATGTGTGCATTGCAGCATCACTGGAGGGATGGATGTGAATATGCAAAAGCTGGCTACATTAAAATAATTACATTTGTAAACAGAATGCAAAATGAAACCGTTTTTTTTCCATATTCAGACTCTCCAGCAGTTCAGTAAATCTAAAAGCTACTTAAAGGCATATAATCAAAGGAAATTTCAGCAAGAGAGCGCAGCGGGGAAACAGTGAGGGAGAAATGGCGGTGTTGACGGATCTGTCAGTCAAAAGAATTAAAAAGTATACCGGTATCAAAATAACTCTGACAACTGTGGCAGTTGCCTCATCTATTTCTCTAAAGCTTATTTGCCGTAAGTGGCTGAAGCATTTATGCAACTGCAGAATATTTTAGCTGACCTGCAGCTTTCCTTTTCCTCTCGCTGTCTGATCGATCACACCTTAAAATCTCCGCCTGTGGATAAAGCCTTATTTTTAAAATAGTTTAGATATCCAGAAGTGAAATAAACCCAACAAGAAAAAAAGAGTCTTTAGATATAAGAACTGGGGTGATTTAGACAAAGATTATACATCAAATTTACAGTGTGTTAGTGTTGGTGAAACAAATGTACCCTGAAATGTTTTTGATAGTAGTGATATTTTAAGACAAAGCTAAAGAATTTATCTACTCAAAAGGAAAAGTGATAATAAATGTTTCCCTTATATAAGTCTTGCCATTGTTTGGTCATGTATTTTTACCATTATTATTTCTTTGGGAAAAATATCTGTAAAAGATCTGACTAGTATCACTTAGTACCTGTTTCTTTTGTTTGTCTTCTTTTTAATTTTTCATTTGTATTCTATGGATCCTGATGTATACAATTTGTCTCATTTAAAGACTTTTTTTTGCTTTGTTTTTTTTTGTAAATGAGTGATAAGAGATTTGTCTCAGTTGTTTGACACCTAGCTTCCCTTTATGATTGGTTGTCGCATCCTGTGGCTTTGGTATGAAGATGCTTTTGTTTCACGCTGTGAACTTGATGCCCGACAACAAACCATGAACAGTAAGTAGTAGTAAGTATTGCACCTTTAATTCACTTATAATGAGGGAACTTGACGTCAGTTTCCTACACATCTGCCTACTGGTTAGACAACACTTTGTTTAAATCAAAGAAAATGAGTAAAAATACTACAATAAGCTTTTTAATGTAGTTTATGTCAAGGTGTTTAAACCTTGCGCACACTTTGCAGCAACAGAAGTTTTTGGAAGACAGTTTCTACATTAGTCCAGTCTAAAATCACAGGGCGCATAAGTTGTTGCTAAAGTCTGTGACTGGAAATATGAATATCAACTCTCCTTATTTTGTAACACATAAAGTTGACATCAAAAGAAACACATTTCACGTCTGAGCTGAGCTTGCGCAGCTGACAAGAGGTTATCATTACACTCAGGACCAAAACAAATCAACCAGTTTCTTCAGCTCCGTGTGGTGATAAAATCAGCCGCTCATAGCCAATACCACGTGCACTCTTGTATACAGAATGAGACGGGCACAGCATCTTGGTTTGTGAATTGCAGGCGAAGGTGAGTCCCTTAATGAAATGTGAGGCTTCAGAGGGACAGATCGGCATCAACAGGCTCATGATTAAACATAAGGGAAAGAAAAGGGGATGCATCATCATGCTCGTCATCGTCCTCGCATCTCTCTCACCCCCTCCCAAGGTGAGGGCGCTCTCCATCGCTCTATACCTCTCTTTGATCTCTCTTTCTCTCGCTCCTCCCCCTCCTCATACACTGGGAGGCCCTTGACACCTCAAGGAATGAGCTGCCCTTGGAGGACCGAGAGAAAGAGTGAGGGACAGGAGGAGTGATATACAGGCCTCTCAATCGTGACGTGCCGATAACCTGAACCTAGACACTACACATCAAGCCGAGACTAAATATAAAAACATAGAAACACCGTCACACTCAGGCAACAAAGAAAAACAAGGTTGCAGATGAATTTGCTCGTTTTTTTTGTTTTTTTTTGTATGAAGCATGGTGCACTTCATATACCGCAGGTTTTTATTCCCAAATGAAAACACAGGCCTGTCTATTCAAAGATTGTGACTTATCGACCTGGTGATAACATCAACATCGCTCTGACGGTGAGTGAAAGCGAGCAGATAGTGTAGCTATCGACTGTTAGACACACAGCCGTGTTTTTCTATATTTTCATCTTGGATCCCTTTTCTGAAGACTGCCAAACGTTGCTCTCTGCCCCCTGTCTGTCTTTCTTTATTTTCCCCTCTCTCTAATTCTCTGTTTCTGCTCACATCAATTGATGGCTGGCTGCGACTAGCGATGCCTGTGTTGTTCCAAGCAGAGCCGTAATGGAGACATTTGGAGAGGCAGAGCAGGGCAGGTTAATGCTCTCTGTAATGTGTGTGTGAACAGCGATTTATTTTTTCTTTCTTTTTTTTTTTTTTTGCGAGAGGCTCTGGGCCCTGTGCCACCAGCTCCAAATGTTTTTCCCCTACTAAACTCCTGACCCCAATCTGTGGCCAAGAAAGACAGAAGAGAGAGGGGAAATTGAGAAAGAGGGAGAGAAAAAAAAAAAAGCAAATGTGATTCATTGGGGGGGTCAAACTGGATCTGAATGAGAGAGGAAAAAGAGTGCAGATGCTGAAACTGAAGGAGTTTTCGCAGGCTTTCCCAAGGAAAGAATGTAAGAGAGACTAGTAAATAGATAATTGATCACCTGAAATGTTTCTCAACACAGAATTTCTCAATGTTTATACTGGAAATTCAGTGCTGGGAAGGCTACCTAATACCAGATCTAACTCAAACTAAATTCTACCTTGACAGATAGAAAATAATCATCATTAAATTACAAAGGGGAGAAGAAGGAAAGAAGGCTCGCGACACATGTAAACACCACAATTCAGCACAAAATAGCCCTGAAATGTCTTTCAGATCAATCATTCAGGCACATGGCGGCATTTTTCACCGCTCGCTGCGATGACAGGCTCGAACTTGTGTAGGAGTCATGTCAATTACATCTGAACAGGGAGGAGGGAGGGAGAGACGGGGGCTTCTAGTTGAAACACGCTTGTTCACCATTAGCGGTCGACATCAGCGCAGGAGATTATACTCGTATTTTACATCTCCTGCTGCGAGGCTGTCTTTCTCAGATACAAACGCTCTGAGGTGCTGCTGTGTTAAGCGACAGTGACACTATAGATTGGCGGGTTCCTTCAGGTCAGTGCGGATACTGTACGCTGTGTTAGAGATGAATCAGATGTTGGAGAAGAGAGGATGAACCTAGAACCTGACAAAAACTAATGCGGTCTCACACAACAGTCCTGCAGTAAATCCTGCCTTTATGAAGGTTATAACATTTTGTTTTTGTTCAAACTGTTATGAGGTGTTGATTCAACTACTAACTGATGAAGGCCCAAACACACTGGAAGCCATAATTGACGTGCCTCGTTTGACACACGTCAATTGATGCTCCATGGCGCACTGCAGGCATCAGATTTGAAATGCCAGCACCAAAGAACCTGCAGTCTTTCAGGAACAGGTCGTTATTTAGTGTGAAAATGTTGTTTATAACAGATACTCCCATTCATTTCCTATACATTCCTATTTGAGTAACATTACATGAAATTCCAACACTAGAGAATCAGTAGCATTTTGGGAAAAGTTCACCCCCAGAATTATTGAGAGATTAATTAAGGAAACCTCGCAAATTTTAGACCAATCGTACCAAAGAAATGCTACTTCTACTGAGTCGAATAAAACATTTATGACTCCAAATGTTCATAAACTATAGACTTCAGATCATTTATTACCACTGATAAACTTTATAAAGACGATTATATTGCTTTCAAACAGTACTTTGCCATCGGAATCATTGCAACACGCGCTCCCTCGAGGTGCAATTCAGATCTCGTTGGACAGGAACAAGTCTGCACAACAATTGCAACTGCGGGAAAACAGATTAGGTTACTGGGTTGTCATTTGATGCTCCAAAATCAAAACACGATTGGAGTAGGGGCACCAAAGTAGTTTGACGTGCCTTGTAATGCTTTCGGTTTATGTTCAGCCACTTAAAACAATAGGTGTAATATACAGTTCAACAGCACAACAAACTGCAGCCTCCAAAATTACTATAAAATCAATAAACCCTTCTCTAGTTATAACTAGGTGTACCTAATAAACTGGCAACTAGGTGTTTATAAGTAGCTATTATTAATCTATGGTCATGTCGGCAGCTTTGCTAGAAATATTATGGTGTTTCCCTCAAAAAGAGAGAAACAAGGGAGGAAGCACACAGCATTGTACGATCACTAAATAACACAATAGATAACATACACAGCATCAAGTTGCCATATTGACCCAAAAGATCTATAAACCGTATCAGCCTGAATATGAGATGATGTTTCACACTTAAACATTCAGCACTTTCTCTCTGTGTCTGTCTCCTTCCTCAGGTAGTTGTGAAGGAAAACAGTAGTTACCTGAATGCATCTTAACCTTTCCAAATTGTACATGATGTTTGGTTAAAACAATCCACAAGTTCATGATGATTCTCTTGAGATGATTTTAATATTGAAAGGCTACAATATGTTTATTGTTACATTTTATTAAGAGATTATTTATTGTATTTATCTTCCTGGATTTAGCGCTTATCTTGAAAGGTGTTGCAAAAGAGTGGATCAGAATTCAGAGCGACTCATATTCAATTCACTACAGAATGTTAGACGTACTTTGAATTTCGACTCCATAGTCTCTATAACTGGGCTCTGTCTTCATCTTCTCTTCTCATACCAATCTAACACCAAATAGATGGATGTGAGCGATACACAGAGGCTGAATTGAGGTAACACCTTGATCATGCCAATCTATGCCTTCTCAGATCTGTTTTCAAATGTTGATGGCATGTCACGTCTCTGCGCTTCTCCGCTCCACAAATGAAGCCCAGAAACTGAGATGCCGGAGCAGACTTGACCTGCGTAAAAATCTATCTCTAATCTGAAAGAAAAACAGAGATGAATTCTCGGTGAGCCAATTAGAGCAGCGACTAATCCCCTAGTAACTCGGCAAAGACATAAAGCATCCCTTTCTTTTCTCTCTCTTCCTCGCTCCCTCCGTTTCGCTCCACTTTCATCTCCCTGCTCTTTTATCTTATCAATAGGCACATATAGAGCGCTGCAGACACAGAGCGCCGAGCCTGGATCTTTCAAAAAACACTCCGTTTGTGACGTTTTACACCGATTGCCTGCATTCAACACTAAATTATATTAAATTCCGACATCACTTCACCTGCCTATGCGAGAATGATGGAGTTTGCAGCTCATACAACTAATGCAAGAGCAAAAAAAAAACTGACAGCTGGGTTTGTAATTCCACTAATGGCTCACAAAAGTATAATCCACTGGGTCGTATCATATATATCACAGTTTAGTTTTATACATTACGTGCATGTCATGCTTGTCCTGAGTGGACACAAAATTTACTAATGCATGTCCCACTCTGTGTTTTGCTATCTTCCTTTATGTTAGATCTAGTATACACACTTGATATAATTGATAGTGTCGCTTCAACTGTGTCTGTGAAACGGGAGGGGTTTTCTCCCCCCTTTCCAGTTAATGGCCACGTAGCATCGTCTCCACGTGGCGTCTGATTGGCTGAGAGCCACTCCACAGCAGCGGGGTAATAAAAGTTACAAATGAGAGCAGGCTATTAGAGCCATTGACGTGCGTAGGCTAGCTTGCTAATTAATTGATCCTGAAACTTCATCTATTCTATAGCCAGAGAGGAACCCTTAATTAATCAGCCTTTCCATATCGTTGTCCTCCTTTCTTTCAATCCTTTTCTCTCTCCTCCTTTAACCCCTCCCTCCGTCTCTCTCTCTCCTCCTAATGTCTTTTTTAATTGTGAGGTGAAAATGCCCAGGGTCCCATGGGCTGGCATGGAGTGCAGGTTCTGGAGTTGTGGAGGAGATAGAAGAAAGAAAGTGTGCGTTGTGCGGGTGTGTATCTGCATGGCTGAGATGTGTACTTTGAACAGCGAGCCTCCGGTGTTTCAAGAGCCTTTCAAAAAGGGAGGGGCGTGACGAGGCTGGAGTGGTCCCCTTTGTACCCTCACCCCTCCTCTCCTTCCATCTTTCCTGGCAGAGGGGCTGATTTATTGGGGCTTCCCAGCCATCCGTCAGAGCCAGCAGCGCTGGCTGCATTAACCCCAGAGACAACCCCGGCACCCGGGGCCCCTAAGTGCTTCCAAGTGGCCCTCACTCTCCCCACTGGTGAGGAACCCCCCCACCCAGGCTCAATCGATGTCGTAAATTACCCATCTAACTCCCTAAAGTCGATAGCCCACAAGATGATGTTTGGACAGACAAGGATTTTTACAGCTTTTTGTTTTAATGGAAACTTAAAAGCCCAATCACTATTTTTTGGCTGCGGCGAGTATACTCACAAATTAAGTTTTAATTATCAGCATTCTGTGTGTTTTTCAGCTGGTAACAACTCTGAGTCTGATGTTTACAAACTTAACTTGCTGGCTCTTGTCATTCTTGTTAGGTATTAAGAGACCTGTCAATCAATAAGTCTTTTTCATGGGAGACATTTTATCACAGTAGGAAGAGCACAGGTGCAAATAGCAAAAATAACAACAGCTGAATTCCATTTAGCTGCTTCAGTTTCCTTGCTCCTTTTCCACAGCACATATTTTAACTTGTCACAGCAGAAAAAAACTCAGGTGTTACAAATGAGTGTCTCAGTAAGCCATGACACTGACAGCGAACCAGTATGCGCGATACCAGGATCTTGAAACTGAAGCAACTAAATGGAATCCAGCCATCATTCATTTTAACATGTTAAAGTGTCTTCTGTGCAACAGGCCTATTCTGTTACAATACCACAAGACAGAAAATATATAAATGAAATTATTATTTTTATTATCTAACAATTCAGTTCAAATAGAAGCTTCACTGAGTACCGACAACTATTTCCAGAAAGCAATAAAATGCACAATTGACAGTTGCATGACAATGGTTTTTATTTTAGTGGTTTCAGCTTTTTTGAAAACCACTGTAAATCATGTTGCATTGCAGAAATTAAACACATGAAGTGAATAAAAACAAAAGCAGAAGAGCCATCTTGAAATGTTGCTTATTATTTAGGAATGTACACATCTTGCTGAGTTGAATACAACCTCTTCACAGAGTACAGATGTATTATTTTTCTGTTCTTTCTTCTTGTTATTTGCCCGCCAATCGTTACTGAATAAGGATGATTCCTGAACAATAAATTTTTAAAAGAGAGTGTGACTTGATAAAAGCCGTGAAGGACAGCAGGCGTGTTGTGAAGGGGTGTTGTGGTTTGTATGGACCAAACAGGCGGCGGGGTCAGCCACATTTCCACTTGACTTTAAATGCTTGGCTTCTATTAAGTTGGCCCAGTGTGTAAGGAACAAACAGCCAACACTGGTAATGGTTTCTGCCTGACTCCTTGACACATTCAACCCCCCTACCACACGCACGCACGCACACACACACATACACACGCACACCTTGCTTTTTCTATTTCTCCCTCTCTTTCATTTTCCAGGATATCTTTTTTTCCTCCTGCTCTTTCTCCCACTCCATCACCCCTCCCCTCTTTTCACATCAAACACTAATGTTTCCTTCAAATTCCTTTTCCTCTCTGTCTGCCAACTTTGAAAATCACAGGAAATTACGCTAAGAATTGGCAAGGTTTTTTTTCTTCTTCTTCTTCTTTTTTCTTTTTTTTTTGCTTTCAACTTCCAAAACAGACGCTTTTCTCGTGTGGCCTGTCATCCCCAAGACACCCGCCTCCTTATTCTACTTCCTCCTCTTCCTCTTCTTATTTTTTCTTCCTCTGCTGATATGTTTGTTCTGGCTCCCATCACTCCTGTCTCTGTCTGTCACAGGCATGCATGCAGACGCGGCATGACGCTAACTACACCTAATGCAAGTTCTAGGCTTATTTGCTGCAGGCTGGTAGGAAAGGTTTTTTTTTCTCTCTCTCTGAGACATCAACAGTGAGATCAGTGTCTGTGCATGCCTCCTATGGCTGGATCAAGGAAAGGAGGCCATGAGCAGAGTACCTAATTGGTAGTGAACTGCTCTGTTAAGAATGTGTCGGAGAGTGTGTGAGAGTGCATGTACGATTGCATCAACACGTGAGCAGGTGTACTGTCTGTGCAAGCATGTACTGTATGTGAGTGAAGAAACGGAGAGAGCTCCAGACATTAAGCTTGAGGGCCTGAACTGGTAAACAAGGTCCCCCAGAAACAATGACTCAACCTGGACTGAAGGGTCACACATCGCCTCCGGGTTACACACGCAGTGAGTACCTTTACATGTACACCAATAACTCTACCGCTGTAAACAACCAGATTAAAGTAACAGCACAGTCACAGTGTTTGTATGAACTATAGGAGAGGTCTTTGTGTAAGCTCTTAGCTCCCTGCACAAGCTCATTCTTATATATATATAACTGTGTCAATACAGCATGTAGGTGTTAATGTGTTTATGTATGTAAATGTCACAGTGCGGATATCACATCTTTTTCATAACTGTGTATTTTAAGGTGGAGACAAATATACAGAAATAATAATAGATAGCTGATCTGACATGATTTCTGGGTACAGACATGCCACAGAAATTCAAAACATTGTCCAGCTCTGAAGAATCCAGCTCTGGGAATCAAGTTATACTTATTCTGGTTATAACGTCTTTTCATACACACACACACACACACACACGCGCGCACACACACACACACACACACACACACACACACACACACACACACAAACAAAAATCTAGCAATGCAGTGTTTTGCTTTGTTTGTTTTGTGTTTGTCATCTCAGATTTCTGACTCCACCCCAAAACAATAGAGGTAAATAGAATTCTGTTTGTGGTGCTCAAAGCATCAAACAATGGTATATTGTCCCTGGTACTCTGGATAATCACCGACCCTGCTGTCAACAATTTTCATAGGGACTATCTTTTTAGTGGAAAGTAGTTCAAATAAAAACTGTTTACAGGGAGGTCTCTGGATTGTCTTGAGTAACAGGAACACAAATTGTGGATATAGATGTTGCCTTTGGGCTTTTTTATTTTTTGGCTTGTTTATCTTTATTATTTTGGGGGCATTTTATGCTTTTATTACATAGCAACAGCAGAGAGATGGCAGAGAAAGAGGGTAGAGATGAAACAGCGTGAAAAATTCCATATCAGAATTAAAGCAACCAAAATTATCACAGATATCAGTATCATCATAGAAGTAATATAGTAAAATAATGTCATAGCCAATATCTTATGTAAACAAATAAAAAAACATATAAAATGTACATTAATCAACATTAAAGATAGACTGTCTTTAAAATGCTTGCTTGACTGTGTCGCTGGTCAAGAGGACAAGGAAACAGTAGCATCACTGGGTTTGCCTGCTGTACACCCACTCAAGGGAATAGTGGAACAAATCCACAAACAGAGCGCTAAACAGGAAGTCGGCCATTTGGCTACTCTCAGCTTAGACGATGTAGGTCTCTGGTGCACCTGCTCTACAGGTCTCACAATGTGGACGACCTGAGTAATTTCATTATGTGGAAACTGAGCTTTTTTGTAATTCATGCACCACTGAGCAACTTTCGGGGCCCCGCCTCCAACGCTGTATCCAGGTCTCACACTACATCCATGTGCTAGACAGTAGTTACCGTGAGTTTTTCAAAGTGCGGTAATCAAACACAGATTTAACAATTAAAAATTCTAACAGTAATACTAATCATCAGGAATTTTACCAGAGTTTATTGTGTAACCGGTCACAGTTTCATCCCTAACAGAGGGACAAAGAGATGCAACAAAAGCCCCTGGCTTTGAACAGGTGATGTTGTGTTTCATAGTTGCCTAAACTATGGGGTGACCTGCAATTTTTAAACATTGTGAGCACCAGAGACAAAATTCAAGTCATCACTGTTGTACTAGGGTGGTGGTCAGATGTTTCAAAACCTAAGCAAAGATTACAAAACCTATTATATGGCAAGATATCATACAGGTAAGTGACAAAATAATAATGTACCCTTAGATTAAAAAATGAAATACCAATAATTGGAGTGCTGCTCTAATCAGGTGCAATCAAAATGATTGTAAGTGCATTCATAACATATATCCAAGCTGTTACAAAGATTACTTTTGACACTGTGTGTGTGCGCGTCTTATAAAAGGACAGAGGTGAGCCCCTACACACCCAATACCTCTGCTGGATGAAATGTATGTATTGCAGTGGAGTTCTTATTTAATATGAGTGGGGCTTAATTTTAGCAGGATTTAATCATAATAATGAAAGGCAGTCAAAGAGGACCTTTTGTTCCTCTGCTAAAACCCCCTACACACACTCTAACACACGCACACACACTCTCAGTCCTGGGGAAATCACAGAGACAGACGTACATGCATATCTTTGTTGACGTCACGTTGCCTGGCAACATCCCAGCATGCTTGGCTGTGACAAGCTGAGGTCTCAGCCCTGAAGCGCAGTGCATCATGGGGGATTGTGTGTGCCGCGTCTTACATCACCCACAATCCCCCCTTGCTGATGCAGCCACAGTCAAGATGGTGAGAATGTTTTTTGCAGCTGATCCTGGGGCAGTTTTATAACATCTGAGGGTTAAGGAAGAGGGTGGGGTGGCTGATTTCTCCTCCTCCAGACACAGCTGCAATCATGTCCATCTTAACGGCATTTGGTGCATCTTTTGATATGTAATTAATAGTCACTTTAAGACTTGGTATACAGTATATTTTGCAGTACACATCTGGGGCATTCATTTTTAGCCCTCCCTGCTCCTCCCTGATCAGACCCCTGACCGCTTTTCTGTAGGTGAGGCTCATTACGCTCATCTGAGAGTGTGGAATTAAACCTCCTCCTCCGAACTCATTACTGTGAGCTAGATTTCACCGGCTGCAGATAGGCAATGCGGTGGTGCTGCTTTTAAAGCCAGAGCCAGATAATTAGAAACTTTAGAAGCGCATTTCCCATGGCTATAGCCAGAGTGAACAACTAATTCTATTTGAACTAATTACGTTCCATAGCGCTACGTTCGGGCTATGTAATACGCCCGAGGATTTCATCACAAATCAGTAGCAGGGATGTATTTCTGTGCGTCTTACTGACTGTACGTCGTTATGCATTGGCACTTCTCTCACTTCATGTGTGCACCCCCACTCACTCCCCAACTGTGTGTATTGAATGCTGCAAACCCCCCGAACAGGCTCAATAATGCTCGTTTTGGGGGTGTGTGTTGACATCATCAAAATGCGTCAAATTGGGTTGAGACCTGCACCTTGGGTAATGTAGTCTAAGATGAAGGCTTCCTGTTAGGACTGCAGAGCACAGTGTGACCAGTGAGACAAAATTAATGATGTCTGATAGAGTAAATTAGTGGTTTAGCATGACACCTGAAACTTCTTTGGTAATTCATGGTGATATAACCTAACTTTTTTTTTATTTGTAATTGCTGGTATAATAAGTTCTGGCTTCAGCCTATACCTTTTCAATAACTGCTTTAATTTGTTTTTGACATTGACTATTAATTTTTTTTGTAGCTTTTAAGCTGTTTATCTATTTATTTATTGAAACTAAAATATAAAAAAAGAAGATAAATTCAATTTTTAAATATTATTATTATATTGTTATACACCCATAATCAACTGCTGTAATTTTTTGACATTAACTCATTATTTTGGAGCTTTTTAAGATATTTATTTATCTATTTATTTATTCTAACTTAAAGACCAAAATAAAGATACATTTAATTAAAATTTTCATATATTTTTTATATTATTATTAATCATAGTAAAAACACCTTAAAATAAATACATTAATGAGAAGATATAAATATAATTTTGACATTAGTGCTCCCCCAAAGCCACAAAAGACTTCAAATAACTGTTGCTGTATAATTTTCTATTCCCCATACGCTGATCTTCATTTGTAAAAATAGTGTCGTAACCCTTTAAGTCTTTGTGCACATTTCAGTACACCTATTTCTTAATGTCATTTCTATCTCCACATGATGTTTTCTTTAAAAAATACAACATATATCTTCATTGAATAAGGTGTAAGAGTCTATCTACATATAAATACACGAGCATCACACACCAGTTTTCTCTGCTACTGCTGTATGCAGATTTGTACGATATTTTTAAGACAATGTAGGAAATCTGTCTGTCAGTCCATCTGTGTTTCTCTCCTTCTCTTTCTATCTCTGTGGTCTTGCTATGTGTGGAAGCTCGCTCGCTCCAATAAGAGGTGTCCAAGTCCAGACCAACAGACCAGGCTGACTAAATATAGCAGGCAGTGACAGCAGGGGACACTCCCCCCTTCTCCCGCTGTGGTGCTCAGTACTGCTGTTTCACTTCAAACTACACTGATGGAACTAGATTGCCATAAAAACACACACACAGAAGAAGTTTGCTTCGTGCCAAAAATGTGGGACACACACATCTTTCACGCAAACACATACATACAGTACACGCAGATTAATACACATGCATACTTTCTCTGTATCTCTCCCTCCAACACACACACACACACACACACACACACACACACACACACCCATCCAGTCCAAATGGGATTTACTTAAGACTCAATAAAGCAGACAGAAGCACTATTGTCTCCAACACAGGCCTATTGTGTCGCACAGAGAGACTGTGACGTGGGTCGGCTGTGCTGCGTCTATGTTTACTACACAGAGAGCATTCCATTACACACACACACACACACACACACACACACATACAATTAAAGAGACATGCATACAAAACATCAAACAAGCATGCACACACACATATACAGTAGAGAAGCATATAGAAATACATAATCAAGCATTCAAGCACTCAATCAGACAAGCATGAAGTATGAACATGCTTACACACACACCACGCATAGCCCCCACCCACCCACCCACCCACCCACGCACACGCACACACACACACACACAAACACACAGCATCAAACCCATCTCGCTCCAGTGGGAGTCTAAGGGGAAACTGAGTGATGAACAGGAGTGACACCACCACATGCCAGGGTGTGAGATGTGCTGCCTGGTATTTTAGGCTGCGTCTCAAATTGAACATGCCAAGCCTTCGGGGGAAAATCGCTAGAAGAATGTTCACTGCGAGAAGCAAATGTCCCACAGCAATATCGCTTATACCAGCTACAAAACCTGGATCGGCACCGCAGAGGGGCCTGACTCATTCATGAATCACACTGAGATGCGCACGTACAAAAGACGTAGTGTTGGGGTTTGTTGACATACCTGCTGCTGAGGATATTGCATCCCTCCCATACCCATTTGGCCCCTCCCCTGCATGCTCATTGGATATCTGTGAGGAGGAGGCGATGTGTATGGCTGGCTAGGAGGGTAGGGCCCGCCTCCTGGCTGCTGTGGGGTGGAGTAGGGGTTGTTGGCCATGCTGTAGAGCTGCGAGCGCTTCATAGCCATGAAGTCCATGGAGGACACCTGTAGAAGAAAAGAGGGATTAATATATGTCAAGAGCACTTTACAAGCATTTACAATGGTGTATCGTGATTGGTTGAGGATAGTTCAAATGTATTCATCCGTATGCCAAGTTGGACAGAAGTCCACTTAGTGCACACACTCCAAACCACAGCCATCATTGATTTATCTTATAATTGCACAGCCAGCGGAAGCCTTAAATTAATGTCTACAGGTCATAAATGAGCTACAAATGGAATTAAGTAAGCAAAGATGTTTATTGCATAGCTATCAGTAGCAAACTTTGCTGGACGAGGGCCAAAATATAATGATTTAATTAAAACCTGAAGCCTGTATCTTTGTTTTAATGTCTGAAAGGGTTTTAAAAGTGTTGTAAATGTTGTTTAAAACGATGGGAAGCAATAGCAATAAAAACTCTATGGCCTTGTTCCCACAACCACAGCCCAGCGGTGCCAGTAATCGCCGTACAGCGCTCACTCTCACTTGCTCGTTTTTGCATGTTGCTGCCTGCAGAAAACTGGCAGAAATACTGATAATTACATTTCAGTTTATGCTCTCCTGAATTCACGTAAGAGAACAGGTAAGGAGGTTGAGAGTCTGGCAGGGATTCAGACTTTGCATGACAATTGTGACAAGGCATTTCAAGTTCGCAAGTTTGAACCCCGGGAGAGAATTCAGGGCAGTGAAGCAGTCAAAAGTACCGGCTCTCCAAAGCTACACCTTGGGAGCTAGCGTCTTATATGAACACAAAACAAAATCAAAGAGAAGAAAGAGAAGGTGTCAAGGGCGATTTATTCCATTGTAAGTATTTCAGAGCCTTTTTAGAGGTTGTTTGGGGTCTCAGTGAGCCATTGGAAAATTCCGGTACAGTGCGTCAGGCTAATGCTAATCCGTCACCCGTAGCGGCGTGTTTGTCTGTCTGCCGGGCAGATAATGTGGACTTCTTCTATCTTCCCTCTCTCCTCTCATGCTTTCTCCCTTTTGTCTCCGCCGTGTAGGATCATGTGTGATTTATGACATTTTGTTCCTACTGTTTCTTACACACACACACACACACACACACACACACACACACACACTTTCACTTCTCCTCTCTCATCTCCAACTAACCCCCTCCTCCCCCTCCTCCTCCTTCTTCTTCACCACCACCAGCTCCCTCCTCAGTTCCCTCTCCTCTTCCCAACTCAATATCACCTCGTCTAGTGTAGAGAAGAAATTGCCGTTGCCTCATATTGCCAGGCTAATATCAAGAAGACATGTCAGGGGATGGGAGCACTTTATTCAGCAGGTTACGTGCGGACGGTTACGGCGCTCTAGCTTTAAAGTGGTTTTGTCTACTGAGGCATGTGCGTGGAGTACATTGGACTATTTCACAGAGTGCGAAAGAAGAGAAGAAGAGAGAGAGAGAGAGAGTGTGTTTGGGTAGCCACGGAGAGAGAGGAATGAGTACTCTTGGGTGTCTAAAAGTTATTTCACAGCATGGCGTTGTATGTGGGTGTGTGTGAGGAGAGAGGGTTATCCTGCAAAGGTCTGCATCACCAGGATTTCGAGAGCCTAATCCTAAGAAAGAGGGAGAAAAAGCCTTTTTGCTACACGTGTGTAGAAGTCCTGTGCTCTTTACTTTGCCCTCCTCACATATGAAACAAAAAATAAGTAAAGCATTCCCTAAGACGCCAAAGCTGAAGTCACCGAGTGCACCAGCAGCACTGATGTAAAATGAAATATTTAACCACCGGACAAAACTGACACCTCATCTGACAAAATGATTGCCAGCATTAGAGTAAAACACATTAGGGAATAATTAAAGTTATGAGCCATTGTGGTGTAAAACCCGTTTAAAAATGCTTTTGATAGAAAAATCATTTGTATTTTTTTAAATTCTGATGGATGAACTACAAGTTCAAAAGGCAAAGTCGGTTCTGGATTGGACTTTTTTGGAGAGAGAGACCTTGAATCATCACATTATTTGTCTCGGCTCCTTATTGCTCAGTAAGATGATGAAGAGCCTGACTGAACAGGAACGAGAGTGATCTAATAACTTAATTCAGAATGCAGCTAAAACAGATTTAGTCCTCCAGTGTGTCTGAGAGGAGCATTATACAGAGTTAAAAGGAGAGATTTGTTTAAGAGTATTTTTTGATGTGCTAAAACTGACTCTGGTCATATGTTTCTAATGTAGCCATAATGGGTTTTTTTGCTCGAGTGGAGGGCGACACGTGACCTGCCTTAATGTTTGTACACTCAGAACACGCCACAAGCCAGACACACACACACACACACACACACACACACCCAGGTCCGCTAAGCGATATCTGCAGCGAAAGGGCGACGCTCTCCAGTTTCTGAAAATCCAGGGCACTGTGCCACCCGTGATATGGGACACACACCCCCTCCCCAGCTCCATCCAGTTCACCAATCCATCTCAAGAGGTCCTCCGTTTGCCAAAAATGCTGAGCGCAACACAAGTAAATCCCCTCACACGGCTGCCAAGTGTAAACACACGCTTGCAAAAAAAAAAAAAAAAAAAAAAAACCTTTAACTGCTGCACTTAGAAAGGCACTGGACACAGAAAACAACTTCAGAGTTTTGGGAGAGGGGAAGTGGACGCTCAATTAAACACACACACACACACACACACACACACACACACACACACACACATGCACAGAAATGTGTATTAGCAGAATCTTGGCTCTTGCTGTTGATCTCTCTCTCGCTCTCTCGCACACTTGTGGGAAATTCTTAAATAAAACAGCCACAATAAAAGGATATAGAGCTATCTAATACATTGGTCCATCTTCCACACATGGCATTATCCACACCTGTCCACGGAGGCAAAAAAAATGAGTATTCTCCGCCTCCCCAAACGGAGTCCTCATATCTGCTCTCATGACAAGTTCCACTAAATGAGATTTCAGCCCACTGCAGCCTTTTCCTAGAGATATGCCCACCATTTCCCTCACACCACCAGGCATAAAAAACGACAACAATTCTTGACAAATTGAAACATTATTTTTTTTCCTCCCCTCGGAGAAATGGCTGTACTTAGGAAAAAAATTATGAATATGACACGAAGTGAATCGTGTCTGCGCCAGGAGGGACAGCAGATAAAAAACTAGAGGGAATACGCAGAAATTGTTTTTTATTTTCTTCAAATGTGTTTTTCACTTTTGTTCATCTGGGCATGCCATTCAATGGAGGAGGGGGAGGAGGCACGGGAGACAATAGTAATTCAACTGCTAAATTTAAAATTCAATTTATGAACTCCTCTCCAGCGCTCTGACTCTCGTGAGCTTTTTTTTTTTCTTTTTTTTTTTTGGAAAACAAAGCCATTAAAACAGAACATGGGTGAAATTACTGTGGGGTGAAACCTGCTAAATTGCTTTTCTGAGCTCAATCGACAACATTTTTATGTTGCAAAAAAATGATTTTATTCCTCCTCACTTTAATGTGCTAAGTTGTTAATCAGAAAGAGACAAAATGCTCGACACAAAAGGCTCGGATATGTGGATTATGAGACACACACTGGGATCAAACAAACATAAAACAATATTGGTAAATGGTTATTATTCCAATTTCATTTTGAATGCGGGAATTATTTTTATAAAAAAATCCTCTGATTTATCAGCCATGGCGAATGAACATGTTCGAACAGGGCTTACATACACACAGATACACACACACTCACTTACACACTGTGTCCCTGTGGCTATTGCTACCCTTGTCCTTCACACCAGATGACCAAATCATCACCTGTCTGCATCAGCCCTTCATTTCAGTTATTTACTATCCACACACACACACACAGAGGATACAGTGACAGGGACAGGCTCACCCACTTAGCAGGTGTAGTAACAATACAGTGGGATCAGTGTTGCCAGATAGCAGCCTTCAGGGCTGTAGTGTTTCCACTAAAATCCTGTTTTTGTCTGATTCAAACAGCTTGGTTGTCTTCACAGAACCAACACTGCAATAAAAGCATCCTTTCATATGTTCTTTATGGACTACAAGCTGCTTTATTGAGCGACGGCTACTTCAGAAATTGTTTGAACCTCAAAGGAGCAGTTCAGTGAACTATTATCATCCATTATATCACCTAGTGGTTTAATACTGTCTAGAACAACAGATTTCTTCCTGCTGGATAGGCAACAGTTCCTAAAAGAAAACACCTCATGAGCGGCTACAGTGAGTATATTGGTGCTCTAAAGCTCACTGTACCTAGCTGCCTGGATACTCCTGAGTTTTCAGTGTGATGTACTGTGCAGAAATAGCAGGATTCATATTTTTCAACTATCATATTATAAAACCTATTCCACACTCACATGGCGCAAATTAGTGCCTAGTGAAAATGCTTCTAAATATCACCACAGCCGAACGCATCAAACCTGATTGTGTATGAAAATTAGCCCCAAGATGCCTTTTTGGTATTGATTATCTTCTCTTTTCCTTGGAAGGACTACTGCTGAATGCCTTCTTTTATACCTGTCTAATGAATCCATTTTAGCCTTGTGTGTGTATTTGTGAGGAGAAACAAATAAGGATAATTATTGTCAACGGATCCTCTTTATCCTCTGTGCCGCGTCTGTCTCTGGAGAATCAACATGCTGCAGCCAGAGCTGGTTGGTCTGCTGGGACAATCGGCCTTGTCTTTTATGTGTTTTATTTATACCATGCAGCAGAGCACTCTCCAATTCCTATTACACTGCAGGGCCCGGCGATGCCTCGGCCTCCAGAACAAAGCTCCGCATTTCAGGCTTGAAACCCTGTGCATTTGGGCCTGCTGTTTCAAACACACACACACAAAAAAATAGAAAGGCTGGAAAAGAGAAAAGATGGGAGAGGAGGAGAGGGGGAGAGAGAAAGACGAGAAGAGAGACTGCAGCAGTGGGCGAGTACAGATCGAGTTCCATATTAATGTGTGCAAATTCCCCCGCTCCTGCTGACTAAGATTAGAAAAATTAATTTCATGGATGCAGAGACAATACTGATGTCATCAAGCGGAGAGGAGAGGAGCAGCGCACTGTTAACTCCTCCCTGCCCGGCCTCCATGAGGAATAGATCACTCTTTAGTATCGCTCCATCGCTTCATTTCACTGCCAGGATTCAAGCAAGTTAACTTACACTAAACACAGACAACAACACACAATACTTAGCCTCGACAGATCACTCCTATCGTGTTACCTCATCCTAAAAACACAACTTATTGTGTGAGTGTGTAGTGAAGTAGCTGAGCTGTGTGCATGGTGCTGTTCCCATGTGACTTCTGCATCGCTAAGAGGACCAGATTCAGTGAATTATGTCTCGAAACACAATCTCATCCTGCATCTCAGCACGCACGCCTTGTTAGTAAAAAAGTCTCGTAATGAATGACAGTGTGAAGAGTAGCACTGGTCCGCGGGGAGCTGGGCAGAGCCAAATTGCCTTTCCTCGGCCCAATATGCCTGGATGGCACAGGCAGCAAGGCATGAAGGCTGGCTAGCAAAGAGAAGCATGAAATTATCTGAGGAGAGAGAGGTGCAAGGGAGTGACAGCCGTAAAGGAGACGAGGAGAAAACGCATTCGTACACACTGTATGTTTAGCAATGACGCCGCGAGTTGAGAAAGAAAGGCAGACAGAGAGAAGCCAGATAAGAGGCTGCTGTTATGCGGCCGAGCGGCTTGCTTTTGTGTTTGGCGCAATGCACATAATTGCTCTCTCTCCTGTGTCGTCCTCGGAGCTGTTGATCGGTGTGCCCTCTGCGTTTGACACCAATATTTACACCACACACAAACACATGCTCACACACACACATCGGGGTACTCAGAAACACACCCGTCTCCTTCCAATCCCCCCCTCCCATGTGCATGAGGAAAAGTTGCCGAGCGTTTGGTTCGTCACGGCCAGCACAAAGACGTCATTAAGTGAGGGGAGGAGGGGGGATGGAAGAGAAGAGGGAAGAGGGGAAGGGAGGGAGCAGGAGAAGGAGAGAGGCTGCTTCATCTGTCTCAAGTGAGATTGGGGTCGCGGGGTCACCCCAGCCCTTTTCCTTCCCCAAGACTAAGAGCTGAAGAAGCAGCAGTGACAGAAAAAAAGAGGAGAAAACCTCAATGACAAAACGAGATGCGGCTGACATGCCTGCGACACGCCATTAGAGAATGAAAACAAATAAAATGCAATCGTCTGCAAACAGTAGAGGAAACACGTGTGGAGGAACACAGACTGCAAATTTGCCAGTCAAATCTCCTGCCAGGATGCAGTTTTCCAAGACAGAATTCATTCAGATTTCCACTGTATAACAAGGAGTAGGCTCAAGGATAAAAAAGATAAACCTGCACAGGTTCTAGTTACAGCAAAAAGGGTTTTTTTTTTTTTTTTCCAGGGGACATTTTGTTGTGTTTTTCAAGTCTGGTCAGAGATCAAAATTCTTCATTCTCTTCTCTTCTAACACGTTTTTTTCATGTGCTGAGCATGTGTTTTTAAATCATCTGACAAACTTTGCTACAAATCAGCAGTGTTTCCCCTTGAAAAAGTTTCTTGCTGGGTAGAAAATCCATTGAAAAGCCTCTAGGTAAGACTGGTACAAGTATTGCTTTGAAACCGATGCAAATTAAATGCTTTCAGGAAATAGGGAAGGCACCTCTCGCAGCGCTGCTTGCCTATTTTCATAGAATCTGTTTATGATGTGGAGGAGGGAGAGCCTTGCTACATTCCCGGTCTTTTCTTGTCTCTCAGTCCTATGTGTTTCCTGCCTGCCGCGACCCTGGGACAGCAGAGGGCCGCTGCAAAAAAACCCATTTCATCTAAGGGCCGTGGTGGAACGAGAGGAATGTGCTCCTCTCTAACTTCCCCAGCCCGCAGAACCCCATGGAGAGATGCTGTTACACAACCAAATGAAAGAGAGAAAAAAAGAGGGGGGGCAGGGGGGAGGAAAATAACAATAACTCCATCTGCCCCAAAGAGAGAGAACAGGCTATTTGAGTAAATGTGCTGCCCTTTCGCTTCCCACGTCTCCCAGAGCCGAGCCGAAATGCTGGTATTAAATATGCAGGCTCGATTCCCCCCTTATTCAAGGAAATCACCACCTTTGCTAATGGAATGGTATTGGAGAGGAACTGCGTTTCTACAGCTTGGATAATTATGAACGAGGTCCCGTATCGCCAAGTGTGTTTATGAATTAGCAATGGTTATTCATGATATTGTGCTCAGAGTAGGGTGAAAATACATAAGTGAATACTAAGCGAGCAGACCAACAGAAACGATGCTAAAGGGTCCTGAGGGGGCTTTCTCTGCCATCCATTAGTCTTCCCTGTAAGGCAAAGCTTAACGAGCTCCTCAGGCTGGGAGGCTGGCCATTGAGGGAGAGAGAGCAGAGTAAATTATGAATGCAAAAGCTCCATCTAAAGCAAGACCACAATAAGCCCACATCCCTGCTATTAAGCTCTTTCCCACCTTTCCACCTTGATTTTTTTTTTTTGGAAACACAGGTGTATTCCAATGACAAAAATGTCTTTCATCAAGGTATTAATAAATAGTAACAATATTGTATCTATAAAAAGCAAGTTGTCAAACTAGGTCATACCCGTGGTGCAGTTAAAGAGGCTCCCCACTAAAAACAAGGATTTACATTCAGGCTGTTTGTCTTGGAGCACTGCCCAGTCCTCCAGGGTGAAACCATCCATGCTCCTCCTGCGGGTAATCCATCACTTAAAAACAAAAACACAAATAACAAACAGATATCCTGACCTTCCTTCCTCAGGCGGATATTAGATACTCATTAAAAGTCACCTGAAACAATTTGAACCAAATTGATTTCATTATCGGACTCGGCACGACACGCCAGGCCCCCACGTCTGATAGCTCAGCGGGAAATTTACAAAGTTAATTAGAAAAAAATTGATTTTCATATCATTTTTTCCCCCCTCTGCTTTACTTTATGTCACTTTACCGTCGCGGAGTGACATGTAGAGGGGCTTGTTGACGCACAGCGGCGGCGCTGTTCAGTGTGAATGGGAACACAGCAGGTTAGAGGCTTGAACATTGTAAGTGGAACCAGAACATTTATTCCAGCTTTCAGTGGTAATAGAACAGCGTGTGTGTGTGTGTGTGTGTGTGTGGTTATGACAGATTGTGTAATAAGAACGGTACAGTTCTTCCTCTCTCAAACGTCTATGCAAGAATATCTCTTCACCTTTTGCACACATGCACTCAAACACACACCCCACCTTGTTTTTCCCCACACCTCAATATAATGGCAGCAGTGGCAGACGTGGCCTTGATTTTCTTGTGTAATGAATGTGAGCCTCCACTCCACTTCCACCCCGCTGTGAAGGCTTCCCCCAGAAATGGGCTCCTCGACCTGGGCCAGGGGCCCTGGAAATAGGCTTCCCTCCCCCCACTGCAGCCCCTCCAGGTCACCCTCTGGGAGGCCCCAGGCTCTGTGAGTCCGGGCCAGGCCTCCCATCTCCAGGGCCCTGACTGGGAATCAATCACCGAAGCTGGCTGGGAACATGAGGTGGGGGAGCCGGGTCGATCAATGAGAGCCTGTGGGAGCCCTGATGCATGGCCTGACTGCACATGCACACCTCTGACTCACACTTAACTCCACCATTCACTCCCATTATTGCTATGCCTCAGGGCAGCTATGTTTACAGTGGACTGAATGTGCCAGACCATATGAATAACATATGACTGAGAAAATTGAGTGATATTTGCTACTAAAGGGCCCATAATTAGATTTGGACATGATCACGCTGGAAGTGACTGTGCCTATATACATCTCCTGTAGAGTATCCAACCCTTTTTAATTCTTTTTCATTTTCATCTTTGAATTTTCGTCGCTATACGAGAAAAGACACAAAAGCTAAATCTGCTATTAATTCAGCTTTGAGTAAGACTGTATCTAGATCAGAGCGAGCCACTCCATGGCCAGAAAAGCACCCTGATTGTGAGTTGTTTTACACGCCGAACCTTGACCGACCTTTTATGTTCAGGTTTTTATTAAAGGCCAGACATATTAAAGGGATGCACATATTTCCCAGGGGCCACAGATCCTTTGGCTGCAAAACACACATTTCACCATGTGTCCGATTCTGTGAAAGGTGGGTGTGTGTCTGCGTGTATTTCACCCACATGCGATTTTCATGTGAACCAGTGTATGTATGATTTTAAAGAATATGAGTGCAAGTTAAAGTGATTTTGAAAACAATATGCGAGCTAACTGTGTTTGTGAGTGGATGTATGGACGTACACACACACACACACACACGCACACACACACACACACACACAAACACCCATCAGTGTAATAATCAACTGTAAGTACACAGCATGTCTGTGAATGTCTGCCAGTATCGCTAAAACATGTGTGTAAGTATTTTGTGTGTGTGGGTATGCGTGTGTTTGTGTGAGTGTGTGATCAGTGCGTACCATCTGTGTCCAGATGTTGCGTAGAGAGCAGGCTGCGTGGACAGCCAGACAGTTGGCAGGCCTTCTGACAGGCCTGTGTTCCTTATTGATAGAGGGATCACAGAGACAGAAGAGTCAGCCGTGCTCAGCTAGACCACAATATTGTCCGCTCTGCTGTTATTCATCCCAGTCAGCCAGGAGAAAATGGGATGTTCTGAGCCAAGTTTATAGCTGTCAGATCTGGGCCAAATAGGAGTTGAATAGGTTTCAAACATTTGGAAAACAGCATGAGGAACGTTTGATTTGTCATACAGATGCCGCCAGATTCTTGTGCCAGAGCTGAAGAATTTCATTGTATTTCATTTCTGACAAGGATTTTAATACAGATGACAATAAAGCTGAACCTGAAGTGCACAGCCTAGCCCAGTGGGGTGAACTATAGCAAGGGCCAACATGTTGGTGGAGCGGCCCGACTGGTTCTTGTGTAAGTGTGTGTGTGTGTGTGTGTGTGTGTGTGTGAAGGTGAGATTGAGGCACAGTACAGCATAAAGGGAATCTGACTTACTACGACTCCTATCTTTACTTAATCCAGTAATCTCTGTGGGTCGAAACAACCCAGTCGCCAGAATACATATTGGCACTGTATGTTTCTGCAAACCACAGATACATTACATTTGTATGTTATTATGTTGTGGACACATCAACTTCTTTAGACGTTGTGGTTAACGTGTGGTCATGTTTAAGCACAAAAACAACTTGGTTAGGGTTTGGAAATGATCATGTTCTGTCTTAAAATTCTCTTTTTTACCTGGAAATGCAGTGATTTCTTAGTAAAAACAACCACGTTTGGTGGCACTATTACAGCAGAAGATGCAGTGAAGGCTTGGTAAACAGCATGTTTTTTGTGACACTATCCCTGGTAAAACAATACAATAATAGGTGACTACAAAAACGCTGGAAACGCAACGACTTGGTAAAAACTACCAGTGCAGTTGTTTGTTTGCCTCGAACACTGGTGTGCAGCTTGACGCGTCCCCATCCCCTCCACCTCCACCTCCCGAAAAGTCATCTTATATACAATGTTGCTTTAGAAAGTTGATATGATACATATTAAACGTACAAATGTAATGTATCTATGGTTTGCTTAAATGTACAAGGCCAACTCTTTTGTTCTGGCGACTGCGCTGGTCAACGCTGAGCACATTGTATCTGAAACCATTATCATGATTCTATACACACATATAATGTAAAATGAAGGACATTTCCTTTTAAGTTTCTCTACATTTAGCTTTTACAAAAGGCATCTGTTGACTGCCTCGTTTCCATTATTGCCTCGCAGAACTGTCTCTCTGACCTCGCACCCTGTGCCATCTTTCTTCCCTGGCTCCTGCCAGAGTTATGGAGCAGGGCCGACATTTATGGAGGGCAGACCCTTTTTCCCGGAGCTTTGATCCAGAAAGTTCTATACCTTATACTTTTGCAGGGGTCATCCATGAGGAGCCATGTGGGCAGCAGCATGTGTAAGTGAAAGCACATTGAGCTGCTCATTTTGAGCGGAGCCTCAGTGCGGAGGCTAGTGCAAAAGGGCCCGTGAGGACTTGAGGGGTTATAAGGTGCATGTCGGGTGTGTGCGCAGCTACACTCTACCTACTTGTGCGGGTGTGGGAAAAAGAGAGATACACAGAACTAATCCATGAGAAAAAAAAAAACACAAAATGAAAATAAGTGGCAGAAAATAGTGAATCGGAGGCCAACCCAAAATTTCATCAGGCAATATCACAGCTCTCATATCTGTCATCTCTCTTTCATCAAACCCCTCCATCCCCTATACAAATTATTCATGCCAGTAGCTAAATGTATTCATACCATTCTGTTTACTTTATTACTCCACTTTTATTCTGCTCTTTTCCCCACATTTGTTTACAAGAATAAAAGCCTACTCTGACAGAATTATCCCTCTGCACAACAAAAATAAATCACAGCGCTTGCACACACATCATTCACATTCAAAGAGCACAGCTAAATTATAGATGGCCCCTTTCTCCCCAAATATGCATTTCATTAGCATTTCCTTCGCCTGTTGTCTTTTTTTTCCTTCTGCAAGCCTGCGCCCAAAACCCACTGATGTGTGTGTGGGTGTGTGTGTATGACTGGAGAATGGGAACAGACTTGCAGCAAAGCAGGACGCGTCCCCTTTCCCAGGCCTAATTTAGGATTCAATTACAATACTCTTTAAAAAGCGTCGACTTCGCAATTAATTATTTTAAGATTAGCCTGACAGTAATGGGCCTCCCACCGACGCCAGCCAGCACAAGACTGGCCGCCTGCACCCCAGAACCACTCTGTCTCTCTACATATATCTATACACCTTTCTCTTTATCCCCTTCATTCTCTACCTCTCCCCTTCACACTCTTCCTCCGCCTTCTCTCCATCTTCCTCTCCTGAGGAAAAGGAGATAAATCTTCCTAATCCTCACCTTCACTTCCTCCCTCTGTCCTTCCTTTTTTCCCCCTCCTCTCATTGCTGTGTTACACTTTGTTTCTTTTCTTGTTGTTTTTTTTCCCTTTGTTACTTTGCGTCGTGCTCTGATCTCCTTGGCGGTTGCCGCGCAATTGATATTGCTTCAGTACGGCGGGCTGCTTTTTTACGAGCCACAAGGGCCTTCTCCCACGTCCTCCCGCGTCCCCAGGAAATGCTGACGGATGAGCCCCACGACAACGTGCACATGCACATAAACACTCGCAGCCGCACACACGTTCGCATACACAACCGTCTGTCACCGCTGCTGCCAGGCGTAAGCGAAAAAACACGCCGCCCTCCTCCGCCCGCTTTGATTGGAGCCAAGCGAAGCATTTTTTTCTCCCCCCTTCCTCTCCGCCGCGGCTGCTTTTCCTCCCACCCTTCACCACTACTACCCCTCCACCCAACCCTGTTTTTTTTTTTCTTTCCTCGTTTCGGAAATGAATGTCATCATCCATCCCCTTTCTCCCTCTGCCGCAACTCCCCCCGTCACCCCCGGGCAAACCTCAGCCGAAGCCCCCGATTCTGTTTATTTAAATATTTGATATGTAAGCAGTCATAAAATAAATGTCAGAAGAGGGAAAGGGAATGGATATGAGGGGTGTGGGGGAAAGAGGCCATTATGGGTAATGGTTTCTGATGTACGTCGCGGCCCCCACAGTGACCCCCCCCAACCCCACCATACAGACAAACCTGCACATGACGGAGCCGAGAGACGCTGGAGCAACAGGGGAATAGATGGAGCGGGGGCATGTGCAGTCAATGTGTTTGCGTGTGTGTGCCACGGAGGCAGAGATGCAACAGCTACACACACACACACACACACACACACACACACACACACACACACACACACAGACACACTTGTTCAACTAGCGATATGGAAAATAGGCCCTCCCATGCACAATTGACTTCTAATACATTGTATACTCCTCAAACCATCCATTTACCAGGAATTGCAATTTCAGGGGCCCTGAAAGCAGCACTTTGCCAGCACTTTGCAAAATACCTTAAAAAATCTCCAGCCTCTACAAATGCTCTCTCTCACCAACTGCCAATTCTAACATGTCTGTTAAAGTGAGTACACAGGCCTGTTCCCTGGTATATTGAACACCGCTTTATTGACTTGCCAGGATTTCCATGTTGGACACAAGACCCGGTGCTACCTACTGTTTAGACACCCTGCCGCCAATACCATTACAAGCACCCATCTCTCAGAGTGCGTGCTCACGTATAAGACTCTCAGCTAGTGGCACCCAAAGGATTACACGGCTGTGACAATTTCACCCAAGAACTGATAAAAAACGGGGAGGTAGGCGGGGTGAATAAATCAAGCGCAGCCACTGAGAATGAGAGACAGAGGGAAGAGTAAGAGAGTCTCTCTGTGAACAACCTTGAGTTTCTCCTTGATGCTGAGATGCTAAAATACTGCAGATCAGCACAAATATAAAATCCCCAATTAAGAACAAAAATCATCACAAAATGTTCATTAGCGCTGATGCGATATTGGCTTGGCATTTCAGGGCCTTTTATTCGCAGACCTTTGCCTAACGAGCTCCCTGGCCACACCGACAAGCTGCGGGAGGGGGAGTGACATCACATCAGGGGTCAAAAGTCAGAGAGAGGTGTTGCCGGCTGTTGACCTCCATCACCTCTAAATGCTCCAACGTGCCCAATCCCCCTGTGATTTTCCCATCTGTCAGCACGCAGGAATGTCTGTGAGGCCACACACCTACAGCTTTGCCCTACAATGTACATAACTACATAACATACACACATCTTAAACATCATATAAACACCCACAAACCACACTTATTCTTACACAAGCACACTCCCATAACACTGGTTACACATGTACACACACATTCCCCTATTTACATACTATCTCTATTACATGGATGTACACATATCTAAGCACATCCTCATATACATTGATCACACAACTATAACCGCTTCACTCACACACAGAAAAACACACGCTCTTCCATGACATCAATACACACACCCACAATAATCATCCACAAAACACTTTTCTGCACATATATACCTAAATCTCTTCCACACACGCCCCCTGCTCCCCTCTGCCCCCTCCAGAGTCCGGGTCAGGGTGCCCTCCAGAGCGCCTCGCCCTCTCCGCTGTTAATTACCACTAATTGGCCCCGCTCGTTTTTTCCCCCTGCTATAATGGAACCATTCATCTTTACTACTTAATGAGTAGGCACTGTAGTCACCAGCCAAGGTCACCCGCAACTAGCATCCAAAAGACAGAAAGACAGCGACTTGGAAAAAAGAGAGAACAGCAGAGAGAGATGGCGAGGCTGTTTATGCTTTAAAAATACAGATGAGAAAATGTGGAATTGCTGAAGTTTCAACACATGACTCTGCTGCTGGAACAGAGCCAATGTGTAAAAAAAAAAAAAAAAAAATGTTGAGAAATGTCTGGGAGCTGTGGGAGTCTGCAGTGTCCAACGCAAAACCACAACACACACAGGGAATTTCCAAAGACAGACTAATTAAAATACCGGTTATGCGAGTGAAAACAATGGATCCCTCAAAACAACGCTGAAAGCGCAGACTCACACAGTCAGACCGAGCTGTAAATATGAAAATGTATTTTTCAGAAATGCAGTAAGAGCCTCTTCTCCGGCTTATGCACACATAATTATCAAAACAATCACTCCGACTGTCAGCACAGACTCCAGCCCCAGCGGGTGAGAGGGCAACATGTTAGCCGCCTCAACTACCATAAAACATCTAATTAACACTGAATGCTTTAAATATTAGTCCAACGCTTGCTTTGTATTCATTTCTATAGTGAGTCTTGAAACGAGGCAGAGGCACTGCTGGAAAAGTTGGCCTCACTGTGTAAGAAAACCAACAAATGAAACTGCATTTAGTGCAAAATGGTGGATGTTTTGATCCTAAAGACCCAAGAAAGCTATTCTCATATTCCCATACTAACACTGGAGTGAATCTGTTTAGACTTTAGAGCAAAATTTAACCCCAACCTTCTCATGAGGAAAAGGAAACCTCCCACAGAAGAGTCTTTATCAGTCTGATTCCAACCAATTGTTACCAAATCAAGTCTCTACCACTGAATTATTAGAAGTTCTCACAGTACACAACAAACTGTTGACACATGCACCCAGAGGCCAGCAGGTCAGACAAGACAACAATACCTCCACATTTTGTAACTGTGTGAGCAATGTAAGCTGTCAGCCTTTGCCTAGGGTAGAGCAGAGGAATGGTTCGGGTTCAAGCATCATAATTTGTCCTGGCGAGTCATGCCAAAATCTGACAACCAGCCATTTTCCCCGGGAAAAGTCTCTCAGTCAGAGAAGTGCCATTGTTTTGTAGTTCCTCCTCGGTCTCATGCAGCGTAGCAGAAGCAAGAGCAGTCATGTGCTCCTGCAGCGCTGTGGCGATCAGCCCGGCACGGCGATGTTTGTAAATGGGACAGTTGTCTATGGATTATGTTAATGTGGTATTCCACACTCCCCTCTGGCATGTGTCTGACATTACAGTAACCTTTGCATGTTTAGCCAACAGTAACTATGGATGTTCATTGAGTAGGGAGACGCACCCACGTGCACACACTTAGAAACACACAGACACACACACAGAAACACACAGGCACAGTTGCACAGGGAGATTAACTGTGAACAGCAAACATCTGCTCTTGCCAACTGTATTGATATCCTTTGAAGGAATTAACATCTTAAAGAAATAAGACATTTAAACTTCAACATAAAGTTCACTTGTGTTGTCAATATCTGATCCAGTTCATCCGGTTTGTGTCAAAGGAGTGGCTGGAATGTAGAAAACAAGTCTGACCATATCAGTGGGGTGCGTAATGCAAGAAAATGAGAGAAATACCAGGACTAAATATCTGTACTCCACACCCACTGCAATACATCACGGACAAACCAAATTTCTTACATAACATCTTCTTCAACATACAGTATCTCCAGTGTACAGTCTAAAATGTGTGTGTGTGTGTGTGTGTGTGTGTGTGTCCGTTGTGCATATGTGGGGGAGGAGGAGGATGTGGTGTGAAGTTGCTTCCTAAATTGCTGAGATAAAATTGATCTAAATTAGGTAGCGTTCAGCCAGGAGTGACCGAGAGTGTCCTGTTGTGATCGGTGTCTATAAATCACCAATATGTCCACACACCAGATGTGTTCGCTCTTTCTCTCCCTCTCTGTCTCACTCACACACACACACACACACACACACACACACACACGCAGTGAGCTGTAATGGACAATCTTAGGTTTGGTAAGAAAGGAAAAAGATGAAAGGAACATGTTGTGGCTGGGAAAATACATGGTTGACCATCAACACAAAAGACACTTAAGTGTATGTTTAAGAGGGAGGAGAAAGTGCGTGTGTGAGTGCGTGTGCATGCGTGTGTGTATGTGCGACAGAAAAGGACAAAAAAAAAGTGGAACTCGGAGAGCAAAAGAAACGACCTGAAGAAACAGACAAAACCCATCAACAGAAACTCGCCGCGTCGTCCGTGTCCCATCGTTTTTCTATTTTTGTCTCTCTGTGCTTCACAAACGACAGACAGCGCCTTGCTGGTGCTGTTTGGTTGTATCCTTTTTTTTTCTTCTTCTTCTTTTAGCTGAGCAAATGGTCCCACTGTGCCAGCGCTGATTAGGATCAACTCAAACCAAACAGCAAGACGTGTGACTGGAGTGCACAGTCTACAGTCTGGAAACAGACACGAGTGCAGAGGCTTTGATGTGTAAAGTGACGGATGATGGTGATGGAGATGGTGATGGCGATGATGATGATGATAATGATGATGATGATTTTCTCACAGGCTTGTTAAGTCACACACACACACACTATATGGATTACACATGGGCTTCTATGGTAGAATGTCAACATTTCTGTGACAGCTTGCTCGTTTTGTTATAAGCAGATTATTTGGTCAAAAGTTCAAGGTAATAGAAATTCTACATTTTCAATGAAATATAAAGTACTCATTCTCATAAATAAATAAAAAAAACTCCCATGATTATCTGCCAGTTATCCTGCCCTCTTTTCTATTTGTCCAGCTGTACTATCGGACCATCCGTTTTATTATCCAAAGAGGAAGGAGATGCAGAGCTTGGTTGGATCTTAAAAATGTCACGCTGACTCTTTGAATTTGCATTAATTGCTGCAATCACAAAATTACTCATTTCTAGAGGGACGGACCCGTATGTTTCCCATTTCCTCTTCTGTTGGCCAGAGGGGAGGGAAGGGAAGTGGAGGCAGCCGTTACTGTAAGCAGGACAGTGTTCCAGAAGTGACCCACAGATCTGCTCAGTATAGTGTATAAATATTCGATAGGATATGTTGGCTGTCTAAATACCTCTGAACTGACTGCTGGTCCCTTGGGAGACCTAGCGAGCTACTGAGAGCCAGGGACATGAGGCAGATAAAAGAGGAGAGACCGTATTTAGAGAGAAAACACAGAGGGAACAAAAAGAGATGGCTGCGAAAGTGAAAAGCAAACTGTATGGTACCATCTGTTCAGTAAGTATATAGTTAACTGCTGTACATTTACTTTGCAAATACACAGAGAAATAACCCCAGAGAGACAGAGAGGAAGACAAAGAAAGAAAGAAAGAAAGAAAGAAAGAAAGAAAAATCTCCCCCCTCTGGAATAGAGGAGGAGGAGGGGGTCCTTCCTTTCAGCAGCTGCACGTGGCTAATTAGCATATGTGAAGGTCAGGGTGGAGGAGTGGGTGGGTGGGGGGTCTGGGGTGCCACCACAGCACCCACTGCCACGAGACATGGCACACTGCCAACCGCACACACACGCTACTATAGGGAGGAAACCCAATATATTTGTGAGTGTGAGGCCAACGACTCGTAAATACTTCTTTTTCCTTGCAACATTCACAAGGCTGAGGCAGGGTGAGATCCCGTGGGAGAGGATTTTAACTATGCTGACATTTGCCAGAGTTCAGATACTGATTCTCTCTCCCTCTCTGTCTCTGTGAACTCGGTCAGGCCCATTCCTCAGAAGTCAGCAGCCCTCCATGTGACTCCCTTCAAATATCGCCTACATTTCCACATCTGTGGCCTTCCTATACTCCCTCTGTTTACACAAAAAGGCATCGGCCAAGTCTCAATGCAAATACATTTATGGAAATCATAAACTATTGAAACAGGGCAGAAAAAATAAAATTCAATAAAAATACAAAAAACCCTGATGAAATTACAAACACAAGATTTTTTTTTCTTGTAAAAAAAATCTGTGATGTATTTTTCAATGGGGAATGCACTGGCTGGATAAACAATTGCAAGAGCAGAACACACAAAAATCTCATAATTGTGCCCATGCAGAAGTTGTGATTACATGATCATTATAATACTGACAAAAGCTTCCCTTTGTTTCAGTGTTCAGGCTGCATAGCAGGCACAAAAGAACAATAACAAATACTATTAAATTGCTGAAGGACTTCGCTTTTTTTTTTTGGAAACTGTGTACAAAATGTACTGTGTATTCACTTCGGCTCAGCTGACAGATGAGAGAAAAAGATCCAATGGTAATTTGAAATCTGTTTGCTGTGACATTTCTAAAGTATTCTTTGTTTTTGATTAAATCATTGCTGTAAAGTCCATTCGGCTACTTGAGAAACAGAGAGGAAACAGTGGTGATACCTATAAGGCACAGCATCTAACTCCATACCAGACTTGTGATAAATCCTTCAAATCCCAGAATGCCAGAGGACGCCTATAGCTTTCAGACATGGCCATCGCGTAGAATCCACCACTGCTGACAGAGGCTGAACAAGGTTGAGAAATTAAATTGAAATGACTATCAAATCAAATCGAGAAAGCATCAGACTACTTCATCCACACAGAAAAGTCAAATTCTCCCATATGCACAATTAACTTTCTTCCCCTAAATTGCTCTGGTTTAGATTTTTCTGCTCCCTCCTGACACCGGCAGTTCGGATGAGACAGAGCTGAGAAACAGCTGACACCAAATCAACGGCCGCTCGCAGTAATTAAATCCTTTCTTCAGGGCGTTTACACATCAACCTTTAACTCCAGGGTATGTTGTGAGTGTGTAGTGGAACCAGACGGAAAAAAAAACTACAATTATTTTATTAAGCCCTCAAATAATACATAAGCTTACGTCCAGTGATGCAACTGGACAGTCTGTTTTTTAAATTCATATTATTTCTAAAAATCAGAATTAATTGGCGTTTTGTGGAAACCGCATGCAGACCAGGGATAACCCCGGCCTGCCAATTACCTAAGCAGTCTCTGTGTTTCATCCAAGGAAGATGAAAAACGCTGCGCGGGGCCCTTATCGGACGCAACAGAGCAAATTAAAATTTCACTCTAGTGTTGCTAATCAGCACTGCGCTGGCTAGCCAAGACAGAGATGTAAACAAACCAACATAAACAAACGACTGACGGGAGGGACCAGAGAGCGAGAGATGGAGGGAGAGAGTGAGACACTGCGAGAGGGGCGGGGTTGAAGTTGGACTGCTTAGTGCTGACGAAGGGGCTTTCGCCTTCTCCCGCCTGCACACACGCACATACACACATACACAAACAGAGAGACAGAGAGAAGAGACACACACTCAAGGACATACACAGAAAATCTAAACACACACCCAGAAAAAAAAAGAAGCACCCAAACACACACTTGCGTGCCCATTTCCTGCCCAGACCCCATGGGCTGTCTGTCCGATGCAGAACATGTACCATAAATTAAATTCCAGCAGCCACAGTCAGGCCCATCACTATGCACAAGGCTCCCTGAGATAGCCGCATAATACAATGTGACATTGATGCATTGCTCCTATTATAAAGTCTTTGTTCGTATCACACTAATAATTCATAAGAGAGAAATGTAAACAGTATGCACTGGAGAGCACTGCGAGCAGGAATCATTTCAAGGTAAGCACATTACCAAGGATGGGATTGGGTCTAGTCTTTGATATGGAGAACTACCGAGCTTTGATTTCAATTCTAAAAAAACAAAGGCAAAAACACGGAGCATAATAGCGATAAATTAGTGGAAACTGTAGATAACCATTCATTTTTCTTTTATTAGGTCAGATTTTAAATGAGTTGCTGCTGCAATTATCTAAGCAACAACACTATTTCCAACTTCCTAGGTCCTCATTATTATCTACTAATTACTTTTATTGTTCTCTGTGTGTGTTGTGTGTGTGTTCTGATTAGTGAATAGCAGACAGATTCTTGTTACGCATACAGGTTGAGACACAATATGCTGTTACGTTTATGATGTCGACGTAAGTCATTAGGATTGCACATATGCTGTTGTATTACTGCTATACGTACACACTGCACATAAGCACCGGGGAAAAAAACACATTGAGCAGGAGCGGCCTGGATTGAAAGCAGCTGATGTGTTGACAAACATGCACACACACATTTACGCATAGGTCACAAACTGAACGCTGAATATTGTTCTGTTATCCCTCAATCAAGTAGGCCACGGTAATCGGAAAAACTAGGACAATGTCATTTTGATAAGAGAGCAGGTTCATGCACACACCTCTAAATAACATATCTCACATATCTCTGATGTGTGCGCACATACACAACAAACACACACACACACACACACACACACACACACACAGTGGTAGGGCTCTGTCTTCATTTTGGTGAGTGGCCAGACAAGTGGGGGGGGGGGGGGGGGAAGAGACAGCAGTGTAAATGAGGTGCACTCGTTTCGCTCACAGCTTGCTCCTGAAGAGAGGCAGTGGGGAGGGAAATTGAATTTGAAAGAGGGGAAACTGTGCCAACAGGTGACAGAGGCGTGCTCTGACCAAACGCACTCTGAAGTGAAGCGCAGTCATATCACGGGGCCAATTTGGAGGCAGTATTATGCACTACACCGCTCGCCTTTCTCGCACAGCCTGTCAGTGCACAGGAGAGCAGTGCTGCCGCTCCAAATATGAATTAAACATAGGGCTTTTGTAGCGTGAATATACTGCTGCTGAAATGTTGGTAGAGACGAGAAAAAACACAGTCGCACATGCACTTACTCCTGAAGTGGGAAACTGAAGAAAAAAATACATTTGCAGTATATAATGTTAAATGTAATATTTGTTTAGGGGGCCGGTTTGTTGGAATCATATGTACTAAAAAACAAGTAGAGAATATGGCTCATGTGACTGATACGCTGTCTGAGTTTCATTAAGGCGTCTGATATATATATATATATATATATATATAAATATATATATATATATATATATATATATAATATTAATATCCAATCTGCACACAATCAGTAATAATTACTGTAGGTTTCTCTTGACCACCTTATTGGTGCATAATTTGATACAATCAATACCGCAGCAAACCCTCCCACGCTAAAACATTCACTTAATTTCCCCAGCATCCAACACAAATTGCCTTTGATTGAAACAATGTAGGCTAATGAACTGCTTTTGTTTTGCGAGAGGCACACAGTATAAGCTATGCTCAACCACCTTACCCTCCAGTCGTCCAGATGTGCCACCCAGCAGTGCGAATAATTTAGTGCATCAAAAACAACCGCAGAATAATGGCTCTTCTGGAGAAACACTGTGCTGTGTTAGGGCAGAGTTCTGAGCTGCCAGCGACTGCCTCCCCCGGCTGCGGGTCTGCACGCTACTGACACATCAGTGTTTGAGCACAGGCTTCGGGGACACCCAGGGATCCTTGAGTGCAGTCCCCAGAAACAGAGGAGAGAATACTTGAATAATCAGTGACACTTTCTTCCCCTCTCTCAGCTGTTACCACTGAGGTGCCCTCGAGCAAGGCACTCAACCCCCAGCTGCAGCAGTGGCCAACAGAACTCAGCTTGCAAGGGCTGTTGTGTAAAACTGTGGCTGGGAATACAAGTGTTTCCAGAAAAAGTGAATTTTCCTTAGATTTCAAAGTGTCAATGCACACCCTATTCCATAATGCATTAACATCACATTTATAAGATATGTTGGAGGCTTTCTCTAAATTCTGCTTGAAATGAAACATTTATATCAAACAGAACAAACACAACTGGAAAATCCTTCACATATAACACGTAATCCAATACTACAACTCCACATTATTTCTTTTTTGTCATCCCGAGCTGACATTGAAGTGTTTTTGTACGTCTTTTCAGCGTGGAAAAATTATGTGAATAATTATTTTTATTATCAGGAGCAGCCTACACTTTCATAAAACTTCAATTATTGCATTGGACGGCCTCCAAGTCTGGAGTATTCCCATAAGACGTGAATGCAGCATCACTACAGCGCCATGGCCAAGGATCCCTACAAGAAGCCTCCTCTTTTTTTTCTGAGTGCAGTCTGCCCAGCGGGGCCACGGGGAGCCAATCAGATGGCAGACAGGGTGTCAACTGTGAGCTGGGAGTACGGAGAGCTTTTAGCCAGTTTACCTCCACTATTCAAATTGTGAGCTGCATGGGAATAAACGAGGCGCACAGAAGCGCTCCGCTCGATACGGAGCGCGCGCGGAGAGGGACAGACGGTCTTTGCACGGCCGCGGCGTACGTTTGATTTTTTTTTAAATCACTTAAATATAACATGATAATAAATATCTGCGCCCATAATGATCATTCATGTACATTTTTTATAGGGATAATTTACTTTTGTTCGACGAGCGCCTCGAACACAACACGTCCTCTAAACAGGGCGTTTCGCAATGTGTCTGACACCACGTCGGCAGAGAGGTGAATCTGCCCAACATCAATGTTGCTTTTTAATCTACTGAATAAAACTAAAAATGAAATAAAACGGAGAGTACACAAGAATATGAACTTAGAAAATGGGATGATATAAGCACAGCCTTTGATATAGCTTATCAATTATTGTAGAGGATCATTAAACAACCCAATCGATAAAGCACATTTAAAATAAAAACATTTTTGCGACAAGTTTTCTTTCCTTTTCCTGTCATGTTATAGCCCAGGCAGCTCTAATATTTAAAACGTTTACACAAGTCAGAATTGTGCACACTTAATTGACTTTCTTCTACATAACACCCCTTGATAAAAAATATTAACAGCTGTATAATTCACTTACAAACTTCAACACTCTGGTCCACATATAATGGTCCATGTCCGAGGCACACTGACTGTATTTGTGATCAACACACACACACACACACACACACACACACACACACACACACACCACCTGGTAATTATGAGTGACACACCAGCGCTGAGAAACCCAGGTTCAGTGCCGCACACCGGCTGACTGAGAAGTTTCCCAAACTTACCTGCGTCCTGCCGAGGCCTTGCCCTCCGTTGCCCGTACTCATTGAATGAGGGTGGTTTCTTTGCTGTGCTCCCCAACCGTGGGCCGAGGTGGCACCATAATGGGGCCCCACGTCTTTCCCCAGGCCCATGCCGGCTTGCTGCTGCGCCGTGGAGCCGCCGTAGTCTTGATATGCACCGCCATAGCCCCGCATCATGGGGCTCGGGGACGTCAGCAGTTGGTTGAGGGTCGGGGTGGCCCCTGAGGGATGCTGCTGCTGCTGCTGCTGCTGCTGCTGCTGCTGAGTTTGTCCTGGGAACCTCTGAAAGCCACCCGAAGCAGCACCCAGGGGTGACTTGCCCTGGCTTGCTGAAGAGTTGCTGCCCATCATCATGTTCCCAGGTTGCCGGCATCCAGAGGGGCCCATCATCCCGTAGGCCCCGCCACCGTAGCCCGCCCGGTACGCCGGGTACTGATTGTACTGGCTGTTGTGGTACCCTGCTTCGTGGGAGTTCTCCATGCTGTTATGTGCCGTGGAGTGCGTTATCCCCATCCCACTGCTTTGCTGCTGCTGTCCGCCATGTTGCTCGTAACAGGGCCTTGGAGTGTAATAGTTGTTATTAAACTCAGAGTTGTTACTAGTTGGCCCCAAGTTAGAGTGTTCATACCTGGTACCCATCATCCTCTCTGTGGGTTTACAGGTGAGCTCCCCCTCACCTTTTCCTGGCATGTGCTGCTGTGGCTCCCCCTGGCCCCCCAACAGGTTCTCTTTGCCACCGTGGTGTTGGTGATCCATACCTCGGTCCCCACGGGGCCCCTGGCCGTTGTTATTGGCGGTGTTGTTACTTTGGATCTGTCGCTGCTGATGTGGCGCAAATTGGCCGAATTGCGGCGGCTGCTGCTGCGGCGGTTGAGACTGAGGGGGATCTCCGCTCCCCACACATTTCAGCTTGTGATTCGCGATCAAACCCGCTTCCATCGAGGAAGTGGTTGAATTAGTCGAAGCCGTGGCGGACGTGAGGTTATTCCCATCCTTGTCGTGGCCGTCCGAAGCGTTGTGAGTCGTGGAAGTTGAATGAACCATGTTGAGCTCGTTTCGGCGGTGATGGTCTACATTATTCAGAGTCCCATCTCCGGCACCCAGCATCGGTCCAGTCCGTTGTACGGTCCCTCCTCCTCCTCCGGATTTCCCCGAATTGAGCTCCGGACCCAAACCGCTGGATAATTTCTTATTTTTGTTATTAGTTCTGGTCGGAGCCGATGCAACTTGCGCAGCCATGGTCACTCCAACATCTCAGCGCGCAGTGACAGCAAGCCCCGACCAGCCTTGCACACAGAGAATAATACAAGAGGGAAGAAAAACACAAGCTGGGAGGAGAAAAATATATTCAGTGAAAAAGCAAGCTTTGTTCTAGCGCTGGTGTTGCTGTGGTGGTGGTGAAACGGTGCGTCAGTGAGGCTTCATGTTGAAAGTTTCTCTGGCAGGTTTAAACGAAACTTTTTCTCTTCCCCCCTCCGCCTCTCCTCCATCCCGGTTCTCGGTAATATGTAGCAGCGTCTCCCGGAGCCCTTGTGGCCCAGCATGGCATGAGAGAGAGCGGGCTCTACCAGCTTATCCACCTCCAGGGCTCCGGCGCGCCTCGCATGGAAAATCCGGACTGGAGTAGCGAGCCATTACGCACGCTGCATTTTGATGTTTCTGTCTTTAACGAGGCTTTGACGGCTGATTAAACAATTAAAAAACATTCACTGATGGTGGCTGTAGTTTTACACAGCATACGTTTTCTTACTGTCATTATACCATCCAGATTTCTTTTGGTAATTCCACCTCTCAGGCGGTCAAGGAATGACTCCTTCTCTTGAGTTTAAAGTGCACAATACTCTCTAACAAACAATAACCTGACACATCGGGCATCTCCAATTTACGCACAGACACTGCTCCTCCCGTCCACACGGATCCTTCACATAACCACACCAGCAGATGTTAACTTTGCCCGAGTGAGTTTCTACACGCAGTTATCCAGATCGGATTTTCCCTCTTCCCAGCCTCTCTGTCCCTCGGCTCAAGCCAGTTCTCTGCAGCTCTGACAGGAGTCGGACACGCAACCACAAGCTGTGCGCAATAATGTTGCCATCGGAATAAGAATGTAATCACACTTTATAGCAGCTATAATGTTGTAATATCTGTACCAGAGTTCATCCACTATGCGCCTCAATCACTTCTTTTCAGCCTGAAAAGGAGTAATGCTCCCCTTCAACAAAAGAACCATTGCAATCGTGTCATAGCAGGGAAACCATGGAAATATCACAAACTATAAACTATATAATATTTCACGGGTGTAATAGCAGATAAAAAAAATGCCATTCAGTACGATTAGGTCACTATAAACTCACTAAGTTTCCATAGGAATGTAATATGAATACTATGAATATTAAAGCCATTCTTCATTAGGGTCTTATTTGAATAAAAGGCTACATTCTTTAATTTCCTTGGTTGGTTTTACTTTGTCAAAGAGAAGTCTGTCTGAAATGATAATGAAATAAAAAAAGAAAAAAAAATCAACCCCAGGCTGCAGTGTAGGACCACACAAAACCAAAGTCTACAAGATATGCTATCCCATCAGTGGTATTCAAACATGAATGTAAAATAGTGCTTAGTAAAGAAGCTGGGGTGTCTGTTGGGACTTGAATGAGCAGAGGGTCTGCTTTGATGAGATCAGATGCATTTGATCAACAGAGGGAGCTGTGGATGAAAGAGGGATGGAGGGGAGGAGGGGACGGGGGGGGGCGGTGGGAAGAGAAGGATTTGGGGATGAGAGTTGTGCTGAGGATGGCCGTGATAATGATGATGACTGGTGGTGGTGGGAACAAATGCGATGATGACAACGAAGATGCCAGTGGTGGAGGTAATGATGACCATAGTAATGATGATGACTATAGGGGAAGTGATGAGCATATTTTTCTAACGCCTAATTGTTGCTTCAGGTCACATATTGGTGAAACAAGGAGGCACAATTCACTCTGCCTTAGACTGTGTATAGTGTGAGATAATTCACTATGAAGCCATGTCCATGACAATGGGAAGACCCCTGCTGGAGAAACAGCGTCAGTACAAGTTGGAGCTTATATATGTATAAAAATACAAGCAGAAACACATCTCATGTTTCAGTAGGGCAGAACTGAGTGAGAGGGTGGGATGGCCTTATGCAAAAAAACATTTATTTAACTACTTGTGTAACATGAAGGAAAAAATATTATTACATGACAGCAAGAGGCTTAATCACACTTTCCCAAATGGAACCCACTCATTGAAGAGAAAAAGCGAGTGACATCCCTGGAAACCTCTCGCAGCCATTTGCCTTTATGAGCCCATATGGCAGAGAATAAAAGCAATAACGTTGTTAGGGCCCAACTACAAAGTCTCCATGGTGTTCACCATTCAGTATACTCAGGCCCAGCCTATAGCATCAACAAGACCAGATGGCTATTTATCTATAGGACACCCCGAGAAGACATCACGTTTACACCCTCTGTGCATGTGAGAGTGTGAGAAAGGAGAATGTGTAGGTGACAGAAAGTAACTGCTGTTGGTCCGTGTGTGTGTCGACAAAACTATATCTCTTTAAATGATGGAGAATTTCTTCATGTTAGGGATTCATCGCTGGTTATGTGCACCTTTTCTGATTAGAACAAGCCTCATCCACACCCTTCCTGCTCTCTGTACTTTGTGCACATGACGATTCTGGCTCCCATCAGTGTCCCAGATCAAAGCCTCGGCTCTGATCTCATCTAGAGCAACACTAAGGCTGACAGAGAGGGGACCTGGAGCATTAGCATATTCTATGATGGCGCCGGGCTTTTCAAGCCGTTGCCTCGGCTGCAGCTCTGGGTGTGCGCGCTGTGGCTTTGCAACTCTAATTTTCCTCTCTCGCTCATTAAAAAAAGCCCACTGTTCTCCTATTAATTCGCAGACACACTGATCTGTTTGAATGGCGAGGATGGGTGTGTGTGCGGGAGGAGGGAGGTGGAGGAGGGCAATGGCTCAGCGCATTTGCATTTATGTTTAATTTATAACCTTCAGGGGCCCCCTGATGCAGCAAGATTGAAACAATAACTCCAGACAAACACAGGGAAGAGAGGAGGAGGAGCCGGAGGAGGGTGGATGGAATTAAAAATATACAGATCTGGGATGGTATGTGCTTTGCATATGCGTTTGAGAGTCTGAGTGTGTGCGATGGTGAGGATGCTGTTACTGCATGTGCACCCGTGTGCGTGCATGTTTGTGAGTAGTCGTTCGTGCATCTGCATCAAGGTGTATCTGAAACTCAAACACACACACACATACAGACACACACACAGAAAGAGAGAGGCAGAGGTCTCCAATCCACGGGGGGATAACATGCCACGGTGAGTGTCTGTCAGGAGGAGAGCTGGAGTCTGTTCCGGGGGAGTCTGCAGGGATCTCCCCCTAGCAGCACAGCACAGAACAGCACAGCACAGCACAGCAGACAGCAGCAGCAGCAGCAGCAGCACAAGCCTGGCCAAGCACAGAAAGTGGGTCAGCCCAAAAACACACACAAACACACAGATACACTCTCACACAGCTCAGACGGATGCAGCCCCGGTGTCACACTGTGGGTGTGTTTGAAAAAAAAGAGAGAGAAAGAGCGTGCAGAGAGAGAGAATGCATCGATGACGGTTTGTGTACGTGAGAGAGAGCATGGTAGTATATTTTGCATTAGTGATGTTGGGGGGGGGGGGGTGTTTAAGATGAAGGGTGGATGGCTAAGAAGGAGGAGAGAGGGGGTGTAGCTGAGACAAAAAGCCAGCCAGCCATTGTGAGCACACCCTATGGAAGTGCATCAAATTGATCCATAGTCTTTTCATTTCAGGCTTGGGTAAATAACAGCATTTGCATTGATCAGTCTGCAAAACCAGGCAACGATGGGCTTGGGAGCATACGGTATGTGCGTGTCTGGATGTGTGTGTGCGTGTGTGTGTGTTTGTGTGGCTGCTAACAAAACACATCTCTTATTCCTTTCTGCTCCTTGCGGAGTCGAGGGCCTCACCAGAGCCCTACAAACGGCTATGATGGATAAAATGTTTTCAACAACACTTGAGAGGAGTGGATGCTATTGTGTCCGCCTGTATACTGAAACACAGAATCACAGAATTCCCAGGACGCCGCATGCTCTATTTATGTGTTATGAAAAACATGACTCAAAAGAAAACGGGAAACAGCTATGCTCTACTTTCACTGTCAGCTATCATGTGAAGTGTGAAGAGGAGGAAGAGGATGAGAGCGAGATACAGACAGGGAGAGGAGAGCAGAGGAGAGTGATTTTCTTCATCCACAGATCCTATCCTGGAGGTGACAGGGGACTGGGCTCTCAGGAACCCCCCCCCCCACCACCACCACCACCACCTTCTACCTCCCCCCCATACCTCCATCCCTTCCTCCCCCTCTGATGCCTGTCACTGCTCCTCTCCCTCCCTACCTCCCTCCCTCCCTTCTCCTGACTGGAGGAGTGTGTGAAGTGTCCCCCGAGAGGCACAGACTCAAAGACGGTATTTACAAGATCCACACTGAGCCCACTTTTAACTGCCTGTGAAGAACTTCTCCCGCCGCCTTTGATGTGCAAACCTAATGGGGAAGAGCTCGCCGGCAGTCATTGCATATGTTAGCGCGGCAACGTGAGCTAATCCGCTAGCATTGCAAGGTAGACTTCATGCTGCTTGTAGTAAGTGACTACTTCAAATGCTGTATAGCTTTGGTGCATTGCTGCCCTTGGAAAAGTCCCCATTGGCATTAGAAGCTGATGCGATGCATCAACTGCTACAGCAATTTAGTGGCACCAGTAGCAAAAGATGAGCACTTTGCTTTTTTCATTGTGTACTTAGCATATTCATGAGTTGATATAGAAGCCTGTTGATGTAATCTTTAAGACTATAAAAACTCCATGCAATGTGCAAAATGTAAAACCACAACATGATTATTTACCCAGTTTACAGTAAGTACATGAGCAGATCCTACACCCTTTCTTCACTGGGATTTTTTTTTTAAAGTGGTGCAATAAATAAGAAAGCTTTGATTCCCCTGCCACTTGACATTTCTACCCAGATGGGATGACTAACATCAACAAAGGAGTCAGCAGAGCGAGCTCTCCCACATCGAAAAACCCGCTGCAGCCGGCAAGTCTGTTAAAAGCAGTTTTTCTTTGTTCTGCATTCTGGCATAAGTGGTATTAAGGAAAGAGAACTGATGCATCAGAGCAACTGGCACCCCCTGTCAATTGAAAGGTCAAAGGTCAGATTTAGGAACTCATTTGCTCGGTTAAACCAACATGCACACACACACACACACAATACGCAGAGGTAATACACTGACACACCGTCCAACTTAGTTTTATCTTTAACAACGGCACAGAGAAGGAAGGCTTTCATAAAAAAACAGAAGCATTTGGAACGATTTTGAATTAGGCTAATTAGGTTTGTGTTTTGTTTGTTGTTCAGGAGGCATGATCAAAGTGATATTTCACCAATTTGTGTCAGCTCCGGAGGAGAGGAGGAAGAGTTTGGAGAATGCTGCCTATTAATCTCCACAGGTTCAGCGCGCTGTGCGTTAGGGACGGTAATCAAAACAAGAGAATTATGAATAATGAAAAGTGTTGATCAGAAATGAAACAAAACAGTAGATTTGTGCTTTATTAGTGGCTTATTAGTAACAGGATTGGACTCTGCGGTTTTTCATATTTTCCTGTTTTCCCCCTCTTTAAAGGGGGTGGGGGGTGGGGCGTGGGGGGGTGGCTTCAATTTCAATGCATGCTCAATCCTCCCTGCTCAGCCTGAGTGGAAGAAGAAAAATCAAAGGGATGTGGATGGCTTGACCCAGGAGCTCAGAGTCTGAGAGCAACTGGCTGTTTTGATCTTATCTAATATTTATGAATAACTTCCTTGATATTTCCTTCGCTCCATGAAGCCGTCCGCTTTTACAGTGTTACACAATGATGTCTTAGAGGGGCGATGACGGAGATCAAACGGGGACTGGGCTCAGAATACAGAGCGCGTGCTCTCTCTCTCTCCGTAGCCTGGGAGGAAACTCAGCAGCAAGCTATCTAACGCTGTGTGATTGAAATACAAGCTCCACTAGGCTGCAGCGTGCAGTGTGATGATATTTGTATTTGTGTCTCTGTCAAAGGAATACGGGAACAGAAAGGGAAAACACTGTCACCATTTGAGCACAGAGACGTGCATGTCTGTGTTTCTGCCTGTGATTGCATCCTATGCATCTCTGCCCGTGTATATGCGTGTTTTCTGCAATGGAGATGATTCCACCATCTGCCTTTCCATGGCTTTCCCAGAGCCACTCGCTACAGAACCATTCAAGGCTGTTTGGATCAGTAATGGCCTCAGATGCTTTTCACTATCTCTTCACAAAAGTCAAGTGTTCTCAACATGTTATTTGCCCAAAGTGGCCCTGTTCCAAGGCTCTATTGTTAGCCTAATGGAGGCTAGACGACACTAAGACTCTAATTATGGACACCAACGATCAGCCCTGATAATATTGCAAGCAAAGTGGGTAATTTGTGGCTGTTGTGTTGAAGGGTTGAGGGGAGGCGAAGAAAAGGGAGGGGTGGGGAGGAGATGAAGGGAGGTGGGGAAGTTGTTTTCTTGTGTCATCGCCCCGTCGTCCGTCACCCTCATCATTCCCCCAGAGCAGAGAGCCAAGATGTGGGCACAGCAGGAGAATATTAATGGACTGTGTGACATTATGGTTCCCGCCCATTCAAAAGGAATGTTCTATTACATTATGGGCCATCAACAGGTGATTTCTCACCACTCACTGGGCTTCATCGAAGTATACTCCTATTTCATAAAGTGCCCGCACGGCACAGCTCAAGTGCCCATTCGTCTTATTTAATACAGATATTACACATACAGTTGACTCATGCTTATAGATCAATGGCTTGTTTGTCACTAAGCTTGCTGCATAGCTTTCCTCATATCTACCTGAAAGATTATCCAATAAAAATTGACTGAGAGTCAAGATCTGACTGCATGGATTTTTTGCGCACAATTCCAAAAGGATGGAGCAGTAACAAGTCATCTCTGCATCCGGCCCAGTCGCCAGAAGAAAATGTCGGTGTGGCATGTTTCTGCAAATCAATGATATGTTACATTTTTAAATTTCATACACATCACGTTGATGTTTCTGAAGTGGCGTAGTTCTGATTACATGTGAACGAGCTGACTTTGTCATGACACATGGAAGAGACGGCTGCCGAGCTGTCAAGATCACTGCTCAACAACAAACAGTTGTTTTTTAGCAAGCCATTGCTGCATTTCCAGTGGGGTTTTTTTTTACCACCCAAAGCAGGTGTTTTTTAGAGACATCACTGCGTTTCCAATGGGGGATTGAGCCACCAAATGTAATGTATTTATGGTTTGCAGAAATGTACAGTGCCAACATGTATTGTGGTGATTGGGTTGCAGCATCATAGCACTTCCTAGTAACCCAATTCCCCCAGTAACAGCTACTGTGAAAGATTGGACAAAGCTTGGCCTTTAGCTTAAGTGCGGCCCGAGGTAAACAGCCTATCACGATCAATACAGTGCAGTGCCAGAATTGGCAAGACAGACACCAAAGCAACTCAGCAAGCCTGTGCCTATTCTGTCAACACCCCAAATCAAAGCCCCTCTCCCTTGAGTGATCTGTCCAAACAATTAAAATGGAACCTCTTTGTACCATCACACTTAACATGTCAGACAGAAAAATGAAAGGAGCCTCGTGTATTGGAGCTGCATGCCGTGACGCCTCCTGTGACAAGCCCCACGGAGAGAGCGGCACGCCACAGGAATGACGGCACTGTTCAAATTTTAAATATGTTTTGACACAAAATCAAAAGTTGCTCACCATTATGGGGGAGAGATTCCCCGTTTTTTGTGTGATCACTTATTAGACCCCTAGGTGAACGAGGCAGAAATACTGACACCTGAATATTCTCTTTGCACTTTCTTTGACATTTTTTTTTAGCAGATCTGGGAATCATTTCACATTGTGAGATATCATTTCATAGTAAGATTGAAGCTCTGATCTCTCCACATCTGAGGCTCATGAAAAGCCACCAGTGATCAATGAGGATTCCTGCATGAGTTGCTGGGTTTTATCTGCCTCACATTCTCCCTTCTGGTGTCCAAAGCTAGGTTTGCTGCTGTTCCATTTCTGATTATAGTAGTATAGGCGATTTGACGGCTTTGCTGCTGCAGCTCTGACAACGAATGTTGGGCTATTTCTAACAATCCTGAAAATACACTGAACTAGAATAACCAGGATTTGTCTGTCTGTTTGAAAGCTGATTGGCTTGATGAATTTGATCCCCAAAGCAAAGTGATTGGACAAGAACTAATCAGCCGACCAATCCCATCAATCAAAATAGCTGCCATCTGACATCTTTTTGTCAAACGACAATGCCGTTGTGTGGCGAATAATACATTTTCCTTTCACATTAATAAGCTTGAGTGGCTTTAAACATAATGGAAAGCAAGACTATTTCATGGGCTTTCACTGTACTCTATACATAATCCTGAAGATGAAATTCCTAATCTTCTACCAAACAGGGGAGAGGTTTTTTTTTAAAGCAGGACCCCAATTATGCCCAGCCACAAATTAGCATGTTTAATGCAGCAAAATGTTTTAATAAAGAATAAAAGCAAGGCAGCAGAAAACAAAAGCCAACTGGGTAATAAGATTATCTCTGCCAGGCGCCCAGTGCACATCATTGTAGTTCACACAAATGGAAGAGATTATAAGTCACATTCAAAACAGCCTAATCCGTGAAAGACTCCCGATATGATTACTTTCTATTACGTTTGGTGACTGAGTGCGATGGATTTATCTGGAATCCTGAGGAGTCTTTAAAGTACAGTTGGACATAAAGGCAAAGAGCCAGTTGAAGATTAGTTGAATCCATCTGTGATAAGCTTCAACAGTTTGGCCACAAACAGAGATAAACACAAATCTGAAGACCAGATGATGTAATACACATTCGACAGTTATAGATTATCCCTTCAGATCAGAAATTTACATAATGTATCAAAGGCATTATCGCTTTCCAAAATACACAAATAGATTATTTACATATCTGTCATGAAATTGTTAGATTTCAAAGTTTTTAGTCACAAGAATCTTTTGTACAAGATCTGTCTCATTGCTATCGTAACTGCTGTTTAGAGTGTTACATTGTTCTTAGTCACTGTTGTAGGTATTCCTCCGCTGTGTCCCATCTCTCTTGGGCCGATTACAGCCTCCTTCATCCCTGACCTCCCCTTAGTTCCTGACAAGGTCAAACATCTCCCATTAGGGCGAACCAGGCCTCGCCTTTTGCCAGCGAAGTATCCAAGTCGTACATCGTGAAGGTCAGGGGCTGCATAATGAACTGGAAAATGTCAGTTATATTACTCCCCATTTAAATAGCGGATTTTCCGGCACCAGGAACAAGGGTGATATTTACCCTTTTTCCTGCGCAGGCCCGGAGCGAAGAGTCCTCTTAATCCAGCTTGGGGTGTGAAATTGAGTCGTATGTGTGAGGGAATGTGATTTCCTGGTTCCAGAGATGAGTGAGTCTGCTATGTTATACTACACTACAACCAAGTCTTCTTCACCAGGGGAAAAACATGAGGAGAAAAACTGTAATACCTCCTTCCCCGTGCATTAGTGGTGCCTACAGTGGCAGAAAATTCACATGCTGGATGCTAAAAAGCAAAAATGATGGCAATGAAGTTAAGTGGGAAAACAACAGCTAAATAAGATAATAAATGCATGACTGATATTCTTCTAATGCCAAAATATATGCCCACTGAAGTGACGGAGCAATTACTAATTATTATTCTGATTATTCATATTTCCCAGCACATTCACACACCGACAGGAATGTCAACGGCTGCATAAATTAGCGTGAGAATAAAACAGGAGAGGCGACAGGGCTGAGATGACAAAAGGGCATCCAAAGGAGAATGTTAATAATGATTCCTCTAAAACAATTTCCATTAATTTTCAGCCATCTCGCCGGGGAGTAATATCTACATGCCCGAGGCAGATTTAAATTGCATAGTCTGCCTGAGAAAGGAGACGAAGACTCCCCAGTGTCCAGCTGCTCTCATCAGAACAGGAAGACTCGAGGAACACCCGGGAGACAGCACCACAATAGTGGAAGCTAAGCTATTAGCACAGCATCAAGCCAGGGGAGAGACAAACTGGATACTCATTGTTTTGAATGATGCTGCCGTGTAACAACACACGGGAGACAGGTGCAAGCCAATGCTGGATTTCCTGGATTTTTCCTCACTTGATGTTTAGACACACTACCTCAAGTGGACAGTGCTGCCAGACTGTAGCTCTATCTGTACTGCCTGCCGCACAGCTAACAGACAATGTCAAAGGTAGGACGTGAATAATACGATCATTTCATATTCTGACTCCCTGCCAGGGAATATGTCACTTGGACACCGGGTCACATACCCAGTCACCGTGTGAAGGCAGAGCCGGGGCCGTGAGCTTTGCCGAGAGGAGAGGGAAGGCAGCCAGCTAATGTCACACATACCAGCATCAGGGATTTTCTCTGCCACCCGCCCCCTAAAGTTATTCTGTGGCCGAGCTGGCATCTCGCCTCTCTTCACGGCCTACGTGAGCCCGCTTTGCTCGGTGTCACCGGGCATGTCTCCTGGGTATGGGCACACCTGGCAGACTGTCAGCGGGCACAGGTTTTAAGAGAGGGCGAAGAGGGTAAGAAAGGGAGGGGCTGGCGCTCTGGGATATCTTTAGGCAAGAGACGACAGTGTGTAATCCACACACTACAGTGCTTTGGAGAGCGAGTCAGCTGTCTCCACTGGTCTTATGATTACTTTGAAAGACAAATATAGATATTGACAGAGGCTGCAAATACTTTATGATTATCAGTATTTGAATTATACTGTGTTTTGGGGGGGTGGGGTCTTTTTTCACACACTTCTGACACATAGGCATATTAAACAACACATGAAAGTCACCCATGAGTCATGATAAACTATAAAGCCCCTGCATGTGTCCAGATCAGTCATGCTACATGTATTGTTAAAAGAACTGTCAGCCACACTGTCCAGGGCAGAGCTGTGAACACACATTTAAAAGTACAGACATTAGATCTTGATTCAATATTATGGATGTCTTATACCATTAATTGCAGCATTAGAAATTCTAAATTCTAATTACAGTTTTAGATCCTGAAATATTATAATGTAGTTGCTTCTGGGGGAGTTTGGGTCTCTTTTGGAGGGAGCCGCCTCTGACTCCTCTGTAATTCACATGTTTTGGTTTTTTTTTATATCCAAAACATGATACATTTTCTCTATCAGCTTGTGAAACATCATAAATATCATAATGAGTTTTATTGGCTGATACTAGCTTAATGCAGATATCTCAGTAACACTAACACTAAAAAAAAATTTAAAAAATAAAAATTCAAGGATCCTTATCAAAAATATGTATGTTCATGTTATGTCTTTATGTGAAATATGTCGTCAATATATCCGATGTCAATTTTTTAAACTCTTAAATATTGGTTTCCACCTCAGAAATGCAGTAGGGGTTGGGCTCTAATTATGAGGTACTCTACTAAATAACAGACAATATTTACAGGAGTGAAACACATCTAACAATCAATATAGTCTACCCTATTAGCAACAGATGACAGTGAGTGGCTGACATTTGATTTTAATGCTCCAATCCATACTTATGAATTGTATTCACACTGTTAAGCATTTTGAAATATAGATGAAAAATGAGAATTTTGTGTGACTACTCAATTGGTCATGATTGAAAATATAGGTCAGTTTCCCTGCAGTGATTACACTGATTACATTATAACAATAGCAGTTTATTAGGGGATCAGTTTAGTGTTAGCGTTAGTGTTATATTCTTGTATTTTTTATGATGGTGGGGCATTAAGTTTGTTTACATTTGGATCATGGATCGTCCAGAAATTCAACAGCCGTCACTGGTCAAATATAGTGGTCTCAGCTGGCTCTCCATAATGTACAGCAGTTATCTCTTTTATCTTTAGAATTAATTTCAAAACATGCAAGGGAAACACAAAACCACCCAGAAGCACCGAGCACACATTTAGCATCTCCTCCCACAGTCACTCGCACAAGACCATATAATAAAAACAAAGTTTCCTCCCAATAAAACTTTTCTAATATCCTGTCCCTCGGCTGCTTCTCGAAGAGGTTAGATGTCTCATTTGCAAGTGAGGGCCAGGAGAAGAGACGGCTGCCCACCAGCCTGTCCGTCAGAGCAGCTCGCTGGGGAGAGCGTGTGCGCGAGCTTGAAGGAGTGTGTGTGTATGTGTGTGTGTGTTGATTAATATCAGGAGGGCAGGGCAGTGCTCAGGCTGCGGCTGTCGGTGAGAGCGACAGAGGACAGTTCTTTTCACTGCCGCCCGGGGAGAAGTCTGCTAGCGGAGGGGGTAATGAGCCAGAAACAGGCTGAGAGGAGAGAGGGGAAGGCTGAGAGGAGAGGAGTGGAGGAGGCACAAGGACAGGCCGGCACATTCTACCCCCACCTCACACACACACACACACACACACACCCTTCACTCAATCTCTCTCTTTCCCTTACGCTCCCATCCCTCACCCACCCACAGCAAGCCAAGCACCATCAAGGTTCCCCTGGATTTTTTTTCCTTCACCATTTGACACTCGTTCCCCACTTCCCTCTGTCTGGCTCTCTGTCTGTTCTGCTCTACATCCCACTCTAACTTGAAAAATACATTTATATGTGCCTGCATGCACACATTCATGGGTTAGGCTCACACGCATCCCTGCATACCCAGTCATATGGGACCTATGGCACACTACATTACACCCAATTACTGTGAACAAGGTTGCAGTTCACTGAAGAGGTTACATGGTTTAAAATAACCTGATTTTACAAATAATGCAACATTGTTTAAGGATTTTCTGACATTTGGGAATACTGCTTATTATGCTGTAACAAATAAGATACCAATAACATTCGTGTGTATTCATCACAGTAGCTAGAAGTTGTGTTTAGCCTAGCTTAGGCCAGCCTTATACCAAACAAACTTTCAAGCAATTTCCCTGTTGCAGACAAATTTCCAATGTCAGACTAAAATCATGAGTGTTACTAGAGTTGTGGCACACTGCTGTGATCATCATCATCATCATTTGTAAAGAGGTAACAAAACTCAGTCCAAGCTGTCTTATGTCTTTTGTTTTTGTTTTTTTCTCATTTTGACGTTCTGACAAAATCAAACATGTTTAATATTATCATTAGTTTTTGTCTTGGCTCATGCAAATATTGAAGTTTAATGATGTGACACTGTCAACAACTAATAGGTGCACTCTCTCCAGCACCAAAGTAGAGACAGCAAACCAGGTAAACAGGAAACATGGAGGGGACGGGAAGGTGCAAGAACGTGAACAAGTTTCAGTTCTGTTGGGCTGTGAAAAGGAGGGGAAACTTGTAGAGTACACAAAGTCAGTGTTTAACGCAGCATGTATCTGATCCACCAACAAGCACCTATTTTAGTGAGGAATCCTATTTTTTTAACAGTTCATAATATTTGACTATGAATACTGATTGTCCCAGTCCTAGCTTACAGTGGAGTACATGAGGATGTCCTTATTGAAATGTAGACATTTTGGTTTTCATTGAATCTGCCTGTATAGATGCCTTCTTCAACCTGTTTTTCAGTGCCTTGAAATTATTATCATTATCACTCACAGTATTTAAAATATTCAGATTTACCTCTAACCAGGCGTAACAATGTCATATCTAATCTTGCTGAAAGAGAGAGCACATTTTCAGAAGTTCACGTAACATGTCTGAAGAGAGTGACAAACAGCTTATCAGTGTTTCCAACAAGACATTCACAGACTGTCTGACACTTGTGTGTCAGGGCCTTAATATGTGTGTAGAAACAACTTCACAACTCTCTCAATAATACACCTCTCCTTATATAGAGAAATGGGGGTGTGGCAGTATGCTGACTGCAAATAGCGAGCATGTGCCTGTCATTTTAGAATGACTATGACTATGTCACTAACATATGCAGAGTGGTAAGAACAAAATCAGCCAGTGCAAACACATCATGAATCTGATGGTAATTTTGCATACGCACTTCTTTTACACGCATAGTAAGAACATTTCTACGCACATATTACTAAATGAGCTCCAATGTCTTTAGATGTCAGACAATGGTAGTAGTTAATCTTTTAAAGTCTTTCAAAGTCTCTACTTTATGATAAACATCAGCATAGACACTAGAAGTCAGCCTTATTTAGCTAACATATTATTGTGGTAAAATCCAGAAGGATTTGTGGTAACAAACAGAACTTGCTATCAGATATGATCGGGTTATTTAATGACACAGGAGCAGTAACCACAGGCACCTTGTGGGAAACAACAGTGGTCTTCTGGGGGGCACTGGGAGCAGACACAGAAAAAGACCACACCACCACAGACAAGAAAAATGTACTGTGACAATAGTGTTTGTTGTTTTAGTTTAGGGTCACTACATCTAACTATACTTAAAGCTGCTCTAATAAACACTTGTATACTGTCAAACCCACATGGTATCGTCACCACATTCTGCAGGTCCCCCCAGCTCTGTGCCGTTTTAGCAGCCTTCAAGTCATTGTTTCGAGCTTAACGGTCTTACATTTGCCAGGCCGACTGAAACTCCACTCCAAATGGATGCTAAAACTTTTAGCCCAAATCCTGATCCTAATCTTGCGAATTGTTCTAATTTGAAGAGACAGAATGAGTACTTCAAAAAGTATCTATCCTCCTCTTCAATGTAGAATCCCATAATGCTACTACCTCTGTCCCCCAAAGCCTTGAAACAAGTGCCTTTCTTCACCATTCACCATGGAACAAAAATGTTTCGCGGCCCTGTAAGTCTCTCTGACTACTACAGCACTCGGACAACACTCATAACAGTGATGGCCTCAGAGCAGTAAGCCATAAAAAAGACACAGCCACGGGAAAAATGGGGCAGCATGTGCCTTTTCACAGTGGCCAGAGGGCGATGAGGTAAACAAGAGGCCATGGGTGGGGATTAAGAATGGATGTTCAGTGTTACGGCCGGGTCGTGGTGTCAGAGGCTAGTCATGCTGTCTGAGAATATTACCCTCTGGATGAATTTTTGTTTTTTTTTTTAGAGCATTGGCCACTTGGCTGTGTGCTTTCTAGATGGAGGATTGGGACTATCTGCGGAGAGAGGATGCATCCACTAAGACTTATGAGAGAAAGCTGGGGGGGGGGGGCAGGAAATAACATGAGCAATTTCATAAATGGAAGGGAGAGGCTGTGACTTCCTAAATCGTCTGTGAAAGACAGAGGGAGGGAGCGGTGAGGCGGGGGAGACGGTGAACGAAGGGGATGACAGGGAGAGAGATGGAGGGAGGCGAGAGGGAGCATGACGCAAAGTGTGAAAGAGAGAGGAGAGGAGAGCCTGGGCTTGGTGGTAAATGGATATAACTGGGTGAGGGAGGCAGGGGCAAAGTGAGAAAGAGAGAGGCTGGAGAGATGAAAAGATGAAGAGGGCAGATTTCCCACCAGCTGAGCGAGCACCTCTATTACCCTTTCTCTCTCCCTCCATGCCTCCCTGTGCCGTTCCCTCCCCTCCTCTATCTCTGTGTCCTATCAGCCTCAGTGTGGCATCCTCTCACATCAGATTAGCTCCAGCCCAGAGAGACGGTTCAAACTCCTCTGTCAAAGTTATTTAAAACACATCTGACGCTGAGGCCACGCTCCGTTCTGCTCCCTCCCACCATCTGTCTTTCTCCCTGTTCGTCCTTGTCGTGGCCCAAACTTGGGCTGAGGCTGGAGCTCCAGTCTCGGCAGCTCAGCTGGGATGCACATCTCCCCATGGCGTCAAAAGTCACTATCAATCAAACATGAGGGTGCGGGGGAGGACCTAGGTGTGGCAGGAGGCAGGAAGGAAGGGAGACTGCAGGAGACTTGCATAAATCACCAGCCGGAGGAAAGATGTCAAAGATACACATGACCTGGATATTCAGATTCATATGTCCTCTTTGAGTGTGGATTTTATAATAATGGACCTATAGAGGAAGCGCCATTTAAACCTTTATTGTTCACTTTACTAAAAAGCAAAGCAGATTCCTTGGTAACCTCTTCTTATGATTTTTTTAATCTCTGCAAATCGACAGACACATGTTAGTGAGAGCTGAACGCTGCAATCTCATGGAGCAGTTAAAGGAAGTTCGGCTTTATAGAGGCATGACTGCGCATTGACCAGCATGCCATGGACGACTCCTGTGAGTGAGAGGAACAGATCACGCCATGAGCCACTGTGTCAAGGCTTCATCCCTCCTGATGAGAGAGGCCAGTTTGGTGTGGCACGGCACAGCCCGCCACAGCCCATTTTCTGACAGAGACGGCTGTTTGAGCTCTCCAGTCATGGCCTCGGTGATGAATGGCCTCCACTGCCAGGGAAAGAAAGGAAAAGGGGGCCTGGGAGCCCTCCGAGGATCAATATGTACGCACAGGAGGACCTGCTTCGCATGTTAAAAACCCTGATCCAGCCCCAGCCCCCCAGCCCGCTCGCTCCGCTGTCTCCTGCATCACTGACGGACAAGCCTCTGGGAGCGAGTGGGCGGGGAACTGAGGCTGAGGAGGGAGGACTTCAGTGTGTGTATGTATGGGTGCATGTGTATCTACATGAAGTGTGTCAGCAGGTTTCTAGAGGGGCTGGCATGTCAGCAAACTCAAGGTCGACATGGCACGCACAAGCGCAAGATGCACGCGCTCACACATGCTCGCACAACTCTGCAAATCCACCCACTGTTGACGCTTTGAAAGGGGCCACACTGTGACATGGTAATTCAGAGGTGTCTAAGGCGATGGATATCCTATTAATGAGCCCAAAACAATGACTAGACTAATGAGCTTATAATGGGAATATTGAATGCATGGGAATGGGATTGGGCCTTGTGTGAGCCAAGAAAAGGGACCATTGAATGAGAGCCAATGTACAAGGGCTAGAGGGCTAAAAGCTTGAGACGAATACAAACTGCAAGGGGCGTAGCAGTGGCTGTAGGGGTAGGGCTGTGCGGAGGGGTGCACAGTCGACCCAAATCAATACACCCCTACCCGCCTTGCCTTGTTGGGTTTGTGATATACGAGAGCAGGCAGCTTCTCTGAGCATAAATAAAACATGAAAATGCAACAAATTATCAGGCCGAATGGACAGAGATCTATTTACTCAGTAATGCTGTATTTTTTTTATTTGTCAGATCAGTCTGGGGTGGGAGGGACTGATTGTTACCCTGCATCCAATTTGAGTCAACCGAGTGCTGAGATGTGATTCAGCTTCTGTTTGTGAATTAATGAATTAATCAAAGACCGGTTGGTTGGGGAGGGGGGACGAGAAGCGAACCGAGCAAACGGCAAGCTGTGACGGGCTAATAGCTGGAAAGGGAATTACAGTCCAATTGCTCTGTCTTATTCTGGCCCTAATGCTGCCGAGGCCTTTTGCTGCGAGCTGGGCAGCCCCTCCGTGTGATTTGATTCCATTTGGAGAGCCTTATTTTCCTCTTGATCTCACACATTAAGGACCTTGCTATTCACCAGAGCAGGAAAAAGCAGGAGGACAGTCAGAGCAATGGAATGGATTAGCACACAGCTGTTGAGACCGGGCAGGTCAATGTTTTAAATCTCTGGCCCTGTCCGCTTAAATCTGCTGGCCTGTACTTCACAGACACTCGTGGATCTAAAAGGGATGAATAGCTCTGAGCAAGATGGTTGGGAGTTAAAAAAAAAAAAAACCTGTGGTTTCCTAAAGGCTGAGGTGGTGCCCTGGTAAAAATGGGCATTTAGTTGCCAAGCAAGATAATCCTTAGAAGTGGTTTAAAAACAACAGAGGCCACATGGAAAGCATCCTAATGTGGAACAGCTGACCGGGTCTCCACTTGGACCATGAAGGATTTCAAACGGAAATCTTGCAGCATTACTGCACTCCTCAATGGACAGCCCTGAAGTACTGAAAATCTATACTCAAGTAAGTGTAAGTACAATTACTGCCATAAAAAATGACTCAAGTAAAAGTGAAAATTACCATGTAACAAATCTACTCAAGTAAGAAGGCACCTGGTTAATAAATTACTCCAAGTACAAGGTACTTTTTGCACGAGCCAGTGCAAAAAAATAAAGACTGCACATAAAAAAAATTAAGTAGATGTAGGTAGACTAGTACAACAAATAAGGATATCCTTTACAGGTATGAACCATCTCTGATTCTCTCCATTTCTTCTTGTCTGCCCCTCTCTTCCTTGCCATAACATTAAAGATTAACTTTACACATGAAAAAACAAGCTAACGTCAGCTAACTTACTACATTTTCACTTACAGTATGTGCAGCTTACTTCAGTACACTTGGGGAGGTTAGAAAATTAGTTTTTAAAAGCAGAGATGTCAGTGTTTTTTGTCTTTTTCAGATTTTGGTATAAAATGTGTGAATGGATGTGGCCAGAGATTGCACCATCATCATCGCATTATGGTCAAAAGACAGGTGGTGCTTCTTTTTCTTACAGGTAGCTCACAACTTGGCATCTGGTGCTACGAGGTGCTCCTCGTATAGTAAAAACTGCTTAGGAATGGCTTAAGGAACACTGGAAAGAGTTTAAGGCACCAACCTGGCCTCAAAATTCCCAAGATCTCAATCTGATTGAGCACCCATCAGATGTTCTGGTACCCCAACTCACAACCCACAGGACTCAAAGGATCCACTGCCTATGCCCCAGTGCCAAACACCACAGGACACCCCCAGAGGTGCTGTGTTTATGCCTTGACAGGTCAGAGTCAAGTCCGATCCAAAGGACCCAACAGTAGAGCAGGGGTACCTCTAGGGTACCACCGTGTCCCACAAATACTTGATGTGATTGGAAGCTGGGGTACTTTGAGGCCAGGTCAATGCCTTGAGCTTTCTGTCATGTTACTTGGGCCATTCCTGAGCAGTTTTTGTGTGTGGCATGGCACACTGTACTGCTGAGGAGGCTCCTGCCATTGTGGAGTGCCGTTGTCATGAGGGGTTGTACTCTGCAACGGTGTTTGGGCGAGTGTAGACTCACAAGTCAGTCTTTAGACGCTTTGCTTAACTAAAGACTGATGACTTTTTCCCTGATTTTGTGTTTAGATGGGCGGATACAATTTCAGAGTTTAAAAAAACTCCCTACTTTGCGGAACCAATAGTAAATCCGCAGGGCGGTCCTTCGGTGGCTCGCTGAACTCTTATGCTCGTAAACATAATCCGACAAGAAACACGTGTAGCGGTACAAAATCAAAGTTAGTGGATGTTTGTCGCGTTTGCGGCGACTCTCGCCAACTAAAAGAAACAAACATAATCTTTTACAAGGCCATGACTCATCTGTCCGGCTGGATTATATAGGGAATCGCCTTGTTGTTCACAAATACTTCTGGGTAGAAAACCAGCAGAGTTTAGCTATATATATATCTATATATCTATATATCTATATATATCTATATATAGATATATATAGATATATAGAAAACCTGTGAACTTACTTGTTCACAAATATATATATCTATATATAGATATATATAGATATATAGATATATATATAGCTAAACTCTGCTGGTTTTCTACCCGGAAGTATTTGTGAACAACAAGGCAACAAGCCTTGGCAACAAGGCAACAAGTAATCTACGATAACCATGTTACTGAAATAGTAATCTTAGCGGTGTCTGTAATAGGTAATAACTCATTAAACGGTCTGTGAAAAAAAAAAAAAAAAATTCCAGCAGATATCTTAGTTACAACATGGTTGAGCTAGCAAAGCAGTTTTGTGTTGCTATGTGTGGTATTTATTCAGTTTTAGGAAATCACGATGTCTAGAAAGCGTCAGTGGCTGCAGCTGACAGGGTCAGCTAACAGCAGCAGCTAAACTAACATCAGGACGTCATCTGTTAAAAGCCTCCCCTTGTCGGATACGACATGAAACTACTCCAGTTAGCTCAATCATGTTGTAACTAAGACATCCGCTGGAAAAAAAAAATTTTTCACAGATGAGCACACATTTGATAAAACGGACTTAAATCTCTCGGCATCCATTTTCAAGCTCTCTGTGTGTTTGTTTCCTTGCGGACAAGAAAAGGGGGAGCGCACATTTCAGGGAGGGCGTGTCCTTTTAAAAAATGCAAGAGGCGCTGCTTTGTTGCCGGCCGTTTTCTCCGGTGTGTTAAACACACTTTAGAAAGGAGTGTCCTCAGACTATCAGAAGGTGGAGATCTCTGATTGTCTGGTGGCGAGACTAGGGTGGGTGGTGTGTGTCAAGTGGCATCGACATGAATGTCAGGACCCAAGGTTTCCCAGCAGAACATTGCATTGTTACAAGATGATCAGTGTTATTCACTTCACCCGCCAGTAGTTTTAATATTTTTGCTGATCAGTATATATTGCAATTTATTACCTTTGTCCATATTTGTTTTTTATCTAATAAGATAAAGTTTTCAGTATGATCATCTCACTTTAGTCATTGGTATTGTAGCAACATTTATCTAGTGGACTGAAAAAGTTTAGTTTGTATTTGGAATATTAATAGTATATATAATTTAAAAACTGAGGCTTGGCTTTTGTGTATCAAGACAATATTGCCATGCAAAATATCACAAGTAAAGAGTAGATTACTAGCTCAAAAGTATATATTCAAGTTAAGAGTAGAAGTAAAGGAACACGAAAAGCAGTAGTTTGTAATGTGTTACTACCCACCCCTGTCAATGGAAGATACTTTTAATGTTAGAAAATGTTTACTGTAAATATATTTCCAAAACATGCTCAATTTCAAAATCCATTTGGATCTCTAAAAACATAGCACTTCCACCTTACTGTATTAAACTCCTATTACATCACATACAATGTCGACCTTTGGTGGACACATGTCTCTGCCAGGTGTGTGTGTGCTTGTGAGTGTGTGCATGATGCTGAGGTAAGGGATGGAACTTTACCAGCAGTGCCTGTCTGCCCAGAGTGCAGCCAGCCAATTATCCCTCTTAATTATCTATTGACGAGATGGAATTGATGTTTTTGGAGCGCTGATTGGATAATCAGGAATGTTGGCCACAGTTATTCTCCTTGGCTGGTCTCACTCATCTGTCCAATCTGGTCTCCTTGTTTGAGTAATCTGCTCAGTTACACAACATATTCCTGCTGAACAATAACTCATGATCACAGTGAAAGGCAAAGGAAATGTTTCATTCTGCTACTGAGGTTAGCATGAAGAGTACATGGCACTGTGCATGGGTTTAGTTAAACGCATCATAGGGATTTTCTCACAATGGACCAATGTTTTCAAGAGCGCGAATGGCGACCTTTTCCATTCTGCTCCGTTCATTAACCTCCACCTTTATCTGCAGACAGGCCAATGCTTCTTATGGGGCTCCATTTCCAAAACAGGCCAAAGGAACAAAGGAACTTAGCTACATTAATTTTTGCCACCGCCCCCCTTCTCTTTTCACACCAGCAGCCCATTTTCTTTAAACTCTCTTAGAGAGCAAGCTGGCACAGGACCAGGCAGGCACCGGGAACAGGAGAGCGCAAGAGTGGAGTGACACTGATTGTGCCTCCTCTAATTAAACCCTACCTGACCCCGGTGTTGGGACATCATTAGTTCTCCCTCGTAATCATCACACAGCAGCAATTACATTCTGTTTGGCCCCATTTGCATTTCACAAGATTTCCCTGAACAATCAAAGACGGATTGGGAAAAGAGGAAGAAGCCAAATAAAGCATGGAAGTCCTAAAAAAGCAGCTAGATTCATTTGCACAACAGTATGTTGCAATGGTCTGTTGCAGAGAAAGAATGCCTTTCTGCAAAATATCATGGGAGTATCAAGGTTAAAGGTTAAACATGTTGAGTCTCAGTGGCCAAGACTGTAGTCTGAGATCACTTTCCCATACAGCATTAATGCTATCCTGATGTTCTCTGCAGGGACAGGAGGGTACGCCCCTTCTGGACCAAAAAAACTCTGACTAATTCTTACCAGCGCAGAACCAAATCTCTGACCTTGTTAGTTCTGAGAGTCTTGCATTCTGCCAGACACCAAAAAATGGGTTTATCGCAGAGATACGTGCCTCAATTTGGTAACTGAGAGAGACGGGGACAGATAGAAACTCAGACACTAAAAATAATCACACTCCAGAATACTCCACTGCAGCAGCCGTACATCTCCCCCACTTGCAGAAAGTACACTACACGGAAACACACACACACCAGTGCGGAATAGAGCCATCCATGTGAGTATGTACTTCAGGAAAAGTGCACAAGGGCAGATCCTCCATCTGTATTCCGGGTGACAGCAGCGTTGTGCTGGGGTAGCGTTTCTTTCCCCGAGATGCCGTCTACACAGAAACAGTCATACGTCACGGACATAAAAGAGGGCCCTTTGAAAGCTCATACACACAGTTGGCATTCGAACAAGCCGAAGGAGACTTTTTCCTACCAGCTCCTCTCATGCGTCTGCTGTTACTAAATCTGACAACAGCAGCAGAGTAAGGTCGTTGTGTTAAGAAGAGAATTATGCTGGCAAATACCCCAGGGGCCTCCCACTTTCTAGGCAGTAGACGATCGGACGTGCATTCTCATTTCCATACTGCAGTAAATACAAATGTTGTCATTAGTGTTAAGTCAACTCCACAAATGCAAAATAATATATAGGAATATACAGAGTTTCTGCAGCAGACTTAACAACAGACACTGCGCACTAGACTCACAGCAGAATCTTATTTTGGCATAGATTAGTACATGTATCTAAATTCCTATTAATGCAAACTAGTTATGTACTGCTGTTATCAACATCTCAGATTATTGTCAGTTCATTGATACTCCCACCTTTTTATCCCTTCCTGCGTGATGCTCTCAACTGGCTTTTCTCTCCCAAACCAAACTCCACTCAAGTGTTTCTAATCTCTGCAAAGTCTGTTGAGAGACACTGCTGTGAGATGCACTCCTAACTATGACTGGAAACAAGATTATCTGGCTGAGATACTGTGAGGTGCATTCATTTGTTTAGAGATGGAGTTTGAGCTTTTGGATTTATGTCAGTGTTATTATATCATATCATAACATGGACACCATACAACTCCAGTTGCATTGTAGCTCAATAGGAGAAAGAATTACCGACCTTCTATAGGACAGAGCTCAGGGCGTATTAATAAGGAGAGCTGGCAGTCAGTTTTACTGACAGAGTGCTTTTCAGTAACAGGTCATAATTACACATATGACTCTGACAATGTCATCGAAACCACTTAAGGTTTATGAAATACATTTCTCATGTACAGGTGGCATTTACTGATTCATGACCCATATGCATACATTCAAGGATATAATCTATGCATCAGCTATAGAGCACATATACAGTATATATACAGTAGGTCTCTTTAAATCATGTCTATTCACTACAAATTAAACTCTGCCCTGTGAAAGCATAGAAAAGGAAACTAAGTCTGAATCTCAACCGAGACTACGAGACTCTGCTCATTACACTACTGAAAGGAAGTCTCTGTCTCTTTAAGGGCTGCAATTAGTGCTTATTTTCACTAGTGATTAATCTGATGTATTGACAAATCTTTTAATCTATTAAATGTCAGATCCGTGATTCACTTTGCCACTAAAGTTCGTATAAGAGATTGTTGCTGATCATCAGCCCAAAACCCCTTCACATTGAATTTACAATAATATAAAAGAGAGGAGCACAAAAGTTCTCCCAACTCGAAGGCAGAACCACCAAATGACCTTTGACCTTGACCTTTCTTTAAATAAATTGAATGTACTTAATTTCACTTGGACAATCCAATCAGTATCAATACTGCTTTCCAGAGTCCTAGGTACATATACAGTATATTAAAAGCAAACAAGACAATTAAATCAGAGACTTTGATAGACTAGAGACAGTTTTTCATAGATTTAAGAGCACACCATAAGAGGTAGGAGCTAGGAGCTAGGAACGATCGTATTTCTTAAAACACCGTTCTGAGGGACTTCATTAGCTATTTCAGAGTAGGTACCATCCCAGCATAAGAGGAACCATAAGTGACAGAGGTGTAAAGTGATTGGTTGACCACAGCCAATGCAGGGCTGGCAACCATCATTTTGAAAAAAACCCACACAAAACACAAACACAGCTCATAAGAGAAAAAAAAGGATGAAAACACGGTCAAATGGACCAACACTGATGTTCAGGCTTTACTAAGCATAAATATGACAATGGAAATTATACACAATTTGGAGTCATTAAAAGCGAAAGTGACCGTCACAAAAAAAAGTGACTAACGTTTCGACGCCAACTGGGTCTTCATCAGAGATTTGACTCTGATGAAGACGCAGTTGGCGTTGAACTGGGACAACTCCAGGGTGCTCTCAAACCACAAAAAATGTGATGGCACAACAGTCTCCTTCAGTATGCTTTCTTTTGATTTTCACATTGGCTAGTCATCCTGTTTAATTTGTCTTCTGATTAAATCGGAACCGTTGAAACAAGTTGTAGAAAGCCTCTGCAAGTAATTGGTTGCTGGCAGACACTCTGTGCTGCAATAAAATTGTTAATCAGCAGTGCCGTGCACTGTAGAGCCGATGCGCTGCTGGTTCTGTCGGCCTGAATAGAATATAATGTCTATAGCCTTACTGTTGTGTGTACAGCCTTATAGACTGAGCTGAGTAGTGATGCGCGGGTCGACCCCTAACCTGCGGGACCCGCAAATAGACCTGCGGGTCGGGCAGCAGCGATCGTCTGTTAAATCGGTCTGTAAATGATATTTTGACATTATTGGTTATTACTGTCATGGCATCTGAAGGTACTGATGCGTTGAGCAGGTGACAGTCCGCGGTCGTTTTCAAAACACACTTGTGTCACGCACTCCAAAAGAAACTTGTTGAAACTTTAAACAATAATTTATTGTACAAAACGGGGGAAACAAACGTTGACAAAAACAGTGCCATAATTCATATTAAATTCAAAAGATAACGAAAAAAACAACTACAAGTTAGAGGGAATAGTGATAAAGTGGTAAAACTTGGCATTGATCCACAGCCTCAGATGGATGCGCTCAAGCATGCCGTGCGCACAAGCTCAGTTGGTCTATACTGTATTTTCACATTTTTAACAATGCAATTTTAAAGTTTTGATTTTTATTGATAACCTACATTTACCAACAACAAAAAGACTACATTTAGCACCAAAAGAAATGTAATAAATAAATAAATAAAAAATTTTAAAAAAAAGAAAAGAAAAAAAAAGTAGGGCACTCCGGCTTCCTCCCACAGTCCAAAGACATGCAGATTGGGGACTAGGTTAATTGGTAACTCTAAATTGTCCATAGGTGTGAATGTGAGCGTGAATGGTTGTTTGTCTCTATGTGTCAGCCCTGTGATAGTCTGGCGACCTGTCCAGGGTGTACCCTGCCTCTCGCCCGATGTCAGCTGGGATAGGCTCCAGCCCCCCCGCGACCCTCAAGAGGATGAAGCGGTTAGAAGATGAATGAATGAATGAATGAAAAAAAAAGTAAAGAAAAAAAACAAATATCAAATACCAAATTTTCATAACGAATACCTACCCATAGAAACGAATATTCGAATATCCGAATATTTGGGTACAGCCCTAGCTTACAGTACATCACTTTAGTGCTCCTATTGGCGGTGTGAATACAAATACAAAGAGCCCTTAAGGGTAGTCCTCAGGGGAGCTTCCCAGTGGATAGTTCTTCTCAGTGAGTCCCCTGACTGGTTTGTTACAAAAACCCTAAGTGGTTTTCTTGATATCAAGACAGTCTTATCATCTATAGATGAAAAAACGTAATAAATTGATTGATATTTAAAATAAAGTTCATTTCTTGTTGATCAGTTTAATCAACTAACCATTTTGGCACGAGCCCCTCTGTTTAGATTTTACATGTGAATACTGTAGAGCTAATAACTGATTGTCATGAGACAATGAAATCCACATTAGAAGAAGGATGCTCAAGGTTGCTGAGGTGAGTCTGGTTGCACAGAAAATTATCTTATGCCTCCGTTTCTCCAATCACCATCACATGGGCCCTGGTACTAGTTCACATGTTAATTTTGGCTTTGACGCTGCTACAAGCCACAATCACAGATACACCATCACTTCTAACTTTAAAATAATCCCAAAGTAAAGTTAATCCCCTTGGCACACAGAAAAAGTCATATTAAATGCAAACTGAATATGTTAATCACTCAACAAAAGGGGAACACAGTAGGACAGCTGAACAGTAAATTATACAACTAAGCCCTCATCAAAAAGATCAATAGTCTAAAAACAGACTAATGTTTAAATTCTGTTTGATGAGCATTACTATGAATTCTGTCTTTATATTTTCTCTTCACTGGCCCACAATAAGCTATACAATGAAATGAGGCTCGCTTTGAAATTGCAATTACTTTCTGAGGAAATTAATCATATAAAGGAACGACGTGATAAGAACTGCTAACAGGTTATTACAGCATGCCGTGTTCATCGTGGCTAAAAACTTACCTCATACCATCAGGAGAGAACAAAGTGCATTCTGGAGCCAGATTTCACATTAAGGCAATTTAAAATATTCCAGACTGCCTAATTTAGGGGTCGGACTTCTGTGTAACTTAATTCGACAAGATTAATTATACAATTAAATCCAAACTTCTCTCAATTATGTGGAGAAATGCTGCCTGCCTGCTCAGGCCGACCCTTCACCTTTGCTGAGGCGAGGTACCTGATAAGCATAATTTCAACAGGAGCAGAAGAAATTGCTGCCTATTTTGTTGCCGTGCTCAACTCAGCACATTATGGTCCTTAATTGCTGGCAGACTTCGTAACTGTGCCCTTGACATGGAAAGGCAAAATGTTATGCCATTCACTCGCACATTACTGAACGTGCAAGAGCTCTTTTCTGATTGACAGGACAATCCACTGAAACAAAAGACTTAATTGTGTGTCAATTGATTCAGTAATTACAATTGGCAGGCTTGCCACTTCAGTTTCATTGATTTATCATCTGTGACGAGCGAGTACCTAATGACATAAAATGGTGTTAGCTTCGCCGTAGTGGTAGTCTATGTTATGTCCAAAATGTAGGGTTAGCCTGGTTTAGGAGGCTGACTTATTGTATTCCAGTACAGTTTGGTTAACAGGCAGATTAAGCTCAGGAATCTGACAGGTAATGTTCATGCCTCTATTGCTTGAGTGCTCTTTCATAGAATATTGTACCCTTTACAGCTACATTAAGGGGCCACTGACATCCAAAACGCAGGACCACTACTAACCCCCAATCGTGCTCCTTTCATATTTATGTCGGGGCTATGAGCTGAACCAGCAGGACTGAGTTACAAAGAGCAGGTGGGTTCATCCTCTTTGACAAGCAGCCATTATCAACACAGTTCTTGGAGTGAGGCGAGGAAAACCACCAGGGATGGATGTAAAACCTCTTTCAAAGACCTTCAGAATCCCAGTTTCTACCCTCGCTCTCTCTCTCTCAATCCCTCCCTGTCATCATTTTATTTGCCCTCTCTCTGCTCCCTTCAGAGAAGAGAGGGGGAAAAAAGAGGGGGAATGGTCTACTTGACCTTAATCTGCCCAGTAGTGAGTTTCAGAGAGATGACATGCAACCTCGGAGGTAAAGGGCAATTGTTTCTTTTTCTCTCTTCTGAGAGCCAATTTACAGCCCCTGGGGACTTTTTCTAAAGCTGCGAACTATTTCAGGTTCTGCCACATTGTTTTTGATTCACTCAGCTGGAAGGGGCTAAAAGAGCAAGCACCTTTACTTTCCCTATTCTGAATGTTCCCCCGGCCCATTAAATTCCATTCATAACTCCTGGAACAGAGGAGGGTATACAGAGCGGTATTTGCATTTCATGGACTACTGTTTGTGTAACCTATAATGGATAACATATAATGTTTGCTGCTTGCTGCGATGGCTATTAGAACAAGTCAGCAATAACATTAATTTTGTGGAAGCCCAACAACTTGAATTGAGCATAAAACGTCAATAACGAAATAAATCCCATTGGTGATATTCTGTGTACATACCCTGAGGTAATGAATGAGAAGTGCCATGAGCAGCAATTGGCTTAAGGACTGGATATAGCCTATAGACTCTGCAAATCTGCATCAAAACCAAGAAATCAGGAACAGTCTGCATTGGCCATATTGATCTTATGAGCAAGGAACTAAATAGACTAAGAAAAAGTGCTTTTTGGTAAAATAATCTCTTTCCAGTCATATTACCTGCACCCCCATGAGCCGAGTTTAATGTCCAAAGGCACTCTTGCAAGGTTTTCCACCTCTGTTTTATGACAATCATTTGCTACTTCACGTTCAAGTGGCATGACTGATTAATCAAATGTCACCTTCAAACTGTTTGATACAGAAAAACACATCAAAAACATGACCCATGATTGCTGGATTGTTAGGTGCTCCAATCAAAGCCACCTCATTAGCTCAAACGTGGATCAAACGAGGCCGACTTGAGGACATTTCTGCTTACAATGTCAGTGATTCCTCAAAGTAAAAGTGATCTACTGTATCAAGCTATGCCAGCTAGTCCACATCAGCAAAATGCACAATAGAAATTGCATCAATTTCTCTATCTATAAACAAAGCATTTGTTTAGACTAGAATATTTAAATCAGTACTGTCAACAGACAAAACTGCAGCTCAGATTTTCTAATAAGGTCAAAAGCTCTGACAGATTTGCCAAGTGCTCGTATAGAGTAGTCAAGAAGTGATGCATATTTAACAATGTATAAAGGCAGAGAAATTAACCATGAGACAAGTCTTGCCGAGCCAATGTGAGCCATGAATTAATAATTCGGAGTGAAGTTATTAAGTTATTTGTTAACAGTAAATATTCTGTATGTGTCCCTGAGAGCATGACTTTTTAATAATTTGGAATTTTTAAACTTTAATGTTTAGCTCCCGTCTGGAAATAATGGTGCTCAGCTGTAATTGATTCTTCCGCTGTGGAGTAATTATGATGGCTGTGTCGAAGTAAGGCCTGATCCACTCGGCCCTGAGTGATAGGGGAGAGAGCGAGGGGAGAACAGAGAGATTTAAAGACAAAGAGGAAACACATTGTGGAGATGCAGGTTTGGATATATCTCTTGACGGATAGCCTTACTGACCTGGAGGCAGAATACAACACAGTGGTGGGAATAGCCTCTAACCTGAGCTATCCATCTTCTAAAACTCATTTTTTAAGGCCTATTATGTCAGACTCTTAACATCCATTGGTGCTGTTTATTTAAATCTTTTGGGACTGATAAACACCCCCAACTTTTCCTTCCACTCCTGTTGCTCTTATTTCTCTCTTTGCCACAGGGCTGTAGTGCTTGAGTCTGGTCTTGGTTTCATGACCACCTTTCCTGAAGTCTTGCACTTGTCTTGGTCTCGTATGTTGTTGGACTTCGAACTGTCTTGGTCTCTGGGTCAGCTACTGAGAATTAGGGTTGAAACAATTTATCAACAGAGATTGATGACCAAATTAGTTGGTACAAATTCAATTGTCGATTAGTTGGTGACATTATCAGCTACAATGTGAGTCACAGCCCAGTGATGGTAGTGACACCACTAACTGCAAAGGCAAGACCTTCACGACCAAAACCCCAAAAGTGCGGGAGTATTTTACTGGTAATTCGCTCAAAAAAGGTTGCGAGCTGTAACATTTGCAAAGCTGACCTAGCCTGGCTTGGAAACAAATCAGTTGTGCTACAATATCTGAAGAGTAGGCACTCTGGCTCTTTGGATGAGAGCCAAAGTACTCTCAAGTTAGTTAGCTTGCTAGCTAGCTTAACGTTAAAAGCCATGATATGTAGCAATTAAACATTTGCTGCAACCCACATTGGTGTCCAATGGGATATCTGGAACTGTAATGTCTTGTTTCACCAAAACTTGACTAAACCCTGCAATACCAGATAGCACCATTCAACCAGTTGACTCTTTTTCTGTGCAACAATCTGACAGAACAGAGGACTCTGGCAACAAAAAAGCAGGTGTTTGCTTTATGGTGACTAACGACCAGTATGACAGTAGTAATACTGAAATGCTGTCCCATTCCTGCTCGCCCTGTGCCACAGGGGTAATGGACACTCTGGATCACTGGGATAGACCGTATAGAGGCGGCCTCAGAAAGGAGCTGCTGCCCACATTTGGGAAGCACATCCATGCATGCAGCCATCTTGCTGAGGTCAAACTATGTAGACAAACTACAACACATGTCGGCAGTGATGTGAGAGCTCATGATTTTGCATTTGATACGATTTCATATGACAAATACATTTATTGGCTGATGGATTGATGGCTGCTATAGCAACCTGTCTTGTTCATGACAGAACTCGATTTCAGTTTAACAATATGCTGTATCAGCAGGAGGATTAATTAAAATGTATTTTTGAATTAAATATTCATTATTTTCATTTATGTTTTTTAGGACAAGCATAAAAAACCTCATGCTTAATTTAAAAGCTAATGACTAAATAAAAGTCACTGAGTGATTGTGGGATTCATAATCTGAGGGGTCGATTTATTATTTGAATGATGCCTGATGCTACCTGTCACATTCAGGTTGGTTGGTCCATTAACTGGTCGATATGCTCTTGTTCGACCAAAGTCCCATTGGTTAGACAATTGCTGGCCTTACTTTAATAAGGATACGTGTCCATCAAGACATTTCTTTTCCCAGCTGAAAACAGCAGTTGTTGCTGTTCAGCACTTACAGATGTCCTATGTGACAGTTGATCTCTGTGGTATGTGTCCCATCCCTTCTCCACTGTGATTGGTTGGCTGGTGGCAGTGACAAGCGCAGCATTTAACCCAATTAAATATTTTCATCTCTCACTGTTAATCAGTAAAACAGCTGATTAATCACAGAAGACATTCAGTGTCCCAATTCATCATTATGGATTTATTTTACTAAGTCTGCAAAAAGACACAGCAGTTCAGGTCTGGATTATAAATCTAATGAAAAAAGAATGATCACATCGGAGCCCGTGTTGGAGCAGCAGGATGTCGAATGTTAGCTTCTAGTCTAAAATTATTAAGTCTTTCTGTTGTATACAGCATTACTGAGATACTTAATGATAGTAACAGTGTTGTATATGACATTTCAACCCCAGTGCCCAGTGTGTCAGAGTTTCCTCATCAGTCTCATTCAGCACTTGATGGTGAACCAGACACGTGCACACAGCTCAGCTGGATCCTCCCAGCTATACAGTGTGCACTGCACAATTTATTTTCAGATATTACTGTGGACATCACTTTTATTTTTCACTTAAGGCATTCACAGAGCTAACTTGCCCACAGGCAAGTGTTGTATCGTATTCTGTGATGGAAAAAAAACACACTGGTGGACACATAACGCTACCAAGTAGAGTGCACTCTAGCACCTTGAATTGCACTTCATTTGCACCCGCAGTTTGCTCCATCTTAACGTCCTATTCACAAAGAATATTGCGCTAATGATATACCAGCACAAACATGCCCACAAAGTTTGGCAGCTGAGTGCAGTTTGCCCCTGATTTGCCCCTGGTTGCAATAAGCCACACATGTCAAAGTATAAATGCTGGCTATGCGCCAAGAACACCGTGGCAGAACAATGGCAGACTTTGTTTGGCAAAGTACTGAATACTGTATACCCTCATGTAGTGATGTCTGCTGGTGAGTCAGTCTAACAGTGTTGGATGGGTTGAGGCTGTGGATTTGACCAAGTTTGACCACTATATTACTATTCCCTCTCACTTGTAGCTGTTTTTTCGTTACCTTTTGAATTTAATATGAATTATGGAACCATTTTTGTTTCCCCCGTTTTGTAAAATAAATTATTGAAAGTTGCTTTTGAAGTGCGTGACAGAAGTGCGTTTTGAGAACGGCCGCAGACTGTCACCTGTTCAACGCATCAATATCTTCGGATGCCATTAAAGTAATAATGATTATAATAATAATGTCAAAATATTATTTACAGACTGATTTAACAGACGATCACTGCTGCCACGATCACTGGAAAGTCTGGGCGAGAGGCTTCCACAGAGGAGTGCCCAGTTTGCACCAGCTTTCTAAAGACGTTATTTACTTCACTCAAACTGCGTGTGGCTATTAGCGCTGGTGTTAGTGAATTAGACGTTGTTTATCAATGAGGCTCATTTGCATAGAAATGGGCAATTTTTGTGCCAGATATATGCATATATTGCCTCATTTAAATACATGCAAATAACACTGGAGCACCGAGACACAATCTGCTTGGCAGCACAGTTAGTGGAACATTTCACCCTCTGCGCGTGCTGTGTGAATTAGACGGTATCTGTTTGCTCCATTTTTACTGGTTTAGCGGCAGCAAAAGCCACGCAATCCTTTTGTGAATTTGGCCCTCAGTGCACTGTGGCCGATTTTATTAACCTACAGATAATGTGCAGAATTGTATCGATTGGTTTAAGAGTGGGTAAAATTTCAATTGAAAAAGGTTTTCTTTCATTGACTATAGCCCTAATTCTACCAAAGTGATGCCTGAAAAAAATAAAATAATTACACTCACTCCACCTTTTCCTCTTTTAGCATTGCACCAATTTTGCAAGCAACACTGACTGCTGCCAGTATGCTAACATCACTTACAGCAAGACACGAGCTAGCTACCTCACCCAACATTAGATGGCAAATGTCTGCAAATTCATACCATAACAGCCTTATCAAATCTGGGACTCGATTTGCTCTTGACTTGGTTAAGACTGCCGTTGGTGGGGCGTTGGTGACTTAGTGGATAGAGCAGGCGCCCTATGTACAAGGTTGTTGCCGCAGGGGCCCGGGTTCGACCCAAGCCACCATGTGGCCATTTCCTGCATGTCAATCCCCCTCTCTCTATCCCTTGTCTGTCCTGTCAATTAAAGGCTAAAATGCCCCCCAAAAATATCTTTAAATTTATCTTAAAAAAAAGACTGCCTTTGGACCTGGATTTGACTTTGAATGGACTGGATCTTGTCTTGATCTTAGATTTAGACTCGATTAGGTTGGTCTCGCCTCCAGCCCTGCTTTGCCACTCTTGCCCCTGAAAGTGTCTTATTGCTCGCAGGTCACTATGCCAACAGCAGCAGACAGAGTCGATCTCAGCAGGGTAGTATTTAATCCATCAGGGCTCAGTGTTAATTGCTCACACATCCACAGGGCTCTGAATTGAAGCTGGGCTGACGTTCCCTGGCACTACTCTTTAAAGGAAATGATCCCACAACCATGTGCAAAGTGTTTGTCTGGGGCCCATTATGTTGGCACATATGAATATGTAGAAAGTCAAACATCCTGAACACCAGCCACAGCCAGGAATGCACATGAATGCATCCCGTAGAGCGCAGGGCAGAACAGAGCAGTGTAAAACAAACACACATGGCAAAATCCCCCCCAGGTAAAGGTGCATGGTCATCTGCAACTGATGGGGTTTCCCATAGGTCAGCATCACACACCGCTTCATGGGGACCGCCAGGAGAGAGAATGTCTCGTGGGTTAAGTCTCTATAGTCAACACACACACACACACACACACACACACACACACAGGGTCCTGTCTAGAGTGGCATAGCAGGCCCTGGTCACAGCTGCTCTCCCCCGCCTCGGGAGGAATTGCTTCCATTTGGCCTGTCACTTTGGCCAGGGCCACTGTGGCTTTTCTCATTTGTCAGAGAGCGGGGGCGATCCTCTGGCTCTCATGGCTAATCTGCAGCCGCAGGCTAGAGGAGGGAGACGGAGACACACGCGCACACACACACACACACACACACACACACTCTTTTCTCTCATCTGACTGATATAGGCTTTGGTTCACAAGGGTCTTTTTACTCTTTCCATTCAGCGGGGGGAAAACAAGAGCAGCACGAAAGAGACGGACAGAGAAAGATGTCAACAGTACCAAGGTCAAGGATACAACCTCTCCTGGAACTCCATTTGTGATGTACACATTTTATTTACACAGGCTGGATAGTGATGAGTTCATATTCTCACAACTACTGCAATTTTTTTTCTGCTATTGACTTGAAGAACTACAAACAACACACAAAGGTAATTGAACATGGTTTTAGTAATTATCCTCTGACGGAGGCACAAAACATTGCTTTAAGTCTCACACCAAGGAGTCTGAGTTCCTCATTCTCCTACATGCATGAGCGCTCGGTTAGCACTTGATTAGGGGGAAGAAATCATTCAGTAAGTCTCCAAGAGGGATATCAAGGTCCAAATGAACATGAAATTGCCTGTATTCATAAACAGACGTACAGAATTCCTTGAGATCAACTTTGTCTTGCTTGATTTTATTACAGTATATTGTGGAATAATTACACCAACAGTCAAGCAATACTGGCTGGTAACATTTTACAGCACTGAGGGAACGGAGCAGTCCAATTAAAGAGCTGTCACACAAGGCTTTGAGGGAAACGTGGCCAACGTGCTGTGCCAAACCCGATCCTATCATTAGAGGCTGCCATCGCTTTGAGGTATAAATGCTTTCAAGTCTTTCTTCCACTGCAGTCAACAGGTGATGGCTCTACTTGATTATTACTCTGCCTTAAATCTAATAGTATCAATATGCAGCTACCTGTGAGATCTATATTGGAATGAAAATTTATTCCAATGATCAAAGGGGGTTCAAAATTGGTTTGTGTCTCAAGATAAAAACAAGTAAGTCAAGGCTCTCCTGATGATTTTAATATCGAGAGACAAACTGAAAAACTCCGCAGGTACTGAATGGGTCACAGTGTCAGTACAACATATGAGCGACAAAAAAAAAGCTTCTCTGAAAATAAGTTATTAGAAGAGCTTTAAGACCAAACAACATCATTTGGCTGGATCATGTCTGACCTTTATCTTCTCATAACATTTTAAAATAGAGCTAGGTTTTTAGCATTTGTATGAGGATTCTGATCATGTTGACAATAATTGCTTGATACATCATTTAATTATTATTTAATTGTTTGCTGTAAGTCCATAATACTCTACAAAATATATCATCTTAAGAGAAACGAAGAAAATACAGATCTCATTGAATAACACAGAATCATTTGTGGACAGGGATGGGCGATATGGAGTATTTCAAATATCATATTTTTTGATCAAATACCTTGAAACTGATATTGCAATGGTACTGTAGGGTTCACAAAATATTTACATGACATTTTTTGATAAATAATAATCTGTAATGCACATATGATGTATAAGTGGGTAAAGGCAAATAACAGAAAAGCTACAACAGTGTGGTAAATTCAGAAAATGACATCACTTTACTGTAATGCTGCTTTTAAAACAAGGAAAAGACAAAACTTTCGATAGGCTATTACGATATGCAAAATGTAAGATGATATCTAGTCATATCATATCAATATTAGGGATGTCCATTGTTACCCGTTAATCAGTTAACCGCAGAGAATATTTTTGACTGGTTACACCTACAGGTTATTTTGCTACTCTTCAGTTTAATGTTACTGCACTGCACACCACCTGGGTGATAGGAGCAAGCTAGTCATAAACACTTAACTAAACTGAAGGGGTTCTGCTTACACACTGGGGCGACCTGGGATGAGATTGGAGGGTGGGTACAATGTTTCCCCAGCAACATGTTCTGCCACTGGGATCACCCAATGAGTGGTGCCGCCAGCTAGCTAACGTTAACTCCTTCCTGGTGCGGAGTGCAGAGCGGCCAAGAAACCAGTGGAGACTGCAGGATGAGCAGGTGGTTTGTCTCCACATGTTAACGTGGCTGGCTGGCTGGCTGGCTGGCTGTCAGCAAAGCCATCAGAAAATAAAATAAAAGGCAAGACATTCATGACACAAAACATTAAAATTTTGCCACCTCTACATGGATAGCGCTTTGTATTTCACAACTTTTTTTCTCTTAAAAATTAAGCGATAGTTACTGGTTCATGTGTTTTTGCCATTTGAAATCAAAATGAAATTGACATCCCTTATCGATATATTGCCAAACCCTGATTCAACATACTCAATTAATATCTAAGAGGAACCTATGAAAATCGCGGACACTGTGCCAAAAAAAGTGCATATACAGAGAGGGGGAATGCCAGGGAGTTGGCTTTCACTTTCACTTTTGCTGGCCATACTGTTGACAAATGGTGGCCAAAATTTTTTGCATATTCATTTTCAGTAACTGCTTATCCTGTTAGGGGTTGCGGAGGGGCTGGAGACTATCCCAGCTGGCACGGGCGACAGGCAGGGTACACCCTGGACAGGTCGCCAGACTATCACAAGGCTGACACATAGAGACAGACAACCATTCACACTCACATTCACACCTATAGGCAAATTAGAGTCACCAGTTAACCTAACCTGCATGTGTTTGGACTGTGGGAGGAAGCCAGAGAACCTGGAGAAAACCCACGCTGACACTGGGAGAACATGCAAAGTTCGCACAGGCTCAGGTACACACGCACATAAATGACCAGTACATATATTGAATATAGAACTGAAAATGTGTTATTAAAGAAATAATGGTAATTACTTGTTTATTTTTTAACTGACCAACATAAGTTGATTATTTAACAGAATTGCAGCAACACAGTAACTGTTCTGTTCTCACCCTGCCATTTTAACAAGCACAATATCTCAATTTAAACACTCATGTATCTTTTAAATTAAATATATATCTTGCAAAAAATTAAATATTGTGTTGATTTCCAGACAAAGCAATACCTTTTGCCAGTGATGAATCCAAAGGTTAATTTTAAATGTATTTTAAAAACATCACAGATTTGGGTAACTGTAATTTTGTGGATCTGTGGCTCCTTCCACCATCTCTTTGGTGACCTTTAACAAGTACAGTCTGCAGAGGCTGTTGGCCAAGAAGCGTCTCTAAAAGGGACAGGTGTTAAAAGCTCAGAGTTAAAAGGTAAGGAAACAGCTTCTCACTCTTTTTAATAAGACTGCATTTTCTACATGGATGCTGCTTCTGCCTCTGAGCAGTGCCTCTAAAAAAAACCCCACATCATGTAACCTACTAACTATCCAGTGCAGTCTGCCACACACACATTGATCAAAGTCTCATCTTTAACTTATAAATCATTGCAAAACATATTAGAGAAAACATCATATGAGTGATGGTCATAACTTTTTAAGTGTTCCTGACAACCTTAATGTATTCCCAAGTTTAATTATTTCTTAATATTGACATTTCTAATTAAGCAGCATAATTGGAAAGCCTGTGTGCAGTGGCAATCATTTCAGCGGCCACTGAAAAATTAATATAAAAATTATTAATGAATACTACCGCTTTTAATTGCTGTGTACCCATATTTATAATTGCTGCAGCATCCTCCTTGAAATGACATGATGACAAATACAAGTGTCATGTCAGCGCTTTCCTTCTTCATCTCACACCTCAATCAAAGCTAATCCATTTCACCTCAGCTATGAACACTGAAACAAATTAAAGTCCCATTTCATTTTCCACCTTCATTAATGCATCTTGTTTCCAAGGTTACAATCATTTAGTAACTGTGGAGCAAACAAATTCAAGGAAGCGTGCGCTTTGATATTTTGAGAAGACGACGTGGATGGAGCTTACTGGGAAAACAAATCAGCCCAGAGTTTTAATCCTCCGGCTCCAAAGTGTTCTGCACATGTTTATCACAAAACAAAGCCTTTTTCATCTGAACAAACATTTTAATATTAGACTTTAGAAGCTTATGCCCACAGAATAATGTTCATAATTTAAACTTTGCCTTGCCAATGTTATACAAGGAAGTACATCCTGTATTTAAAAGTCCAAATCCAAATGTCGACAGGAGACAGCATGAGCAGTAACTGCACAATGTCATTATGTTCGTAGTGTTTCCTCCTGTGGCGTGATGTGACAATGCCAGACACAATGACCCAATTTGCCTGAGTGGCTATAGGGGGGTGCCAATGGTAGGTTGCATCATAAATACTGTACAAAGACCCTCTTAGAGGCAATAATACAGTTTCTTGTATGTAATGAAACGCAGCCATACAAATGTCACATTTTGAGAGTGTTTGCACACTACATTTTCTTCTTTGCTCACATATGAAAGGGAAAAACAGAGCCTACAGAAATGCAAGGCTGGAGGTGGTGGGGGCAATGATGAGTTCTCAGACTAGCCTCTTTCGCATGCAAATCATATCTGAATTTCTCATTAGCATAAATGCATGAGCAACTTTAAATGCTTTTAATTTTCAATCTCGCCAAGCAGAGGAGTAATTTGTCACTGTCAGGATGGGAGACTAAAAGGGGGGGACCAGAGGGAGCCAAGGACTCCACGCTAAACTGGAATCACAGAAAATTTCTGATTTACTAATTGACTGATGTGCAGTTCAGTCGAGTTGCCTTGAAGGTGTAAATAATTCTGTGTATATTCAAATGGCAAAAATGAGAGAGTGCGGGGTGGATACGGAAAAGCACATTACATGATGCTTTTCCCCAGGCCATTCTTTTTTTCTGGTGATTCTAATTTCCAGCCTTTAACGTTTTCAGTCTGTCTCTTTAAAGGGGTGCAAGTTTGCTGTTTTAGAGCATAATCACAGATAATCAACTGGAAATTAAAACAAAATGTCACATTTTTTTTTACATCTCTTTGCCATTACACAAAAAGGCTGCTCAAAGCTATTCAGCAGCAGAGCACAAAAACATTCCCAACAGCTTATCACATAAGCGGTTTTAAGTCATTTCAAATTTTATCTTCATTCTTTCAAGATGTAAGATCAATTGACACTGCACTCTGAAGTCTAAACCACTAATGCCTCATTTTTTGAACAAAGCAGTTCAGATTCAGACAGACCTTGTTAGCTAAATTTAGCTGTAGGTGAAAACAGGGGGAAAAGATTTAACAAGCTCCCTATTTAAATGACTAAAACCAATTATGCAAACATAATTAGTATTCCGTAAGAGAACCAAAGACGACTACAGCACGGGGCTATAGCTGCTTACCTCCAAAGAAGGCCCCATCAGACAAGATCTTGGTGGTTGTCTTTACAACAACTGTGCCACGGCTGATGAAATGCATGCCCTTGCTTCACTGCCCATACAGGATAATCACATCACCCCATTTATCACCTCCAGAGGGTTCTCAGGGAATGAGTCACGTTTCATGTTTGAGACCAGTTCATCATAGTTCCAACTTCACACTTCCTGTGGGCATTTGAAAGCAGGACAAACAGGAGACAGAGCAAAAAGAGATAGGAAACACTTAAGTGGTAAGTCATAATGGGCAATTAAAGAGCCTCTGGTCTAAATTAGGAGTTCCAAGGTGAAACTTTTATGCAGCAGGTAAGGTTATTGGTCAGGGATGACAACGAATTCAACCAAAAGACTGAGTGAATTGCAAGTGTGCTCCCAACACATCCAACATTTCTGAGGACACCCTCTTTACCTTGTACTCAGTGTGTTGCAGGCACAGGTGTTTGGTTTGGCCTAACTGCAGAGAGTGCATTCAGCTCTTCACTTAACCAGGCTGCGAAAACTGGTATACAAACAAACAAACACAATTTTAGACTACTCACCTTAGTTCAACTGTAGCTAACTTAGGTTGGCATTAGCAGCATTTTGAAAGCTGCAACATAAAATAAGCAGCATTTTGTTTACCTGTCATGACAAAAAAAACAAACAAAAAAAACAATACATCTTCGCTGCTGCCTATTATCTTCCAGGCACATTAAGTTTTTATACAATTCACACATTTATGCATGTTGAACACCAAGCTAACTGTGGCCTTTCACCAGGCTTTGACCAGACAGCCCTGCAGTTAGCATGTTAGCATGTTTAACTAGCTTAACCATTTGCTATGTGCGACAAAATAATGTCAACTCAAAGTTTACTTGCTTTCCGAAACTTGAACCGCATCTCAAAGTCTTCATTAACTAGAAAATAAAGTTGGCTCAGGTGTCAGGTAAGTTATACCGTTACAATAGCTTCTGTGCTAACTAGGTAGCTAGCTAATAATGTTTAACCAAGCTAATGCTAATTACATCAGCTGTTGGGTTCCCCAATTAGGCAGGACAGGTGTGAAATTCGCTAATGTAAACGGTCGCAAAAATGGCGTACCTTGCATTAGGGTATATCCTCTGGTGTTTTCCTTCTCTGTTTATAAGAAACAGTAAGATACGAAGCTTGGAAACTGGTAAATAGTTTGATAGTTAGTTAGCTGGCTAGCTAGCGTTAGTTAGCATCAGTTAGCTCCCTCAGGCTGACAGGATGAACGTCGACTATCCCAGCTCTGTGTTATCTTCCTTCTTCTTAAATCTGGACCTACTCCATTTAAAGTTATACAGATTTTTAAAACAGGTGAATATTTCTATTTCATTACTTAATTTTAATATAAGCCTTAATTTTGTTATGAGAAAAAAACATGTTGCTTGTACTGTACATGTACATACTCCACAGCCTACAATATCTCCATTAATACTTTTAATGAAATAGCTTAATAATTCAAAAATGGTTCAGCAAACAAATTAAAGGTAGATTACATTTTTAATAAGTCACAACAGTAAACATTTGATTTTCCACTTCGAAATAAAATTGTCTGCTGTAAATTAGAAACTGAATCAATGATAATTTGATATAATAGCTGACAACAGAAGAATAATTGCAGCTTCATTGTTTGGTAATTTAGGAGAACAAAACCCTCCATCTTATGAGGTCTTTTTTAAACAAGTGTATTTGTTGGATTTTTTTAAATATATGTCTAATACAATAAAACCAACAACAACAAAAAACAAGGTACAATATAAAATATTCACAGTAAAGCATCATCTAAATATCAGCTGCTACAACAGGGTAATACATTGAGTACTTTTCCAAGGTTTAAGATAAATAATAAGAAATGCCACCTATACAAGTATTGACAAGAAAGAAAAAATGCACATAATTATGTTGCAATTGAGAAATTAAGGCAAGCAGACTTCTGTAGCCTTCTCCCCCTCTAGAAATGTCATAAAACGTCCCCATATTTTATCAAAGGTAGAATATATACGGTTAATCTGTGATAGTCTGCTAAGCCAGGCTTGTAAACTTGATCTGATAGGAGATTTCCAGAATTTGGCTATGGTGTGTTTTGCTTACAATAAGCAATAGAGTGTCATTTTCTTATTTGCCTTATTTAGTTTACAATTTACAGGAAACATTTCAAGAATACACAGTTTGGGGCCTACAGACAGCTTAACACCTGTGATATGTGAGAGGATATCCAAAACCTCTATCCAGAAAGGCTGAGCAGTCCCATAGGCAATGAAATACTGTGCCCTTTGTTCCACATGTATTACATATATCAGGTATATTGGGATTGAATTTATTTGACACGGTTGGAGTTACATATATTCTCATATATCCACTTATATTGGAGTAATTTAAAATGGGTATTTATGGATTGTGTTGGAGCTTTCAAGCAGATCGTCTGCCAGTCCTCGACTGAGATTTCACTGTTTAAGTCCTCACACCATGCAAGTCTTTTCCTTTCTGATGAGATCTGGGAGCCGTCCATGATTGTTTTATAAAAGCGTGAAATCAGGCCGTTCTTTGAGTGGTGTTTTACAGCTATTTATTTCACAGAGGTGACATTAGGTAAGGATAAGGATTTTTGTATCCTATATATGTAGCTCCTAATTATGAGGTCATTTTAATTGTTTTGGCCCACACTTTCAGTGATATGACAGAGCCATGCATTATCATTTTATCCATAGGCAGCACAACCAAACTGGCCACAACTCAACTTGCATGTGCATGTACATACCTGCTTGTTGTATGGCAGCATGTATTCCACTATGAACTCAAGTATACTCCAGCTTGAACATGGATGGAAAAGGGTGCAGCTGTGACGTGCCCACTCTTTACATCATGCTCATACTGCCCTCCAGTGTTGAAAGGGTGAACATCGTGAGACATGCAGGAGGTGGACACAATAGTACCAACACTTCTATCTACACTAATTCAATGTAACACCTCGGGAATAAACAGCTCTTTTGTGAAGAGTTTATGGTAATTTTTAGGCTTTAGTCTGTGGTAACGTTGCATAAAATTAGTAACTGAAATAATGATTAAATTAATGAATTTATTTGGCACAACATCCTACTCCAGGTAAGTAAACCACAAAACAACTACACACTGAAAAATCTGCTCAATAAGTTCCCATAAAGGTTGTTCACATTAAGGACAGTGGATAACCCTGACCAGTACGTTGTTTCTGCAAAGACATGGGGTAATTTTTAAATGCTTAGCACCACAAACAAAATTCAAATGCAGAATAATATCTTTCTGCTGTGTTGGCTCATTGACTGTGTGAAAATATGCAAAGGTATTCACAACATTCTCACCATTCCTCGATAAAAATGTGTATTTTTTTTCATGTTCCGGTCGCTGAGATCATGATTTGTTTGGACGGGCTGTGATGAAAATGAAGGGTTTGTTATTTTGTATTGATTGTACTGTAGAAAAAAACAACACAATTTTCAACATGCATTCGCCCTCAAGCAGTAGAGCAGTCTCATTATACTGGCATGTAGTCTCCTACTATACAAAGTAGTAGCTGTTACACTGTATGTAATGTTTAAAAACCTACCTCCACCCTTTTATTTTTTTCTTACTGTTCAGTAAGATGTTACTTGATGTCACCTTCCTTTTGCACCACTGCCTCTAAGACAAATGTCTGTTTATCTACAGCAATCTAGCCTATGTCATAGAATTAAATTTCATAGAAATGAATAAGGGTTACATTGATACATGTAATTGCTATGTATGCTGTAACTCATTGGGAATTGATGTTAATTAAATATTTTGTGTCACTTCAGTAGTTACAGATATGATATGACACATCTAAGAAAAACTTCACTAAAGCACAACTATACAAAGACACAATCTCCCTCTTTACAAACTAAAAGGTGATTTGATGAGTGATAAAAATCATCCTTTCTCAGTTCATGCACTGAGGAGTTTGGTTGCTACAGCCATGGTGTGATCATCAGCTTATGCTTTCAGTAAACACTCGACAGATACTGCTGTATAACTGACTTCACTGAATCAGTGCTGTGCTCCTGAAGCACCATTTTCTATCATGTCACAGTTGTTTTTCCACACAAAAGTAAAACAAGAAGTGAACTCACCATAGAGACATGTTTGTTTCCTGCTTGTGGTCCCACTCCACATGCTCCCAGTTACTCACAACGTGTTACGTTGAAATCATAAAGAATCAAAAATGAAGAGTCTTTATGAACTGAAGTCACAGGGGTCCGCATTTAACCACAGCAAAATTATATCACAACATCCGTTTACAAACTAACACAGCTGGTTCAGTATAATTCGAGGCTCATTTGCTCAGTACTTCCCAGACACATGCATTTTTGCTAAAACCTTACCATTTAAAACACTTCCTCATATGAGTACAGCCCATAGCAAGTGTGTGCCTTGCCAAGGGACAAACTGGGCCCAGTGAGTGACCCTGATCCGGGGAGCCCACTGGTTGTTCTGGTTGTTAGTGGTTGTGAACATTTAATTGTGGTTACTGTACTTAGTGTTAGTGTAACAAGAATTTCCTTCAGGATAAATAAAGTTCTATTGAATTGAATTGAACTCTGTTATTACATTGCACTGGATTATTCTGTCGTGTGAGAGTTTGTAAACATTTTTTTGATATAAGTTTGCGCTGTTGTTATAAATGCAGCCCCCCTTTCAAACCAATTCATCAAGAAATTTCTCAGTTTTTGGATTCTTCATTCACTGTAGAGGGATGTGGAAAAAACAGTTTATTTCACAAACTCAAGGTAAAATAGGGTGAGTGATTAATATACAAATGATAATTCTGTGGGTGAAGTATTCTTTTAAAAGACAGTTCCCTCACTTAACTCTTTCACAGACGCAGGGATAAAAAAAAAGTGCCGTTATGTCTCATTCTAACCTTTGTAGCTACAGTACAACATACAACTTTGTTCAACACAGCCATCAACATATCTGTCTGTTTCTGTCTTTGTGAATACAGACATAATATACGGTTAATGCAGCTATTAACAACAAATAATTACACTGTAGCCATGTCTATAATGATTTTCTATTGCATTACTTTTTCATATTATCATATTTTGTTGTACTGTATCTGTTTATGACTTCTCACTCCTTACATTACTGTGTACCTGCTATTCAAGTGTGTCACCCTAACAACTGGAATTGAAAGGCCTTAAATATTGACCTTTGCCTGTCTGTAAAGTGAAAATGAAGCTCGGTTTTCACCTTAACTCAGTAAAGTGACTCTGAACTATTTGAGTTCTACTGCAGCGGATACCTTTCATATAGCAGGGAAACACCACCCTCCAGTGATAAAAGTTTAGCATTGCATCAAGGTGTTTCCTCAACATTTGGAGCAGTTTAAGTCTTTAATGATAGGATGGAATAATTATTTGCACATTAAATATTGCTCTAATTACTGGGAGCTATAGCTAAAAAAAAAGCAACATTTTGGTCTGACTTATATGGCATGAATAGATTTTATTCTCTTTTTTTCCACGCAGTGAGACTGTCCATCATAATTCAGAGAATTGTTTAATAAGTCATTATAATTATGATTAATATAATGGCTTATTATATAAATATTATAATGATCTCATCACTATGAGATGAGCTGTCATAATTATAAGGTGTGAGAAATATTCTTATAATTGTGCAGTGTTATAAGACACTAAATAATTAATAAAAACAGCTAAGAAAATAAAAGTTGGAGGTGATTGAAATGGGTGAATACACACATAGCCGGGCTGAAATCATCATGGTGATGCTCACGTTGGCCTAAACTTATAGAGACATGGAAATTCCCTTAAGTTATACTTATATAAATATGACAATATTACTGTACATTTGTTAGCAAGCAAATTACAGTCAACTAAGTTTTGTTGGGCATGAGGTCATGTCTGCACAGCAGTAATCCAGGGTGCTGTTACAGTCTTTATCCACTAGATGGCAGGTCTGTTTCACGTCTGGCAGACAAGCCAAAAGGACACATCACTTCCCCACAATGCTGAAGACACATTCAGAAAACCAGATCATTTTCCAACACAAAATATTTTATTTGAAGCACTTAGTTGTGACTGATATACATTATCCAACAGCTAATTTGTTAGCCCACTCCATATGCCTTGAACAGGAAGCCACTGCCTAACATCGCATCACTTCACTGTCCATCACAGCAGCAAATCCAAAATTACCAAATCCATACAAAATTCACAAAAATACAGCCAGCGAAATATCAAAACCACATCCATATTGTCTTAGTCACTGCCTGGAGACATCTCTAGAAACGTTATTAAAAAGCAATTTGTTCCAAGAATACATCAGCATTAGCTTCCATACAAAACTCCCACTGTGTCATTGCAGCAGCAAACAAATAATGTGAAATGTCTGAAAGAAGGAAATTTAGAGTACAATGTGCTTTGATACAAGACGAGCATGGTTTGTTAGTGTCATGACAGCAGGATATCTTGTTTGTGGACACAGTAGGAGTCACAACCTGACCTCGCTGAAACACTGGACTATCTGCTTTGACCTTTGGCCCCAGCCAGTGAAGAAATCTGCTTGCACTTGAACATGAGTCTGCTGCTGTTTCCTTCAACACATACGGGGAGAGGCAGATAAGAGATGCATCTTTGTGTATTCTGAATGGCTGGCTTTCCCTTTACTTCCCAGAAAGTGCCTGTTAGCAGCTAACATGATGCTCCTTCCTCTGAGAAAAATGACTATTGCTTTAGTTTCTTATCTTGACTGTGGTGCAGTCAGAGGGACTCTTTTTATACTGAACTTAATCCACAAAAGATGTAAAAGTGACAGTTTCATTTCAGCCTGACTGAATTGTTATTTATCTTTGGCAAGCGAGCTAAATGAAGGAATTGTGACACCCGTGAGTATGTACTATAAGCAAGATAGCACATTCTGAATCTAAAAATAAATGTTATTTCTGTTCTTTTATATCTAAATCTACAATTCCGATTTAAACAGATCTGAAACATATTGTTTTATATCTCTGACAAGATTGGTTTTAGCTTCCAGAGGAGTAAAAATGAGGAGTTTGCTTTGACTGAAAAAGGTCCCCTGAATTACGACAGGTACAACAAGCTGTTTAAATGCTTTGCAAAGGGAATATTTGGGTGGTACACGGCTGATACAGTTTCTATTTCAGTTTTTACTGATTATAATTTGACCTTGATTCACAGGTTTAATTCAAAGCCAGTGCAGATCAGGTTTCGAGGTAGAGCTGCAATGATCACTTCATCAACATAGAATTATCTGCAACTACTTTGATAATCAATTCATCATTTCAATAATTTTTTCTAGCAAACATGTCAAACATTTGCTGTCTCCATTTTTTAAATGAGAGGATTTGAGGCTTTCCTTACCTTTAATAACAGTAAATCAAATATCTTTGGGTTTTGGACTTTTGATTGTACATAACAAGACACTTTAAGGTATACTATGCAAGAATTGTGGTGGCTTGGTGGTGCAGTGGTTAGTGTTGTTGCCTCACAGCAAGGTTTCTGGTTCAAACCTGACCTGTGTCAGCGTGAGTTTTCTCTGGGTACTCCGGCTTCCTCCCACAATCCAAAGACATGCAGGTTAATTGGTGACTCTAAATTGCCCGCGAGTGTGAATGGTTGTCTGTCTCTATGTGTCAGCCCTGTGATAGTCTGGCGACCTGTCCAGGGTGTACCACACCTCCAGCCCAGTGTCGGCTGGGATAGGCTCCAGCCCCCCCCATTGTTGGCTACCATTTGTCAACAGTATGGCCAGCAAAAGTGAGAGTGACTTTCATAGCTTCCTCTTACAATCTGACACCTGGTTTATTCAGTCCCAACTTCACTTGCGCACTCTGCCTAAGAATGTCCCAAGCACAGCAAAATAATAAGAAATAAGAAAACACAGGCAGAGAGCAGAGTTTCTGTAGATTAATACACCACCACACACTTAAAATGGGTCCTAAGTGATGATTGAGAGTGATTACTTTAGCTTACACATTGTTATTTTTAAGGAACATCCTGCACAGCATACCTTTAAATGTGTCTTCTTGGAGTGTGGATAGTTATTACAGCAATTTTTCATTATTATCTGACATTTTGTTGACCAACAAATTATGAAAATACTCATTAGTTGCAGCCCTTGTTCGAGGAATACTGTATTCCTTCCAAGTCAGTTCCCATTATAGTAACTATTACATAGTATTACAGCAGACCCATCTGTATATTGTCTCATTTGCATAGAACCTGTGTTGCATCATCCATAAAGCGCACTACGACTGCTTCCACTCTTTTTTTTTGTACAACTTTCAACAAAACACTTGTTTTTGTTACCAAAGTCACCAGTCAGCTATGTTCTAAATAATATCTACTGTAAATACAAAAGTGCACCAAACCAAACTGAACACAGGAAATACACAAAATAACCTACAGTCACTGTCAGCATGTCATTATCTACAGTCAGATACAAATATTGTTGCATTCATTCAACTCTAAAAAAAGAAAGTTTTCCTTTTAAGGCTTGACCCTGCAGACATGTTAAATCGCCATGCAAAATACACACATTCCATTGAAAGCAGGCAATGAGACACTGAGATAGAAAGCTGACATTGAAGAGTGTGCACAAGGTCTTCTGCTTATTCCAGTTTCGCTATGACACATTGTGTTATTCTGGACCACACACACACTCACACAAGCACGCACACACTATGTAACTTTTTCAGGCTTTTCAGGCAAAGTGAGAACAAAAGGAAAAAGAACGCCTTTCGCCTCCAGAGGTGCCCTCAGCGCTTCCTCGACAAAGTAGGCGTTCTCCTCCTCCACCACAAACTGAAGAGTCTGGCTTTTGTTCACACAGTAGATGCAGTTCCCGATCACGGCGCACCTGAAGGGTAAGTGACTTCCAAGCCTCTGTGATGCGCAATCGTGCCACATTTTCACTATGCTGTTGTACTTAAAGACGGTGATCCCCTGCTCGCGGTTGACGTCAAAGCGGTAAATGAAGCTTTTGAAAGCCACCATGTCAGTTGACTTCTTCCTGCTGTTGTTGTAGGGGCACTCCTGCCACTCGTCCCTCTTGGTGTCATACTTCAGAAGGCGGTAGAAGAGTGAGCCTCCTGAAACGTAAAGTTCTCCGCCGCAGGTTGTGGCTTCGTGAGCCACTGCGAAGGCTCCCTTGGGCAAAGGGGCGACCGTGGTCCAGCGGTCCATGCGAGGGTCATATTTTTCCACTGTAAACAAACATTCTCCTCCAATGGCGTACAAGTAGCCATCCATCGACACAAGCTTTAGCTGGGCACGAGCTTGTGTCAGAGGTCTGACCTCAGACCAGCGGTTGGTTATGGGGTTGTAACAGAAGACCTTGTCTGAAACCTTGCCCTTGTCCCCGTAGCCCTTTATCCCCCCTGCCACAAACAGGTAGTTATACATGGTGCAGATACCGCACCCTTTAGTGTTTATGTCCTCAGGCATTGCAGTTAAAGGTCTCCAGTCATTTGCTGTTTCGTTAAAGTAGCAAATCATATGACTCTCCTCCAAGGACCCAACCGACAACGGGCTCTGTGGTCGGCTGCCGCAGCGGCTCGGTGGTCGGCTCCCAACGCGATCAAACACATCATTTATCTCTGCCACCATCAGAGTCTGCCTCCCCTCCATTCTCTTCTTTAGGATCAGATCCCGCTCAGACCCATTCAGGCGCCCGTACACGGCGGGGTCCTTTAGGATCTGGAGGAAGTTGTCGCTCATGAATCCATAGGCAGTCTCCTTCAGTTCACTAAGGCGCTGCTTCTTGGCGATGGTCAGAATCTCGTAGCAGTTCTCTGGAGTGATCTGTTCGGACATGGAGTCCATGGCCGCCTGGACAGCGCAGGGGATCTGGAGGATTTTAGCCCCTGTGATGACATCTACAACGTTGCCCTTGGAAACATTCATCTTAGAAGTGTAAACATAGTCTATTAAAGTAGACAGAGTCTTGTAACTCACTCCCTTCACTTTCAGGATGTCTCGTGACAGACGTGCTTTGAAGTAGTCGCTCTTCTCTGCCAGGACAGCCTTGTGAGCGCTGATCGTCTGCCCGCCGACTTCGATGACTAAATCAGGCTCTTTCTGAGACTGAGTATTCTCGGCTTCCTGGCTGCTGTCCCTGCACTCGAGGTTCGATTTTAGGACTGACCAATCCGTTTCCTGTTTGGCTTGGCTGGGCGAGCTCACGGAGGAATCTGCACTGTAAGACACTTTAGCTCTGGCGCCATTGTGAATCTCACTGCTTGCACAGTTTTGTTGCGTGCCAGCAATGTGATTGGACACAGCAGTGTCAGCATGACGAGGGACATCCGGAGCTCCCTTATCATTGGAGAGGTGATCACCTCTCGAGATGTACGAGCCGTTGCCTTTCTGGTGGTCTATGTGATTATTCTCCATCAGTCTTCCATCCAGCAGGTATTCCTTCTCGAATGCTGGAGGGGGGCTGAAATCCTGATTGTCCTGCAGGAATCCTTGGACGTAACCTTGACATAAATTTCCATCCTTGTCAGACGGCGTGACAAGGTCAGGGTTCACAGCATGGAGGATGACATCAGCCTCCACAGTGATTGTCCCTCCTCCCTGCCTGCAACCCTCGTTCATCCTGACGTGCTCACTGGTGATGGGGGACAGCGTCTTCACCGATCATGCTGAGTGGAAGAAGAGTGGACGAACTTGTGATTACCTGCATGAGGGGGAAATAAGAAGGGAATTTAACCAGGCCCAAAGGAGGAGGGGGAAAAGGGAGTCTTCAGGCTGCAAATACCTCTTTATTCTCTAAGGGGCGCCCTTTCTCTAATAACAAACAGCTTGGAAACCTTGAAATTTACAGGAAAAAATTACTTTGCGCTGCCATTGCCAACTCTGCTGTGTAATACACATCAGCATTAATGTGTCATCACTTCATTCAAACCAACTGCAGCTGCACTGTCTGATGTAAAAACATCTACATCTTAACAAGGAAACGGAAGCAATCCCAACATACAGCTTCCTGCATACAGCATGACCTACTGCAATGATCACCCTGCCTGTCCATTATTTGTGGTAATCTGGAGGCATTCAGAGCGCATGCGCAAATGGTGTTGCGCTGATGGAGGAATTAATCTCTAATATGACTGAGAAAGGGCGTTTGAAATCATATGAAAACTCATGTCTGTTGTTTAAGACGTCCTCAGACAACGTCGGACAAAGCTCATTTATTCGAATCAAGGAGCAGTAGATAGGTAATTTAAACAAATTATTATCCATATATAAGCATTTATGTCTATTAACAGTGCAATGTGACCTACCTGCGTTTCCCCGCTGTGATTTAACAGCTCGGCACCAGCAGTTTCTCTGCCAGTCCCTCCACAAAGCTCAGTTACGTAAGGCAGTCGCAATCCTGATGAACCAGCCAGGCTGTGCTCTCCTGCGCGAGTTTACTTCACCGATATAAATCCAGCTGCTTTATCCCATCCGTTCACCTTCTCTCCATCGACCCCTCTCTCTCAACTGGTTGTTTCATCCGCTCCCGCTCTGACAAACCTCCACGGGGGGTTTTTTAGTGGTGGCGGTGGAGGCGAGGCAGGCGGAGGGACGATCAAACAGTCATTTCAGGTCGCACCTCCTTCTGATCAGCGCGACGCCAACTAATTTCCTCCGGTGGAAGAGGCGGGGAGCTGCTGCGCACGGTCAGCTGCGTCTTCCTCCAGGAAGCTGGAGCTGTCCAGCGTGGGCAGCGGAGGTACTACTGGAGATCTCGGACTCTGATTTTTGTTGTCTTTTTTTTTTTTTTTTTTTTTAACAGTTGACTACAGTGAGGCGGTCATCATTGATCTAAACCACGCCCCCTTCCGTCGGTATTAACCCTACACTCAACAGCAGGAGGCTCCATCTGTTGTGCGCGCAAAGGACGCATCCCAGAGATGCGACATGCCTTTACGCATCATCCCAATCCTGGGTACCACTATGGGTGGGGGGGGTTAGGGGATTAAATATGGGGAAAATCCCTCTCCCCTCCCTCTGCTTACACACACATACACCAAACCAACCTTTATTATAAAAAAGCATGCCCTTTATGTAAAATATAAAGAATAACACTGGCACACATCAAAATAAAATTAAACACAAGACTGTCTGAGCCCCCAAAGGGATTTTATATAACACTAACACTATTCTAAAATGCATGAGCCAGTTTATCACAATCTGCAGCACTGACAGATTGCTCTCTAAAGTAAACTGTGAGTGTAAACTTCAGGCAACCCCAAGACAGCTTAACAATGCCCTGAAAATATGAGTCATATTTCCATTTTGGAAATATCATCACCATTTCTGACCAACTCCTACATATGAGAGATACAATCAAAATGCAGCATATTTGTGTAGTAGAAGCTTTAATAATGTGATTCATATGGAAAAGTATCCTCAGAGTTTCTACAGTGATAAACAAGGAACACAAGGCCAGTGCACTCAACATGTGAAAAGGCCTGATTAGAAATAGTGCAGCAGCAGCAACACACGTTTTCACCCAGGGTCTGTGACCTCTCTGCCATGGAGACTGCGTGTCTTAACAACTGGCCTTCAGATATAAAAATAGAGAGGAGCCACCGCAAGGGCATCGCACAACTATCAGCCCTGGGAGATTAGAGGGCATTCAGCTGGGAAGGTTTTAATGCCAGATATTCTGAAAACAAAGACTCAGCAAGGACTGATAGACAAAATGAGAGGTCTCCGTGGAAATGTCAGGGTCAGAGGGAAGAACAAAAGACTTCCAGTTGCAGAGCTGTCTAAATATGCGACAACACCCAGCCAAACTGATAACTGGGTAACTTGGTTGCTACAGTAAGGCGTTGCTGCAGTTTACTTATAGTTAATAAATACAAGCCAGTATTCAGTTACAGAAGTTAAATATTATCTTAGGTTCAAGTCAGCATACTTACTAGCAAATAATCAGATCGGATGATATTTGGGATCAGCCCAGGGTGCCGTGGATTGCAGCATGAGAACATCTCTAACCTGGGATCGTCTTATCTATTTTTGTTAGAACTGACAATAGTGAAACATGTGCAACAGTGGGAGTGGGCGTTTCATGAGAGAAAAAGCCTTGACCCTCTCTGTTCAGCAGAAGGAGAAATGAGCAGTGAAATCCCGGAAGAGCTGTATCAGGCTCAGTTCCTGCAGCCCCTCAGGCACATTTCTAGTCCCAGCATGCACTGATGGCTGCTCACAGGCAGAGTGGAGAAGTACAAGGTTAGATCGAACACACTAACACGTCTTCCTCCCGCATCTTTTAATATGATTTAACTGTTTGGTTAAATCAGTAATGGGTGCTTTATGAACATGCCAACTCATTTGCATTTGGTTCAGCTGGAAGTTTGCCACAAATATAGCGGAGATGTTGCCGTAAAGTTGATGTATATTTCCCAGGAAGAGAATCATCAATTCAATAAAACTACTGAATGATAATAAGATCAGATAAGAGGATATTCCAGTAAAAAGTGCAGATGTAAACTCACAAAGTAGTACACAAGGATGCTCAGTAAAACAGTTTATGATTTTGTTAATACACATAACAGAAGTACAAATTGTGACAAAAGTATAAAGCTTTTTTCTTTTTTTAAATATCCTTATGTGAGACAAAAAGACAGATTGGGGGGAAAAACTCTCCTGGTGATAACAACTTTTTCATCCCTTTATGAATAGAAACCTGGCCAGCCAGAGATTCTCATCAAACCTTCCCTAACTAATTCAGTCATCAGTATTTCACCTTCTCCATCACTTTCCTCTGTTAACAGAATGGTAGCAGCACTGAGCTGGTCCAATAGCGAAAAGACTCGATTCCATATAAACACATGCCTTTTCTCTGACCCTAAAACTCATTCACATGTAATCCTGAGTTGTCATACTTCATATTTACAACTCCAGCCTGGACAGATGATCTAAGGTCTGGCCAAAACCTAATCCTAATCTTAATAAAACTTTTATGTAACAGACTCAAAGCCCCATCGTTACCTTATACGCCTTTCAAGCAGGACAAGTCTCATTTGTTCTCAACACTGATTTGAATACTGCAGTCCTTTACAGTCAAACACTAGAGAGTAATGTATTAGCCATGTTACGGAACAATAACCAACTTTGTCAGGGGGTGAAAATTAAGACCGTTCAGTGATTTCAAACAAGTATATCCTTAATAAGTACAGTACATCCTTTAACTGGTCCTCAGGGTGTTGTTTGCTCCGTCAAGCTTAATGATTGAGTGGTTATATTGATCCTTTCTTTACTTTAATGGTAGGAGACATCATTAGAAACATCGCTGGAGCATTGTGGAGTGCTTGATGCACTTCTGGTTTCAGTTTTGATTGATCCCAAATATTCTGTTAAGGCAAATATCCTTGTGAGAGTTGTGTGCAGCACTTCTGTTGTAACCTGAAAGAGACAGAGAATACATGTGAGACCCTTTTTTCTACTGGTGATTAACATGTTTATGTTATTTTTAGCATACCGAGGTGCCCGTGGTGTCACATGTTGAGTAAGGGGATCTGCCAGATCATGATGGTCGAGGTGGTGTCCTCATGGCGAGACTGTTTGGTCTTTTTGTTGACCTTGCGGTGCCCCAAACCGCCAGACACCACCAGCAAAGAGCTGACATCCACCTTGCTGGTCCGACGGCCCTTCTGGTGATGGGCCGGGTCATGGAGCATGTCATAGAGGGCTCCGTCCTCAGGCCCGTGCTCCAAGGAGCCCTGGGATGGTGCTAGGGAGCCGCAGGATGAAGAGGACATGGAGTCCTGGAGAGCCATTGTAGTGCAGCCCACCTCTCCCAACCACACACCCCGTCCCTGAGGGGGAGTCGGTGCTGAATCTGAGGGGGGCTGGGTGTTCTCCCCCTCATCTGTCTCTGTTGGCTGGACTGAGGTGGGAGGAGTGGAGGATGACGGGCCAGAGGGCCGGTTACACACTGCAGCGGCCACGCTGAGGAACTTGACTGGACCGCTGTGAGCGTGTAAGGACACCATACCACGACCTGAAAACAGGTACAGCCACTTTAATATTCAGCCAGGACATTTTACACACTTCAGTGTATATTTGTGGACATCTATCACCTGTATACATATCTGGCAACTGAAAGTGTTATTCCCAACACTTTTAAATGTCTGTTTTGCCCCTGATGCAATGTCTTGCATGACTTGCTGATGTTCTCTGTATTACATCATAAAATTAATATCTTTGGGTTAAGCCTTTTGGTTGGAAAAAAGCAGCTTTTCATAGTCTAAATCAGTCAGTACGTTTACATGACATCAGAGAAAATCGATTTGTTGTGTTAGTCCTACTAAAACCAAACTTTTTAAATACATGTAACCATGTAAGTCCGTGTGAAATCGTATTAAATCGAACTTCTCAAAGTCGGACTACCACATGCAGATAATTCGACTGGGAGTCAAATTACTTCTGCATGTATACAGTCGGTCAGTGTCCACCCTGGGCTTTGACCTGGAAGTCGAAAGCATTAAATGTGTAACAGAAGAAGAAGCTGGTAACAAGTTGGCGAAATTTGCATTCAGAGCTGTGCATTTTTGGAAGGACGAAATATACAGAGCTGTAAAGTTGACCACCATGGTACCAGTTTGCCGCTAGCTAAACGTAGCTAACTTGTTTGGTCTGTGATGTAATAGTAAATCGGAGAAAGGTCCAATACTAACAAGCTGTACGGGGATATATCGCCACCTGTCGTAGCAGAGTCAGACATACTTCAGTCAATGTATCAATGCCCCTCCCGTACCTGTATACTGGGACAAGGACAGTAGTCCAAGTAAATGGCGAGCTACACCCTAGCTTGACTTAACTGTGCATGTAAACATACTGAGTGTTTCTAAGTTGGGGGTAAGGGTACCCCTAGAGGTAATTTGGAGTACTGCAGGAAGTATGTGAGATTTTTTTGTAATATTAATTAAAATGTAATTTCAAAAAGCATGAATAATTTTCTAAAATAATTATACTATACGTTCAATAATAAATTTTCCAATTTTCAGTGAATTACTATGTGCAGTAAACTGTCCACTGTCACAACAAACACAATCACAATCATGTTTACGTTAATTCACTGTGACGGGGAAGCCAGCCTCGATATTGAATAACAAATAGAAGTCAAGAAAATGAATTTGTGGTTGAAACGTAGCAGAAATACAGCTGAAAATACAAAGTAAAAAGTGAATTATAAAGTGAAAATGGAATCAACAGAATACTGTCAGTATCAGAAAGAATATGTTTTAATGGGATTCACCTAATTTTGGTGTACCTCGTTATATAGGATTTTTTTCTACCAAAAATGTTTTATGCTAGTCAGGGAGGTACTTGGCTGGCTTGACAAGCACTTGGTCTAATTCATGATAAAAATAAACCTTAGCTCCAGGCCTATATTTAAGTACATTTGATACAGTAATGTTTCAGTGTTACCTGTGACCTTGGGGATCCCCTGCAGTCTGGGGACAGAGAGGGCCACAGTCACCCCCAAGTTGGTCCCTACCAGCAGCAGACCATGACAGACCAGCAGACTGCTCACTGACACTCTCTGGTTCCCTATGGAAAAAAAACACAGAGACATAACATGGCTTTAATTTTGCATAAATTTAATCTAATTTGAATTATTGAGAGATACAGCTGATAAATGTTTCTTGGCAAACATATTTTACCACCTTGAGTTATTGACAGTGTCAAGCATGATCTGTTAAACCACATACAGATGCTCATAAACACTTAAATCCTGTAAAATCAGAAAAGTGCATAGCTAATGAGCCACTTGAATACAGTGTGGTGCGCGGGAGGGAAGGAGGTGTATCGTTTCAGTGAGTGGGGGCATTTCTGCAGCGACGATGTTCAACGGTTATTTGTCTCCAGGGCAACGTAAAGAGAAGCCTGGATGAAAGCAGCTCTTTTCAAGCGTCTGAACACAGAAAAAAAATGCACCATTATGATATCGCTTTGAGTCAAACAAACAAACACAAAAGTGTTTTGTAACAGGATGAGTGAAGCGTAATGCTGTAATTAGGCAAGGAGCGCTGCCTCTGTGGAAGCAACACAAGGACAATCTGACCTGACCTTTTTCCTTTCCTCCTGGTCAGAAAAATCGCTGTGATGCCACTTTGGTCTGTAAAAGCCGTGATTGTTAGTTTAACGGCGCCTTTCAGTAAGGGTGGCAATAAAGCCAAGCGTGCTGACAACTTGCTGTGTTAGGTGACTTATTATGTGGAGTTTGGCACTTATCTCAGACCGTCCCCACACAGGAGCTTTGTTAGGAATAAGCTGTGCAACAAATGCTATCTAGTAAGACATTTTTATCAGCATTTTTTATGACTGTAATAAGAACGCAGGGTTTTGCAAAAACAGACTTTTTGGTCCGGCTATGTGGGAGGCGAGACTGTCATGAGTCATTACTGCTGTAACAGCTTGACTTGAATTTCCTCCCTCAAAGTAATCCTCTTGGGGTTTAGGAAAAAATTACTGCCAGTCTCTCTGCCTGACCCCCCTCACTAGAGCTGACCCCTTGCATGGGGCACACACACGCCATACGGCCATACTTCCAGGAATCACACCAGATAGGCAGGCAGGTACAGTTGAAGACTGGGTGCTGCCCACATGTGCTTCTAATGAGGGCCCAGAGTTAGCAGAAACACACAGACTGCTGGTCAGGGGCCTTGCTCAACTTCCTTCTTTCATAATATTTGGAGTTCCCCACCCAGAGGGTGAACTAAAATAAACCCAGAGTGAATGACAACATGGCCTGGCTCTGGCCCTGATCCTATACCAGAGCACGGCTTTGATCTGCACTTAGTCCTGACAACCAACAGCAGGAGGGAGGAGCAAATCCCAAACACTACAATAATACACTATATCAGCCGTTCAATCAGTCTAGAAATAACTCCGATCAGCACAATGTGAGTAGTTGCCCTTTCAGTTTCTATCGCAGGAAGCTATACCCTCTGACTGTAATGCTCCTATTGTAAAGCTGTTGGAAACATTCTAGGTCCTAAATCCACACTCACATGTTCTCTTAACAAATTTATATTCTGTTCACTCAATCAATCATATAAACCAAAATTTCGTCAGCTGAATCACTGAGAGAGGAAACTTTAGGCTGCTGTATTTCTATGAGCCATATTTATGGCTCTGTGAGGATGTACTTAGGTCGGGTAGCGCTTCAAACTAGACGCTAACCCTAGCATGGCAACGTGCTCACAATGACAGTGATAACAAGCTGATGTTTAGCAGGTATAATGTTTACCATGTTTAATTTTAGTTTAGCATGTTAGCATGCTAACATTTAGTAAATAGATGCTCAGAGGGTCATGAAAATAATAATTCATTTTGAGGGGAAAATGACTGTATGCACCAAATTTCATAGGAATCCATTCAATAGTTAAATCGCTACAAGCAACAGTACAAGCTGTTGGTATCGGAAGTGTTACGGCCTCCGTTTGTAGTCCATCTGTAGTCCCAGTAGTATTGACTAATCACATTTGAGTGGCATGTAAACAGTCCATTTGGTGAGCAAAGTAGGGGGAATGAATTGACCAAAATACGATCTATGAACCCATTGGCCATTGTCTGACTGTGATTTATTTATTTATTTATTTATTTTAATCTACATTCATAGGCAGATATCCGTTTATAGTTTAGGCAGATATCGGTTTAGAGTTTAGGGTAAATACTGAAACCCCAAAATCGGCCATTGCCCCCAGAGGCTTACTGTCGTTAACACCGATGACTTCCATGATTGTCCAATAGTTAAGACCTCACTAAAAAACAAAAGTGTTAACCTCATGGTGGGGCTAGAGAAATTCGACGGATCACCAATGTCCGCGCACAATTTTGTAGAAAGCTATAACAGTTGATGAGATATGGGGTGAAGGTAGCTGTAGGTGAACCAGAAAGTTAATTTCACACACAGGAAGTGTCACACATATCTTGAAATTAACATCCACTGTATACCTCACTGATCATGTGGATCATGTGAAAAATTAATTTCAGTGTCAATCTGAAACGTTTCCAAGGAGAAGATTACATTAAGACAAGTTTTAACTGGAGCCTCTTCACAATGCAGCTACAGCACGTTATCATGTCCTATCCTGTCTACTGCATCCTTGCATCTCCGAAGGAGTGGATGCTTACTCAGAAATAAGTGTCTTATCCATGTCGGGACATGTGCAATAACGGTGGAATAAAAACAAAGGAAAGCTGGAGGTGTTATTTACTGACCCCCCCGATGTTTGTCTCCCATTAGGCCATGCATGGCTGCCTATTTAGGTCACAGAGCAGCAGACAAAGGCAGACTAGACCCTCAGCACAGCAGCCAGCCAGCTTGCCACCATCCTCTGAGACATCATCACAGTGCGGTCTGCTTTGATGGAGGAGTAATGCCTTTTGAAGTGCTTATTAAGAGCTTTTTAAGATATTCTCTCTTTTATCAAATTTTAACTTTATCCATACAATGATTTGCCTCACTTTAATGCGGCTATTTTACAGCTTTTGTGCTTGTCCTGATGTGGATTTCTTGTCCTACTTTAGGTTGGAAAAGAGATTCAGTAGGACTCATCTGGTCCCACGGAGGTTCCATAAAATAAATCAGTGTGCATCTATAGTTTTTAAGATGTCTAAGTCAGAGAAATATCTAGTCAGATTACAACGTGGGAATGTAGAGAAATGGGAGGTATTTTTTTCCTGCACCATGCAGTAATTAACACCCTATCAACTACTAATACCACTAAATTATTTGAAAAATGAGCCGCATAGGATCCTTTCATAAACACTGGCTATGAGTTACAGTGAAAATGACTGCTATTACAGCATATTAGCTCGCTGTCTGTTTAGCGCTTGGATCAGGAACTCCTGTCTGCAGTGAAGGGAGTTAGCAGAATTGCTCCAACATGCATGAACATGAGAAGAATAACCCCACCTGGAGCCCCTCCTGCATTCAACACTGCACCATTTATAGAGGCATTCACACTCAGGACAACGCCCCACGTCTCCGATTGTGAGCCTGATTGTGTGTTGTGTGGACAAGCCAGAACTGCATTAGGACCTGTAATGTAATATCCCTCCCTCATAATACGGACTTCCTGAGTAATAGGGATGCAGAAACCAGAGATCAAATATCAGAACAATACCACTTCTTGCCGTTTTCTGATAAGATGATATTATTTTTAGCTTGTGTCTCAGTAAATGTACATTAATGAAGTGCAGACTTGCAGATGAAAGACCCATCACACTGACTCCAGCGCATCGATTGCAGGCAGGCCCTCCTGTCCAAACAGTTTGGTTGGCAGTTCCAATTACATCAGACTTTGTGCAGAAACAGCACATTTTTTGGTTTCATTCTGCTCCACAGCAGCAGCCACCAGTGATAAACACCACTGTGGAGAGCTCTGGAAAAGCACACATGACAACAGGCAATGGAAAGAGCAGCAGACAGGTGGACTAAAAAACCCAAATCACAACCACACAACCTTGTTGGTGATTTAAGCTGTATAAAGAAACGTTTGATTTCCATGCTGACTGACAGTCCGGAGACCCAGTACTGTTATCAGAGGAAGTGAGCTCTTAATGGCGAGGCCCAGAGGATGAAAGCTTTCATGTGTGGTGGTCTGTCCCAGAACCAGCTTCCTCTGCGGCTGCATGGATCCTATTAGCTAATATAGGCAGTGAGGTCCCAAAGCAGGCTAGTATTATCATTCACATCTGTCTGACAAAGAGGTCTTCCACTTATAACTCTAAACACTGGGTATGAGAGTGAGATTCTCCCACAATAACAGGTCAGCATGGATACTTCATGCAGCAACTCATCACTTTACATTTTTACATGTAATTAGGGATTTCCTTAAGGAAACTTGGGGTTTGTAAATGTAGTGTTTCTACTGTTGCCAGTGCTGTCCACAAATTTGTTTTCTCTGCAGACACAAGCATGACACTGCAGCAATGCCGTTAGCCATTGTGCCAGATTGAACAACTTGTAGTCATGGATACAACAAGCTGTGAATGGATGGTTCTTTGTTGCAGAGTGTATTTAAGCCTTCACAGTGTCGGGTTCTGTCTTCATAGCTGCTCCAATAGCTAAGTGGTATTTAAAGCCTCTCTCCCAAAAGCTAATTACATGAGATCTGACATTCTCCTGATTAATAAATGCTGCTTGAAGTGGTAGAAGTGCCTGATGAAAAGAGCTAACCTGCTTTAGCAGATGTTACGCAATCTCCACACATTCTCTTTTGTCATTTGCTAAATACTTCTGATGCCTTTCCAAATGTTATTGCTACCTTGTGGCAATAATAGAGAAGTCCCTCTGAAGACTGGATGTGCACACAGTCTGGGCAAAGCTGGGCTAATGACAACACTGCTAATGATGCTGAAGATGAGATTGCACAAAGAACAACTGGAGGCTAGTCATTAACTGGAGACCACAATACACATACAGATTAAACCACAGCTGTCATCAAAACCCAGATCAAACGCTCATTTAAGAATGAAAACCCGGTGCAATCCAGTCACGAGAGGAAGACAAGGAGTCAATTGTCAAAACAATGTATGTAAAACTTGAAGACAACATTACAAGGAATGCTACAGGAAATGCACGCCAAACCACAACTGTCTGCATTACTCAGTGCAAAGGAAAAGGAGATTGAAAGCAGCAGTGACTGGACTGCACAATCCTGACTTCATACCAACAGAAGCAATCTCCCCTCCCAAAAGAAAAAACTACAATCATCCTTTTAGGCTGTGTGTGTGTTTTTGGGTCAAGCTGATGTAACGCAGCAGATTACAAGATCCGAAGCAGCAGCTCTGATGACTTCAGCCCGAGGCAATTGTCACACTAACGGTCATTTGGTCTGACGGTGAAATGTTTGGCTTCAACACTCATGGCAGGAAACTGTTTCACAATTAACTGCCGCACACTAAATACAGTATCATCTACTGTGATGACAACAGTTGCCATAGAAACAAACTATTGTCCCTGCTAGAGAATGCATCCACAAGTTCTTGACAGTGTTATGGCACAATGCAATACACACACTACTGTACCAAGAGAGTAATTAAATTGGGGGTGACACATCCCATCTATAAACTAATAAAAAATACAAATGAATTATTTTGCTGTGCTACAACAGGAAACCAATGCCGCTGTCCAAAATAATCATTAGCAAATGAAATCATAATCATAAATAAACTTCAAAAATTGGCATTATTATTACAAGTGGTTCTGATATAACGGTGTGCTGCAGTTCTGTGTGTGGTCGGTCCAAGTGGTGTAGCCGTACCCCAGCAGAAGCTGTTGCTTGACTGCTGCAAATAGGTACAATCAATGTCAAACACTTAACTGTTTCTCTATTTTATTACTTTAAAATGATTTAAAAAGTATTTAATAATAATAAAGTAATAACATGAGTGTTACATAGGCTTCATCGATTGTGACAGTTTTTGTAAAGTGTTGTGAAAATGACAACTTCATGAATGGTTCTCTTTACACAATGTTATGCTAAATTCCTGTCTAAACGTTAGCTAGTTAGCATACATTTTCAGCATTAGCAAACAGCCGATAGGTGCACATTCTGAGTGTATTCTACTCGCTAGCTTTTCATAGGATCTCGTATGGTTCCCATTAGATGTTCATGGAAAACTTATTATTGTAACAGCGTACCAACTGTAACACTTCACTTGAGTCAGGACATGCTTGAGAGGTAATCTTAAGGCCAATACATCATTTTTCACTGAAACTGTAATTGTGAAAATACAGAATATTTTGCTGAAAAGTTGCTATGCTCTTTCATATTCATATATACATATCTAAGTTCAACTTCTCAGTTTTTAAAAGAGTCCAAAACAAATATTTGCTGCGAACAAAACTCATCTGGTATCAAACTGTCTGTGGGATACGGCTCATTTATCTTCTCAGATGTTGTTCTGCAGATATTACAGCCTGTTAATGACAGGTTTACCTCTGCAGTGCCTTACACAGTGAGAGATCAAAGGTGAGTCATTACAGTGGAATGATGTAAGTGAAGTAAATTGCTCTTCAAAGTAGGAGCAAACCACTCTTCTCATCAGAGTTACTGCTCCCACTTGTAATGCTATATCATGTCTGTTGAAGAGAAAATCAACCTGCATTTGATCGTGCTGTACCCAGATCTAGAAAATAAATGAGTATTGGTGTGGTTTTGCTGACAGCCAATCACCACAAGTGTTCTTTGATTTAATGAAATGTGATTGGCCCACTATGGTAGCAGCTACAACCCATGCATTCTGTGGTGTGTTGAAGTCAAGCGTGGTGTATTCAGCATGCCGAGATGCCACCGAAACTTTCAAAGGCATGGCTATACGACACGGCTGTGTCTTCTGGTGGCATTTTACACACCTGAATTCTTCCATTCGAATGAAACAAAAGGTGTCAAACTCAGTACTCTGTTGGTATCTGTATCAGTTTAAGGGTACTGGTATCATAATTTTTTAAACAATACTCAGCCCTTACATGCTGTTTACATTTGATCTAGGTAGGTTTGGTTTTATTAGTCATTACAGTTAATATTTTGTTCCAGCATTAACATCATGATCGGTTGAGGCTATTGGTTGGTGGACAAAGTGTTATTTCTACTTTCTGAGTGATGGATTTTGTGACATAATAAACACTTCCAAAAGAAACTCCAACATTAATGTTTCAGATAGCTGGGAATTGTTATTTTATACTGACCTCCACCAGCTGGACTAGTTGTTCAGCTGCAAATATGCACAATATTTCAATGTGATGTCATTTTCTGGGGTGTGTTTGGCCTGTTATCAAAAGGATGTCCCATCATTTGTTTTCACAAGTGTTCAAATTTGGGCTGGATTTTCCTTTCAGACAGAGCACACTGAGTTTCCTTAAGAATGATATGATGAGGTCAAAAGTTTCCTTACGCAACACTATCAATAGAGACAAAATGAGAGGTTCCTGATTCACTGTTTAGACTAAAGGAAGATGAGAGCATGACAAATCTGCCATAACAAGAGCTGTCAGGATGAGCACCTACACTGATGCCAGCTAATTACTGACATGTAAGGAAGCACTGTGAAAAAAAAATGGCATCATGGGACCTGCATCACAGTCTGCAAATGCTGGGCTGTGTCAGGGTTAAGTGTGTTTGACGAGATGATCACAAGATCTGGTATCAAAAGAGTGAACAACTGTTCTGCGCTGTTCATCTTCAGACATTTTGACACTCTGTAAAAGGTTTCTGTCTCAGACAGGCGCACAGATCACATTACTGATTGACACTCAAGGGCAGGCGAACAGAACTGAAACAGGCGGTGGTTGTTGAAGTGGTGAAGTCGGTAAGACCACAGAGTCACCGTGACTGAATGTCAAACCACAAGACTTTCAGTACTTTAGGTCAGTATATTTTCTTATTAGATAGTGTGTAGAAAATCTCAAACCTCCAGGACTGTTTTTCTGGTTACTGTAGAGATGGAGCGAAAAGATCCTAATCAGAATTTTGGGAGATTTTTATTTATTTTTCATTACTTTGATCCTTAAATTTTGAACTAAAAACTTAGGTGTTATTTAAGTAATTTACAATTCTGTTTATCGGCAAAAAAGCTGAACCTGGAAAGATGACCTTTTTCTCAGAATAATTTTTACTCAGGCTCAGTGTGTGACGAGTAAGTGCCTTAAAAAGCTTAATGTTATTCCCAGTTAAGACCTAATATTTCAGTCTAGAAATGAGAGTTATGTCTTACCAGGCAGTGTATTGTGGACAGGTGTGGCAATGTTAATGTCCTGCAGGTGCTCCAGGGTCTCGGTGTGGAAAAGGCGCAAAGTTGAACCAGAGCTGAAGGCGATCCAGATGCCAACCCCAGCCACCACCATGTGGGACACCACCATGCCCTCTTCCTGGTGGGCCTCCAGCTGCCTCTGGATGGTGAAGACAGGGCAATGTGACAGGACTTAGGCCTTTACTTTTGCACATTCATCATAAATTCAGCCTGTGGGAGGATGTCTACCACCAAAGTAAAAATAACCGCTATGATGGCTGAGTGAATTCAAAATATCAGCAAGTAAAATCTACTTCTAAGGACTTTTTAAGTGATAATTAGACTAAAACCTGAAAAACAAGTGTGAAAATATGAGCATGAGATCTCAAATAACAGCCTGAGTCAAAAAAAAACAAACAAAACACAACTGTTACCATAAAAATTGAAAGCTGTGGTCCTTCCTCTGTACTGAAGAGTAGGGACAAGCATGTAAAGGTTGTATTTGGTTACTGTTCTGCAGGTGATTAGTGTTAATTACCTGATTACCAGCTAATTAGCTATGTAGCCTGCAAACTGCGGTTAGCAGTGCACATTTCTCCGGTGAATGTTTGTTTGTTCAACGAGCTAAGGTGCAGGAGACTCCAGCATGAAATTTTAAATCTTAATTAACCTGTGTTGTTGCTTTAACTCTGTGACAGGTTGCTGCCTGGTTGTTAGTCACTGTGACTGTCTACCTACGAGAGAGCATTGAAAATTGCAGCAGGCTGTTGCACAAACAGCACTTTATACTGCCGTTAGTGACATTTTAAACCCAGGCTAAACATGACAGTGGCTTCAGGGTGAAGTTTTGAGTTGTTTTGGCTGTGTGTGAGACTACAAAATAGACAAAAAACTATTTGAGAAGCAATCAACCCACAGAAAGTCTGTCTCAGCCTGTTTAGACTACAGCAGCCCATGCATTGTCTGTGGTTGTAATGTCTGGGACACTGTGATTATGCTGTGCTACCCAAATGGGAATCAAAAGAATCACATTTCTACAATAGGCAACAAAGGATATCAAACAGGGTTTTTTTTTAGTCCAAATGCACCAAGGATGTTTATTCGGGGGTGATGTCAATATTTCAGAACGTAATGAGGCTGCAATGAAGTGTAGTCAAAACAAGAAGCACATGGAAGGTAGTATTTACCAATGTTTAATAAGATCTTTTATATAAATCAAAATTCTAGTCAGTTTTCTTTAACTCTTAATTTGCATTTCTTTCATTAGTGGGAACAAGAATAGTTTCACAAATGTGCAGCGTGTAATTTTTAATTCTCAGTGCATGGAGACCAATAAACTGGGCTTTTTCCATCACCACTGGTTACATAATCTTACCACACATAGCTTTACATGGAGGTGGAGTTATATTTGGCTAGGGAGAGTCCATTCACAAGTGTGTCAGTACAGGGTTCTGATGAAATGTGGTGATGAAGGAGCATGAAATGTAAATGTAATGTTCTGCATTTTGTTTTGCACACATTCATTTATATTGTACAGTAACTTCTTCATCTCTGTCTCTCTCTCTGTTTCCCTTACAGTCACCGCTCTGGACTGACTGTAAGTCCTCGAGGAAAAGAGAGCGAGACAGGCAGGTGGTCCAACATAATGAGCTTAATGAGGCTAAACAGATTATTAGTGAGTGCATGTCACAGGAACGTTACTATTCCTGGACCCACTGCAGGTGCTTTCATTCCCGAAACAAGGCCGGAACATACACAGGGAATAACATCCATATTCCGGGTAAGGAAAGAAGCAATCCCAGGAAGGTTAATGAGGCACCTTCACCTACTAGAGGTTCTTTATATTTTAAGTAGCTGTAGTTTACACCAGTTGCTTCTTGGGCAAACAAATAAATCCATAACTCTGTTCTCAACTTTCCTGCAGGTATACAAGGGTTTTTTACACCACACACACACACACACACACAACAATCTGCTACCCTGCTTTTTTATGATACAGATACAGTATGTAACAGTAGCCTAACAGTATCAGAGCGAGGTTACGTACCTCTACACAGTGTGTGTGGGTGCTGATGATGAAGACCTGTCCGCCCGATGAAGCCCAGAGGTGATCCTCCACAGCCAGCATGGCCTTGACTGGGAGGACTCCCAGTTTCAACACCTTAGGCTTTTCACAACTCCACGAACCATCTGTAACAACAAACACAATACTGGCACCTCAGTACTCCTTCTTTTATTACATTCCTTTTATTATTATTATTGAGTGAGTAACATTTCTGATTACAACACACATCTTATTTCATGTTACATAATCATCATTTCCTCAAGTATTCAAAATTCATGATTTAACCCTGTTTGAAATACTCATCTACATCTACAAGTACCAGACAGGTTGTCATCACAAGAGATATTGCATCCCCACCCACACAATCCTATGCATAGTTCTCACACACACAGGCACACAGATATGAACACACACCTGCCAGCCCACACACACACACAGGACAGGACAGGATAAAGATGCTACACAGGGTTTCTTAGAGTTTATGTGTGCTGCTTCGTGACTTTACAACTCCACTTAATCTACAGAGCTTCAACTGGCACCTCAATATTCAAACAAATAAAAAAATCTGCATTTCACAAAACACATTATGAACAAACACAGAATATTTGGGCTTTGTATTGGCAAGAATTGGGCAATACAGAAGTATCATGATACAGGGGTGCAGGGTTAGCACCAGCACCAGCCAAATGGTGGTAAAACAGGCAAGTGGCTGCTAGATTTGCTTCACGCACAAACCAAAAAACAATGATAACCTTTTAAGTAGCTGGTAGATTTTGGAATCCACCGGCCACAGTGGTAGGTTCATGGGCACAAAAGTTAATTTCCAACCCTGCAGGGACTACAATTCAATATACTGCCATACTGTTAGCAAGGTGATATGTGTGATTCTAATCTAATAACATTTCTAATTTTAGGGAAAACTGTCATAAAATAAAGAACGCACAACCATTTTTAGACAATCAGAACAGTGGGATCTGCATTTGTATTCATCACAGCCTCTGCAACACACTGGCGATATGTTGTTACAAAGGAGTGAAAGAGCCGAATGGCTGAATATAGATTATAACACTGCTATCTCGCAGTTGGGAATTCAAACACAACACAAATCTGCCAAGAATCTTTGCACATAAACTATTAATCAAAAACTGATGAATAGTTTTTTCTAAAGTGTATCGACAACTCTTTTCTTAAACCTCTCTAGAATACATATATTCAGAGAGGATCTGAAATATAATAAAGTAGCAGTATGCTGAAACTTAAGCTACGACAAACAAACAGTACAGTACAGCTCTTCTATTGGTATTAATAATTCTCTTTTGCAAAGAAGACCTGTGGAGGTGTTTCATGCAACAGTTGAAGAAGAATGGTTTACACTTTATATGGAAGACATAATAATAGACACTCTGTCTTTGTAAGTGTCGCCTGAAAAGGTCATCTGCATTTATGGCTCTGCTAATGCTGGTGGAGTGGCCATTGATGGTTTTCACAGCCTTCACTATGAATATAGATGGGCTGCGAGGCATTAGTCAGAGCGGCGCTCTATCCCACACACACCTCCTACACACTCTGTTCTACATGTGCCTGGGCACCTACAGTGCCAGCTCCGCTGCAACCAAACACCCCATGCAGTGCCTTTATAAATATCCACACATTTCATTTCTACAACCATTATGTTCCCTGGTCGTCATAAAATGAGAGCAAATGTTCGCTAGACAGAAAACAGTTCTACATTTGATCAGTTTTACGTACAGCACAATACAGGATTGTGCATCAGTAAATTGCCTTTCTTTTTTACCGACAAGTACTTTTAATTAAAAGATCCCTGTGTTGAATACAGACTTCATTTCCTCCAGATACCACATTCCCTTAGCTAATCTGGGCCAGGAAGTGAATGAGGCCTCACCAATCGCGTTTGTTAAGAGAAGGTACAAAGGCGGCTATTGAAGGCAGAGGTGCCACGCAGGGAGAGATGGTCTTTCAGAGGTACAGTAATGACGGGGGAAGTGAGGGTAATCTCCCTTTAAAGGGGCTAGGTGGGATTAGCATTCCAGCAATGCCCTGTGTATATTATTGCAATAATCATGCTGTGTAGGTAGATGTACATCAGGAGAAAAAAGAAAAGGAAAGGAGCAGCGGAGAAGAAGAAAAAAAATGACAGGAGTGCCAACTTGCAGTCTTACGTAAGTCTGCCCACATCTCTCACTTCTTAAACTGTAGCATTCCTTCATGTCAGTGTCAGCTGCAGCAAACTACTCATCACAGTGTGTGTGTGTGTGTGTGTGCGCGCACAGCAGCACACAAACCAGACAGTGAACGCTGATTAAACAAGCCAATTGTATTTTGACAAAGCTCTAACAAACAACAAGAAATGTGCAATATTCTCAACAGGAAAAAGTAGATGCTGCAGCATGGCAGAACAGAGGTGAACAGAGTTTATGTCCTGACCGTCTGGCTGTGATGTGCGACCTTTGCCGAATCATTGCCTCCTTCTCTCTCCATCTCTCGCACAGTCAGTCACAAAAGGAAATAGCAAGGATGGCAGAATGAGGCTGACTGGCCTGCTTCAGACATACTGCCTCTACAGCAGGATAGCATTCCCATGCGGGATAACTCAGATGGCTTTAAAGACAAAACAACATCCCCGTCTGTTCAGCTATTTTTGATGTCTTGTCACTGTTCACAGGGAGGGTCCCCTTTGAATCAGCTGGCAGTTTAACATCAAAGCATATAAGCTGATCATTTTCCTAGTTCTGCTTGCTTTCCTCTGTGCAATGTAAACCCTGGGTCTACTTTAAATGCTAATGGGGTACAGGCAGAGCCCTTCACTGTGATTAAGAACTTGAGCAGCATTACAACGGGGGATGCAGGGAACAGTTTCCCCACCAAACTATGCAGGATGACTCATCATTTTAGCACCAGGCATCGTGTTCTAGTGACAGTGACAGAGCTGTTGATTGGAAGACACCATACAAATCAGACTTAAAAAGATCTAGGGCCAGGATTTTCTTCTGGGAATTCGTTTGACACACCAGTGATGATGAATGATGAACAGCAGCTACTAAAACTGTCGGAACATTCAGATTCACTGAAGCCAACACTGGCATACTCTGTGCCAGTGTCTAATAATTGGTGTGTGGAGTATTAAAGGGGGAAAAGAAATGACACATGCATCACAACAAGGAGTAATGAGTAGCCCTGAACATTCCTGAATGGTTACATAGATATAGTATGTTTCTGCCAAAGCTGTTGCTCAACTGTGGAATGAGCAAGAACAGTTTTTCCTCCTGTGTTTCTGTCCCCAGGCCATTGTGCATATTCTTTCTGTTTCTCTCTCTCTCTCTCTCTCTCTCTCTCTCTCTCTAGCTACAGACCAACTTAACAGAACAAAGGTACAAACTGTGCAAGGACGCTTACAGTAAAGGGACAGTTCATCCTGAAATCAATTTTTTTCCCTCATACCTGTTGTGCTGTTTATCAATCTAGTTTGTTTTGCTGTGAGTTGCAGAGTGTTGGAGATATTGCCGAGTTTTTCAAATGTATTTTTTTTGGTGCTTTGAGTGCAACAAGCCGAGTGACATCTAGTTCCATTACAGTCAAGAGCATTCAAGACATCTGTACGGCTGATATCTCCAACACTCATCTCACACCAAAACAAACTAGACTGATAAAATAGCACTACAGCTAAGAGGAAAAAATAGGTTTTTTTAATTCGGGGTGTCCTTTTGAAAGTTCTTCCTCAGAGAAGTTGTTGTTGTACATTTAATTTGAGTCAAATGAGCGCACGGAGGAAGGAATATGTGTGACTGAGGTTAGTAAAACATGCCTCGAGCAATGGTGGCATCACAGGATAGCGACACCAATACTTACGTTTGACAGCCAAGAATTACAAGGATTCTGTTTCCTCGTGTTCTGAATATGCACTTATCTTTACCCACATTATGTTACACAGAGAAAAACACTGAGAGGAGGAGGCTCAGATTGTCTCTCTCTGTTTGCAATGCTATGAAAGCCAATAAGAGACAGAACAAAACAGAATGTGAAAGACTGTGGGAAGAGTGCAGCTCAGATCCTCTCCTCTAATGTGTCTGTGCTTGTTTGGAGGGAAGACATTAAATAGGTCACCGCGAACAGATTGGATTCTCCCAGACAACCGAGCGAACGGAAACAGAACCCCAACACAGAGCAGAGGAGACCCCTGACCTCGAGCTACACACTGAGCCTCTGACTTGCACAATAACGCCAACCCAGTGACTCAGAGAGAAAGAAAAATAGCAGTTAGAGCGATGGACCTAAAAACAACAACTCTGCGTATGTTCTTCTCCCCAGAATAATCCCTTTCATTCAGTGCTGTCAGATGATTCAGCGTTTTAACAAATGTTCTGCCTATAACTGAATAAAGTCCTCAGATAATGGTGCTAGTTGCTTTTGGTACATGGTGTCAGCAGGAGTGTGTTAAATGTTGCTACATCAAACAACGTTACCAAGTCAGCAACAGTGCTCTCATTCATGGCCAATTATGTTTAAGGCTACAAAATTCAGGGCTGGTGCAGACTAAATACTGAGGTAAACACTGCCAGCCTACACAGCTCTAAAACCAAATCTAATTAACTCAATGAATGCATTTCTGTTTTACATAATAACAGTGATTTAACCTCATAATTGCCCTAATTATAGCCATTAAAGAGAATCAACAAACATCACAAAGGACGAATTCTGAGACTATAACAGAAGAAATACACAAATTGACAAATCCCCTCCCCTCCTGACACACACACCTTGTGATCTGGAGTAGACCGCCACAGAGCCGCTGACCAGGCCGACGTACAGACAGTGTTTCTTATAGACCAGGCTGGTGACGGTGGACTTGTCAGGGGTGAAGAAATGCTGCAGACGTACTTTCTTTGACCGCTGGCTGCTCTTATACACAATGATGCTGAACAGGAGAGAAGATAAGAAACAAATATAATACAGTGTGCATCTTTATTTGACATTTTAAATGATACCTGCAAAAATAAAATGTAATCTAAATAAATTAATTTTGTAGCTTCAACAACTGAAACATTTTCAAAATGCATTTTGGGAGGTTTTCTTCTTGGTGTACTCACTTTCCCTGACGCTGGATTATTACTAAGTGACTTCCCACAATTACAAGAGTACTTTTTGACAAACTGTAAAAGAACACCCTGACCTTTTGTAGCGATACCAATGCTGAATCCAATTTTAAAATGGATGCGGTGCCTAAGGACACAGCAATGATACTTTTAAATTCTACACTGCATTATGGTCCATTGATATATCCAAATATATTGGATAGATGCCTTTGTTCTTTAATCCTGACATTTACTATGAATACATGCATAATTACAACCTGACATTTATCATTCATGGCACATAATTAAAAACTGTGATTTATTAAAACGTAACATATTGCATGGACACAGCTGACTTTAAAAGTTTCGCAAAAAAGTTTGTAATTAATTTGTACAAAACTTAAAAAGGCCAGGGTTCCCATACATCATTACCAATGAATTTTCAAAATGTTTCCATCATATTTTACCCCATTTCCATGACTTTAAGCAGTTTAAAATAGATATACCTATACAGTGATCAGGGCATCATAATTAGGGTCTTACACCAGTGTGCTATGCCCTCACACAGGCATTGCAGCAAAAATGTAGCATGGTTTATAAACTTGAATGTTTTGTGGCCACACATACAGTAGACACAGAGCGGTAACGTTATCTGGCCTGTCTACAGCAAGTGTGAAAAATGCGCTGATGCTGGCAGTTTGTTGAGTGGCCTTTTGGTTGTCTTGATGCTTTCTCCTTTTAGCATACGCCCATGTTGCCTGTGTCAAACATAGTGGCATTTCAACAGCTGCATAGCGCGGCACTAGATTTTACAGCAGTAACACAAGGAATGTATTTCGCATAACATTAAACATATTTTGGGATTTTTGTGGACATATTTTAAACAACAGCCAAAACAATAAATATTTAAAACTTTTCTAAAACATTCTTTCAATTCCAAACCATTTCCGGGCCTGGAAAACCAAAAGCTTTTCTTCTTTCATAACTTTTCCAGGAATTTCCTGACCGTGAGAACCCTGCAAGGCACACTTTTGTAAGTACACTGTGTGCTGTACCTGCCCTCCTCCATGCCCAGACAGACACTGGGAGAATCGCTGGCCTTCGCTGTGGGGGTGTGGTTGTTTTCAGGGGCATTCTCGCCGTTCTCCTGGGGCTGCTCTGCAGGGACGTAGGCCATGCAGAGGATACGGGACTCCACGTTGAAACACTCTGTCACCTTGGGGCTGCAGCTTTGCATGGCCACTATGGAGATCTGGCCCATCTGGTTTGTGCAACTTGCAACCTGAACAAAGATAAAGAAAACATTTGTTTTAGGGATACTTTCATTAATTTATGCAGATGGATCACTATCAATGAATAAATGTTTTAGCCCAGTTAAGGCTGAGCATCTTTCTAAGAGACACCCAGCTCCAAAAGCACAGTGTAAATGAAAGAAACAAACAGCACTTAACAAATAAGCAACCACTGAAGTACATCTTTAGGAATGCAACAAATTTATGTCATAATAGGCCAATTTAAAGGCAAAATGATTATACTTAGTAACACTTACTTAAATTCACATTTCAGTTTAACATCTTTCAGCAACAGTTTCTATATTACCTCACTGTTAAAATAACCAGCTGGAGTGATGTTTGTGTCTCTAACAGACCCAAGGTTTATCCTGAGTGTCAGAAACACTGCATTAACAGTAATTACCATAGTTATGACAGTCATTGTTTATTTTGAGGAAAAACGTCAGTACTGAAGCAATCATTTTCAAACCCAGATTGTTTTTCTCAAGGGTACGTTTGGACATTGTAATTGATAAACAGCAAAAACTAACCATCTGTTCAGCTAACACATTATAGAGAAAAACAGTGCTCTGCCAAAACTAAGAACCACACTCACTGACAGAAAAGTGGTTGAGCTTAAATAATCTTAGCTGCTGAAAAGAAGAGGACTGATAGACCATTTGCCAATAAACACTAGTGAGGCCCCTGAATTGGTTCGTCCAGAGCTACAACTACTTCTTGCTGTGGGTGAAAGAAGCTCACATTACTATAGGTAGCCACTATACAGTAAACCTTAGAAAACAAACCTCATGCTGTGTAATTGTTGAAATGTAAGCTAACACAGTGCTTCTTTTCTGAACAATGTAGGACAAATGTCTCACCCAGACACAGCCATGGCCCACAACGGGAGTATCTGCTGTGCTCTCTGTGTTGATATGGGGCTCTGGATTATGAACAGCACATTCCACCTGCCATAGAAGAGAAGAGAGAGTGATAAAGAAATAAGGTCAGATAAGTATCAAGTCACTGTGAGGGTATTCACAAAGTAAATAAAACAGGTGTTTCTACTTTCCAGTTAGTGTTGATCAGTGTCAAGATAGACAGAAACCTATAAAGGTCTTTGTGAGATTCAGCCACCCTACGTGAGCAAACCTGCCCCACTGCCGTTTGACACCTGTCATTCTATGCTTTGCTGATCAGTACACACAGTTGTGTAGGGGGTGCTGAATTATGGCAGAGAGTGAGTATTGTGGTGGACATACACAGAGACAGCCCACTATGCCGTTACATTTCTAGCCAGCATTTGACAACATGGATAAAACCCATTACATGACAACTCTACCCAGACAGCTGCCTTTTGTTCTGTCAAAACTTAATGGCCCGTACGGGGATCGAACCCGCGACCTTGGCGTTATTAGCACCACGCTCTAACCAACTGAGCTAACCGGCCATGTGCACATGTGGGTGAGTATTCTGGTCTACACACACAGTAGTCTCGCTCACCAGCCCTTTCTCAAGAAAAGAAAGGTCTGGCTGGGCCGACTCTCACTTTAAGATTAGAGAAAAATGCCCCGGCTGCTTGTATTTCTTTCAACCAATCACAATCGTTCTGGGTGGTGCCACATCAACGGTGAGCTTGCAAAAATATTTCCGGGGGGGAACAGGTTTTGGTGTAACACGCCCACAAAAATATCGCCTACAGGACGCGAACCATGGCAGAAAAATGGCTACATCCCCGCAAGATCAAACACCGCAAAAGTGAGTAAAGGACGTGTTGAAAACAGCTTAAAACTGCTACACAACTGGAGGTGGTAGGGCGGGACTTCAACGGGTGGCTCGTTCCGCCCAATGAGAGGCTGATCTATGCAGTGAACTTCCGCCCACTCAGACTACATACACAGAGACAGCCCACTATGCCGTTACATTTCTAGCCAGCATTTGACAACATGGATAAAACTCATTACATGACAACTCAACCCGGACAGCTGCCTTTTGTTCTGTTAAAACCAAGTGGCCCGTACGGGGATCGAACCCGCGACCTTGGCGTTATTAGCACCACGCTCTAACCAACTGAGCTAACCGGCCATGTGCATGTGGGGGCTGTGTTTCAACACAGTGTGTACGTCAGGGGCATATAACTAGTGTAATCTGACTCCATTGCATTTTTGACTCCAAGTGTCATGTAATGGTATCCAGCTAGAACATAAATACAAACTCCAATTTTCATGTTGCCCACTGTAGTTAGATTTTTGTTAACATGAAACTGTTTTTTCCCCCCCGTTTTAATTACTGTGTTCCTTTGTTTTGGAGAGGAGGAGACCTCTGTGGATAATTCGGCTCCTGGCAAAAACTTCCTGAACATATGGATCAGAAATAAAGTAAGCAAATATTTATTTATCAGAGAAGATATATGAGCACACATAAGCTCCTGCTAGGTGAGCAACCCATCTGTGACATGCCAAACAGTGTAGGAAAAACACTGATTTGTAACATGAAACTGCTTTATTCAGTGCTTTTACTGGATTAAATCACCTGGTACGTTTGTTTTGGAGAGAAGGAGATCTCTGTGAACAATTCAGCTTCACTGAACACTGAAGGAATTCCAACTTGGAAGTTTCAGCTGGTTGCAATCTACAATCCTTAACGCTAGAAGCCTTTAAATCCCCCTACATATTATACACAGTTTCATTAAGGTGCTATAAATTATGACCCGTACTGGGAGCAAATCCTCGACATTGGTCTCATTAGCACCTTGCCCTGACCAACTGAGCTCACCAGCCAACTTACACTTTCTTTGGCCCACTTGATCAGTCAGATCAGAGTGTGGGATTTAGGGCACAGAGTTACATACATAAATTGAGACATGGACACTCAGACAGTTGATTTAAGATACCAATTTTACTGATAACCCTCTCATCTGTAGTAAATACCTGAGTTACTATCTCAAACTCACAAACAATTTTTTGTCAGTGGAGAAAGGATATTTAAGATACCGTGACACCTCCAGTATATCAGTTATGCTATCTGATATGTTGTGTATCTCTTAACAGCTAGTATAACCTCTAGCACTGGGCCATAATGTGAGCACTGGCCCGTACGGGGATCGAACCCGCGACCTTGGCGTTATTAGCACCACGCTCTAACCAACTGAGCTAACCGGCCAATGTGTATCCCACCACAGCCTTCATTTCAGAAACTTGTAGCAAAGGACAATGTCGCACCTTAAATTCTTGTAGTTTTGACATGACCACAGGCATTTGTCGCAGCAACAGAGGGTGTTTCTGCTTCTTGATCTGATTCCCATCATCCTCTGCAAAGAACCAGCCCTGCAGGTTGTCCTCCTCTGACGTCAAACACAAACACACACACACACACAATAAACACTTCATTCAATAATGTACAGTATGCAGTAAGTGTTTTAAATCAAAAGTTACCTGTCGGCAGAATACTAGACTCTAGAAGTCACATTGTAAAACTAAAACTATCTAACTTAATATGTTGTTAACCTAACAGATACTATCCAATAATGTTCAACAGTAGTAACTTGGATACTTATAGGCAATGGATTGAAGAGACAGATATACCAGTGGGTGCAAAGAATGATCCATCATATTGTATACATGCATGGATACACCATTAAAATGGGAAAAAAATATTGTGCAACTGAGACAGTGGAAGTGTACTGCCAGACAGTGTACTGTACCTAGAGCCAGCTTAGCCATCTGCAAGTTACTGATCCATGACTGTTTAATGGCTGGGCTGAGAGTATTGAACACTGCACTGAAGTAAGTGGGTTTACCCGACCTGCCGATAGAGAGGACAAAACAAAAACACCATTAATGTAAGAGAGAAAAAAATCAAACCTTTAGTACCATCATATCAAAATCACAAATATCCAAACAATGCATTTCAGGACATATTTTGAGACAAGCTTTTTTTTTTAGTGTCTTGAACTTTTCTCATTGTAACACTAGATTTACTGAATATTTGTTCTGACTGAGCTTAAAAAATAAGCTTTACGTGGTGAGTCAGAACAACAGCAACACACTGGACAGGAGGTCAGAATTCATAACTGCAGGCTGCTGCACTTTTGATGACATTAGACAGGATTATAACAACACTTGTTATCATTTCTGTTCATTGCTAACAAAAAAAAATCCTCACTATCTGTATGGGCTGCAATTTTAGGGCAGTGCACTTTAAACAAAAATAGGCATTTTGAAGTTAAGAGAAGCTGAAAGTTAATCTTTTACGACATAAAAGTCATCGCATAGAGCTTGAACCAGACAGTATTTATGATGTATTTGTGAACCAAATATGAGGAATGCTTTTACAAGATTGCACTGAATGATTAATGCACTTTGAGACACTTGAGGCAACCATAGGGCCTGGATTTGCACTGACATCTAAGCAGTCATGTTAATGATTGAATATTCTTGCATACACACTGGTCCACTGCTTAGCATCTTTTACAGTAAAATATAGTCAAATAAAGCAAGCTCTTTCTGGGTTAAATTCCAGCCAAGGGGGCACATGAGTGTGTCAATGCAATGCTGACTGACGAGACAAGACTGTGACAGAAATGCGATAGAAGTCAATGTCAATTATCGCTTCTATCAGCAGGTCATGAAGCCATTATGTGTGCATGCGTATGTGGTGGGGGTTCTGTCTGAAATGCATCACTCCCGTCCCTGACTGATGGTGAGAAGTGTTGTGATTTGTGTGCTTTGCGATTGAGGGATCAGGGGAGGAATGAGAGCAGCACAGCTGTGTTTCCAAACATACCCGTGGATAATCTCACCAGCTAAGTGTAGCGGGGATGAGGGATGGAGTGAGGAAGTTAAAGAGAGAGGGATGGAGTGAGGAAGTTAAAGAGAGAGAGAGAGAGAGAGAGAGAGAGAGAGAGAGAGAGAGACGAAAGACAGCTCTGGTTCCTGAGAGAGAGTGTGAAAACGCCAAAACAAGGTGCACCCTTGGGGAACCACGTGCAGACTATAATAGCGTGTTACACACTGTGTGACATGAGCATTTGTGTTGAGCAACAGCTGCAGTGCTGGGTAGCCTTTGGTTGCAAACACTGATGCACATTTCCTCCCCTGAGATTCATGCCTCAGATTAGAGCTGGTGGAGAAACTTGTTTATCCAAATACCCAAATGTGCTCTAATACGCTCTCCTCAAGCTACAGACACACAGGACATGAGGAAAAAGCAGGATAAGAGGGGATAAAGACAAACCAAGGAAAAAAAAGACAAGGGTGGGGGGCAAGGGCAGAGACTGGTGATTGTTAAAATGCTGCATGTGCGATTTGTATTGTATGAAAGACAATTAAACCTCAAGAGATGTGTATATATATGCATGTGTGTAAAACACAAACTTGTCATGTTTGCCAGGCAGCTGGAGTTGGATCCGACACCGGTCAGCTGCCCTGATCTCTTCTTCCTTCTTCAGTATCAGCCTCTGGAGACCTGATACCCAATCCTGCGCCACTGTGGGGTTTACATTCTGTACACAAGGATATTTGGGGGATAGATAGAAAAAAACAGAGGTAAAGAGAGGGAGGAAAAGAGTCAAGAAATTAAGGGGAAAAATAAGAGTGTGAGAGAAAGAACGGTTTAGGGATGGGATCATGATTGGGAACAGGAATGTAATAAATGTACTTCAGAGCATTTAAACATCATAAAAACCACATTTATTTAAAGACATTCATTTACATTGTGTGGCACAAAGATAAAAAAACCTGCCACTGTAATGCAGTCCAGTAAATTACATTCACACATATTTCTGAGGCTGCGGTATGCAGAGTTTTTGTTTTAGACTGCATTATAATGGACTGTAAGTGGTTTCAAGTATCTTTGCTCCTCCATATATGGAAATACAATACGTCTTAATTACATCCTTCACTCCACTCACATATATACTTTTCTTGCCAATCAGTGAAGACTGCTTTATAGATCATCAGTGGATCAGTTTTGATGGAAGCAATCTGAAATTTGGCCTTAAAGGAATACTTCACGCCCCAAAATAACCACTGGTATATCAGTTACTCACTCAATGTTACATTGAATTTGTGAAGAAAATTTTGTTTTTCTCACTCACCTACACGGTGAAAAAGGAATCCCAGAACACTGAAAATTCTTTCCCAATTGAAGTTAATGGGGGCCATGTTTACCAACAGCAAAACTATATCAAAACATCCATTTACAAACTCTCAAACAACTCCTCCGATGGAGAACTGAACTGAAAGTGGAACTTATCTATGCTCTCTTCAAAGCCAGAGTCCAAAAAAGCTGCTGGTCTACCACTGCCTTAATTAGTTAGTTTGTCTGTGTCAGCTCCTCCTGTTTTGGACTCTGGCTTTAAAGCATAGATAAGTTTCATTTTCAGTTTAGTTCCTTGGCAGAAAGAGCAGTCTGTCGAGTTGTTTGAGAGTTTGTAACCAGACGTTTTGATATGAAGGTAAAAGCTGATCCCCTATGACTTAAAAAAATCAAAAATATTCTTCATTTCTGGATTCTTCATTCATCAGAGTCATGTGAGAAGAACAGCCTTCACTAATTCATTGTAACACTAGGGGATTAATTAATATACAAATGGTTATTTGGTGACAGGGGGTGACAGCCTTGACCTTTCAACTTATGATTCCAAAATGTATGAAGAACATTTCAGTATATCTATTATTAAAATAGAGTCAGTACAATTTAGGCTATGAAATTTAGTGTTGAGGAAAATGCTTGGCTGTGCACAGCTCAAACATCCCACTCCTGTTTTTTTTTTCTTTCCTTTCCCATCAACCTCTCCATCCCTCCCTCCATCTCTGGGACACATGTCTCTCTGAGAGCCTCTCTGTTCACTCTGCCTCCCACTCTGCTTCTGACAGACCTACCAGCACAGCACAAACACAGCCTCGCACACATTCATGCTGCGCTGTGCAAACTAAGCCTCCGTCCCAACAGCACAGACAGGCTTGTGTGTGGCCACATGATATGACAGGCTTGAACGGTGCAAATCAAGACTTAAGAGACTCCCAGTCTCCCAGAGACAAATTGCCCACGCCGGCACATTCCAACAGCTTAAACATTATATGTCTTCATAACAGCCCAGCCCTTATGGACCTCTGAGGAGGAAACACCATGAATGTGATTTTAAACCTCCTGAGGTACACGGCAGGAACATTTGTCTATGTCATCTTCTGGTAAGCTTCCAAGAATATAAATAGACAGTATAACTATTCCAGCTAACATTTGGTCAAAATAACACAAAAAAACATCTACTCAGTTATTCATAACAAATTAGATTCACGACTTGTCTTGATTGTTTGCCTTGGTAATGACTTTAAACTTGATTTTCTTTTTACACTGACTCCCTTTCAGGCATGATAAACTGATGCTTCTCTGGATTAAATGAAGTATAGAGATGTATTGAGTTCCACCGATGTATTTCTAACTCAGTGCTTGTGTTTAGCACAGTCATACAGTACCTGGTAGTTCCCTTTGAGGCTGCCGATCATGCCGGAGATCTGGTTCACCAGGCTGAGGTCATGGATTAGGTTCTGCAGATCTTGATACAACTGGCCTGGGCCCATGTACAACTTGTCTACACAGAAACATACAAAAGCAAAGTATTAACCAATGTCTTGTTTTCGGCATTTCAGAACTTATACACTGCAAATAAACGTCCAGTGGATGTGAAGCTACGCTGGCTGAAAATAAATGAAATGTTCAAATTTAGTCACAAAGCTTTAATGGAGATTGTCAACTCACAGATAGCAGTGACTCATAGATATACATTCCCACGCATACACAACCGAGAGGGAGCAAGTAAATTGAACTGAGACCTAAAAAGCGGCGACAGTCGCCTTATAGAAAGTTGGATACATAAGCAGCAATGAGTGAGGCCAGACTGATGAGAGACACAGTTAAAATTGGACTAACAAAGATCAATAAAGGCCAATCAGTCAGTTTCCCACGGGGAGCTGTGACAGCTCTGCAAACTTGGCAGTGATTCTCACCAGTGTGCCCGCTTGTTCACAAGAACATTATGATCTCGTGTTTGCTTTCAGAGGCCACGCAGATATTGCGATTTTCAGTGTCAGCATATATCATTCTGTCTGTTCTTTGCTTGTGTACCTACTGTGTGTGTGCTGAAATATGTATGCAGTTATGTATCTGCCTCTCATCATTTTTGCATTCAAAATATCAAACCTAATGAACGTATGTGATGTGATGAGAGTGGTTACTGTGTTGTTGTCCTGTGTCAAGAGGAAACAAGGGTTTGCTTTGTGCACAGTGCTGCACAGAACACAACCACATAGCTCATCAAAGGTTTGGCAGGCCTTCTTCTCTTTATCTCTCTCTCTCACGCACACATACACACAATCATAAAGATAATCATGAAGAACAGTTTGCATAGAGTACAGGGGTTACGCCAGTTGGTTGGTGAAAACTGTCAACAGACAAGTTATCAAGGGCATTCAATTAAAATGTACAGAGCTCTTTCAAATTAAAACCTCATGGCAAACACTTCAGTGCACACAACATGGCCATTCAGAGTGTGCATCGGTGAACAAACAGTTAAAGAGTCTTTGGCACCAGAATGACTTTGTTTGCTTCTGCCATTCTACTTTCTCTTCTCCCTTCCCTTCCTTCTCCTCCTCCTCCTCTTCTTCTACAATAGTCACAGAATCTGCCTGGCGCTCCAGTTCCATGGCAACCCAGTCCAGTGCTCTCCTGAAGGTCTTGCTGAGTGGGAATTCAGGGGACATTTTACCCCCATTTGTGCATCACTACAATCTGCATTTGTAGGTGGTCTCTGGGAGAATCGCTCTAAAATGTCGCCCTCTTGGTTTGTACGCAAGAGGCTACTCCGAGACACCGAAATACTGTCGTTCTTACACATGCATGGGCACCCCTGCACACAAAAGCACACACTGAACACAGCAGGCCTGCAGTAGTTTATATGGGTTTTGGATTTCATTGATGTTTTCATGGTCAGTGATTCATGTCACTGGATCCAATCATAGCCGCCCTTCAATACATCTGTAAGTTACGTTTTACTTACATAAACCATAAATAGGATCAAATAATAAATGTGTTGCTGGAGTGTGATGTGCACTTTTGTTGCCATATTTTTGTGTTTTTCATTTCGCTAACTGCTTTCTCTAATGGAGCTGTATGCAATTTTCATGGCTCATCTGTCTCAGCAAAGGCTGACACACAGGGGGTTGAATTCAGGTCAGGGCAGAAATGCTGAATAAACCTCGCATGCTTGTTCCATGGCGTGTAACGCTTGGAGCGAGTACAACTACAACAGTTCATTTATAACCAAAATCATATGATAAAGTGCGATCTTGGGATTCTACTTAATATTACTCAATACTGGCATTGTTTAATAACAAATACGTGATTGAGCTTTATATTTTGCAATATCCCTGTGCATGATTTGAGTTCAAATCAAACAGGCAAGTAGTTTGAATCTATTTCTTTTTATTCTACTCTGTTAATAAAAGGCCTTATGACCTATGCATGACTATATTTCATCCCTCTTCTCAACTATCTTTTGCTGTATATTATCTTAATTTAATAATACAGATAACACACAACTGAATTGATCATTCCCACAGACAAAACGGGCACTGTGTAACTCATTTCAACCCGGGTCCAACTTCCTGAATAGCTCTTTGTGAGAGTGCCAAATGCCACGAGTTTTCTAACAAAACAGGCCTGGCAGCATCATTGGAAACACACCAGTCATCTCAGCAGTTACACACTTCTTAAAAACAAACAATATATCTACAAATTACATACTGACTGTAAGCAGCAGGAAAAAAGTAATGGGCTGCATGGTGGTCTGATTGCTATGCAGTGTGGAGAAGAGTTGAGCTAAGCAGACAGACACGAAAAGAGGTGACATCATATGCTGGAGAGCCTTTTCATTGTCTTCTAGCAGCCTGGTCACCGAGCTGCATTTGGCTGCGCACAGTTGACTGAGGAACAATTGTTTCCACTTGTTAAAAGTTCCTGGACAATGCACACATTTGTATGCGCACACATATTCCGAAAGACACACACAGAGCTGAAGTTGGTGGGGGAATAACTAAATCAGAAAGAGGTAACTGAGTTAAGGTCATTAAGTTATTCTTGAGGAATATAAATAAGTCCTGTTATAAGAGCCAAACAATATACTTGAGACCCATATGGCCTCCCTCAGGCCGATAAGGAGTGTGTGCACACACTTGTATCATCACATCGGGTTAAGATGTGGCCCTGAACCTGTCTGTCAGCTGCAGCCTTAGGAAAACCCTACAGTAAGACCAGATGTTGTTCAGTTCTGTCTGTGCCATCTGTTACCTACACTCTTGCAATTGCTGGACTTTATATATAGCTCAGTGAAGTATCAGAGGGAGACAGGTGGCCTGGCAGGAGATGGATGCAACAGAGAGCGCACTGAGTATGCACTTGTATCACTTGATTTCATTACAGTTGAAATATATGGGTTGAAGTATATCCTTTCTTGACTATCAATGAACATTTATCTTTCAGTAATCAAACATGGCAGATGAACTATATGCCATTGTACACAAAAATACATCACAGGATTTCTCAAAAGATAAATGCAGTGAGTATCTTAGTGGTAGTGACTTCAGCCCACTAGCATTGGCAATTGAAAGAGTGACCCTCTGACCTCACCTTGAATACAAACCACCTTTGACAGACCGAGGATAACACAGTATCAGAGCACTCACCACCCCAGCAAAGTGCACTACCATTACTTTGGCACAAACTTGTACACACAAAAAGAAATCTACATCCTAGAATAAAAACTGCAGTGCTGTTACCACAAAAATATACACTTTCGTTATGCCTCTTGTTTGTCAGATCTGGGCCTTTTAAAGTGGCTGAGCAGCTGTCTGCGACAGAGGAAAACCCAGTGGAAAGACTGAAATCATTGGACACGGCAGCCAGCGGACCAGAGGATTGCAGAGGGGAAAAATACTCACACTCAAGAGCTGGATGGTCTGTGTGGGACTGACACCATTTTAGAAATGTCTGTGAATGTCCAACAAGAAACAACTATTTATTCTACGTTAACTTTCTCTTAATGTAGGAAACAGTTCTGTTGGTTTATTGAAAGAATGCATCACTCACAAAATGATCATCTGTGCATCAATTCCTCACCCTGTGTTACCTTGAAATCACGAGGAAAACTTTGCTTTCCTCACATGCCTCCATGGTGAATGAAGAATCCAAAAACTGAGAAAATTCTGGATGAATCCAAATAAAAGGGGGCCATATTTAACACAAGCAAAACTACATCAAATCCTCACTTTACAAATTGTCACACAACTCGCGCAGTTCAGTCCAAGTATCATTTATCCAGTCGTATGTTCAGTATTTTCATTATGCATTTTTGACAAAACCTTACAATTTGAAACACCTCAGCATACAAGTAGCGTGCCTGGGCAAGCGTGTGTGTGTGTTGAACTCTACTTGCATTCCACTGAGCAGAGTTCAAATGCTAGCCATCCATGCCTGAGACTGTCTATACACAAGTGTTTTAAATAGTAAGGTTTTAGCTAGTGTTTACCAATAGATACATGAGACTTTGATTACACTGCAGCAGTTGTGTGAGAGTTTGTTTGTAAACCCCATTTACTCCGATTCATCAAGAATGTTTTCTGTTTTAGGATTCTTCTATCATCAGAAAAACTTTTTCATCATGAATTCAGTGTAACACAGGGTGCGTAACTGATACACAAATTATCATTTTGTGGGCTAAGTATTCCTTTCAAATAATGCCACTTGATTTGTTTGATCCAACCGTTCCAGATGCTGCAGGTAACAATTAAAATTATAGCCCTGGAGAGAGTCATACTTCAAAGCCACTTGACAACCTCTAAACTACGTCTAAACAAGCTTAGAGAGATATTCACCTTTCATCACCACAGAGAACTTTATTAACCAGTCATCAAGCACAAGCAGTAAACTAACCAGCAGGTGTTGACTCTTATCCCACAGTCTCAAATCCCCATGGCCTACTTGGCACTCCAACAACTCAGCTAATTGAACTCTCATACCTTCTCTACCAGACCTTTTGCCCCCTGTTGACAGAGAAAGAAACAGCGCCAAAAACAGACAGGAATGCTGATTTAAAATAGCAGAATGTGACACTGTGATTCATACTTGGCTTAGCGTTGATGACCACCTTCTCCCCAGAATGAGATGTTGGGTAGCGGCTGTTGTCGGCCATGTCCTCGCTGGATCCAAACTCGACCACTTCAACGAAGCTCAAAGGCACGCTCCACTTAAGAAGGAACTTCTGGTCGAGGGGGGCATTGCCACTGCCACTCCCACTGCCATCCTGACATCTGGACAGAGCAGAAAGAAGGTCACATGTCAAAGGGGCTCTGGTTGATATTGTTCCTAACACCTTGCTTATGGTGAAGAAATGTCACTTCTGAAATGTGTGAGGGGGAAATGTGAGTGCAAGAAACGGTGAAGGTAGGAGAAGGGGAGGATTAACACCAGTGCAGTGGAGGAGGCCTTTGGGCATCATGTTTGAAAGACAGGAGGTAAATGTCACTCATCTGGAAAACCAATTTTTTGTAAAAGTCAGTGCATGTTTCCTAGAGGCAGTATGTTGCAACCAATATGGTACAATTACAGGATGAGAAGCTGAAAAGGAATGGGGCTCTCAATCACTCTTGGCTAAATAGCAAGCCACAGTGGGGACATACTGTATGGGTCCAAACCTACAGATTCAGTGTGGTCAAAAGTCACCCCAAGGACACCAGTGCTGTAACATACAGTGTTTACCATCTTTCTCTACACTTGGGAGTTTCAGTTAAATTCATATGAAGACAGATGTTAACTGTCAGGAAATCCTAGTTACATTAAACATACCCTAACAGTGGGAAAAGAGAACTATACAAACGAGACCACAACAAAATATACACTCAGCACTTAGTTTCTAAATCTGTAAAATGGTAAAGAGATTACAGGATATTGCACCCAAAGACAGGAAGGAGAAAGTGCAAATTAACGGAGAGATTAACAACAGGTTTGGTTCACAGTTGTTCTTACCGGATATTGGGCGTGGCACACATGAGAACATCATTGAGCAGGAAGAGACGTCGCTCTTTGGTTTTGATGATTTCACCGCGCTCATTGGAGACCGTCTCCACCATGTCGTCTGAGCGGATCAGGTAGCGGCTGCCATTACTCAGAAGCTACGGGATAGGGATGATACGTCAGGGTGACAGTATGTGAACACACAAAAAGGAGTTTGGATCTCTGATTTTAGTGTTAGTTTCAGCACTAAGCTAACAACTCTCCAAATTTAGTCTGGCAGGGAAAGTCAGTCACATGGCATCATCTCGCTCTTCTCTCCAAATGTTTTCTGTCATTTTCTACTGTGAAACCATCCACTTTGGGTAACAGCATATAATATACGGCTATCAACTGTGAATCTCAGCAATTAAAGGCCATGAAGAACAAAAACTCCTCTGCCCCATGTAGGGTATCTTGTAAACACATGTTTCGGCACAGATGCCAGAGTGGGTGGCCGCAGAGAGACAAATAATTACACCTTGGGGAAAGCTGGTAGCTGGTGATGTGCATATGTGCGAAGCCGTGCGCTAAAAATATGCTATTCAGGCAAGAGATTACTCGAGAAAATGTGAAGCTCAAGTGCCTGATGGCCGCCCACACTGGGACAGAGAGAAATGCCACAGCATATGCTAAAAGAATCAAACATCAGCCAAAAATTCGCACACTGACTGAGCAATGGGTGCATCATCAACTCTAACCACTTCCTCAATTGGCATACTTTAAAAAAAGCACATAACAAAGACTCCTGTCTCCTGCCCACAAAGCTACTGCATCATACTGTACAGTTCAAACTAAAACCAAGCATGTCAGGGCACATGTACTGAGCAGTGGGCAGACCTTGTTGAGGTAGCGTTCATTCATGGCCTTTGCAATGTGACGGATCTCGCAGCGCTGGTCGGCTTCCCTCTTCTTTTCGTTGAGCTTCTCTGCCAACGTCTCCAGTTCGGTCAGGGCCATCTGTAGGGGCAGACGGTCTGCATGACCCACTGGTGTGTTCTTCAACATGTCCTGATGAGGATGCACAGAGAAGCCATACATTAGTCAGTCATTCCCTTATTATGGACAAATTAATTCATTAATGGAAAAAACCTGTACCTGTAAAACTCCCCAAATCTGCATAATGGCGAAATCATGATGTCCCCTTCTCATTTACTTTTCTATATCTACAGTATATAGCACATATACTCATGACAGATGAAGTTAAATGAACCAATGCAGTCCATAAACTGCTGTTATACATGTTTATACTTAAAAAATAAAGCAATCCAGTGTCCTATATTTTTTCTGAGGTTTCCTGCAAGAGGCACAGGAGAAGTAAATGTGCCAGGGCAGGATTAAAAGAGATCTGAGGAAACCATTTCCCCTCAGAGCCTCCCCTTGAAGTCAGCACTTTGAAAAACAACGTGCCTTGATTTATGTGCATGGTTCTCCCTCTGCTGGCGGATGTTTATACCACACCGTCTTCTGTTCACTGAAGTTCACCGTTACAGAGCTCAGCATGATAATTCATTATACCTGAAGGAGTAGAATGAACTGTGGGAATCTCTGGATGGGTTTCATCATCAGGCCATACAAAGTCATTCGGTCACTGCTGGTCTCCTGACGATGCTGCGGGTAAAGAAGGCCGGTTACTGTAGGGAAATGAAGAATCAATCTAAAGAGGAAGTGATGGAATAAAAATCATGCTAAGAGGGCACAGAATTGTATTAACCAGGCTCATTCATGTACTCTGTCGGTTGTCGGTTTATTGTGCTTTTTTGTGAGGAAATTATTCTACGTCTTGAATTTAACTATAGTTCCACTATTAGTTTAAAACGTTTGTGTGTTTTTCTCAAACCTTAAGGAACTCCAGGAAGCCAGGTTTGGAGGCACACGTCTTCCTTACCACTGCCATTGCAGTGCTGAAGTTGTTCACATACTCACAGTAGGCATCCAGCACCATGGACTTTGAGAACTGTTGAGAAACACATATGTTTAAACACATTAACCACTTGCAGCAACATACCAATGGTGTGAATCTTCTTCACTGACTCTAGCAGTGAATGATTCACTGTCTAAGCCAGCGGGGGCTGAAACCTCTCTCTTTAAGTCAGTCTTGAAAGGGTCTGATTCATCCACTGTTAGCTCACCTAACACCACTGAGCTAGCGTTACAGCACAGCCGATGAGAACGCAATTACTGTGAACATGTCATGCTGTCACAAGCATGATTTAAGTGTGTTTTCTGTAATTCTGCAGTTTTATGATGGGATAAGAACTGTGAGGTGACAGAGGGCAGTGAGCAGACTACATCTGGGTCTCACTGCTCCTCTGATGTCATGCCAGGGGTCAATTTCCACACAGACAGAAGGAAGTGAAGTGGTCAGCAGGACTGTGGGAGATGAGGTCTTTTGTTTTGAAGATTCCAGCCCATGAGTTGCTAAGCAGCCAAAGACAAGAGGAGGGTGGAGTACATACTATAAGAGAACAGAGTGTAGCTGTCGGTTTCTGCATGAGAGCACATGTCTTTGACATGAAGTAAGACAGAAAGAAAGGGAGGAGTCGGGCTGTGCCACATGTCATGTAAATGTCAAACTGATTCTAAATCGGTTGGATTCGGGGAATTCATGGGTACCACAGCTAATGTAGACTGTTTATGTTTAATATAGGGGTTAAGTTCTTGTTAACAGGCTTTAGAAGTACAGCCCCAGTGTTACATGCTGTGGTGTGTTTTGTGTTATTTCCCTGCTCCCTGTTTCTCTTTTGGTAACGCCTTCTCCGTCCTCACGCTGCAGTTACTGGTTGCTTTGATGATTATGAATGTGCTGGTTAAAAAATCTGAAGCAACGACCAGTGGGTTTCAGTGGGCCAGTCGGCAGCTTTAGGGCAGTGTGGTGGTTGCTTACCAGTTGAGACTCGTTGTGCACTGGAGTCGGTAATCTTATCTTCCTTATGGGAGGAAGTGTGTTGTTAATTTTGTATTAAACCTTTTGCTCATCTGAGAAAGTAATCTGATGTTTTAGTGTCACTATCTTTTGTTTTTGAAGAAAGTATTTTTTGTTTGACCTTGTTGAACCCTTTGTTTTTGTTTTTAAACATATTTCCGCTTGTCTTGAATCTTCTTCCCCTGTTTCATTTCATTGTTACTCCTCTCATTCCCTGGGGGTAACTGAGGAACGGAACACCCAGCTTACCGATGCAACAAAGACGTCCCCGATCATTTCCAGGCTGTCCCACTCAGCGACGCGGCTCGCCAAGGCAATCTGGAACAGGAAGTGGCACTGCAGGATCTCACGCACACGATAGAAGGTCATCTTCAGTTTCCTGTCGCTCAGTAGCCTCGGCTCTATCTGGGACAGGGGCTTCTCATATTGCTGATGAGGCGGAAAACAGGAACTGTAAGAACAAACTTTTCCAAGTGGATTTGACAATCACTGCAGCGGGACTTTCATACCTCTAATATCCTTTTCAGTGCATCAAGGTAGTTCTTTTCACTCTCCAATATAGATCCCAATATACATCTTCTCACCAGCTGTATGGGGAAAACACCAAATCATTGATTGTCTTAAACAGCAAATTCCCACAGTAGAGAGCGACATAGATTAAAAGTTGAAGGGCATTTATTACCTGTTGCTGTGAAAGACCCTCTGGTGCCGGACACAGCACTGGCTCAACATTGAAACAGTCCACCTCAATAAAGAGTTCAGACTCTTCATCCTCAAAACAGGCTGACTTCCTCTCTGGAAGATTAAGAAGAGAGAGCAAGTACATAAATATAAGAATGTATTTTAACAAACAAATCATCATTTTTAAGAGAAAGGAAAATGCTGCCCTTTACTAAAATACCGAAATGTTTACATTAATACTGATTTAACATCAACAGAGGAGCTTAAGAGGAAATGTGTATAGTTCAAGTTTATGAAGGCAAACTTTAAAGGTTTACATACCATTACAGAATGACTTGGTCTTAATGAAAGAGCGTCCCTTCTTCACTGCAGCTTTGGTTTTCTCAAGCCCATCTTTGGTCCCTTCTTTAGCTGCTTTCACCAGCTTTTGCATCTTTGGTGAGACAAAATACACTATTACAGTATCTGTATCGCAGAAGTAACACACAGTATTTTCTTTTATAGTTAAAAATATCAATCCCAGGTTAAGTTTAGTTTCCTTTGTCTAAACCTATGACAAAAAAAAGCTACTGAACTGAGCTAAGCAGGACAGGAGCAGTGTTAGAGTAGTGATGAAGATGAACAGCAGATGATGGAATACAGGAGAGCCAAGTTGACCAGAGAATGACACGGTAAGTGGGACATCAGCTGAAAGCAACACAGTGCTTTAATACACCACGACTGATCTACATTGTAAGAGATACCGTAAATGCAACTTATATTTTCTGTTACAATATGCAACGGTTTATAGATACTTGGAATAGAAAAAGAATACAGTTGCTGGTGTCTCTGTTACTCAAAAATATATCTTGAGCTTTACAACCTGCGATGCATACACATATGACGAGACAGGCAAGTGCAGCAGACAGGGAGCCAAATGAAATTGTATGCAAACCCATCACCAGTACCACCACCACCACAAGTCATTCACATCAGAGCAGGATGAGGGTACCAAGGCTGTGAGAGACGCCCAGAGTGGTTAGCTAGACTGAGAGTTAAGGGTTGGGACTACTTCGTCTAGCGCAGGCAGGCGAGGTGAGCCTCAGGTAGTTTACCTTCTGCTCGTGTTTCTGTTTTATCTGCTGCAGCTCTACCGTTCCCACTGTATTTGCCATTAGATCTTTCATCTTTTTCTCATAGTGTTCTTTCAAGCGTGTCAGATCTTGAGAGAGCTAAACAAAAGCAAAGCAGGCGTTACTGGTTATGGTTTTGGAATGACCTTGCAGCTTAGATCCATAGAAATTCACTTAATCTTGATAAGAGTGTTGCTAGATTGCTGACTCTATCCTCCGAAAAAAAAAGTTTTTTCTTTGCTCAACCCATTTATAGAGTGCATCTGGGGAAGAAATGTACTTTCCAGTGTGCATGACTTTCCTTGATCTGATTTTTTCCTTTTTGGGGGCCACTGCAATATGGCACTTGCACAACATACTGGAAAATGAATACTGAAGTTGAATCACTGAAATCTGACTCAACTAAAATTATTATTACAGTGCCAGTTTCTGACAATTGTCTACAGCTACAGTACTGGCTGTTTTGTTTTTAATACCACAGTTTTTTTCATGTAAGTTTTTATGTTCTCCTTTATTTCAACAACTTTCACAACAGTTGCATTCAAGTGTAAATAAATATTTATCAACTCAGGACATGAAACATATAAAATGCAGTATAAAATAGATAGCTGTCAAATCACTGGAGGCAGTTTTCACACACCAGTTTTAAAGGCCACTGGCATTTGGTGAGTTTTCAAGTTTCTTTTTCTTTTGGATTACTTTGAAGTAACCTTTCATTTCTGACCTTGGTATGCTGAAAACAAACTGAAGCTGAATTCTCAAAACCACAATCCAAAACATTACAGAATGCAGCAAGCTGACTGTAAGCCAGAACGATCCCAGGTCTGCAGAAGCAAATGCACTTTTGATTCCACATCAAATGCACAAATAGGACTGCACATCATCAAAATCTTGATCCACAAATAATTTGAGGTAATTTTGATTTAGGTTCAAATCAAGCACAAAAACACACTGCAGTTACTTTGCTTCATCAACTGCTGTCATCCGCCCACCTACAGATGTACAGTGATACTGAGATAAGAGTTTGTTGGCTGCAAGGCTAAAAGAGAAATGGGATGAGGATTGTTATACTCACATGGGTTTTCTTTTGAGGTGGCTTTCCTCTCATGAAGGCGTGGGGGAGGCCGTTCTCAGCGCGACCTTCCCCATCGCTGGCCTCGTCGTAGCTTTCAAACTCGCTAGAGCTCCAGCCGTTGTCGAGGGAGCTGTTGCAGCCACCCTCCTCGCCGAGCTCCACGTCATCATAGATCATCTCATCTGGATCTGTACATGAAAACAGGGCAGACATAGAAGATGTAATTGCAAATACTATAGTTTGTTAATTACTTCATCAACTGTCAGTGGCATAAACTTTAACTTGCAATAGCTTTGTTCTGTTTTACAAAACTGTATTACATCATAAGTTATTCGTGTTAGCACCCTCAGCAAAAATTGAGCGGTAAAAACTACTTGCTAAAATCATAAGCATAACAAAGGATAACACTAATTAAACTGTGTTTATTAATTGTACTGGATCGCAAGCAGCAACCCTCAACATTCAGCATAATATTTTAATACAACAGCTTAAATGAATATTAAAATGTCCTTGTTTTAGACAGTAGAAATTAGAACAATAGAAGTGAAATTGAGCGGCACAGACAGGCTTGAAGCAACAAACAGGAACTGAAATACTGCATCTGTGAAACTTGGGAAAGAAAAAGAAATTTCACAAACCTGTGGTGGAGTCAGAGTTCTCTCTGGGCACGTCATCATATATCACCTCATCTGGATCTGAAGCATACACAGAACCATTCACAATAACTAATGTGGGATTCCTCACATCACACAGCTCGGTTGTTCATATAACAAACAGGCTGCAATGTAGAAGGGATCTGAAAGAAAGACCCTCGCAAGAGTTTGCTTCCTCAAAAGAACAGGGAAGGAAGTGTCTGGGAATTCAGTGGTGTCAAAAGAAAAAAAAAGAAAAGATAATAGCACCCCTGAAGGCATGTACTGTGTGTGCAGAGGCAAGGACAGAGAACTGAAAAAACAGCAGTATTCTTCTCATGGAAATTATACATGCATCTCTCACTAAATGTATTGTTGTGGATAACGTTACTTACTTTCCATCCATGCAGTGTTGGCAGGATCAGATGCCCATTTAGCCAAAGCATCTTCTTCTCTAATAGGTGGATACTCTTCACTGAAAACACTTGAGAAAACATGCAAACACACATTTAGAACTCTGCAACAATTTTGTATTTTTATTGTCCAGATAACGTCATAGAACCAAGAAATCTCTCTGTATTTTTGGTATTAATACAGTGATATTAACCTATATATAAAACCAGGGACGTGAGGATAGCAGCCACTACGAATATACTGATATGAGTCTGTAACTATTACTGTAACTGAATATTGGATGTGTGCAACTATTTAATGCTGCTACCCTCACTTTTCAGTACCAGAATCAGTAGTTGGTTAAACTTATTATCAATATTCTCACAGGAAATGGGAGGAGTTTGGATTAGCATGAGAGACTAAATGCCAGCTCAGATCATCAGTGGGTCTCCCTCTTTCTCTTTCTCTTCCTCTTTCTCACACACACACACACACACACACACACACACACACACACACACAAACATGCACGTGCATCCTCAGACTCAATGGATAGAACCGCTTGCATGTGACCAGTGCAGTTACGCATCTGACATTCATTATGTTGTGCTCAATTTTGACTGTTTGAGTGTAAATAACGTTGTTAGAAAAATACCTACTTAATAAACCTCTCTTAAATTATAGCTCTGAATGTACAATATGACTGGTACAGACATGCTCTAGCTGTATTGTATGCCACGTACCTGTCAGCAGAGATGTTGGCAGTCCCCACCACAGTGACTGAGGGAGAAAAGGGAAAAAACATTTCACAAAGAACACCTACAACACATTATGTTACTTTACATTACTGCTTTTAGGTCCCACAGTTCTCATAGAAGCATGACATATTATTGTATATTACTGTTAAAAGCAAAAAAGGTACTCTAGATTACCCTAGAATAAAATATATCATCATTATTATTAAGAAATCAGCACACTGCATGTCAAGCAACGACAAAAAACCTCCCCAGACTTAGAAGCTCTGTTGTAACTTCTGTCAGATGCCACCAGATGTCACTGATGATTCCCCGTCTCCTAGATTACCTTTGCCATAGTCCACATGATTTTTTTTCTCATAAACTTGCTTCTAAAATTGCACTTGACCCAATTTAAAATTCCATCATAGGATAAACCTTCTAATTTCCTACAGACCTGTCATGGCTAAAGTGATAACTAAAGCAAAGTGTCCTTGCTTTCATGGCCAGAACCCTCAGCTCACCACAACACTGCAAAAGGATACATAATTTCCAACATCATCACACACATCTATGACTCTCTAAACTCTTTCACCAAAACATCTGAGTATTTCAATTTGGTGTGACCTTGCTAAGATAATTACAGTGTAATCAGACTCCGCAGCATACCAGGCCACAGGCTTGGACACGGCTACCGCTAGATTTTAGGGAAACCGGAAAATCCTCACAGCCAGCACAGATCTTTGGGGAAGGCTAAATTTAGTCCCTACTTCCTTGTGGCAAGGCTTCAGGAAAAACAAGAGAAAGGACAGAGGATAGAAGCAGCCGAGGCAGCATTTACGTGTCATGGCTTTGTGTCTCTAGCTCTGAGTGCAGTGAGGAAAAAAGAGGAAGAATTTCACTCAAAGTAAAGAATTAACAGAGCTTTGTTATCCTGAGAATATTCTGTTGTTGTGGATGTTTTAAAATAAAACCCCTGAGCTACCTTATCATTATCATTATTAGCTTATGAATTATTATAATTACATTCAAGTATTTTAAGAATTTCCCTGCTGCAGGCTCTACTTTACCATCCTCTTCCATGGAGAGGTGTCGAATGATGACGGGTGTGGTGTAAGCCGGTGTGATGAGCGGCACACCCGAGGGGGTTGCATAGCCACAGGGCACTGGGACTGAGTATCCTGAAGTGATGCCAACAGGGCTGGTATGAATATCCTGGGATTCTCCCTCCTGTTCCTTGGGCTCTATTGGTGAGGAAGCGGCAGAGGAGGGTCCATGCTGCTGCTCAAGCTGCTGGAAAGGAGTGATGTCAATCACAGAGTAGGGGTTGACTTTGCCCTGGGAGGAGGTCCTGGGGACGGCCTGTGGAGGGTGAGGGTCATCGACGGATGCAGCCTGGCCTTCGCTGCCTGGTGAGGGAAAGACAACACATAAGATGCAGCACAACAAAAACACATGATAGGCACAATGATATTGAGACAAAATACATGATAAGCTTACTTGTAATTACACAGTAACAAATTTGATTATTAATATACATATGTTACAACTACAGAAATAGACCCCCAGGGATTTGGTGTAAAAAGAGAGTCATTTTTGGATAGACACCCATATGTAATAATTTCCCAAAAGGGACAAAAATCACTTTTAGAATATTTTTATTCCCATCATTCAAGTTGTAGTTAGGAAATTACAACCAACTAAATCATTATGACTGGACAGGGTTTGAATATATAACTTTGACATCATCATTTCTTCTCTGACCAGCTGAAGTAAAAGCCATGGAGTTCCTCCAAAGCTACATTTTGCACTGTCAAAAGAAGTATTTTATTATGACTGACATTACATATGCATACTGTCATTTTCATTTACTTAAATCCAACGATAAATGTTTTGATTCTCCAGAGAATTTTGTTAATTCCAATACCTACACAATTTACTGATCCACTACAAATTTAACTTTTTAGACTGTTGTCCAAGGTTACCGTCAAAGATATTTGCACCGTACCAATATCTTAAATAGACTGTGTTTGAACAACCAAAGCTCCACCACACCTGGGTCTATCATGTACTAAAACTGATCTGCACAGGTAGTCCATCTCAAAAAGCACTGTTCTGAGTAAGTAAAAATATAATTTTAGGCCTTTAGAGTGAGGACACTCACCAAAGTGGGCCTCTTCAAGCAGCTTTGGTTAAGGATACAGAGGTTTGGGCAAGAGGTGACAATACTGCAGTAGTGAGTAGTGCAAAGGTGGTTAGTTTGAGAGGAGAGAATCAGGAGATAGTTATGACTGTAGCCAATGGAATTTTCTCATGATATCAATAAAAGGAATGTGTGTTCAAATCGAACATGCTATTTATAAGGGAGAGTGCTGAAAATTAGTGCAGTGTTAACATCTCTTCGTTGTAGTACAACAGGGTGAGTGAGTGAGTGAGTGAGTGAGTGAGTGAATGAAAATAAGCAGAGCTTAGTCCTGCCTGCTGCTGCTGTCACAGTTCTCAATGATAAAAGCCAGACAACCTCCAGCACCAGGCAGCCAGAGATACAGGGTGTCAAGAGAGAGACAGACTGCCCCACTTTACTGCTTCACTTTAGCCTGAGCTGAAGGGGCTGGATTAACACCAGATAATGTACACAAACATGAAAGGGGAATGTGGAGAATTTTTGACATCTGTTATCATATTCAAAGCTTTATTCGCAGTCAACTAATTTCAAAACAAAACTGCAGTGCAGAGGAACTTCTGTCCTAAGGAAAGGCTTACTGGGCTCAAACACTCCTAACCCCCTAGGGACAATCATAAAATGTAAACATTTTATTTGGGTTGCAAACCTGTTCTTCCAGGATCTGTCTCTGCGTCATCATCAAGAGGAGGTGGTGGAGGTGGCGGTAAATCTGTCTCTGTGTCATCAGTCCCCTCAGCAACAGATGTCCCCTCTCCTTCTGCTGTTGCTCCACCTGCTGTGGAGGATCTGCTTGTGGCAACTGTTGTGTCTTCTGATGATGGAGCTGCGTCAGATGTGATGGAAGGTGCTGGGGGGTTCAGGCTGGGGAGATGTCCCTCAGGCTGACTGGCCACTGTTGTGTCTTGACTCTGATCCTTGCTGCTGGGGGCTAGAGGAGCTGGAGGGGCAGGGAGTGGGCGGTCAGCCTCAGGGATGTCATCACCACTGTCATCAAAGTCGAAGGCTTCCCCCTCATCTTCTTCATCTGCCAACACTGAAAACAGAGAAAGGGTTCAGAGAGATCTAACACTGGATTACATTACTGTTTCAGAGAATATCAGATAAAAAGAGTTGTGTGGTATGATGATATATACCATCAGACGATAAAGATTTGTCACTTTGTGAAGATTTTGAAAAAATGTTTGAGGAGCGTGTCCTGGGCTAGAGGATGTTTGAGGTGCTCTTTGGATATGGATACATATAGACACAAAAATCCATAAGTAAACACTGAGACGGTCTCGTTTTAACAATAAAAATGGGGGGGGGGGGAGCCAAAATGAAAAACAAATTCAGATGGGTTTTTGCATCAATCTTTCATTTTTTGTGTGTAATTTTGAAGCCCTGATGCCATGAAAACAAAGGCATTCCTTGGAGTTTTCTGTGATTTTCAATCAATTACACACAGGTCCAAACACACACATGCACAAACAGGAACTATACATGCACTAAGTGGAGGGATGTCAGAATGAGGGGGCTGCCCATGACAGGCATGTCGGTTCCCAAACCAAGTCCCTATGGGCTGAGCCACTGCTGCCCCAAAACCAAGTGGCCCGTACGGGGCTTGAACCCGCGACCTTGGCGTTATTAGCACCACGCTCTAACCAACTGAGCTAACCGGCCATGATGTCATTCAGTATTGAATTTACTGGCTTAGTAAAAATAGATATTACCATACAGTTATTTCATCCATCCACTGCATCACAACTGAATTTCCAGAAAATACACAATATTGACATAACACATTGCTATCAGAACTGATAGTATGAGAGAAGGTTTAAATCATCCACCTCAGGTGGATAAGATGCAATATATCCACAAATGAAAATTCACTTCCTAGATGAAAATTATGTGAAAGACTGTGATTACAGCCGTATCTTAAAGGATAACTTCAGCATTTTTCAACCTGGACCCAATTTCCCCATGTAAATTGATCAAAGAGACAAAATCTTTTGAAATGGGTCCAGTACTGAGGGAACCGGCAGTGGCCGGCAGCCACGGAACAAGTTGCAATGGAGACACACGGGGCAACTGAGCATAGTCACTGTATGTCCACTAAAAGTGGCTATTTTTGCCACAGAGCCGCTCAGATTGTTGTTGTAAGTGTCTGAAGTATCTCTTTATCTTTCACTTGATCTGGTCTGTTTGTTAATGCCAGGTTAAGCAGAAGTCTCTTTCTGACACATCACAAGATATCACGAGATGTCCCTTGTTGCAGTGGAAACGTATGAGTGTATAATGACCGGAGTTGTTTACAGAAAATATATTTTAGTGTTGTCTAAAAGATTTTCAATATTATGGATGATTATTTACCTGAATTCGACAATGTAGCTCAGGCCTCTTAATTCTATCGCCGGCAAATTTATTTGTGACGGAGTATATGCATGAAAAGTAGATGAGAAGGGAGACAGAAAAAAAGGCAGCGGAGGTTTTTCATTTTACTGTTTACATATTCATTACATCTTGCTGATGCTTCTTGTGCCTCCATTACAGCCTCCATTGTGCCTCCATTACAATCTGTTGCTCGGCTGCTGGCCACTGCCTGCTCGCTCAATACAGGAACAATTTCAAAAACTGTTGTTCACAGTCTCTTTGACCAATTAACACAGGGGAATAAGGTCCAGGTTGAAAAATGCCAAATTTATTCTTTAAGACAGCACTTGCTTTGTACCAAATGGCATTAAAAGGACCAGTATGCAGGATTTAGTGGCCTTAAGTTAACATACAAACATGACAGGCCCTCTTAACAGCCAGTGTTTGGTTTCTGCTAACAGATCTCCCTAACACTGGTCCTTAAAGGTGTCCGTGGACAAGTAAGTCCATAAGGGTCACTTTCAACTGAATGGGAACCATCAAGCAAACTACACACAAAGCACTAATATCTATACTTCTGATACACTTTGACCTGTTTATCAATTGCAACAGGTAAGTAGATATCCTGTGTATTTAAAAAAAAGACCATACAGATTAGCTTAGACTAATAAAATACAGAACTCTGAGATGACAAGCAGGGTCATCATACCACAGTATTTTCTTTTGGGGATTTGGCTAAACATAGGTAGGATTTAACTCAATGATCATATAATTTCACTCAAAGACTCCTTTAGAGAGTGTTTACAGATACACTGTGGGTGGCAGTTTTGGTCCTTGGGCTATGGAAGTTAAAAGACTGAACCACATACAGGCTTATAATTAAGGGTGGGGTCTACTACAGCAGTATATTTTCTTAAAGAATTTTTTTTTTTTTTACATCAAGGATCTGCACTGAACCAGCACATCAGCTGCTCTACGTTATAGCACAAAACAAACTAGGGCAGAGCTACAAAATATAGTTAGCGTTCAAAGGCGTCACGTTCGCATCAGAGCCCTCACTTGGCAGCAGTCAGGAAGGGAACAACAAATGTCTTTCCAGTTTCCACACTGCAATTAGGCCAGCAGGAAAGAGAGCTGTTACTCCCAACAGTGAGTATTACAGCCGGAGTTCTGCATTATTTCTAATCTGACGAATAGAGTGTGCGCCTGAGTCAGTGAAGCTCACTACAGAGCAAGAGAGACTAAAAGGATTAGGAATGCAACGGCTCAACTTTCATCAGCTGGCTTCATGTTTTGGCCCTAAGAGTTGAATGTGTAAAGACAGCATTTACGGTTACATTCAGTGGTGCAGTGAAAGAAAAAAAAAAAAGACTTAAAACATCCCAAATATTCATCCTGAATTCAATGTTGTGGAAAATATTTGGTAATCGCTTCAACAGGGTTCATAGAAGGATAAACTGAGTCAAAACCACAGAGCCTGAATGGAAGGAACTCCCAGACCTCACCATTCAACCCTCAGCTCTTCCAAAGTGCTGCAGTTTTTCCTACAAAAATCCAACATTTAGGAGGTGTCCTTAACTTCTCAGGATCATATTCTATCTTTGTCACAGTGTTCCTCACAAGCATACCACAGATTCTTTGTGAGCACTTTCTTCGGTAGTCACAGCTTGACTGTATTAACTCACAGCCTACAGCCTTTTGCTCATATCCTGACTCTCGTCCCAAAGATAACAGAAAATTTCGAGTTTGCGCAAGTTCATTTTCACCATGACCTGATAAGGTGTCAAGAACTCTTACAGTTGCCGAAATAGCTCAGTTGGGAGAGCGTTAGACTGAAGATCTAAAGGTCCCTGGTTCGATCCCGGGTTTCGGCAATATGGTTACTTCCTTATGTCCCCCAGCTGCTTCACACAGCCTGTTTCCACCTGCTCTGCTGGCATGCACCTTGGGATCATAAGTGGACAAACTCTGTATCTGATGTAATTCCACGTGTGTCTTGACTGACCACTTCCTGAGAGTCTGCCCAGCCACACATATATCAACAGTGACAGGACTATTCATACTACTATCATAACCTAACCGTTACTAATAGATTTATTGACAATCGAGCTGTTTTGGTGTCGATATGACTGTTTAACGACTGCTGTTGCTGCTGTGTTAGTTCCTTGCTGACCGGGAAGACGTTGAACTGACTGTTTGCTAAGAGGAGACTGGCTCTAGAGATGGTCCTTAAGCTCTGAGCATGTATAACTGCACCAACAGAAAGTTTCCTTGTCCCTGGGGCATCAGATTAGCAAGGCTGTCAGCTGAGTAGGCGGTCATTCAATGTGGCCCAGGACACATGAGCGTACACACTGCTGGAAGAATGCGGCCAGATGTGGCACAGATCATCTCTGAATGTGGTCTGAGCGATCGGATGTCAAGACGCATTGAGAACACATTTGGTGCATTCACACCTGTACACACACCTGTACACTTGTGGTCCGATCATCCAAAATGCATGTCAATATCAGGTGTAAATAGGGCATTAGTTGCAGATAAAAGCCTGTGTTAAACCTCCATAAAGCTTTCCTTTAACACTTCGGCTACACCTTTTCCTTTCATCAGTATCCGTTATGCTTTTCCAACAATTCCAACATTTCCTGCCTGGCCCAGTCAACTCAGGCACCTATATGGCCATTTAAAGCTTAGCTGATAAGGTTATTTCTGACACACAATTACCATCAAAGGAGCTATGTTCACTGTTGCAACATGCTGTGTTATGCTTCCAGGCCTGAGCAGTTTACTGAAAGTGACCAGGTAAATCTTAACTCAGAGAAACTCCCTGTAGCAAATCCAGTAACTTTGAAGTCCCTCACAGCTATGTACACAGCTCTAAATCACCAGTATGATTCCCTCAGGCTTTGACAGGTAGTTGTTCCACCCTGTAGTCAGTGTGTGAGGGAACGGTCTGTGACTAATGCTCCAGGTCAACACTGCGACCCCGTGTCCATCTGCAACCATGACTAAAGACGCATTAAAAGTGAGGTGTAAAGAGCAAACCTGGAAACAGAGATGTTATCTATCCCTTTCCATCTGTGCAATAATGAATGGTGTGGGACACAGAGAGATAAGGCACAGCTAGCTGGCTAACAGTCAGCAGCACTCCAGGACTGTGGTATATGTATTCATGTCAATAAATGCCCCAATAAGCATTCAGATCCCCTCTGTGGTGTCAATGTGAAGCACTTGCCAGAATAAAACAGGACTTGATTTGATTGGATTTGGCCAGATGACGAGTCACAACTGCCCATTCAATAGTACATCTGCAGCTATGTGTATATGAGAGCATTGATAGCTGGCTGTATGGGTATGCATGTCTGCAGCTTAATTATAGACACTGTGCTGGGTGCTGACCTTACTTCAGTGCGAGCACACATATGCAAACACACATACACAGACATAACTAACTTATAGCCCTTCTAAACTACCTTGTCACCAAACTCTACACTGGAAATACAAAAAGTTTCTTCCCCTTGGAGGATTTCTTTCATCTTACTGCACTTGTGAGAATACAAAGTAGATGTGCATGCACACTGACACACATACCCTTGCTGAGGTGGCCATTGTCAATTCATAATTACAATATAGATTCTGTTCTGCGGGCCTATCTCCACTCAGCTACAAAATGGTCTGCTCAAATGAGTCACCGGGTTACGATCCGCTCCAGCATCGCCCTGGCAACAAAGCAAGTGACCGGCCAGCTGGAGACGAAGCATTTCTCTGGCCAGTGTCTATCCCCGGAGGCTGTGTATGTGTGCGTTTGTGTGTGTGTATGTGTGCGTGGTGCTGCGGCAGTATTCAGCCTCATACTGAGGCACATTGTCTGGTATTCGCAGCAGCGCAGCACATTTTACCCTCCTTACTCCCTCGCTCTGCTGCCCACACACTCCACAGCGGTGGAGGAGCCGAGGAGAGGAATCTGTTGTTTACTCGTACTGTCCGGCTCCAACAGCCCTCCAGGAAGTGATGTGACCACGAGACGACTGACAGAAGCTAGCAGGTGATACTACTGGTCTGAGACTGTAATCGCTCTCTAGAACCAGACATATAAGATATATGTGACAAGAGTGACACTGACTACATGAAGGTGTGTGGCGTTTATCTCCTATCAGAAATGTGTTGATGTTGAGATGCGACTGCAAACTGTTCAAAGTTTTATCATAGGACTGAATATATTCAGCTTACAATCACATGAGAGAATGAAAAGCTGAACATACTCACAATTTAGAGGCTGGAATGACAGATTGTTGCTTGAAAAATGACCTAAACAATTAATTATTCATCAAAGAATCTGCACATTTTTTTCCTGTTGATATTTGTTTGTCTTACCTCATCTATATGTAACCAATCTATTGCTTCATATTTCCATTTGCTGGCAATAAGGGAGCAGTTAATACATGCACGGTGCAGTCACTGAATATCCTCAGTATTAGTTACCCTTAACTCATTCAGTTCCACACATATAAAGTCAAAACTGACTTGGCCCGTACGGGGATCGAACCCGCGACCTTGGCGTTATTAGCACCACGCTCTAACCAACTGAGCTAACCGGCCGATGTCATAGTGCAGGATTCCAATCACGTCTCGGATGTCGCTCTGTTAAGGGCAAAGTGCATGGCATGTGTGAGTGACAAAGCTTTGTTGACTTTACTTTCAGGAGGTGGGGGAGGAAAGTCTTCCACGTCCATACTTGCTGCTCTTCTCCTGCACACGCTCTTCAGACGACAGCATGAAGGGGATCAACTACACCGACACACATTCCTGAAGGGAAAAAGACAAACGTCATAAAATAACAAAATAGGCGGGTTAACACACACACACACACACACACACACACACACACACACACACACACACAGTATTTCCAAATTAATTTAGCACTGAAGAATGTTTCCACACATCAGCAGTTAGGCACTTGTGGCTCGGCCAGTCTCTTGAAGCCCAACCACACTTGTTATTCCATGTTATTCAATCACAGCAGCACTTTGTCAGCAGAGGGGCATGGCCTGTGTTGTAGTCACGGTCTGGTACCTTTTGTGTCAACATTAGAATCTGGACCAAAGCTAATTTAGACAAACAATTGAGTGAATGTAAACAAAAGAAGCTCTTGTAGTGCTCCTGGGGACTGTTGACACTACCATGTGTTGAAGTGTACACAGCATTCTCATATGCTAATTGTAGGCATGTGTAATGTCATGGGTATAAACAGGCTCAGCCACTGTTACAACGATAGGCCGTACCCTGTGGAGAAACCTTTATCAAAGGAGGCATGGTGGGGAGTGTCTGTAACTAAAACAAAGTTATTCAAAGCAAGGTTATTTTTAGATTTTAACTCTTGTTTATAGTGGTGATTCAGGTGCAAATTGATTCAAAGTGAGCCAATACTTAAATAAATCCCTCCATTAGTATACTCAGCTGTGGCCTTCAAAATACGCAAATTTACCAAAGGTCTTAAATCAACTGTTTTCCCACAAATAGCTGCATTTGCACGTTCAGTTCAAGATAAGAGATCATAGCTAAGGGCAACCACTACTTCTACCACTTATGAGCATTTTTGTTCAAGCCCAAGAAAAAAAACTACTCTCATGCTTGATTATCCAAAAGGTTACATTTTGCCACAGGCTGTGAAAAATATTCTTAAATAAACCACAACCCAGGAACATAAATGCATCTCTAGGTTTCCCTAGATGGAAATATTATACTACTTGACTCTTGATATGACTTAAAATAGAATCAACTACATAATGTATGTGCATTAAAGATGCAGAGGTCAATGTGACGTTTTGACTTTGTTAACCACACGTTTTGGCCCAAGGAAATGTCATTTAGCATGCTGAGGCAGGAGAGACCTTTGGACCTGCATGGGCATGAGAGACATTGCATTCCTCAGCAGCACAGCCTTTGTTTGCTGATGTACAATTCGTATCCAGAGGTGACAGTTTCTGTCAAAGGACTGCCCTAGAAAAAAAAGCCGTACTATTTCCAGTCTTCTTGCTAGTATCCACAAGAACAGATGACAGAGTCGTGACATCATGTTGTCACATAAAGCAGCTATTGTTGTGGTATGCATGCCCCATATTCTCACCATGCAATCTTAACAGTCCAATATGAACCACAACACACATTCCCAACAGTTTACTTCTGACTAAGTCAAACCTACACCACAGTATTGCAGCAAACAAGATCCAAGAGATAACTCATTCTGAGTCTCAAAGCTTGTTTTGTCTACAAATAATGTGAAATACTCTGCTTCTTTGTCCTCTCCACCCTATTCACAGGGCATAGGGCCAGAACCGTGGATATGAACACACAGGGCCAGTGTCTGCTGAATACAGTGCGGCTGACAGATAATGCTAGCGCTAACAGAGGCAGGTAGAATATGCATAGCCTGAGGAGAAACAGCCTACACAATAGAGAAGGATCCAAAGAGACAGACAGAAGCAGCTATAACGTAATATGGTATGACTGACGATAAGGCCCTCTTTAGGTTACACACTGATCAGCTTGAGAAAGGTGATGTATGAAACAGGTAGTTACATGACACACATGGCTGTAAATTGACCAGCACAATTTGGAGTGACAATTCTCAGCCTAGTCCTGACAGGAGCTTTGAGGGGTGACTCATCTCTGACTTTAAATGCATTGTTTGAGGTCTAGGACAGCCGGAAAAGGAATGAAAGGAGGGGAGAAGAAGTAAATATTCAGGTGTGCTCTTCTTCACAGAGGCACAGAAGAAGGAAATCACATTAATTGGTAAAAATAAAAAAGACTTCTTTTTTAAAATTGAAACATTGCATTATATTTCACTTACTCTATCATTTTAGAGCTGGCTGGGTGTTTGTTGAACACGACAACAAAAACAAACAAGTTTGCCAATTTCACATATCTCCTCAATTGAAATCTGCAAATTGTCTACCTGAAAGCGATTGTTGTTGTTAGCATGATGTAACGATGACTAGGTCTATCGAAGAAATCAAAGCATGATGGAAGTTTCAGGTGGTAACTGGTAACTGGAAAAAAAAAATCAAAAACTAATCACAGATTTTTTTGTAATTTCCCAACGATTTCCAACTTTGATTTTAAAAAAACACAGGCCAACACTTTTTCAAACTATCTGTTTACAAACTCTCACACAACTCAAGCAGTATAATCAAAGTCTCATTTAGCCATTCGTATGCTCAGTGCTTCACAAACACATGCAGTTTCGCCTAGAAACCGTAGGATTGGAGTCTGGCTTTGAAGAGAGCATAGACAGGTTTCACTCTAAGCTCTGTTCTAAATAATAAGGTGTAGTGAAAATGCATGTTGATATTTATGTGATGTTTTGATTTACAGTAGTTTTACTGATGTTAAAAATGGTCCCCAATAGATCAATATGTTTGCCATTTCCGATGGACAAATGCAAGAAAAAGTTTTCTTCATGAATTCAAGGTAACACGGTTCGACAAACTGATATACAAATGCTTATTTCGTTGGCAAAGTATTCCTTAAAGTCGAGAAGGAAAGACAGCCTTTCTTACTTATTAACTGAAACAGTCTGCAGAATCCTCCAGTCCCCCTCTCTCCTATAATTACTCTGGTATTCATCCTTTTACCTGCTTCTTGAAGAAAACTAAATGCACCTTTTCACAAACAACATCCTGCATGGCCTGTGGTGTGATGTGACTTTAAATGTACACCATGCAAGCACCTGGCTCACCCCATGGAGCCCCATGGCACTCCCTACATCTGTAGCGTCTGTCAGCAAACTGTCTATACTGCAGCACTGTAAACACTAACACATTTACACTAAAAAAGCAAGCAGGTGTGTAGGTGTAGTTCATAATTTTTTATGGAGAGGGCAAGAAAATATTCACCATATTCAATATATCTGCTGATCTGCTCAGCGTTTAATTAAAAGCTACTGTGTTAAAGTCTAATCTGAGAGCGATGATTGAGGAAAGAGCGGAAGACACCAGAGAGGTAAAATCAGTCGTATAGTTGATGACAGACTCAGCTGAGCATGTCATAACGTGCTGGAAAGGCTCAGTTCTGCTCTGCAAACAGGAAAACAGTCGTTTCGCCTGCTGGTGTAATGCAGACAATTTGCTCACCTGTGTGTTTCTAATAACCTATGCTACAGAACAGACAACAACTAGGATCAAAACACATGTACCATACATACTGTCAACACAATCCATAGTCTCACTGTAGAGGTTAAATTGCCACCTATGATCACTCATAAAGAAACTCCTACAGATGTCTACAGGATGGGACTTTAAATGTCATTTGCAATGTTCTCAAATTCAACCTGCAGACAGCATATAGTAACTGGAAAAAACAACAACTTTTCTTTATACTTTTAATCACAGATTTCCTGATTTCTAACCTGGATAAAAACACTAACCTTTTTCAAGTTTTTCTGATCTGCCCTAAAGCCCTAACCCATCATTTCGGGCAACCAGAGATCAGTCTAAAATTAATTGTGTGCATCTTTCTGGGAGCTTTTCTACATCAAACACCCTGGTTTTCTAAGGGATTTATATTCTTCTGTAGGGTTTTCTGGGGTGCACTTAATGACAAGTGGCATTCTACACACGGGTTGAAAGTCATAAACAAAAGCTTGGAGGAGAGGGTGGTATGAGAGAGAGACTTGTAGTCTGCTGTGAATGTCTGTCTTTGGCTTGGCAGCTCTTCGAATAAATGTTTTATTGAGCAGCGTGTCCCAATCTTCTCCTTCTGCCAGGATTACAGTAATCAGGCCTCGAACGAAAACAGCACATCCCAGGACTACAAAAAGCGTACGGATGGGCTTAACAAAGTACTGTTGTGGAAGTTCAAGGGAGGACAGGGCAGTGCCCTGCAGCATACTAAAAAGGAAAAAGGTTCCTCTTTCTAGCATCTTCACGGCCAACATCAAAGAGCTGAAAAATAATAGCGCTGCTACAAGACCTTGCACTGAATGTGTGTAGTTTATGTCTCATATAAGGGAGGACAGTCCTATTACATCATTATATATCGCTTGTATGGCATTCAGATTTTCATGACGCACTCCAAACAACTGAGCTACCCAGCCTTAACAACCCACTGCTCTTGATTCCTTGAATTCTAAACAACACGGCGATAATATGGTTTACATTAATCGGTTGTCTACTGTGCCAGGTAGCATAGACTGCTCCCTTAAGTCTCAAATCAAAAACTTTGGCTCATTCAGGATCAACCTTGCAAACTTCACAGTACCACAGTATCTACGCCAACCAGTCTTGACAACACACCACACTTCACCACCCACCCTGACCTCAGAAGGGGTGGGGAGGCTCACAAATAGGCACAAGACAGCTGACTTTCAAAAGTGAGAATACTGACTTGCAAGTTGAAACTGTTGATTAGATCAGCAAGGGGCAAATTGGAAGCATATTTACCGACACAAATATCATAATAAATCACAACTAAGCAAGCCATTTTAATTATAATTACATCTCATTTGTTCTAGAGCAACAAAGGTCCCCCACTCAGTGTAACATAGCTTACACTGACTGCACTGAAACGCCACACTGACCAATCAATACAACAAAAGGATGAATATGGTATTCCCCATAACCCACCAGTTTTAATTATAGGCCTCATGGGGTTGGATTGGAGGGAATACACTTCAATAATCAGGCCTGCGGGGCTGCAGTATTTATATTTGATGTCAGACGTGTGATCTATTGGACACGTGAGAGGACGTCTGGATTCAGCTACAAGCTCCTGAACACAGTGTGGTCAGTGCTAAGCTACCACAGTGAATCATTCCTGCATGGTGCAATCCATCACATAACAGTATGCAGTATTACTGTTATGATGCATCACACATTATAGTACCCCATTATAGCCCTGCAACATTTTTACATTACAACCATAGTGTTCATTTTTTTATATTGGCCTTAAATTGGAGGCAGATTCTGTCAAAGAGACATGATACTGACCAGGCCCTCCCAGCTTGGGAATCACTGGACAAAATGAAAGACTGCGGCTATATAATATCTGAAACATGGTGTCCATTTGAAAACAGAGGCAGCCACAGTCTTGGCTGTCACTCCTAACTGGTCTCCACCCACCCAGAGAACCACACCAAAGCTTTGAGAGCCCAACATGTCACCAGAAGAGTACTATTTAGTGTGTGGGGAGCGGTGGATAAGCAGCTGCTTCAGAGAGCTTTTGTTGACTGGCTGGATTTAAGCTCTGAATGCATTTTAATATGAATAGTGCAACTCAGTGCCATTACAATAAATTACCACAGGAAAACCGCAATGCTCTTGACTGTCAGAATACCAGTCATTGCACTGACTTCAAAGGGTCGAGGCACTTCCTGAAGCTAAGACTGCCCCTGACCCCAGGCTTTACTCATCCTTACTCATCGCTATGTAGAGTCGTCATCTGTAGCTCAATTCATAGAGCATGCTACTAACATAGGCATTTAATCTAAGCAATCTAGGCATCTTGGTGATAGGGTGGTCTATAATGCCCACCATATAACTACAGTGTTTCCGGCTCAATTAAAGCAAATATTTGTGATATATCATAACCCTCTCTTCCCCTCCCACCTCATTTCCTGTCTCTCTATCCCTTTACTGTCAAATAAAGAAAAAATGCCATTAAAACATTTTTTACAAGCAGTATACGATATATGGTTATGGTGCATACTTAAAAATATCCACTAGACATCTGACATATGTTCCCAACTGCTAAACAAGTGTGTGGTATGTGAGCAATTTCACACATCCACCTGCAGATGAACAGTGTTTTTTCTTTCCCAGCTGTTGTTGAACTATGCTGCTAATCCATGTCTTATCTCAGTGGGTCCTAGTGGGGTGGTTGTGGGTGGACAGAGCATCCATATCTGCCTTTCTAAAAATGAATGGTATGCTCCTCTGCTCCACCACAGTGCACTCTGACATCCCCAGCTTAGTCATGGTAAACAGAAGGCATTTCCATAAGCCGCTATTGGAACAGTAGAGTTACGACTTCGTCACAATTACTTAAGCAATTGGCAATAATTCACATTTCTCAACTGGACTGCATCTGTGTTTACAGACTGTAACAATAGCAGGAGGGGGTATTGCAGTTTGGCTGTACTCTCTACATGACAATACTGTCTACCTATGCATCTACATAATAGACATGGTAAATAGCATTAGCGGCCTTTTCCTTTAAGCACCAACATTTCTGTCCACTGTGAAAGCAGCTGTGGTTTGATGAGGTAAAAGTGTCATACGTAAAGGACTCTGTCTTCCTGACTTCTGTGAGTGCTAGGAAGTGAATTTGAGTAAGGAAAAAAAATGATCTGTGCTCACTGGTCAGCCTTCGCAAAGTGTTACTACATCATATGGAGGCATTAAGCATCCGTATTTGCAGCCAGGCCACCCTGGTTATTTGCTTAACAAATAACCAGAAGTGATTGTTGTGTACATGCATGTGTGTGTGACCCCCTCAATGCTCCATCTCACCCATGTACTGGCTGAGTGAACCAGGCACTGGCTGAGTAAACTGGACATGCATGACACCAGACAAAACACATGAAGATGAAACCACTCATTGTATTTAACCCATTTTTGGAAGCTCGAGTGAGCTAAACAGACTCCCAAAGCCTTTAGCTGTGCAGAGAGGCAACTACTAAGGGAAACAGTCTAATGAAATCGCAGTTTTACTACCTGTTTAGACGGATCTTCCAGTTGACTGAAACTGCGCTGTGCTTTCACTGAGGAATGCTATGCATGACTACTTGAATCTGTGGCTGAGCTGACTGCTGCAGCTCAGGGAGACATTATCACTTACTCACATTTTTAGGCAAGTGTTAAAGTCCAGAAATGATTCTTACATTTCATAGTGTATATATTTTGTATTAATAAAGTTATGGCTTTTATTAAGATGGCAATTTTGACCTTGTTTCCCAGTCTTTCAGTTTCATCGGTCTTATAAAGGCAAAAGGTTATCTTGCACCTGCAATTGCATCCTTGAAGAGGGACAGGGGGTTCAGACAAGTATGAGGCTGTGTTCAATACTAAGACATCTATCAAAGTGTTACATGACAGAGTCAAAGCCTGAGGACATATGCTAGTGTCCTGCTCAGTTAAAAAAGTTTTGCTGACACATTTGAAGTTCTTACAACAGTTAACGCCAATATTGGGACGCAGTTATTAACGTAAATGCGTTTAAAAGTACAGTTATAGCGGATGGCTGACAGTGTTGGCAACTTGGCAAAGTTAGCTGAGGCGCCACGTTATAGCCATCTCCCAATGCAACGGTTTTAAAAACAAAAACACACCTGAGACACCGTAAAACACGAAAGAAACACTTTACATGACTTATTAAAATAAGCATATCTAGCGTAATGTAACGTTAACTGCTCACCTGGACTAACAGTTAGCGAAACAGATGTGTTAGATATCTAAAACTTTGTCAGAAACTTACAAAAATGTCCTCAACTCACCATTTTCTGACTTTTTCCCAGAAGAATTACCGTATCCCCTCGCAGTTACACCATACAAGTGTTAAACGTGACGCATTTCTGACTTGTACACAACTTAAAACACATCAAAACACATCCAGTGTTCGCCCTGAGTCCTTCTTCTAGCTCAACTCTTTTCGATGCAAGCTGACTCCATCCATGAAAACCCTTACCTCTTCTAAGTAGCTGATTGGACGACGGGTCGACTTTGGCGAGCTGTGATTGGCCGAACGGGACGTCAATCAAGTTTCCAACGTCTTCTCCGGTAGGATCGGCTCGAGATCGCACAGAGGAGTTCCAAAGGGCTCACGTGACGTGTGAGGTGGCTCCCTTTGAAACAGCTGTCCGGAGATGATGTTGGATTAAAGTTTCCTCTAACTGTGTCCTCCTGCAAGTAAACACAAGATGTTCTGAGTATTATCCCCTATAACTGGAAAATCAAAGTCTTTCCTCTTATTACACTGTATTGAAATAGGGTCTTTATAAACGGGCTAAATAAAAACAGTAATTTTGTTAGTAACAGGAAGAAAGTTTGATCCTTATCACAAAACTTCCTTCTAACAAATTAGGTAAAATAAGTTTCATTGAAATTGATTCATAGATTCTAAAAAATTTCTTTAAAAAGTTATTAGAGTGTGACAAAGATGTGAATCGCTGTTTTTGTGAATTACATCCTGAAACATTCTCCCATTTATTTTGCTCTTGTAATTTTTACATATGCGCTGTGGAGAGCTTTTACTAAATTTATAGTTTACAACATTTTCTCAGATTTTACTGTTTACTTACTGTTATATTTGGGTGCTACAATGATTGTGACAAAGATGCATTTTTCCTTATTAATCTAATTTTACTTCTTGCCTAATTTCACATTCACAAATGTAAGTTTACTTTTATAAAAACTATATTTCTATAGATTTAAATGTGTTACAGAATGGAATACAAAAAGGGGGAAAAAAGAGCATAAAGCACAGACAGTTATAGAGAAATGAATAGTACAAAAAATAACAAGTTGGGTCAATGAGTCACATAGATGGCGTTGTTAAAAAAAGGGGGTTAAATTATGGAGTTGTTTCATTTCAGTTCATTTCTGCTCCTTTAATATGTTTTCCTGTTGGGTGCTTTATATTTAGGAGATAAATCCACTTGTATGACCATACAATAACCAATGAAGGTCCAATTCCATTAAAAGTCTGACGCATAGGGCCAAGGTACATAATGAAAATGAATGAAAATGAATATATATGCAGGTAATGGAACATGCTTATCAACGATTCCCTCCTTACAAAACAAAGAGCCATCAAAACAATAAATGTATGCACTATCTTCAAAATTTAAAAGTGCACTTTTTGTCACAAGTCACTCACATCTTCATTTCTCTTTTATTTTATGTTAGATTTATTTTGCTGTTGTCATCTTTTTCTGCTGTTAGTTTTGATTCTCAGTTGTATAATTCTGTTCACATTCTGTTTCTGCTCACATTGTATGTTAAAGTTTGAAATAAAGATTATTGGGGAAAGAAATGAACAAGGTGAATAACTAAGTTAGGTCAAATTGATTCATCTATAACATCTAAATAGCAGTTTTCAAACAGGTCACAAAGGTCACAGGTCAAATTCTCCACACTACTTGCAATGTTTGTATTTTTCTATGGAAAACACTTTTTCCCCTGCAAACTGCACACAAACACAAATATCTTCGTGTTAACGTTTCATATTATTACCTGGCTTTATTAACAGTATAATCTGAAAAGAAACCAATTTATATGCATTGTAACATCATCCTTTTAAAAGGGGCTGTTAACCTTCTAGGGACAATACAACTGAGACTGGAAAGACGTGTCAGACTCATGGACGTCTGGTCAAGTGGGAAAAACTAGCTCAGCCTACTATTAAGATAATTACTCTTATTCTGCCACCTACAGGCAGATACTGTATTACACAGCCTTGATAAATTCTCAGTATTAAAAAACCAAGGGACACAAAACTCTATGAGAGAGGCAACATTTTATTTTGTGACTGAAACTAATTCATATTAATACATTCTCCAACACAAGCAGGATGTTAAACCTTAGAGTTGACAGGAAATTCTCTACCCATCCCGTAATGTTAATTTCTAAGCTGTTATAACAAATTGAAATGCAAACATCTGTTATTAGTAATATTAGTAGTAATAATATAGAACAGATGAACAGTTACAGAACAATTATTTTCATGTCTGTTTATAAAGGACCTGATGAAAATACTGTCAAATGTTATAAATAAATTAGCTTTAAACTTACATGCGTTGACACAGTCACTGAGTTTGCAGCACATGCTCAATAGTACAAAATAGTTTACTCTGCAGGACAAGGTGTAGCTTCATCTCAGTCATTGTGACGCCTTTTTTTTTTTTGAGGCAGATTACAGTTATGTAGATGAAGCTGAAAAGCCACATTTATACTTTCAGTCAGCCCTCAGGGCCAGCTCACTGTGTTGCATTTAAATCCCCAAAATGTTACATTCAATCATAGATACAGATGGTAAAATTAAATGTCTGAATTTTGTAGAACTTAAAAACCATAATTACATGAGCTGTTATCCTGTTAAAAAAAAAACCACAACTGCAAGAAGAGGGACACACACATGATACAGTATAACAATAGACAAACCCAACGCACAAGGCCGAGGCATCCAGTACAATGAGGCCATTGTGTTAAAAACACACAACAATAGTTACTGAAATTGTGTTGCATAAATAGAAACAAAACTTTATTTGATGCATAATACCAATTAAATCATCATGATCAACACTTTGCTTGGTTAATCTGTATCAGCAGTGCTTCAGTTTTGCAACATCACATTTTCATTTTGGTCAAAAGAGCCTTTATGGAGTGAACCAGTCCTGCACTTTGTTCCACAAATAAAGGCCTTTCAAGAAATATTTCTCTCTCTACAGTCCAAAGACACCAATGTGACTCATGAATGGACTGATCTAATTGTCCACTTAGTATGTAATAACTCCAATGACTAACCTATAGAACCTCATTCTTTAAACTTAAACCAATTTTCCTGCCTACGCTGCCCAATCAGTGCTGAATAACTGTGTTTGTTGTAAGAGCTCCAATGGCACTGTGCATGAGAAATGATAAATCACTGATGTGATTTGACAACTAGGTCATTTCATCACTACTAAGAAAGAGTATAACCTCCTCTGACCTCCTAAAATAATGTCCCGTCCCCACAAAACATGTTCCCGGCCTTCTTTTACCTGATAGATCAACCCGACTTGATCTATGGTTAGAAGAAGATACTATGTAATAAATACCTCTTCAAGCATTACACCTATAAATACTGTATGTGTGTAATACATGACTGGTAAACTGGATATTTCACAGCTCGGTGTCCTGAGGGTAATGGAAACAAGCAGGGCCCCATTCCACTGCCCTAAACAACCACACCCACGTTAAAAGCTAAGCTAACCAGATGGAAAAAACAACTTGAAAACTGCCTCAAACTCAAAGGGAAGCCAATGCAGCAAACTTCATCAAGACTGGTGCGGCGCTTGTGAAAATGTGCCTGTTGAAACAGGCAAATTGCTTGGCCTCTGGTACTGTTGCTCAAGAACTACACATGCAAACAACTTCACACTCAACACTGTGCTTCCCTGGGTCCTGAGTAATACACCTGCCATGACATGGTTGCATCGCCTAGCAATGCCAGAGTATATTTACTTAACATCTGGGTGCAAAAACTCACACACACAAACATTTTATAGTCTCATGGAGTCAAGGCCCGGCTATCTCCAGGAACAAAAGCATTAATTTCCAAAGTTGCATCTCTGATGCTTGAAATGTTAGCGTTTGCTACAACGCAGTCTCTTAACTCGCTCTACCTTCATCTGTTCTTGAATGTAGTGTAGAGAGCGACGAAGAACAAGCTGTACCCAGCAGGTCGTTCAGTGGTGTAACTGTTATTAGGGGTACCCTCTTAATACACTACATAGTGTGTACTTCTGGCAGTAGTAACGCACTTTTAATTAATATGTCCCATAGATGTTCAGAGCTTGCAGTTGACACCGCACTTCCTTGGATCTTCAGCAATACGCCTGCCAAGTGTGAAGTGAAATGGCTGTCAGGAAAATTGAAGGACAGACAGAGAGAGACTCCTTCATTTTAGCTGGATAGTACCAGACAGTCACAATTACCTGTTGGGGCTTTAGTTCATTTATAGCCAAGGGACTTACTTTGTAAAATAAAAAAAATAAATAAATAAAAAAAAAAAGTTTTATAATAGAATAAATCATAAAAACAACCTTCTTAAAACCACCCTTCTAAAAGTCACTTCACACATCCATTAAAAAAGAAAAAATAAGGCATCTTTCAGATAGAAAATGGTGTCCCTCAGTTGGCGTGGGGTTTGACTGAAACCTCAGACTGACCCTCTGTGGTACCGTTTACGGGTACCGGCTTATTTCCAAAGTTCCAGTCCACAGGATTAAACAGCTGCATGGTCTTCTTGTGCGTCCAGATGGGGTTGAGGATAAACGTGAGCAGAGTGAGGCCAATTAAGTAAATAACCAGTGGGAGCACAGCCACATTGCTGCTGAGCTCTCCCCAATGGTTCAAGGTTACCCACCACATGTAGTAAGTGAGCACCATGCGACAGTGGAAGGCGTGGATCATCACCCACTGGTTGGCTCTCCAAAACAGGGTGCGTGCCCAGCCAGCCTGTAAGGGAAGAAAGATGGAGAGAGAAATTATACTGTGGAATGGGGCACAAATTTCTTTTTATATCACAATAACATCAAAGTCACATCCTTGTGACTTCTGTGTACTGAAGTCAAATCTGTGAGTAGGAGGAACAGAGAAAGTTTAGGCACTGACTTGATCTTCTTATAGAACTTCCTCTTTCTAAGAACATTTATCTCTGTCTGTTGACAGTCATAAGTGCACAAGACCACAGAGGAACTGAAACCATGTGACACTTCCAGTAATGTCAGTGGTAGAATCTGTTAGAAGAAGATGCTCAACCAGCAGCATCAGATGCAAATGCAGCCCTTGAAACGCTGATAAAATAAGTGCTTGTACCAAACAATCATTTGGTAACTGCATTTACTGCTAAATGTAATGAGGCAAATTGATTATAGTCACAGCTCCCTACCTTCAGTAACATCCAGGATATACAGGTGAATGGTGTGCTCATCTCAAGCAGCAGCGTAACCATCGGCAGGAAGTGGCCCATAGAATCCCACACCACTGCTCCTGCATATCCTGTTAGGGCGAAGAAATGGTGCGTCGCCAGTGGGAGGTCAAATGACCTAAACACCACGCTGGAGGCGTGAAGTGCTACATTCTCAAAAACAAAGAAACCTGTGGCTGTGAGGACATTGAACCACGACCAATCTGCTTGCCCCTTCACTCTGTCACTGGTTAACGCAGAGTCCTCAGTCAGGGCCCGCAGACCGGCTACGGTGCTCTGGATGCCAAACACCGCCCGAGTTGCTGCGAGGTTCCAGAAAACTTTCTCCTTAGCCACCAGGGAGTTGTAGGTGCGGGTCAATGGCACAGACAGGAGGTGGGAGAGGAGGAATATTCCGGCATAGAAGGCAAAGCCCAGGCCGATAAGCTGGACGCGGTAGTCCCATGAAAAGTTTTCTGCACTAGGCTGGGTAACAGCTTTGGTATGCTGGTCAGGATCCATGGTGTTTGATACTGGAGCTCAGGCTGAGGGGAGGCTCAGCTGCAGGTGGGGCTGTAGGCTGGTGCTAGTGGGTGCATGGTGTGTTGGTCACCTATAAAACAACCTGAGGCTGCTGAAGAAAAACAGACAGGAGATTATTCACTAAAACACACATTTTCACTTAATATTTATACAACTGACTGAGAGATGCCAGGTTTCAGGACCAAGTTAAACAGCGAGTAGCTTACTTGATGTAAAATTCTGCTTCTGAGGTGTTTCCACCCTGATCACAATACAGTTCTCTGACAAAACACTAAATATTATATTATAACTATATATTATCCAGTATTATTATAACTTATTGTGGTCACATTTGAAGATATTGAACATTGTGCAACATATTGCCAATCAGAAGCTTCAGTGCAACATAATCTCTAACACTTCTATCTTAAAGCACTATTGCTAAGGCACTGCACTTTCGATTTGTAAATTGTTTATACAGCAGGAGATAACCTGCTTTAATAGCTTCCACTTTAGTTTGGTGCCATGATGCCAGCATTACTGCACAGGAGAATTTGCAGGTATTTTCTAGACATCTCAGGCTACTCATCATCTGTTGTAAATGGATATATGTTTAGGAATGTACTTCTTTACACTTAAAAAAATGGGATGTATGTGGGCCATGAAGTTAAATGACTTTGGCGCCCCTGCTTTAAACAAACTACAAATACACCCAAGCTCCATGTGAACCTGAATGCACCGTAAGTCTGGACCTCAAACCGTTATGAGCGAACTTTTCCTGCAGTAACTCGATAAAAACAGAAAACCAGCTCAACACCATGCAGCCCAAAAAATAGCGTTTTACCTATTTATAGCTAAGCCAAATAACAACAAACTAAAACCTTTACGAGACACGTTAAACTTTAAGCTCGACCCACAATAACTGTGCTGTAAAACTGGCACTAAAACCACGACGACAAAGGGTGTAACCTGTAAGCTAACACCACGCTAAACAGTGTAAAACAGTAACTCTCACTCACCATAAAGTAATTAGCGGACATTACTTTCATACCGTAAAGAGATGTTTCCTCTGTACACGACGTTCCAGCGATGCAGTCAGTGGAGGTTACAACCGGACAATTCACATCATACGACTTCAATTTGGTCATATGATCCTCAAACAGGAAGTAACGCCCACTTTGAACTTCCGGACACCCCATTGGTCAATGGAGCTCTGATCAGTGGTACCGTGCCATCCTATTGGTTAGCTCCTGGCTCCTTATTATTTTGGCTTTCCTCTGTCATAAAACCAAACAGTACATAGTTATAGATGTGTGTCCTGTACACACAGTAGAGAACATATATTCAATATAGATGCAAAGACCTGTCTGGTTAGAAGACCTACATCATGCTTTGAGAAGAAATGTTTTAAAGGAAAAATGTTTTAGATAATAAATGTTGTATTCTATATATTGCAAAAAATCTGATTATAAATAGCTACTAAAATGTAAAAGAAAGATGGAAATGAGCACACATTTTAATAGATTTGAAGAGGGTATAATAACCCCAATTCCAAAAAAGCTGAGGTGCTGTATAAAACTTAAACAAAATGCAGTGCTTTGTAAATCTTTTTGACCTATACTCAGATGAATATAATACAAAGGTACAGGTTAACATCACAGGTTAACAGGTTAACTGGTAACAGATTAAAGGATCACGACTGGGTATGAAAGGGGCTGCCTTGAAAGGCTCACTTATTCACATGCAAGGACGGTCACTTTGTTAAAACCTGTGTTGGCAACAGTCCAACAGTTTATACAAGAGCTGGGATGGCGGTATGTTTACAGCTGTATTACATCACCTTTTCTTTTAACAACTTTCAGTAGGCCTAAGTGTTTGGGTTTTGAAAGTGAAATTCTTCCCCGTTCAGTCTGGGTTCTCCGTTGTAGTATTTGTGCTTCATAAAGCTCGCACATTTTCTTTTTCTTTTTCTTTTTTTTTTTTTTCAGTGTGAGGTGTGGGGCTGAAATCAAACCCACCACCGCTGTGGCAAGAAAACTACCTTTGTACATGGGGCACCTGCCCTACCTAGTGAGCTACTGGGCACCCCACGACACATATTTTCAATGAGAGACAGGTCAGGTCCTTTCACTATAAAGCCATGCTGTTGCCGCAATGAGCAGGAGCGTCCCTGAAAAAAAAAAAAGTTGTCTAGATGGCAAAGTAAGTTGCTTCAAAACCAAAACCTGTAAGTGCCTTTCAGCAGTCATGGTGCTTTCACAGATGTGTGAGTCACTGATAATGCCATGGGCACTAACACACCTCCACAGATGCTGGCTTTGAACTTTGCCCTGGTAACAATGTGGATTTGTCTTTTTCCTCTTTAGCCTGCAGGACAGATCATTTGTCCATCATTTGTAAAAACAATTTTAATCTGGACTTATCAGACCACAGCACACTTTTTAACTGTGTCAGTCCATCTTAGATGAGCTCCAGTTCAGGGAAGTCGGCAGTGCTTTTGTATGTTGTTGATACATGGCTTTCACTTTGCGCGGTAGAGTCTTAACTTGCATTTGTAGACACAGCGCCGAACTGTGTTTACTGACAGTGGTTTTCCAAAGTGTTCCAGAGCCCATGTTGTAATATCCTTTGTACAATCATATCAGTTTATAATGCAATGCCGCCTGAGGGGTCAAAGGTCACGGGCATTAAGTGTTGGTAGTCCAACTGACCAACTAAACACGTAATGTTATTTGTAGATGGTGAAATCACTAAATTCCTTGCAATGTTGACACACCTTATTCTTAATAAACTGTTAGACTATTGCATCATGCAGGTTTTCACAAAGTGACAATCCTTGCTTGTGGATAACCGAGCCTTTTGAGGAGGCCCTTTTTCTACCTAGTTATGATGCTTTAATCTTTTACCAATTAACTTGTTTACCTGTGAAATGTTCCAAACTGGTGTTTCTTGGGCATTCAACAAGTTTCCCAGTCTTTTGTTGCCCCTGTCACAATGTTTTTGGACATGTTGCGTGCATCAAATTCAGAATGAGAATATATTTGCAAAATACAAACAAAAAAAAAAAATGTGTATCAGTTTGAACATTAGATATCTCGTCTCTGTGCTGCATTCACTTGGATAATGGTCAAAAAAGAGAAGAAAAACTTTTTTGGAACTGGGATTGTTGTTTGAAATTATTATCATTTGATTTTACTGTAACAGTATATGTGATTACATGCATAACATGTTGTGAGAGCAGCAATTGATATTTACAGGTTGTGCAAAAAAAAACAACCTAGATTAAATGTACAATCTTTATATACAGGGTTGCAGCAGGAAACGATGCAGTTTATTCTCACATGCACTGAGCAAGACGCAAGGAGCACCCTTGGCAGGTTGCCATAGAGATCACACACATTCACATAAACAGTAAACTACAGATAAGCACATAACTGCTGGAGGAAACCCACAGAGACACAACATGCGGACTCCACACACAAAGGAGCTAGGTCAGGTGGAACCGCGGACCAGCTTGTTGTGATGTGTTCCACTCCACACACCATGCGATAAAAGCATCTGTCCTGCAGGAGCTGCGGAGATTAGGCTACCTGTATGCTACTTAGGCAGTTATCAGAAGCAGGCTGTATCTGCAGTGATTATGTGCTGTATCTGCTTTCCACTGCAAAAGGTGAGAGGCACCAGCTACAGCACTTCTCCTCCCACAGCAACAATATGTTGATAACGTTTCCCAGCCCTTGAAGTCAGTGAATATCTGTTAGTACCACATCAAAGTCTTGAAGACATCACTCAGTGGTGGGATGTTCTCTTTCCCACAAGTCAGCACTGAGGATCCTCCAGGACAAATAGTATAAAGACAGCAGCTACCTTTGTTGCACTACTTTGAGATAGATAATGTCATACAACTATACATCTAATAAAGTCAAATTATTATCATTATTTTTGGAAATAAAGGAAGAATGGTGTGCTAAAAAATCCAACTGCAATAGCTGACCTGGGGCTCCTGGCTGTCCCACACTCCAGACTTAAGCTCAGGGGTGATTGTGCCTTTGCTGTGTCTTCCCCCAGACTGTGGAACATCATCCCCTCCTGATCAGATCAGCCCCCTCCACTGACTCTTCTAAGTCCAGGCTCAAATTCTACTTTATCCATTTGTATTTGAGCTCCCCAGTCTGGCTTTCTCTGATGCATGCCTGTGTGTGTTGTGTCTCTGAATGTATGAGCTGCCTCTCATGTACTGTATGTGTTTTTAGCTTCTTATTCCTTTTGTACAGCACTTTGGTCAACATGAGTTGTTTTTGAATGTGCTTTATGACTAAATTTGAGTTGAGCTGAGTAAATTCTCATAAACTTCTCTCTTTGTCCAACAGGGGGTGGTCTTGCCTTTTATATTTGAGATTGATAAAGAGAGGCCAAGAGCTTGAGCTCTATAAAATATTTATTGGAAATGACCTAACTACTACCTAATCACTAAGTTAATCAGTGACTGCTGAATGGCTGTTATATTTGAAAGACATACCCAATGTGAACATATTAACTATAAGACAGTATAAATCGAATCAAATGTTTGACTGAAAGAATAAAAGCATTAAGACCCTGTAGGGCTGAAACATTGCATAACTAAAGACTTAAACTGGAGAAGAGCTTTCATCAGCCAGAATACTTAAAAACACCAGTGTGCGCTGGTGTTTTAGAGATTTTGATGATTTGAAGTTTAAAGCAGTCCTGGTAGACTGCAGCAATTAAGATGTACTGTATGTAAATGTACAATGAATGTATACATGCTAAACCTGCTATCATCTTGAAAAATATTGTCAAAGACTATTCACAGACAGCTCTATCCATGCCTTGATGTGTAACAGATGTGTATCTTCCGTATGAATCCCTATTAGACAAACAATATATCAGATTTGAACCACTGCGCTGTGTCCTAATCCTACTAAAATTGATATTTTATTTATTGCTGTTTATTGCTATAAGCACACATATTTTTATCAGGGTATAGCCCATTACTTTAAAATCAGGTCTGCACATTGCAGCAGGTGTGCTGTAATGCAGTGGTTTTCAATTGCTCCAGCCACAGGGTCCAGATTTCTCCTTAATCATTAGTTCAAGGTCCACACAGTTTAATATAGCCTCACACTTTGGTTTGGCCATATTGAGCTAGTTTGCTGTCTCTGTCAAGTAGCTGTCTATTAGCCTCTCACTCCACATCAGGAAACGGCACTTCAAAATAAAAGCTCTGTGCCGGAAATTCGCTGTACTTAAAATAAAGTGTGTTTTTTACTCATTTGTGAGTCACTTGGGGTCCATTCAGATTAGCCGCGAGCTACAAGTTAGGAACCACTGCTATAATGGATATACTAAGGAGGAGGCAACTTTAGAATAGGGCACCTGTGTGGGTTCATAAGTGTCAAACTGCTACTGAATCAGTTATGAGCAAGACCTCACTTTAGAATGGGGAACATATTGTGACTTAGAGAGACTTAATTTAGAGTTATTGGACACTATTAACACTTTTAGTTTTGTGTTTTCTTACATAAGAATAGACCATCTTTATTAAATGTTATTAAGGGAGAATGACTACTCATGTGGTGCAACCATAAGGTCATCATTAGGATCAATATGGAGCAAAGCATATTTAGATCCTAATTCATGAACAACAATTTCCTTACTTACTATAAGTAAGCAGTAATGAGGAGGCTACTGAGGGAAAACTCTTTGATAATGGCCTTGTAGAATATGGTCATGAAGAATAAGGCGATAATAAGTGCTTTATAATGTCTAATAAAGAGCCAATATGCTACTAATATAAATACTAATAACCAGCTAGTCAATTGTAAATGTCTGTATCTTAATATAAAGTTCTGTTTTCAGGGGTCACAGTCAAATATAAGATAAGATTTTTTGGTGGCTCTATCTGAATAAAATGAAATGATTCATTAAATTCTTACATTAAGTGATTTTATGTTCCATCCATGATATAAATGCCAGATCACCAGTGACCGTCCTGACTCACTTCACCGAGAACAGTAAAAAGATAAATGCACCATCGTTGCTGACGGATGATTCAGAGCTGCCCTTCATCTTTATTTCATTGCTATTTTGGTTAGCTGCCTGAATACAGATATAAAATGCATGAAATGTCAAGAACACTTTGATAAATCCATCAAGGTTTCCTCCTGTGAGCTAAAGTACTGCCATCAGGAATAATGCTGCTATTAGGACAAGTATCAGATAGCAGAGTGATTCAGTTTGGTGCGTGACAAGATGAAATATGATACTGTAAATTCACTAAACTTCACTAATTTCAACATGTTGATATTAGTTGGCACAGTGGCGAGAGTGACAGGCACCACACAGACAAACGTTTCCAAACTTTTTCTTCAAAAAATTTAATTGCAGAATTATTTACACTGGATGACCTCAGCAATGATCAAACTACTCAAAGAGGCAAAATCTTTCAATAGCTCAGCTAGGAAAGAATGAAGGGGGAATGCATATGTTGTCGCAAACTACTCAAAGAATACAAAAATAACCCAACGGTAACGGTAACTTGCACTGAAATAACACACATTGAGAAATGCATATGTGATTGACTTAAATAAATACATAACATATCAGTGGGACAGTGTCATAATTCTTAACAAAAGAAAATAAATAAACAAGCCTACATTCAGAATCAGTTTTTCGCATGCCATCATATCAGCTTATAAAATAACCATAACAAAGTAAAAATGACAACAAAACATGAGCAAAATGCAGAAAATAGTCATGTTTCAATGAAGCATATATTATATATTTATATATCTATATATATTTCTTTACAAATAATGAATATTTGGCATTATATTCATCCTCACTATAGATATGATATACAAGAGATGAAAATAGTTTTAGCTAAACGACTACCTTTTTCATTTTTATCTAGTAATTATAGAGTGTTTTTCACATTCCAAGTTCAAGGAAGTGTTGTATCAGTCTATCTCAGTGAGTCTTTCCACGGCGTGGATACGAAAAAGTCCCCTTGAAATATTTCACATCACGGGTTCTAGAGTTTAAAAGCAGACAGTAGACAGTCGTACCAGAAGTGAGGCCACAGATGTCGAGACGCGAGCTGAAATGATAGAAACATGTGATGGTAAATGGGGGGAAAAGGTAGGCGATGGTAGGAATGGCTTGCTTACATAAAAGTGATGGCGGATAATGTGGCTGTGTAGAGTAATGCTTTTACAGTATGCTGGATAAGTCAAAAAAGATGGCACTTGTAGTTAATTGCTGCCCTCATGACATTTAATGTGACACTGGTGCAATTTTCTGCCCTTGGGGGTTTTCACAAGGTTTTGGTGGGTGACTAGCTGTTAAATTACTATAGTTTCACCGCAGTTGCATCACAGTCACTATCGAATCCTCCAAGTCTCACAGTATCACACAATCGCACGGCACACATGCAACCAAAAGGGATCCAAACATAAAACAGCTACTGAAGTTTCAAGGACACACAAGATCACGTTATAACAGGAGGCCCTTACAGCTGTTTGTGTGTGTTCATACCTATTTGGAAAAAAAATGAGTGAAAAGGTTAAAAAAAACTTTTCATAGATGGAAAATATTTTCACTGGGAGAAAAACTTGACCCAGCCATTACAGCAGAGAGATTTTGTTCGAAGTTTAGAAAATGGCTCAGAGAGACTCTCAAGGTAATGTATTTTTTTTTCTTTTTCCAAAAGGGAATGGTTCTCAAACTAAATGTATTCTTTCTGCAAGCCCAGCTCTCACCTCTAACTGTGGTAAATTTGCAAAAGTCTGTGTCTCTATTGCACAAAGTCCAACATTGTCTGCTCCCTTGTGACTTCTCAGAGGTCCAGTGTGTAGGATTTAGGGGGCTGTGTTGGCATAAAATGGAATAAAATATACTGTATCTGTAGTGTTTTGGTTAGTTTTAAATGAGCTCTTTACACAGGGAGCAAAATATACCATGCCGCCATGCTGCACCACCATGTTTTTATAGTAGCCCAGAACGGACAAACCAAACACTAGACCAACACTTGGCATTTTTGCATTTTCACATTGGCCACTGTAGGTAGCAGCCCCTCCGCCATAAGCATCATCAGAAAAACACTAATTGTTTTAAGGGAAACTGCTTTAGTCAGTGTTTTTACCGGTTTAAATCACCAGGTCCGTTTGTTTTGGAGAGGAAGAGACCTCTGAGCAGTACTGGACCTAGCATCTCAGCGCCCTAGGCATACTCCTCCTGGCCCCCAGGACGGCCTTGCTGCAGAGACACGGTAGCCATCGTCCAGTCTTCTTGCGTATAGTCGTGGTGAGTAAGTGGTTTCATTTTGAGCTTTTGGCATAATTAACTATGTTAGCACCACTAGCTGTGCTAACATTGCTAACTGTGCTAACAGAGCTAACAATGACAAAGATGGCTTGTGGCTCAAAATTGAGCCGCTTTCTCACCAGGGTGACATGGGGGTGGGGTGGTGACTGGAGGGTGGCCACAGTGTTTCCACAGCAACGCCGTTAGGTTGGGATGGCATTACTAGCCGTTAAGTTAATCACAGAATGAGTGGTGCCACTGGCTAGCTCATATGAAACCTGGTTGGTGCACAGTGCAGTAAAACAACTGGTCAAAATTTTTTATCATTAACTGATTAATGGTTACCAATGGTGTTCTTTTTATTCTTAATAATACTAATAGGAAATAATAGCAATAATAATAAAACTAACAGTAATTCTAAGAAGAGTTAATAAGAAATCAACACAAATCCGTCACTGCCTCTGCGGATAATTCAGGTCCTGGTAAAAAAAAAAAAAACCTGAACACCTGAATCTTAAGTTATCATAGAAAATAGGTGAGCACACATTAGCAGGTGCTCGGCTAGTAGGCCATCTCAGACATGCCAAACAGCATAGGAGCAACACCGATTTTTAATATGAAACTGCTTTACTCAGTGTTTCTACTGTTTTTAAACACCTAGGCTGTTTGTTTTGGAGAGGAGGAGACCTCTGTGGATAATTCGGCTTATGGTAAAAACCTCCTGAATGTCTAGATCAGAAATAAGGTCAGCACACGTTATGTTATCATCTTACAGAGAGAAGTGTCAGCTGGTTTGCAGTCTGCAATCCTCACCACTAGATGGCACTGAATCCCCCTAAATCTTACACACCGTTCCTTTCGAGTGATGCCACAACAGAATTTGAAATTTGTCCGTGCTTCATTGAAAAACTGATTGCAATAATGTGCCTCTTGCAGGTGCAAGACATACGCTTTAAACTGAACCAAGGTGGTGGATACACTTGATTTATTTCACAGCCCTGATCAATTTGCATAAAGGAGAAACTCCTCTGTTGTTTCAGTGACAGCCTTCAGTGAAACCAGTCCAACACAGATTGATAGAAAGACGTGTAGTGCTGATGCTTAAGTTCTACAGTATAGGACACTATTCAGCAATACATTTATCAACACAAGCTTTGAAGGGCCTTGGAGGCTGTTTGCTTGATCTCACCAAGGACCCGAAATCTTACATAAGCTGCTTTGCTTAGTCAAAGGCGGGCTGAAAAAATACCCAGCACAGCGCCTCACGATCCACACAGAACAGCCTTCCAGCGACACAACAGCGTACAACACCAGCAGTTTGGGGCTCAGTGCGGAGCTCTCGTCTCCTCTAAGCCAGCATATGTCAGGCCGAGTCTGTCTCTCTCCCGTCTGCCTGCCACTGTGGCAACAGCAGGGGAACGTCTCTGCTCTGCCAACTGCCTGGCATCACACACCCGGACGCTTTCCAGCAACCCACTGTCATACTGTTAAAGGTCCCCCCGCGCCTCTACCATGAAAAAAACAGCAAAATTATCGATGGGCGTGTTTTCTTGAGAAATGTGTAATCTAACAGTCAGCCGCGGGCTATTAAAAGCCCAATCTTTAATTGAAGTATTGCACAGCATGTTTGTCACTCTACTGCTGACTTTGGTTACTTGGTGATTTGTTGGACTGAGTATACTTCTTAGCTCTCTGAAATGTGTTGTCTGAAGTTGTGGCACCTAAAGGGTGGTTTGAATTCTGGAAACAGGTTCGAGTAAAACATATCTATACTTGGAGTCATAATGGGGTAAGAGTCCTGCAAATAATTTTAAAAAATTAAATTGTATTTGATCCAAATGTATGGAAGCATAATCATGGATGGATTACTGAACGGGCCTACAGGGCACAGGCCCAGGGACCCAAAATATTAGGGCCCCCTTGGCCTTCGCCTGCAAAATGTCACTTGATGAGACATGTACTGACCAAGAAGAGACTCAAAATGACCACAAACAAATATAAAACGACTCTAAAAAGACACAAAAAGACCATAAAGAGACAAAAATAACTACAAAGAGATGCCAAATAGCTGCAAACAGTTAAAAACAATTATAAAAAGGGGCAAAACAATCACAAAGAGACAAAAAAATGACCACAGAAATGCAAAACATTAACAAAAAGAGGCTTAACAACTATATTGTCTGAGCGTTTTGCTCCTGAGTAGGAGAGATGGTGGGGCCTTCTGCATGTCTGTGCCCAGGGGCCCATTGTTTCATAATCTGCCCACGAGTGTGACGCATTCACCTAAAAAAAGGTTCAGCTTTGTTTTGCTGAATTAATGAGATTATTATCACAGAATTCTGAGAAAAGTTTTCATGGAAAAAAATTTGCTCTTGTTTCACACGAGCTAATAATGCTGTTAATATCGTTAATGCTGAAATAAACAAGAGCAGAATTTATTTCGATTAAAACTTTTCTCAGAATTCAGAGATAATAATCTCATTAATTCAGAAAAAAAATGCATTTTTTTTTCCCCTAAAGTGAATGCATTACGCCTCCATAAAAACTACAATCTGCCACGTAAAAAAGTAAATTAGATGCTACGGTAGTGATGACTCAGGGACAGTGTGTATCTCTGTGTGTGTTTGTGTGTGTGTCAGAGAGATGTGCAGGTCAGGCCACAGTTGGGTAGTAATAAGGAAATCAAGCCACGCTGACCCAAGATTCACCCGCTCTTTTCTGAATGTGTCAGCACTGTGCTACAAAAACGAGATACACGCACACATATCGCAAAACACATACACACACACACAATATTCAAATCCAGACAAATGTACTTTGTTGTTACTGCCATATAATAAATCTCCGTGGTCCTACCCATAATAACCACTGGCACAGTTGCGCAACCAAAAAGTCATAAAAATAGATTTTTATGTGATGTTTCGATCAGCTGACAGCGCATTGTGTTGCATTGATTGTTTGTCTAGTACTGTATTTATTAAATAAAAAGCAGCACCATTTAGTTGGTTGATTATCCAGCGTTTTTTACCAATAGACTTCAGTTTTTAGGTCAGTGATTTGAATATAACATTGGCAACGCAATTACAACTGATGTTCTGGCACCAAAGATTGATAATAAAGAGCAGCAGGATGTTGGCTTTTGCTCACGACATGTTTACAAATGGGAAATAGAGTACTCATAACTACCTGGAAGTCATTAGACTCTTATCCAAGGCCCCATAACATTAAGTTTTCCAGTTTCACATCATGTACCATGATTGGGTTGCACCAGCTATTCATAGATCCGTCACTTACTTTGTGTGGTAAGTCCTTTCTAGGTTGTTAGTATCTATACTCAGTACTTTCAAATGAGTGATTTACTAGACTGGAGCATTTAATAAGCATTTAAGCCTAAGCATTTAATAAATTAAAGGAATATTTCACCAACAAAATGACCATTTGTATATTACTCACCCTGTGTTACCTTGAATTCATGAATGCCTCTGCAGTGAACGGAGAATCCAAAAACTGAGAAAATTCTTGATGAATTGAAGCAAATGGAGGCCACGGTTAACAACAGCTCAAGCCCAGTGTGCTCAAGGCTTCCCAAACGCATGCATTTTTGCTAAAATCTTGCGATTTAAAACACTCAGGCACTGACGAGTAGTCCACCTGGACAAGCTTGTGTGTTTGAGCCCTCCTGATCTCAATCGAATGCACGCACAGAGTTCAAAAGCACGTCCTTGCCCAGGTGTGCCACTGGCTAATTTGCTAATCCAAGGCCAGCGAAGGAATGTTCCCCCTTACTCTGCCTTTGGTTGGTTTACCCTGACATTGTTACCCTAACCCTAACCAATCCCACTAACGAAGGCAACAAGTTCTAGCCAATCATAGGGAGATCAGGGCGGATCATTCCTTCACTGTCCTAGGAAATTGCAAATTTGCATGCTACTCATATGCTGACGTATTTTCAAGACTAGCATTTTAGTGATAATGCATGTGTTTGGGAAGTACTGAGCATATAACTGGATAAATGAGACTTGGATTACACTGTTCGAGTTGTGTCTGTGTTTTAATATAATGTTGATGTTGTTTAAAGTGGTCCCCTTTTATGCGATGATTAAGAATTTTCTCTGTTTTTGGATTCTTCGTTCAATGTGGAGGCATGTGAGATAAAGTTTTATTCAAGAATTCAAGGTAAAACAAGGTGAATCGTTGGCATACAAGTCATTGTTTCGAGGGTTAAGTATTCCTTTAAGTTAGAAACATGCTTTTTAGAGTTAGTATTTGTGTGGTTTGAAAGAGTTGGAAATATCTGTTTATGCTAAATCATTTAGTCTGCATGTTATCAGTATACTGTTATGCAATACATATAGCAATTCAAAATCTCTACAGTTTACATCATTATTCTGACATTTTGATCCAGTGTCAGGTCAGATATGTCAACCATATTTTACATTAACTCTTTAATTTCTTAATCTTTTGCTATGTATTAGCAAGCTAATGTTAGTTTTGTCAGATGGCTGTGTTGGCTACATAACAGTTCCACCAGGCTGCTGCGTTGAGTAGGCTACAACTAATCTACAGAGTTTGTTTGTGTGGTCAACCCATTTTATCCGTGATTTAATGCGGAAATCTCCACTTTATGTTCTAAGAAAGCTAAACTTATGAAGAGCTGGTGCAACTGGTACATCTACATACTGTGATGGGAATCAAAGGCAAATAGTAATATCTAGCTAACTACATCATATTGAGACACAATATGACACACTGGTCTGCACAGCCACAGACAGTTAATATCTGATTCCTCATGTATTTCCTTTCAGCAGACTTGCAATGTTTTAGTTATTTGGGACTTGCTGCTTGCATCCCTCTGGAATGCCTCTGCCCCACTTTTGTTTCATTATTTCCCAGCCTCTCCAAGAGGGAGTGAACGCAGTTAAGATTCTGCTTCAGGAGACGTTCAGCAACACAGAACTTTTCAAGAAATATGAAGATTACAAATCATTTCTTGGATTAATGAAACTGGTATGCAGATATTTTGTCCATGTTTTGGCAGTTTTTCTATCACTCCTCATTAACTGTGGCTGAGGGCACTACTTGAAAGGGCCTGAGAGAAGTTTATTAGATGAAAACACAGCAGTGTGTTTTTGTGTGTGTGTGTGACAACGCTACTGTGTGTATGCAACAGATCTAGATTTGTCAAAAGCAATAGAGAGGGCAGGCAAGAGGTGGACATGAGGGAAAAAAAATATAGCCTACACGATGAATATTCTTCCCGCTCACAATTAAAAAATACAACAGTACTATTGTGAACTTGGGTATGTACATTTCCCTTGGAAATAGAGAGAATTGTAATAAGTGCATAAGTGCATTTGTCTACACATTTTGATCTAAGGAGTTACACAAACCTTCATAGTTTTTTTCTACTGCATTGACATAATGAAAATGTTGGCACAAGACTTGCATGTTTTCAGCTTCAAGTAAATGTCAATATCTGAAAGTTGGCAACAGGAACATGAGATATATAGGAAAGTTGTTTGAAATGTGCATGTTAATGAGCTGACAGATGTCATTCTTCCACCAATCCAGACCAAGAAAAACATTTGACTACAACCAGATTGAGTAGAAAGCTGCATTTTTTTCAACACTGACCAGTCCAGAGCTTACAAGGGCTGCCTGAATAACCTTGAATGGGTGATCAGTGCCACATGCACATAGTTGAGGTATTTCAAGCATTGGCACTTTTCAAAGTTTTTGAACTTACAACAATTTTGTGATATTTAGCTTGTAATTAACATTTACCCCAAAAAAGACCAAAGAAACAAAAAGAGTCATAATGTAACCTTAAATTATTGAAAAATACTGAAGGGTTACTGACTTTGACCATTTTTGAACAACTTGAAATAAATATAATTTCTCTCGTTTACTCTTTTTAGCTCAAAGGCCTGGTTGCTGGTAGGTTTTCAAAGCTGCACTTTTTAAATGGCACTTTGCAAATGCTGAAAAACTACAGACGTACTCATCCAGGACACTGGATGAGAGAGCGTGTAGGCTGGGTATCATGATCACCAGCAAACCAAGAAGAAACCCAACCAACCCATGTCAGACATACATTTCTGCTCACACTTATTCTGGCAATGGGAGAAGAGGCTCGGCACATCCTACAGACCAATGGTGTTGGCGATGGGCACTGAGGATGGCTATCGAGATCAGACAACAGATGGATAAAGGAAGAGTAGAGAGAGTAGCAGTCTAGAAAAAAGGCTAGTTTTAAAGTTGAGTGTGGGAGCAGGGAGACGTGTCGGCCCTGGACCCTGTCTTCTCAAAGTCTAGTCTGAGCCTCGGGAATATAGATCTCGATGCTGTCTGCTCGCTCCGAGGCTGAATTCTGCCGGAAGGAGGCTGCTCGCTTGGCCGCCATTAGCCGTCGACGGGCCTCCTGCCGCTGCCTGTCTGGGAGGTCCAGGGATTTCTCCCGCGTCACCATACTCCTCTGTCGAACTGTCTTCTTTGGTACAGGGGCTGGTGGCTTTGTAGGGAGAAGAGAGGATAATTAAGGGGTGTTTGTACAGCTTTGGTTAGCGCTTCAACAAGTTGCTGGGGCCTACAGTGATCAGAAAACACCAACAAACTCAGTGTTCAAGATTATGATGCAGCCCTGTTGGCATGTTTTAATCAGTATCACAAACAAATCTGTGCATTTAAGTTTGCCAACTTCATCTGAAAAGCTTGGACAAGAAAGCAAGATAGATTATTTAATTATAGAACTTCTTCTGATGTTTTCTGTACCACTTAGTAAATGTTTCTGTCAGTTATTTTTGAGTTTTGTTGTATTCAATGATGATTTGAAGACTGAACTGCAAAAAATGCTTCAGCTGTTTTTCTATTTCTGGACTTTAAAGTTTAAAAGTTGTGTACGCTGCACTCTGCTCCTGGTTTGTATGAATTAAGGTGTGTTATACACGGATGTTGGCTGGGCATAATAATATGCACAGTGATATAAATTTCATTCATTCACTCTGTACGAAGACTTGTTTAATCATTTGTACTGCCCTTTAAAAAAGATGTTTGCTAAGGGACTGTATAAAAATGTTTGTGGTGGGGAAGAGGGCAGAAATGTATGTTTCCTCAAATTATAATAATTACACATATGAAAAATATACTTTTGCAAGTAAAACATGCATAGAGAATTTAGAAGGTTGGACTCTTCTTACAGAGAAAATTCGCCACCTTTTATGTGGGTGTCCAATCTGTGTCGATGGAAAACGTTGTCGCTTAAAGAATGAGATTACTCAGAGTATGCCATATTGACTGAGAAAACTGTCTTTGCAGCCGCAAATTCTGTTGTACTTCCTGCATACAGTGACTTGAAAGTGATGTAGTTGGAAGCAGGAAGAACTACAGGCTGGATCTTGCCAACGGGGTAACATCTGGCAGTCTATCGGTTTTGTTTAGGCTTCCACAGGAGGCGGAATCAGTGCCTGTCTTGAAGGTGTTCTCAGGATCATTATATAGAATACATGCAACTAAAAAGGCAGTATCATCTTCATGCTGTCTGGGTTGAGAGCAGACAGTGCCAAGGTAGTTACTCACCTTCTTCTCTGGGCTCTCTATGGGCCTCCAGTTGTTGTTCTTGATCTGCTGCAGCTGGTCAAACTTCATGGTGACGTCGTCGATGGAGAGCTGCAGAAGGTCCCAGAACCCAGCCAGGTCCTGAGAGGTGGGCCGCGGCATGGCACTGGGGTCCTGTGAGGGACGCAGGTGAGAGGAGATAAAGCGATGAAAACATTAACATTTGCAGTGACATTACATAAAGAGCTACTTTGCCTGTTTGATATGCTGGCACACACATACACGAGAGTCATGACCACACACATTATTGCACTTCAGCGCAGATCCACTAGATGTCCTTATCAGACCCATCAAAACAGGGATGAATGCCAGTTTTAGGGATTTGGGCTGGAATGAGGGATAACAACTTGTGATAGAGAGCAATCCAGTCTTATTTCCATGAATGAGCTCAGAAATAATAAACTGCCTTTGTCAGTTGGGTCCTTTTCATCACTCAATTCCTAACATGAAAGAAACATCAGACTGAGGAGCACCTCACTGTCTCTATATCTGCCTGCAGTTGCTGCAGGTTTTAATGAGTCATGAGATTCTGTGCTAATGCTTGATGTTAATAATAGAATTTGGAGGTAATCTTAGTTCAACTTTTTCTGTTAGGTTTGAGCTTTTATTCATTAATACAGTCCCCCACTGCTCAACGTGTTCATTATTTATGAGGCGGAAACAACATTCCTGCTTGCAGACTTAGATATGAAAGATGCTTGAAAAGAAAACAAGCTATTCATTTTTTACTAGAATACACACAGGAACCCAAACAGTAAATGCTGAGCTATGACCTATGACTATGAATGTTATCAGAGAAACTGCACCCACCTACGATACCAAGCAGCTATATGTTCACATGGTCTTAATGTCAAGAAAACAGTAACACAGTGTGAGCATTTGTAGTCCAAAATATCTGAGCTGTGGTCGTTCCTCTCCAAATTTCCAGAGTGTTTTCCCCACAGATTTCAAATTTATGCAGAAAACATGGTCTGTGATTCACATTTTGTTCCAAAACAAATATTACACACAAATTAACATCTCAACATTAAATATTAAAACCGTGCAATCTCTGCTATCTATCAAAAATCAAATGAAAAATTTCAATTGGAAATGGATTTTCTGAGCGGAGCCAATTTCTTGCTATCGCTGGATCGATTTATGGAGAAACACCGGTGTGAGCAACAGCGTTGTTTCAACAACACCACACAGTTTAATTTATTCAGAAGCTTTCACACAACATGGCGCCAATATTATCAAGGTCATGATTTTGCATTCTGTATGGACTATGGGCATTTAAGAGGAAACACTGATTACATGAATGAGTACAGTTTATATTCCACCATGGTTAAAAGAATGGAGTGCAGAGGAAACTGTTTATCATAAAGCTATTCATGTGTTCCAGATGAGTGGTAATAAAACCTTTCAGACCTCTGAGTCAGCTTCAGCTGGTTGAGTATTTGTCAATTTACTTCTGCACGTTAAGCTCTGCCACATAATTGATTGTATATTAGTCATACTTGAAATTTTACTTCCAAATTACACGCAATTCAAGGCTTGTGTCTTAAAAATCAGGGACAGAGCCAGATGTTGAAAACATTTGGGGTTCAGCCCAAACTCAAGTTTCAAAATCAAGTTTCTTAGGTTATGTTTTTTTTTATTTAGTTCATTCATGTTGTTACCTGTTTTACTTTGAAACTCACATGTCCTCTCGTTTGAGATGACATCACTTCCTGCCCCTGTGTGCTTTCCCTCCCTTTTGATGACCTCACCTGTGTCTGATTGTCGGCCACGCCCTGATTAGCCTCACCTGTGTCTCGTTATCCTCCCCCTCACCAGAGTATTTAGTGTGTTTCTTCTTTTCTCTCAGTGCCAGTTCGTCTTAGCTCCTTGTGTGTCTAGCAATCCAGCCTTTTGTTTTCCAGTGTCCTTTTCTTGGTTTTTTGGATTTAGCCTGTTGATTGACTGCCTCTGCCTCAGTCCTATTGGATTTGCGTGCCTCCACTGATTATCCTTCTGTAAACTGAACCTACCTCTTGACCAGTAAAGACTATGTTATTTTAGCCAAACTGTTTTTGGGGTTAGGGGAGATTTAATGCCTCAAGTGAGAGAGTTCAAGTAACTCGGGGGTATTGTTCACGAGTGAGGGTATAATGGAGCGTGAGATGGATTGGCGGTTTGGTGCAGTGTCTGCAGTGATGCGGGTGCTGCACCAGACTGTCACGGTGAAGATGGAGCTTAGCTGGAAGGTGAAGCTTTCGATTTACTGGTCCATCTACGTCCCAGCCCTCACCTATGGTCGTGAGCTCTGGGTAGTGACCAAAAGAAGGAGATCATTGATACAAGTGGCCGAAATGAGTTTCCTCCGTGGAGTGTCTGGGCTCAGCCTTAGAGATAGGGTGAGGAGCTTGGACATCTGGAGGGAGCTCGGAGTAGAGCTGCTGTTACTTTGTGTCGAAAGGGGTCAGTTGAGGTGGTTCGGCCATCTGATCAGGATGACTCCTGGGTGCCTCCCACTGGAGGTGTTTCAGGCACGTCCCACTGGTGGGAGGCCCTGGGGCAGACCCAGAACATGCTGGAGGGATATCTCATCTGGCCTGGGAACTCCTTGGGCTCCCCCAGGAGGAGCTGGAAAGCGTTGCTGGGGAGAGGAGCATCTGGGGTGCTTTGCTTGGCCTGCTGCCCCCCACGACCCAGCCCCGTATAAGTGGATGAAAACGGATGGATGCGTTTGGGTCCACTCTCACCTGGTTCACCAGTTGTTACATGGGGACATGCTCCCCAAGGGAGATTTTTTTTTTTTCGCCATTACAGCAGCTATATGTGTAATTTTTCAAGCCATTTGAGATAACAGAATGCCTGAAACTCTGTACATCATTTGGGAAAAACATGATAGTTGCGAAAGAAAAAAATCATTCAGTAGAGCCTTCATCTTATTTTGCATCTAATTGTTCTCCAACTGTCTCTGTCAATCTGAAACTGTGACACAACAAATGTTAAGGATGACTAATTGGCACTCCTGCCACCTAAAAAGAGGCAAACATTGTTTGTTGTTACTAATTTTAAGTTATGTAGGGTAGGATGTTGATGTAAACAGCATTACTTTTCTTGAAACGTATTTTTGTTGTGCTATGCTCGAGTGGAGTTCGCAGAGTGAATGTTTAGCTGACAAATCTGCTACATTTTAATTTATGCCAAAATAACCTGGACTGGATCCCCAACAGTGCCAAGTAAATGTAGTCTCGAATACTTTAAATGTAATATTAGGCCAACTGAAGAGCATGTACTCAATTATATTAGATTTCCTTAGGGAATAGCATTGTGGGATAAACAGCATGGGCATATATTATCATCTGAATAACACAAAATTGAAGATATTTTAAACACCTGAAAGATTCATGGCTTTTGAGAAAACATTTGAGGCTGGAGCCCCCTCAATTATTCTACCTCTGTAAAGCATATTGTCGCAAATTGCATGGTTGTTATGGTTGTTTGCGGGTAAAGTGGTTGCACGTACTCATCTTTTAGGTCAACCTACTGTGAAGGGAAGTGTCGACTCCAGACACTTTCCCACACTCACAGATGTCATGACATTTAGATGAGGTGGCTGGTGAGCGGTGCTCCTGTCTGACAGTCCAATAGATTTACGGTATGATGGCAGTGCCTGGTATTTTCTATGCTACATTTCTGGGTGAGGTATTACATAACCTTTTTATGATGTGGTTGCTAGTGCTTCTTTCTGCATTACAGCGTGGCATCATGTCCTGCCACACTAGCATGTTTTAACAAGAAACATAATAGATGCAAGATGGTTTATCGTTTTGAGTTTTAGCACTCATGATCCTATAAAAGCAAAATGGTACGGCATCAAAATGGGAATGAAAAGCAGATGTTTTATTAAATTACAAATCATCAAATCAGACGAGGATGACTTTCGCCAAATTGTACATCAGTATGTTAAACTGTCTCAGTGATACTGAGATTAAAATTACAGTAACCCACTTTTACTTTAAAGTTATTTTTTGAAATCTCAAATGGCCTGACTCAAATCCTTTACATTTGCATAATACTCCAATAGAGTTTTACTTTAGTGCCATATTTGTATGGCATTATAAGATTAGTATAATTCTCCTTTCTACAGCGAAATAATTTATCAAAATTACTCCAGATTTGAAATATCATAGTATCCATCATGTAAGGTAAGCTGTGAACAGAACACATTGCTGTTATCTGTAATTACAGAGGGAGTGCCTCAGCGTTTCATCAGCTTTATTCTGACCCCTGAACTGGTGATGTTCTGCAAACTGTCTCAGGAGTCTGACGGCTTCTAATATCCAGAGCTGGTAGATTTGGGAGGAGTCAGTGAGTTTTAAGCCCTGGCTGTGTCAGTGTGTGCTTTTAATCCTAGAGCTCCTCCAAGAGAAGTGCGCTGCTTGTCTCTCATTTAGAGAATTTTTAAATCAACCTTTCCCAAAGGAGATGCAGGTAGAGAGAAATTAGACATCTCTCCAAGCTTCTTATCTGTGGGCAAACAACGGAAAGTATGAAGCAATTATTGTTTCATGTTTATTTGTCATGTAGAGAAATGCAGTTCTTTAGAATGAAAACACTGTTAAAGGTTCAGTGTGTAGGATTTGGGGAGATATTGGCAGAAGTGGAATATTATACTCATAACTCTGTTTTCATCCATTTATAATCACCTGGAACTAAGAAACGCCTAACCCACCTTAGAATGAACTGTTTATATCTACATAGGGAGGGTAATCTTTCACAAAGTCCACTATGTTGTTTCTAAAGTGGCCCAGAGTGAACAAACAAACATTAGCTCTAGATAGGGCCACTCAAGCTTGGGCCTACAAGCTTAGCACACAGTACAAGTGTAAGTTGGTTGCAATCTGCAACCTTACTGCTCAACGTATCCTCATACAATGGTCCGTATGATATCTAACGGATTAATGCCCCTTGAATGACATTATGTACTTAATATAAAGTTACGTACTTACCCTAACATTTCGTAGGTTAGGTTTGGGAAAAGAAACAAGGTCATGATATACCTTAAAATGACACTACTACCCTTTCTCCTTTGTCACTTTTGGCTGTGCCGAGTAAAACCATGTCGCACCGATTTGTGTTTCCTTACAAGTTTAGACACGCCATGCCACGCTGAGCCGTGCCGGAGAAGGACCTTCTTCCGAGTAGGTCCAAAATTCAGGCTGCCTACCCTCAAGCAGGTAGCAGTGACATCTTGCTGACTGCAGCCAACCCCCAATGACCCCCCTTTTCCCCCTAAAATAAGCGTGTGTGCTGTAAGCCTCTACTTACCTTTCTGTCTGCAGAAGACCAGACAGAAAGGCGTTGTTAAAAGTTAAAGTTAAAAGTTCACTTGTTTTGACATGGTTCCAAACACCTGTCTCCTGAGGGAAAGTCCTGTGTTTTGAGACCCATCCACCATCCCAGCATGCCTCCTGATGTCAATGACTTCCTTCTTTACCCCCAACAGCTCACTGATGTTGCAGCCTTCCCAAATACGCGGGTTGTACACAAACTACTGGCTCATGATTATGTAGAATATATACGAATTTTGATGCATTCATTTTCATAAGAAAACGTACCAACAGTGCATGAGAACTGCCTCGACTTTACTGTATCTAATCCTGGTGCAGCCCCTACTCCCCCTGAATGAACATTTTCTGCTGCACATTGCAAAACAAGCAACACTATCTCTCATAACTCCGCACAAAGCTTCATTTGAAATATTGGGCACTTGCTCAGATCAATAAAACGAGTTGTGAACAGCGCAAGAAAAATACGAGGCAGAAATCTCTGACCCTGTGTGTTCCTGCACCGGATGAGCAACCGAGCGGCTGGTGTCTGGATATTTAGGTCTATTTAAACCCAAGTTTGGCTCATCCTTCTGTTCTTCTCTTCTAGCACAAAACTGAAAATACACCCATCCACGCTTATGTATTGTTCATTTCAAAACATTCAGGTCACATAGAAATGTGCCAGATAGGTATTGATTCTCAGTGTTGTAGCTTTCCACAATCAATGATATTCAGGGAGCTTTGATTCAGTTTGTTAGTGCCGACTACAGCATTAAATGTGCACTGAAGGTTGGAGAACAAAGGTTGTGAGGACACATTAAAGGAGTGTGGAACTGTTGCTAATGACACAAGTTAATTGCACAGCGCAGACAGTGTTTTTTGGACTCTCAGGCTTTGATCACTCTGCGGCGGCGTCATACTCACTTTTCTTCACTCACTTAAAATTCAGATGTGATGTTTTCTGATTTATGCATATGAGGAAAAGTTGAATGGAATCTCTCATTATTTAAATTCTGATCTGGAGCGTACGAATGGGCTAAAAAAAAATGGATTTGACCTACATGTGACTTGAATGCTGAGTTTGTCTGTGTTGCCATAAAAATAATAAAATCTGACTTTTCTGCTAAGACTGAGAAATGATTCATACATTTCAGTAAGGGGAAAATGGATAATATATTGGTTTAAATTTTAATAAATGGCAGCTAGCTCCTTTCCTCACATTTATACCTTTTGAAACTTAAATAGTTTTCTTTTTGTTGTACGCTTTACCTTTCATGGATCATCATACACAAATTATGTTGAGATAAATAAAGACTTTCTCTCTCCTATTGCCAGTGATTGTTTGTAATTATATTATACTGTTTCTCTTGTTCTTTTGTTATTGACATTTATAGAGTGTGTTATGATGATAATAATGATGATAAGTACCATCATCTGTAATCCGTTGGCAATTTGAGGGTGGACGAGACACTGCTGGAAAGAGGAGAGTGTTATCTTTCTAATAATATCAGTGTTGTTTTTGTACTCCAAATATTAATCAAAATACTTCACATTACATAGTGACCACCAAACCATGATTTTGAGAAAAAGGCCATCAAAGCCTGTAGTACGGTGGCCGCAAAGATTCATGACAGAGCCCATCACTCTAAAATTCGGAGCTCACATTTGACCTCAATGAATCTGTAAGACCCACACTGGGTTTAAAGCCTGCGACTCAGCACTAGTCCGTTAGAACTGAAGAAGACTCTTGGAACGGATTAGCAATAGATTTTTTAAAAAACCCTTTTGATTCTTCAAATTGGTGGACCATTACAGACTAAAGGAATATAAATAATTGAGGAATGGAGACATATTTAAACTTTAGGGACTGTTTCAAAGGTACAGAGCCACTACTTTTTCTTTGTCTCTCTTGTTTACCATGCTGGTAAATCTGAATGAATTATACCTTGGTGCTCATGGTTTCCATAAATTAAAGTGAATGATTGAATCGTGGAGAATCTATTCAGAGGGAAGTCTGGACGGCTGTGGCTCAGAGGTAGAGCGGGTTGAAGTATCCTTGGTCAAGATATTGAACCCAAAACTGCTCTCAATGACTGTTTCATCGGTGTGTGAGAGCTTGTGAATGGTTCCTGAATAGCAGGTGGGACCATGTATGGTAGCCTCGACCACCAGTGTGTGTGAATGTGTGTGAATAGTTGAATGGGACATAGTGTAAAAGCTCTCTGAGTGGTTGAAGGACTAGAAAGTCGCTATACAAGTGCAGTCCACACCACAACTGGGCTAAGATAGCGTTAGCATGAAGGACAACAAATGAAAACTGTAGACACTATCTCTTTTTCTCTGTCATTGATGGGTTCCTTACCAGGTTTTGCTGACACAGCCAGTAGAATTGCTGGAATTTCTGAGACATAAGCAGCTGAGCACTTCCCACTGCACTTCGGATTTTGCCTAGGACTGAAACACACCCACACACACACACACACACACACACACACACACACACCATATCAATTACAACACATACAGTACAGTGCCATACATTCAGTACATTTAATCAATCTGTCACTTGCACAAAGTAGCCTTAAATCAGACATATATGAAGCTTTCAGTGACAGCACTCACTTTCCTCTGACAGGTCGTTCTCTTCAGCCTCTGCCTCCATCTCCTTGCACCAGCCTTCAATCCTCTTGGTCTCTGTGTGGAGCAGTTGCATGAACCAGCTCCCATCCCTCCTCAGGGAGGGGGATGCCCTGCCAGACTCGCCCGACGGGGTCGCGTTCTCCCGTGGGGAGGGGGGTTCCAGCTGCCAGGTGTTCTCGCTGGTGGTCTCCCTGGGACTGGGGGGTTCAGCAGGGGTCCGGTAATCCTCACGGTAGCTGAAGAGCCCCTGGGTACGTACGGTCCGCACCGCCCCGTACTGGGTGGGCGTGCTGGGCTCCGAGTGACGCTGGAAGCCCCCACCGAACTGCAGGCCCTTGTCCTCCATGGTAGGGAAGCCCTCCAGCTCCATGTCAGCCTGCACAGCTGCAGTCACACTGTTGGAGCGTTTGAACCTGCCCTGTCTGAGATAGAAACACACAGATGAATGCACACAGGCACACAGTGGCAAATAATAGCAGAGAGCACACATCACAGATTGAGGTGTTCTAATGAGTTTAAAATCCCAGAGCCATTATCTCACCCTTTCTTGTTGTCCTCCACCTGGATCCCAACAGAGTGGTACTCCCGCGAACCTTTGCTTTCAGATTCAGAGTCCGTGGCTGCTTCCACCTAATGTGAAGAAATGATACAAACCAACAGTGCTTCTCATTATGTGAGTCTCTGTTCCCCAGTGCTTCTGAGTTTATTGGTTTGGGACTGGACAAAGCACCTTAACTGTACATGGCCTGTCAGAAAGTAAACACTGTATGATTTATGGAGGCAGCAAAGGCAACAAGACTGAAGAGGTTTCCTGCAGAGGATTTTAGGTTTCTATGAAAATTAATCTAAAGGAGGATGTGCCGTATGTTATATTGAACACCATCTTATGCCTAAAAAACAATTGTTTTAAATATAAATGTCCATGGTTGACCAAGATTTTCTGTAATATTTATAATACTTGTTAAAGAAGCTGCATTCTGAACTTGTCTACGATTCAAAGTCTGGGTCAGGATAGTCAACATATGGTTCTCAACCATGGACTATATAAAATAATGGACGTAGCTACTGTGACGTCAACCATTGGTTTGTGGACTGCCTTGTTTGGCATTTCAGCTGTTGCCATGTTGTGTTTTATGGAGCCAGAGGTGACCATATTTGAATGAGGATGGAGCTATGTATGATCCAAAGGTGGATATGACTCACAGACTGTAGTGAAACCTCACCGAAGCAGCTCTGCCCTTAAATATATGTAACTTTAAGCCTTAATAAAATGTATATGGGTCAGTTATATAAAAATTCGCTCCTGTACAGTTGTCATGAATGTTGAAATTAGCTATAGAGACCAGAATTGTGTTTGGTACCAGGCTGTAGACATGTTTATTTCTGCTGTAAAGTTGGGCATTTTAACATGGGGGTCTACGATAGCTGACACATTTCTGGAGCCAGCCTCAAGTGGCCATTCAAGGAACTGCAGTTTTGGCACCTCCGCACTGGCTTCATTTTCCAGTCTGGAGGTTGGCGCTTGTTCTCAGCATGTAAGTGGCTGAGCTGGGGGCTAGCAGCTAACTGTGCTAACTCTATAGCAGTGCTAACAATAGCCACAGTGCTTGTTTACTAGGGGGAAAACTGGATGGTGGGCACTACACTTCTGCAACGATGCCATCCCAATATAAGCAGAAACTGCTGTATGAGTGCAGTGCAGAAAGGCGATTAGCTAGCCAGTAGGACACACTCACAGGTCACACACACTCACTTACATGCAGGAGCAGCCGGACCGTCTACCATAACAACCAACAAAGAAGCTCGGATTACAACAAACACAATATTGACCTCATTCTCTGCTCACCACTCCACCAAATAGCTAGAGCTATATTAATGCATACAGCTCCCTTAAACTGTTGCTGTGCCACAGTGCTGTGTTGAAAATGATCACCTGAGCACCATATATGTGTGATGTGATGTCATAATTCTGAAATCCACGTTATATGTTTAATTAAATCCACTATGCATACAGTACATGAAACACCAAAAGGAAGGTATCGAGTACTTTGTTACTCTATAATTTCTAATCGACTCTACTTGGCTAAAGCTGCACTAATCAATATGTTTACATGAACACTGGATCACATGACGATGTGTAATGGAAGACTCGCTTGTAATAATGAACCCACAGAGAATAAATCACCTAACTTGGCAGGTGCCCTCAGCTTTGCAGAGCTTTTTCAGCATCTTTCAGCTCATTGTGTTGGTTGTACAACCCACGACTTCACTGTTTTGGTTTGCTAACACACTCTAAACAGCATCCTTCCCTGAACACAGGTGGTACTTTTAGTGATAGAGCTCTGATACACCTGCAGAACACCACCTGCCCAGCACCAAATGAGATGGATGAAGTTAGAAACTAGCTGGCGCACATACATAGTGCAAGCATTTAGCAGCTAAAGAGCTGGATATTTTCTCCCAGACACTGGTTTAGACAAAAAAAAAAGAGATAACGAGACTGAATATTGGGCTTACATTCATCAGGTGGACAGAGACACAACTTCAAATGAATACTAATGTTGCTCTTTGTCTGCTGGATGTGTAATGAGGCCTCTGTTCGCTTGCTATTTAAAAAGTAATGCAATTTACCAACAACACCCCAAGAAAAATGCTCACTACCTAAAGTTAGGTAGTATGGATTGGTCTTTGTCAAGTATCCACAGCTGTGTGACCACACAGTGACAGATGGGGCAACATTAGTGGATATTATGGGACAGGAAGCAAAAGTGACTGATGATGATCCCGAGCTCCTGCATGGCTGCGATCCTGATCCAGGAGCCGAGACTCAGAGACTCTTTATCGCTGCCTGCACCGCTCCCCAGAGTCCCATGTTTTACTGTCTTTATGGAAACCCTGTCAGTGCTCAGCATTTATGCTATGCTTTTCTATCTGTCACTTTTCCCTTGTTTCTCCAATTGCTCATCTCTTTCCTGTTTAATTTCTTAGCTTTCACTTCGCTCTTTGTCTAGCGTTCACAATTTCCTGCTGGCTTACTGTCACAATCTTTTCCTTTTCTTTTGCTGTCTTAAGCCTTTCTTTGTCTTTTTTTGTCATTTCAGTATTTCTTCTTTAGTGCCCACTGAGCTGTTATTTCTTTCACTGTGACTGTACCAAAAATGGTGTGCAAATCGGAAATTTGACAATACGGAGTGGCCGGATATTTCGAGAGATGCATAGTCGCTGTCCATTACTTTGGTTTATGACTAAATACCTGCAAAACTAATGACATTTAGCCTTTGTGTTGGTGCTTATTAGCAAAAGTTAGCACTGCTGAACCTAGGTATAACTTTAAAGATCGGCTAGAGCGGCTAAAAGATAAATATGTGTATATTCCCAGGATTATCATCCCTGCCTTTTCCACTACAATGACCGTTATCCACAAATGTCCATACGAGGCCTTTGGAGCATCTGACATTCATAAATCTTCCGCTCAGTGTAATATTTGGACTATGAGAGTGAGTCAAAGCCACTGGTTCAAAATAGGCTGTGCTTTTGTTGTGAAGAAATGTCAACCCTACCTTTGGTGTCGAGTGGTCAGTCTTAAAGCTGCAGAGTGATATTTTGGGAGAGCCATTTTGTATTCTGTCAGACTGTTTGGGAGAAGCTGTTAGCAGGGAGGAGATGAGCGCAGAGCAGCTTGCTGAGGTGACCTCCATTACTTTGTGTTAGGAGCAGAGCAAAGTCCACCTCATGAAAAGAGAATGAGTTTCATGTCTGTGATGGATGAGGACTGAAGGAGGACAAAACATCCAGGAGCTGTGAGATTTATGTCCAATAGGCTTACCTACCCTGAAGATGTTTTGGTGTACCTACGTAGAGATAGCTGAAGTGCACACACACACACACACACACACACACACACACACACACACATAAACACACACACTGCATCAGTAATCACAGTCACAACGTCAGCACAGGTGTGGAAACTGTGAGCATCAGCAGAAAGTTGAACAGAGCAACTGTTCCTTTCATCCAAAACACACAAACACCACCTGGTGACTTCTCCCAGCCAATAACTGTGCTTAAGGTTAAACGCTTTGACTCCCCCTCCTTATACAACCTCATTATGGCTCCAATTAAAACTATTTTTGGAAATCAATCAATCAGCACCTCAGAACACAAACACGTCTCTGCTGTAAGGCAGCAAAAGTGCATCTGAGGTGGCTGTAAAGTGGTCCTTGAGGACTGCAGGAAGTCAGACAACACCACGTCCGCAAGGTCAAAGATCAGAGATTAAAGATATGCTGACCCTCTCTAAGATACGGCTGCCAAAAAGGAAATAACAAATCAATACAGGGGCAGGCTAATTCAGGTTAATTATGCTTCAAGTAGTGGGTGAAGCTGACTGATTGACTGGCCATATAATATGATGTTGATGCAGCTGAAGCTGTGTGCACTATAGATAAATCAATATTTACCTCGAGAGTTGCCTGATGCAACATACTACTGTCATCTAAGCTAGCGACTGAAATGGTAGCTATTAACAAACAGGCATGTTTTATGTAATTCATTGAGTTAGTAATTAAATCATATTTTAATTGAATTTCAACTGAACAGTTCTCTCAAGAAAATTCAACCGGAAGCAGCTTAAAAACTCAACTTACCAAAATCTAATTAAAAAAGATGCCTCTGTAGAATAGAAAGCTATTATAATAAAAAAAAAACCTTCTGGGAAATTATTAGAAATTTGGCTCATTAAATAAATCATTACAGATTAATTTCCCAACATGAGTGTCTGAAAGCCCTCTTCATACTGCAGTGAATATTATTCTGGTGTAGAATTAATAAACTATAAATGTATTTATTTATGTTGATCTAAGAGTAGTGAAGACTGAATATATTGAGTATATATTTTTTTTGGATTGTGCCACCAAAAAAAATCCACGTGTGTTTTGTCTTCCTCTTCCTCCACCAGGCTGATAACCTGATCGCCAGAATAAAGCCATGTTCAGACTACAGGAGTTTTTTAAATTGCTGACCAAGTGGGTTGCGCCATGCGCATGAGGAAAAACACAGATGTTCTTCTCTCTAATGTGAAACATGCACACACTAAGAAAATAAAATAATAATGGCACAGTATACACTACAGCAGTGATACTCAACTTGCAGCCCAGTACGGTGCAGTGTGCCCCGCCAACCCTGTTCTGATTCACAATAAAAATAAATTGATTTATACTGGATTTTTTTTGTACTTAAACTGTAAATGAGGTTCCAGGGTGCATAAAAATGCATAAAAGAGCTTGTTTATTAAAAAGAAAAAATGTGCCAAGGGAAGAACCCCCAGACCTCCTAACAGAGGAGCATCCTCAAATCCTAGAAACACCCCTGCTTACACCTGACCTGTGCTTGGCTGCTGCAACTGGATTTGCCTCGTTTATTCATTTTATCTAATACATTTTATTGTTTGTTTATTAACTTGCTCCAGGCCTCCTGTCATTATGCAAACATGGCCCCAAGGCAAAGCAAAGTGAGCATCCCTACACTACAAGATATTATTAAGACTATCATGCCAGAGAGAGCATGAAGGCACCACGTCATGTGATCTCATGGGGAAGCGGATGTACACAAAATGCTCTGTATTAAGAATTTAAAATAAAAGTAGAAAGCTAAACAAGTCTGGATGAGAAAATGGTTGGGGAGATGCGGTCAACACAAGTTGTCTATTCCTCAGTGAGAACTGGAGGAAGAGGGAGGTAGCTAGTTGCTGTTAGCCTTAAAGGCTAAAACGTTTATTGATGCTTGGCAACACCGTCAACTGTAATCAAAAAACATATTATATTCTAAAAAAAGCTAACATGTTTAGCATTATTGGGGTGGCCCCGATGAGCCTGCAAGCACTTCGGGAGGGTTAAGACTCCTCAAAAAAAAAAAAAAAAAACTCTCACATTACCAGATAATTTGGGCCATCGGAACATCGGAACTGATCGAGGTCCCAAACTGGATTTCTTCGACAATTGTCGGGAGGAGTGAATCAGGGTTAAATCAGCCTGTAACTCCTGTCTGAGCCCAGCTTATATGTTGGAAAAAAAAAAACACGGACATGTTACATTTGTATGTTTCATAGATGGTAGATATGTTGAAACTTGACATTTTAATATTAAACTTTATGTTGCAACAGCACTGTGTTTAACATGTAGTTAGGTCTGGGCACCAAAACCAACTGGTTATGGTCACTTCTTTTTTTCTAGCCACAGCCTTGGCTAGAAATGTCCTGACCTCTCATTAAAAATAGTTGTGCTGGTCTTGAACAGTTGTCTGCTGCTATCTGATGCTTGGCAGTTGTCTCACTAAGTCTTACATCATCCACCAACCCCTCCACCTCCTGATGAGGAACTCAGCTCAGATACGTGTAATCTGATCTATGTCACTTTAAACATGTTGATATGATACGTATGAAACATACAAATGTGATGTTTCCATCCTCAGTGTGAACTCTGTGATACTATGATGTTCAGGCAATCTGCACTGTTACCAGGCAAGGGCTGCCCTCTCTACATTTTTGTCCCTCCTGGATGTTTCTGTATGTGGACCTTTACTGTACCTGCACTGGTAATTAAACTTCATATGGACTTAACACACATCACTGGAGCCAATTTGAAAGCCAATATAATTCTCTGGTGCACTCACTCACATACGCACATGTATACAAAAAAAAAACCCAAAACACATTTACTTGCTCCCTGGCTACTCCTTCCTTTAATTCACCTTCACTTCCTCCCAGCAGTCGGTGTCCTGCTCTTTCCGCTCCATACTTATCTCACCCACACTCTGTGATCTGTACTCCCCACTGTTGGTAATGACTGAGCTAATTCAGAGCTGCATGCGTGCTGATTTGGAAAGGTGGTGCCCCGACTGCGTGCTGCCCACTGCAAAGTTTGGTGAAGCGTGACAATGAGGCATTGAAAATGAGTTCTCATCAGTGTGGTTTGGCTGCCTGATCAGCCCTGGATGACTGACTGTGACCCTGACTGACAGGAAACTGTAGGGACGAGTTTCTGAGAGAGAAAAAGTAGAGAGTGATCACAATCATTGAGTGAGTGGTAAGGTGAGTGAGACAGTGAGTGGAAGAATGAGTGGGGAAGTCATATGATCAAGAAATGAGTGAAGGATTGAACTCTTTAGGGTCAGAGTGATCAAATGAACGAATGCGTGATGAATTACTGCTTTCATGCGAGTGAATAAATCACAATGTTTTTAATGTAACCTGGTTACTGTGAAATCGCCCTTTTCATTGAACTGATTCCTCCCCGAGCACCTACAGGGTGTCTACTGTAATGAGACACTTAAAATTAATACTTTTTGCTAATTACTAGCCAAATTAGGACTTATTTTTGGACAAATCATCCTTTTCTTATTCAAGCACTGCAGGTATAAAGATAAGTAGTATAGCAGTATAAATGTGGTCCCATGCAGAGGTAAGTTTTATATAGGCACATGGTTATTAGTGTCAGTTAAGTCAATCTGCATTTTGCCAAGCAAGTACAAGTATAAAGGAAAAAAAACCACAAGGTTGCGTGTTAGTTTAAAGATTGTAACATCAGAAATGCTTGACTCATTTTGACAAAAAGAAATTAAAGGGTGAAATTAGATGGAATTTTTGTGCCAATTACGACCTCACATATTCACATTTTTATGACTTTCACAGCCCAATATTTATAAAACTGTATTTATGACACCTTGCACTGTATTTGCGGCATTTGACACTTATTATTAATTATTAATTATGAATGAACTACAGGTTCTGCTGTGAGAAATGAGCTGTGTGGTCTAGACTGTTAAGTGGAGGCAATGAATTTATTCTAAACGTGCATTTTTGTTTCAGTTTAAATTTTAGTCACACATTGGGTTTGAGCCTACAAATGATTTTACAGCTTGGGGTGTATGGGCACAAATGCAGTTTAACCAAAGTCTGAATATAGTGACCAAGAGGGGGTCCCATTGAAATATTACTAAGACATGAAATAACTAAGATGGGAAAATATATCCAGGCCCAGTAATGCCCCCTGTAGTGTTTTTCCAAATGTACTGTTCTAACTTTTAGGACAGCAAAAGCAAGTTAAAGTCTACAAATCTGTGTTGGAGGTTTCTCATCAGGATAAATTACAGTACATTATTCTATTAGGCTGCTAGAACTAATGTGTCGCAGGCTGTTTTTAATTGCTCCAGTTTACACATTACAGTGAAACGTAATGTCGGAGCAACACTCGCTGCTGGGTATTCTCTAAGTTTGGATGTGATACGACAACGCAGCGAGTGTAGCGGGATCAATTGACTTTGAAGGGATCATTTATTTGCTGGCTGACTCCCCGATGGCAACATCTGACAGTCTGTGGTGTCTGTGTAATTTCCGTTAGGCCGATCCTCTGCTGAAGGACTTTCTTAATATCACCTGGGAAAAAACAGTGATTAGTCTTAAGAGGGGTGCTTGATTTACTTTTGCAAGAACCTTAAATGGGACCCAGCGACATTCAAACACCTCCAGAAAGAGATTGATGAAGTGGTCAGCTTTTTTTTCTTCTTCAAATATTTGAGAGGTTTTGAAGTTTAACTTTGCCCTGGACTTTGAGTAAATAGCAGAAAATGCTGAGCATACGAGAGAGAGAGATTTATAGAAGAAAGTAAATGTGAACGAGGGGAAAGAATGACGATTAAGAGTGGTGAAGGGGTGAGAACTGAAGTATGCAGACCAAGTAGAATACAAGAGAGCAAAATTACTACTACTATGCACAAAGCAAAAGAAGATACCGACTATGGCTGTCAAATTCACAAAATAAATTTGATATTCAGCTTTGATAAAATACTATAAATGACCCTGAGGTGATGGTGTGAGGCGCCACAGAGTCCTTCGTCTTTGTCCCACAACCTTTCAACTGCAACTGGAGATCAACAACACCAGAACCTCTGCTTATATCAGAGAATGAGGCAGAGAAATCCAAGATAAGATCACACAGAGTGGGAGGCGGAGAGAGACGGAGAGAAAAAGGGAGAGAAAGAGAGAGAGAAGGAGAGAGGGAGTGTTAAGACGGTGAGATCGGAGAGAAAGAGAAGCAGGTACAGTAAATGGAGAGTGAGTGAATGAACCGTGGAGTGAACTTCCATTCACTAAAACCTGCTCCAGCATGAGTTGAATCTTAATTGATGGATTGCGGTAAGATGACTCACTCTTGCTATTTTTAGCTGCTGAAAAGAGAACAGTGATTCTGAAGGGGGATGTGTGTGTGTGTGTGTGTGTGTGTGTGTGTGTGTGTATTCTGTAGCGTTATGCAACCATGCATAGGTCTGAGTTGTAAGAATTTTTGCACTCAGTAGACCTACTGCAGCAACACTCCCTCAAATTGCTCTCGTATTTTCTCCTAATTTTCTAATAAGAGGAGTCAACTGCAGATGTACCAAATGCTCTTAACAAGCAAATCTGCTTGTACCCAGGTGCACTGAAGGATGAATCCCACTTGATCGTGAGTAACTAAAATTAGTCTTTTTTTTTTTCGCTCCTTGAATAATAAAACTTGATTTTCCTCACATTAGACAACAATTTGTAGACTGTGAAAACAAGATGACTTTTTCTTATTTTGATAAGAGTGCTCTTGACCACTCCTTAAAATTGTCTCTTACCTAAGAGAGGAGCAAAAATAAGAAACACTGGTGAATCCCAGATATCAACGGGTACAAACAAAATAAGAACAAATCATTGATACAGACAAAAATAAGAGAGAATTTCCTCACTGTGCACACTTTGACACAAGACTAACCTGTATCCCTATAGAGGATCGAGGTGTCTTCAAGTACTCCTCAGCCTTGGACACCAGGATGGCCTTGTCGCAGGTGAGCACCGAGCTGTGGCTATCTGTGGATGGGTGCCTTTTCCCAGCCATGACTCCGGCTGCCTCCATGGCGATGGTCACAGCCTTGGCGCTGTCCAGGCTGTCGGTGGAGTTGTAAAGAGCCCTGCCTGGGTTCAGGCCCAGGCTGAGGCCGTCAGAGGCCCACATTCCACCATGAGTGTGCCTCCCCTCGTGATAGGCGTCCTGGGTGGACTCGGTGCTGCTCTGGGCTGTGATGGAGATGAGCGGTTTGGAGGTGGTGCGAGGCGGGACCGGAGGAGGGGCCTTCTTGTAGTTGGGTGTGTAGGTGATGGCTGGAAAAGGTGGAAAGACATAAATTTCAAATTATTTACATTCTATATGTATTTATGTATGCATTCACACATTACATCACCATCATTACAGCTCAACAAAATGTATTTTTGGTAGGTTTCATGATTTGGCCTATATATACCAAGGTCAGTCTGTGAAAATATCTAACAATTAAAGACGTGTTTGTCTGAAAACCAGAGTACACCCTGTAAAAGAGAAAAAAATGACATAAATTCTCAACCATCCACATGTATATTGTTTTGCAAATATTCCCTCTGGTGTTTGGTGTTATAAAGATTAAAATTACATTAATACAATACCCCATTCTCAAATCCTCCCACCAAAACCAACAATGGATTTGTCTCCTAATGCTTTCTGACTTTTCTACCCTGTGAGTGACACTTAGTCCCACGCCTACAGTGTAGGTTTCCACTACGTAAAAACAAGTAATTTTAACTTAAACAGCTGCGCAATCGTCTGTTACACAGAACCATATGAGGAGCTGTCATTGGAAACAGTTTGGGAAGGGCAGCGGCTTTTATAGTACTTGGCAGGTGATTGGATGAACCATCTGTCTTTCACTGTCTATAGCGGAGAAGAGTGGAAACATCTTTTCCATCGAGAAAAGCCTCTTCTTTCACTGATGAAATACTGTCTTGCTATTACAACATCCACATCAGAGTGCTCCAGGGGTCTGATTTTCAAGGCTGACCAATGACCGTGACCAATTAGTTCCACAATGCAATTTGACCTGTTGACACAAGGGGCTCTAGTTTCCCGGCGCAGCACAGGGTGGCGAACCCCGCGCAGAGCTAGTTTCGAGCGACACAACCCGAGGCGCGCTCAGTTTAGTAGTTTGGCAGACCAAGGTGCGCTGAGATGGGTGTGGCGGCGCAGCAGGGGGAGGTGTTGACAGATCCAGCTTGGCGCAGTGACAGTTTCGTGCCAAAAGGCTTCGCCGAAGGTGCGCTAAAAGCTCGCCAGCTGAAACCAGGTCTACTGTCAGCACAGGCAGAGCGCAGCCGGTGTAGGGGAAGTTTGGCTGACCGGCGGACAGTGCGCACACGTCACCAAAACCTCACAGGCAGGTTTCCAGAATGTCAGGCACATTAACAATGCAATAAATACCCCAAAAAACACTATTTAATGCAGCTATCTGCAATCAGCACATAAATGTATCTCTATATCGACTGTCCCGTCACATCTGATGTCAGATCAAAGGGGATTGACACCGTTTGGCACCGTTTGGCACGCGTAATGGAAACCCAACCTGATTTGATTAAACAGCTGCAAACTAATGAGTTCACATCCCTCTCAGCCAACCACAAACAGCCACAGCATCAGATAGGGAGTATATATTCAGCATCTGCCATCTTAGAAAAGTCAAAAGAAAAGAAACAGAGTGAGACTGCGAGAGAGAAAGAGAGAGCGCGTGCGCACGAGAGAAACGCAACATTGATTTACAATTGTGGTGATCTCCTCCCAGGCTACCTTTGCATCATCAGCCCGTGGAGGTCCGCTCGCAGTTCTGTATATTCGAACACTGCGAGCTTGGGCCTCCCGGACCAAAACATCAGTTTCCTCCTGGGAGAAGTTTGGCCGTCTGACGCTGCTGCTCTCTTCCGCCATGGCGAATTGAGTAAACTCTCTTTACGCCTTGGCGCGGCGCATTTAAGGGCGAGGAGAGGGGCTCATTTGATGGGTGTGATGTGTGTAAAACCCACTCCACGCCTTCTCTCCTCCCTCTTTCTGACTTGTGCAGGTAGGAGGGGCGGAGGTGGGAAAGAGGCCAAACTTGCAAAATCCGCCTGGCAACACCCAGTTGGCGAAGCGCAGGTGCGCTGCGCCTCCGTCTGCAAAACTAGAGGCCAAGATCCGTGGCCTGCCTCGAAACCGCAAATCCTACAATAATCATACCCTGTTAAAAAAAAAGAAGACAAAATACCACCCATGAATCACCTTTCTTTGTGGGTCACCTGTCAGGTATTTGTGGGTATCCAACTCGATGCAGGACTCTGATCTATGCTAACCTTTTTAGGAGCTGCTCTTGTTGCTTTGAGCGAACAGCTGCTTCTCCATGTCATCATACACCCCTAAACCACACCTGTAGCTGCCAGTAGCTCTTCATAGGATGCTACGAGGGCATTACTTGAAGCCTGATGGGATAGATTTTTGTGTGATCTTGTGATCCCTGCAATTCTTGTATGACTTTGCGAGAATGCAAGAATCCAACTGCTGCATAGAGTAAGGAAACTCTAGTTCTTAGCATACTTTCCTCAAACAGGAGTAAAAAGTTAATTTATTTGGGACTATTTTCAGCGATGGATTTATACACATTTAGAGCTCTAGTTAGTATTTTTGAAAGCAGGATAGATTTGTCCACTTTTATCCAAGCTTTGGATACACAGATGGTAGTTGATGGTCGGATCAATTCATTGTTGGTTTTGTCTTTTCATGGAATTTGTTCACAAAAATAAAAATGTAGAACATCACCAGACTTTAAAAACCTGCTGTCTATCCATTAACCTCCTGATTGTTATTTTCCTCACAGCACTGTTTGATTGTTAAGTTAAAAGTCAGTCAGATTATGAAACTACCGGTTACGTGTTCTATGCCTGTTTTGCCAAATATCTATTTCACTGCAATGTGCGTCAATCCAGACAGTCCTCTCAACATCTCTCCATCACTATATTGCAGGAATATCATGCAGGCACCACATATTTGAACCCATTTGTCATATGACAACAAGCTGATTAAGGAAAGTACTTTCCAATGTATTAGCAATTAATATCATTGCTTAATTAACTTACTTTTATTACTTAATGACCTCATTAGCATATGTGGCGAGCTAATACATCATGGCGATTATGATGGCACATTAGGCAGCAACACCATTTGTTTCACAGCTTGATAAAATGTTGCTGGTTGCTAAATATGTAGAAGCGTTACTTATGGCAAAGTGCTGATCATCTTATCGATCCAGGCTCCTGGCTGGGTGAGTTCTCTCTGTTCAAGAGGTGTGTTTATCTCTCAGCGAGTGCAGAGACATTTTTCCTGCTCTTTTGTTCACTTGCAGTGCTCAGATAACGATGGGAATGGTTGGAAATACTGGCACCATTTAAAGGCTTTGATTTTTTTTTTCCTGAAATAACGAAAAAGTCGATGGAGTAACAGAGAACATCAAAGCCTCTGTGATGTGAGACACTCATCAGACATGGATGACGGTGAAAAACCAGAAAGTACTCATGTGTGGAGGATCCTGGTGAGGAGATACTACTCAAGGAAGCCTGACAACTCTTGTCTTATTCTGTCCATTTCATGACAGAAAGAGGGGGGATTACTTTCTTTCAAGTGCAAATGAGAATATGGACTTAATCCACAGAGAGATGGACTTGAGGAGCAGGTCATGAACGCCTTCTAAGCTTTGACGCGTCTTTATTTTTCAAGCGAGGCTTTTTCGAGAAAAAGCTCACTCAGTGCGGTTACGAGGCTGAAACATCTGAAGCACAAGCTGTGTTTAGTGTGTTTTGATCAAAGCTGAGAGACTGCCAGGTGCCTCGGAGCCAAGAGCACAAGAAAGAAAGGAGGCGAGGAGGATGAACACTGAGTCACGCTGCAGGTTAAGTTATGGGTTATCGTTTTCCTTGACAAAGAGGCAAACCGTGTTGAACTCCGTGTTTCTGTTCCTGCCTTACAAATGCTTACATCACACAAAGCAATTAAAGAAGTCCTTACAAGACCAAAAATGTGATCTATTTTGAGTCCTAATGAGCAGCAGCCCCCACGCAGTCTCCCAAAAGTTGTGGCGTAGAATTAATAGCATTTCAGCCTAATTACATTTTAGCCCGAACAAACACATTGTTGTCTGAAACCAGGGAAATATTTTTCTTTTTGTTTGCAACCCTTCTTTAGAAAGAGCATCATTGATAGTAAGAATAAAAAATAAAGCGCGGGGCTTCACCTCAAACCTGCAACATTTTTTGGGCCTCTTTCTCAAACATATTTTGGCTGTGTTTATAAATAGAAGGAGACGTCTGGTCTATGAAGAGCGTTCTGCTCCGGGGGCTTAATGACTCATGCTGCTGTCCATTCACAAAATTAACTTCTCATGGATGAGGAGATGCATTTAGGGAAGAACGAGGAAGATGGGGGAGAGAGAAAAAATGGAGATGTAGAGGTGAGAGAGAGGGGAACAGAAGGAGAGTGGATCTGTGCAGACGGGAGGGGAGGGTGAGAGAGTTTGTGTGTGTGATAGAGAGTGAGGATAAATCAGGGAGCGAGGAGAGATCAAAGGAGGGAAGAGATGACCCATTCAGGGGGCATGATTCAGCAGGAGGACCAAAATAGAGCCATTATTAGCCAGCCAGTCGTGCAAAGGGGAGTCATAATTCTTGCTCCCATCTTGGCAGTGGCAGTATTACTCAGCATTTAGATTTCACCTAAAGTGAACACAGCCGGGGCACACTCCCTCCCTCCCTCCCTCCCTCCCTCACTCACTCACTCACTCACTCATCACTCACTCACTCAGTTAAAAAGTGCTGAACAATGTTTTCATGCTATGTTACATCATTGCAACATCAACAAACTGATTCACTATAATCATACAGTAACATGAAAATAAAGAGGTGTGCAGACTGAAAGCATACAGCCATGAGAGGTGTTTACAAATGCAGCTCATCAATTGTAATAAACTGTCACATTCAGGGGCGTAACACAAATTTCTGGGGCCCATAAGTAGTCTGTGTGGACCCCCCACCCTTCCTCTCCTTATCCATGTCTCTCTCAAGCACCTTTTTTGTGATATTTTTTTTAAGTCAGTTTGCTTTCTTTCCCTTTCCTTTCTTTTTTTGAGCCCCGATTACCCTTTCTTTGGATAAGACAAGCAGTGTATATTGGTGCTCCAGCAGCATTGCAGTCACTCACTCGCTTCACGCTCTGTTCAGAGATTAATCCAAATGCAGGGACGGACTTGCTGTATACATGCTGTGTCTTTTTGTGCCCTCAAATCATTGTTTTCAATGAAGATGTGTGGCAGGAGTGCTCAAACCCCAGACCAACGCTATGATGGCGTCACAGCTGACAGATATCTTTCCCTTCTTCTGTAAATATCAGTCAGTTGTAAATATGGAAAAGTTGATCATTTTGATGCAGGGCTGCCAGAGCTTTACATCTGTCCCACAGACGATACGCCCACACACTTATAAACAGTGCTTGGAAGAAGATCAGCTCTGCATTCAGGATTTCAGGTAAATAGGCTATGAAAGGGGCTTGTTAAGGTTGCTTAGTAACCTAAGATGTAACCTTCCGCTACGCTCTTGAAAGCTGGCTCAAAAAAGTAGCGCCCAGCTCTCGACCTCACGTTTTCCAGGCGGTTAAAGACGCAGCATGTGTGTGGCCCCATTAAGGGGTTGAGAGGGACTTCAAAGAGCTTTTAACTATTATTTATACAAGGTTCAGAATTTAAACTGATTTATTCGGCCAATTGTAATTTAGTTAAGCACCCATTACTTAGAAATAAAAAAAAAAAATGTAAAAAAACAAACAAGTTTTTCAATCCAATTTTTCATTCCAGGCTCTTCATGGGCCCCCTCCCATGGCCCTGGGTAATCAGTCCCAATTTCCCCCACACTACGACGCCCCTGGTCATTTTTAACATTGTTGCTTACACCATGCCAGACAAAGTGGTCAACAAAGGCTGGATTAATAATCAGGCGAGGCAACTGCCTGATTAAGCTCCAGGTTCACTGTGGTAGTACTTATCATAATTAAATTAATTGCAAATTTGGCAAGGAACTGCACCACTGAAGTACAGTACAGTATGAAGAAACATCCTGCACTGCTACCTAATCTTGTAGCCCTATCTCTTTTAAGACTTTATTTTAGCTTTTATCAGTGCAAGTGCACATGACTGGGGGAAAATGCAGAGTGCATCAAAATTCAAATTAATTCGATGAATCAGATTTATTTGTGGAGGAACAATGGCCCAGCAAGCACTGCTATCAAGATTTATTCACACAGTAAAACAAAATGAAGTAAAGGATGGTCAGATTTTGGACAAAGAATAAAAGAAAAGCAAATTAAGCTCTTCAAACACGTTAGTGAAAATCAAAATATGACAAATCTTAGTTCAAATGAGTCAGCCAACCGGAGTAGATAATGTCAGCGCTGAATATGTGCAGCTTTGTTTTAGACTCAAACGTGGTCATAATTCAGTTATTGTCAGGAATTACAGAGCAACTTTTTTTTTTTTTTAGTAGTAACGATAGAACAATAGTCTAGTGTTTATAATGCATCTGTTCAGAACATGGTGGCTTATGGTGGTAATTGTCATTTTTCTACTGATTTATAGTTGCAACCATTAGTGAGGTGGCAGGTACATTTCTTGAGACCAGCTGTATTTTCCATCATAGCTCAGTACCTATTATATTATGCAATAAAGAAAAATCTATTAGAGAGTTAATGAAGTTAGCTGACAACAATACAATTGTCTCTTAAGTACAATCATCCGAAAGTCCAGATGAGATTCCCTGGCAGGCTACTTTTGGCGTGCGGGCCGCCCATTTGACATTCCTGAATTAAATACATTATGTAAGTAAACCTATGTGCATTCATTAGTGCATTAGTGCATAAGTCAACACCAACTTTTTGTTTTAACACAGGACACGAACATCAGTTTTTGGGGTGAAAGTTGTGTGTTTTTTTGACCATTTCATCCACCCTGACCTCCTTCCTTTGTGGACTTGGTAGCTTTTTATACCACATCACCTGACTTCCTCCTTTGCTCCCATCATAACGACTACGGCCTATTGAGGTTGCAACTTAACAAAAAATGTAAATATGGGTCTCAGCTGCTTGCAAAGATGACCTATTCAGATGTTTTTTGGGAGGACGGTCCAGTTTAATCACATACTAAGACTTACACAAGCAGAAAACCTGGGAGGATGTGGTACTCCAACATTTATAAGTTGGTTTCTAGTTATTTGTGTGCACCACAAGCAAACCACAGAATAACTTATTAGCATGCAAGAGAATTCATAAACACTAGTTTGAACATAAAGTCGCTTGGCATCTAAACAACTGTCAATATGTTTTTATAAACATCTCCATGACAGCAACAGGTTTCCTTGTAATACCAGGTTTCAAGAGAATAGTGTGTACAGTTCGTACACTCTAGATGACAGTGGTATGTTTAGAGGCAGGTAAATGTATTCAGTGTGAATACTCTATTTAATCTCTCTCTCTTTCAGACACACACATACACACATGCACACGTACAACAACTACCGCTGTGCAAGTGAGTCTGATTAACGCGAGACACAAAGGCAGTGATTCAACCACTCCATCTCTGTTAGGACCTCTCTATCTATCAGGACTGGCTTGTATGCTAACATGGGGGTGGGGTAGGTGGGGAGCTGAGTGACACGTCGTTAAGAGTCTTTCTCCCCGATTGGATTTATCACTGTAAAGGAAATGCAGCAGTTTGTTTTGCAGCAGGCTTTTAAGGATATGTAAATGATGTGGAGGGAAGGAGGGGGAGAAAGATGGATGGTCAGCTCCATTATTGGCACTGTGACGAGTGTTGCAGACGGAAACAATAAAGAAATTAATATAAAAATAGCCGACAATAGATAAGAAAAACCAGACTGGGTGAGTCATTACTCCAACTCACTTAACCAACCCTGGATGGTTTGCAAAAGTTTAAAGATTGCGATGAATCACAGAGAACAAAAACACTGTTTGCAATAAACGAAACACCCCATGGCAGCAGATATAATGATTTTATGGCTAGGTTCTCTTGATATGTAGATCAATGGTGTTCTTTTGTTCGCTATAACGCCTCAGATGTCCTGTTGCTCTTGGAAGTCACGCTCCCGAGTCTGACACATCTGTGTGTCACCAGTTAGATGCATGTCACTTTTTGATCTTAACCTCACCCTGCATGAAAACAAATCATCTTCTTGTGGACTCGATGGCTCACTAAAATGCACAACAGAAGCTAATAACAGAAACATCCAAAGGGTGGTGTGTGCATACATGTTACGCTCATTTGCAGACATTGGGATGGAGGAAGGCTTCATAAAGTGATGCTATCATAAATATGTCAAGCAACAGGCGAAAAGCCACTTTAACAATTGAGCTCTGCCATTAGTCTCAAGCAAAGGAAGAGGCTGGTTTAAAGTAGGGAGGCGTAGTGCAGGTGTAGCAAAGTTACTGAATCCTCCAGTCAGTCCCGCTGCTATTGGCTCAAGTGATTCATGAAAAAACACATTTTAGTGTGAAAAACTAATTTTGTATTCAATAAAAGTTAGATATCTCACTGCTTGCTCACTGCATGATAACTTGTAGCTCATTAAAAGGGACCTATTTTGCTTTTTCTAATTCTCTGTCATATAAATAATGTTACAGTGTTGGATGTTCATATCAAACATGGCCAAAGTTTCCATTAATGAGGGAAACGTACAGTACAGGCCAAAAGTTTGGACACACCTTCTCATTCAATGTGTTTTCTTTATTTTCATGACTATTTACATTGTAGATTCTCAGTGAAGGCATCAAAACTATGAATGAACACATGTGGAGTTATGTACTTAACAAAAAAAGGTGAAATAACTGAAAACATGTTTTATATTCTAGTTTCTTCAAAATAGCCACCCTTTGCTCTGATTACTGCTTTGCACACTCTTGGCATTCTCTCCATGAGCTTCAAGAGGTAGTCACCTGAAATGGTTTTCCAACAGTCTTGAAGGAGTTCCCAGAGGTGTTTAGCACTTGTTGGCCCCTTTGCCTTCACTCTGCGGTCCAGCTCACCCCAAACCATCTCGATTGGGTTCAGGTCCGGTGACTGTGGAGGCCAGGTCATCTGCCGCAGCACTCCATCACTCTCCTTCTTGGTCAAATAGCCCTTACACAGCCTGGAGGTGTGTTTGGGGTCATTGTCCTGTTGAAAAATAAATGATCGTCCAACTAAACGCAAACCGGATGAGATGGCATGTCGCTGCAGGATGCTGTGGTAGCCATGCTGGTTCAGTGTGCCTTCAATTTTGAATAAATCCCCAACAGTGTCACCAGCAAAACACCCCCACACCATCACACCTCCTCCTGGCATGTGGAATCCATCCGTTCACCTTTTCTGCGTCTCACAAAGACACGGCGGTTGGAACCAAAGATCTCAAATTTGGACTCATCAGACCAAAGCACAGATTTCCACTGGTCTAATGTCCATTCCTTGTGTTTCTTGGCCCAAACAAATCTCTTCTGCTTGTTGCCTCTCCTTAGCAGTGGTTTCCTAGCAGCTATTTGACCATGAAGGCCTGATTTGCAGTCTCCTCTTAACAGTTGTTCTAGAGATGGGTCTGCTGCTAGAACTCTGTGTGGCATTCATCTGGTCTCTGATCTGAGCTGCTGTTAACTTGCGATTTCTGAGGCTGGTGACTCGGATGAACTTATCCTCAGAAGCAGAGGTGACTCTTGGTCTTCCTTTCCTGGGTCGGTCCTCATGTGTGCCAGTTTTGTTGTAGCGCTTGATGGTTTTTGCGACTCCACTTGGGGACACATTTAAAGTTTTTGCAATTTTCCGGACTGACTGACCTTCATTTCTTAAAGTAATGATGGCCACTCGTTTTTCTTTAGTTAGCTGATTGGTTCTTGCCATAATATGAATTTTAACAGTTGTCCAATAGGGCTGTCGGCTGTGTATGAACCTGACTTCTGCACAACACAACTGATGGTCCCAACCCCATTGATAAAGCAAGAAATTCCACTAATTAACCCTGATAAGGCACACCTGTGAAGTGGAAACCATTTCAGGTGACTACCTCTTGAAGCTCATGGAGAGAATGCCAAGAGTGTGCAAAGCAGTAATCAGAGCAAAGGGTGGCTATTTTGAAGAAACTAGAATATAAAACATGTTTTCAGTTATTTCACCTTTTTTGTTAAGTACATAACTCCACATGTGTTCATTCATAGTTTTGATGCCTTCAGTGAGAATCTACAATGTAAATAGTCATGAAAATAAAGAAAACGCATTGAATGAGAAGGTGTGTCCAAACTTTTGGCCTGTACTGTACTGTATTTATAGGTAATCCTTGTGAGCTAAAACCTCAGGCCTCAGACTGTTCTGTTGCCAATGTTTTTTTCTACTTTTGAGACGAGCTGATGTCAGCTTGTGACAGATTACTTAACAAGGTCATCTGCTCCAGGCACGCTACACACACAAGTGTTTATATTACATACACTGCTACATGTAGCTACATGCTAATGTCAAGGAAACATGTAATCTTGGTTGCCAATGTTGAAAATTTCTACCCAGTTTTGGATCATATACCTGCTGGAACATATTGGTTCAGAAGCTTTACTGATTTTTCACGGTACAAAGTGCAGCTACACTTTGTTATAGTCATTCCCCGGCTGCGAGTACACTGCTACATGTAGCTACATGCTAACACCAGGGAAACACGTAATCCTCGTTGCCAAGGTTGTTATTTCTCCTATGATTTCAAATCATATTTTTCCCAGAACATGCCACTTTGTGAAGTTTTAGGATTAAAAGCTTTTATTGGTGATTTTTCATGGTAGGAAGTGCCACAACAGTACCGTTACAGTCACTGCTTGACTAGTCATTGACTAGACATTGACTAGTCAATGACTAGTCAGAGCAGACTGGGCTTCTTTGAGAGGCCTTCTTAAAGAGACAGGCACTAAGACTGAGCCTCCTCAGACAAAGGGTGAATACAGTTGTTTCAGCACAGACAGTATAAGGAAAATATTTTTTTTTTCATTAAAGCATGTAAACATGTTCTAGTAGAAACCCAAGACACAAGTATGAACCTGAAAGTGAGCATAGGTCTCCTTTGAATGTGTTAATGTGTGCGTAATTGCAGGTAATAAACATTTATATATGTGCTCAACAGCAACTTGCCTCAGGGCAACTTGTGCTTTATTTAAATAATATCTCTCCCATTGCAATAGAGCAACGGAGGATGCCCCAGGTAGCAGGATTACCTGGGGTTTGCTGGGGAGTCCGATCAATGCTGCAGGTGGAGGGGAGGCAGAACTGGATCCCTGAAAACAAGGGAGTGTGGTGGATATTCAGAAAAGTGGGCATTTCTGCCCAAACATTAAGTTCAACATCCTGGGAGTAACTGCAGGCTAGGATCATCCTGCACAGTCAGACGTATAGCAAAATCACAACAAAGAATAAACTAAGACACTGCTCCTGAAAAAAATGGCTTCAATATAGAGGCACACTGACTAGGAAGTCCATGCTTCAGCAAAGCACCATGATCAGAGAGTGACAACTGCAATTTTGTACATGTGCATATTAAGTAATCAGAACTCATACAGTTTTATTTTTGTTATCTTTAAATATTTACCAGGATTATGCATCTCCACAAATAAGATGACCAAATGTATGAAAGAGATTCCAACAACCATTTTTAATGAAATGAAAGCTGACTCGTGTCCAGGTCTTGTGTACTTCCACGGTTCAGGAGTGGGTACAGTTGCAGATGTTCTTCTTGTGATCCACACAAAGGAGGGATCAATCGATATTATCAACCTGGTATGAGATGAGATTTCTTTCATCAGTTCAAGTTAAATGTGGCTGATATGTTCTAGATACCAGTATGCCACCTTAATGAAGACATTTGTGAGTTATAGTAAAGTAAAAATGCATCGTCATATCTGATTGATTTCATTTTTTGATTCAGTATTTTAAATGTCATCTAATAACTTCTTCTGTCCAATCCCTCTTCTCAGCCTCCTAATTACTTTGCCTCTGATTTTTAGTCATTCTGCCTTAGATAAAGAAGACTTAATCTTAAATCATGAAAAGAAAAATCTGTTATAAACTGCTAACAATGGATACAACTGCTCTACATGAGTTCAAATGATAATTCATATACGTTCTCCCCATATAATATATGTGGCAAGTGCTTGGTGAAGTGAAAGATTATATTCATAATCATAATATTTGGTGTTGTTTAACCTTGTAATTGGAGAATGTTTCTGCAAAGGTTAGCACCCTATTATGCTCCCTTAAGCTGTTTGACGTTCACATAATTATTTGAATTGCTTTTTGTATACATCTACTTTCATGTATTGTGAGCTGCAGTAGAAGAGTTCACGCATCTAGCATGCCATTGAGGTTACTGAATTCAGATGTAAAGCCTTTTAATAATGTAACAGTAAATCTTGTGATCTAAACAACACAAGGTCGGCCTGCGTGTCTAGTTTTCTCTGCAAATTATCTTCAATTAAGCAAACATTTCACAGCTACTCAGCAGCATCATTCTCTTTGTTCCAAAGTTCACAGGAGGAAAAGAGCCTGTTATTATATGCCAGTATAGTTGGTTATTGCATGACTGAATCCTGAAGCAGATTATTTGCATTATAGCTTATGAATAAACAAAATGTCACTGCAGTACAGGGTAAATTATGTGCTACTTTTAGATAACAATTTTGCAAATGAAAAGTCAAACATGGAAGGGGTCCAGGGAGGAAAAGAGTGGCGAGTTCGATGCCGGTGAAATGAGCAAAATGAATACAACAGTACAACCTAATTAACTTCCCGACCCTTTGAAAACCTTTTAGATTCAGTCAATTTAGCAAACTTTCATAAAGTGCTCTGCACACATTCAATTTAAAACAACACACAGGAAAATCCTTTTTCTGGCAGCTCACTGATGTTCAGCTGAAAGATTCTTTCTGTTCCAGCGCACTTTATTAGAGCACAGACTTCAGTGGGCGATTCCATATAGAGCCCATTAATTGGACAGATAGCACAGATATATCTTGTGATTTGCCTGGCTTTTTAGCTGTTCGTTGCTGGTAACAGAATTATGCGTCTTCTGTGGTATGTAGGCTCCTTTCATTGCACTGAATATCAAAATGAAACAATGAACAGAACCAAATACTTACAATGAGGCACTGAATATGAAATGCACAAATACTGAGGCCAACTGTCATGCACCATTACAACATCATCTTCATCATTCAGGGTCACACATGTTAAAAAATAGCCACATGTTGTACACCTCTTTTCAGGAAGGAACACAATTCAACATGTCATTACACTTAATACATTCTCAGTCTTTGATTCCTGAGCATTGAGATGATATCTTACAGTTAAAATTACAATATCACCTCTCAACAAGGCCGGTTATTACTATGGTCAGATTAATGAACAAATTTAGTTGATTGATTGTGATTTTTTTATAGTTATTGTCCAGAAAAGATGTGTGTATAGACTGTATATAAAGACGGACAACGTGTTTCCACTTCCTCCCACTCTACAAAAAAGAAGCCAAAATATCTCGATCCATCCTGCACAGGTGACGTCATTTGGAGCCAGAGTCTGTGCAGCAGCAATTGGGGAGTGGAGTCATGGTATCAAGTTCCCGCCCATACTGTACGACCCACTGCAAGCAGCTCCACTGATTGTGAGCACACCAATCGACATGACATCACACCCCCATTTTATAGCATCAAATAACTAATTAAAACCAAACTTATAAGGAAATGAACATTTGAATATGCATCATGATAAGTACTACCTAAAAAGACAGAAACCATCTTTGTTTTTTTTTATTTGATTTGAAATTTTTTGTTTGGCTCATGTCCTTTACGCTAAAATAGAAGGGGGCAAGGTTGATGACCTATAATACAGCCAGCCACCAGGGGGTGATCAAGATGTTTTGGGTTCACTTTTGGGGAGATCCAACGTATCCTAATACAATGGTTTGCATCTTACAAAAATGTACATACAGTGGTTTGTATGATATGTAATGATTAAGCACCTCACAGATAGCATTGTCATGTTACATACATGTAAAGTTACCTACATAATGTAAAGTTATGCACTTAACTTAAAGTTACAAATGCAAAGTTGCGTAGGCTAGGTTTAGGGAAAGGAAAATGGTGACAATGTACCTTAAAATATCTTAAAGTTCACTTCGTTTCACACTGTTTTAACACCGGTCTTCTGGGGGAAAGTTCTGTGTTGTTTGACACATCCTTTACCCCAATCTGCCTTCATACGCAGACTTTCACGCTTTATACTTGTTCCTTCTCCTGTCAGCACATTGGTTACATGTTCACAGCTTTCCCAATTACTTGGGTTATACAGAAATTACTGGCTCATGATTACATGTGTCATACACAAATTGTGATGCATTACGTTTTGTAGGTGTACCTACTAACAGTGCATAAGAACAGTCTGGGAGATGTCATGCCATCCATCCTTATATACAGTCATTGGTTTATGTGCTGTATGTTTGGTAGCAAAGTGTATGTGCATGTAGGTTACATGAGACTGTGTGTACATAGAGGCTACATACCATAACTGTACTGGTTTGTAATCATATTTAAGCGTGATTTAAAATAATGCGAGTTACTTTCTATGATCTATTAACAGTACAGTATTCCAGCTCAGTCTAGGATTGTGCAAACATCATTCCACAGTATCATGTCCTTTTTCTTTATACCTGCAGAGTCCATCCAACAGCTCACATAGTAAACAGTATGTCCTTATAGTTATATGATAACTGCGAAGATTTACTTCACTCCACTCTAGAGTGACAATAAACAGAGAGCTCAAAATAAGTCAAGGAAAGGAAGGTTTCCATCATCATTGCAAGGACTGTCAGGCCGATACATTAGGCCATCTTGTCCGGAGTCTATGACAGAGCTCTGAAAGAGTCTCATAAAATAGATATGTAAAATGTCTGATGTAATACACTGATTGAACAAGAACATTCATTACTAGTGTATCCAATGATTAAAAAAGGCAGTACTGTCCTGGAAGATAATTCACATCAGTGGTGACAACAGCTTCAGAATAGTTCATACTGCTTTTGATAAATGTTTTTGAAGCATAGTTGTTCAATAAATTTGTCACCACCAAGGGTTCACCACATTCTTGCAGTATGGTGCATTCCTTAAATTATGGTTTCTTGCTGCTACCAATGCAGTCTTTTTTTCCTGGAATATTACTGCAGGTTTGTGTATGAGGAAGTCCTTACTTTGAATGCCAATGCTCACATGACATTTAGATCTGCACATTGCTCTACAGTACACTGGCAGCTACGAACTGTGAGCTATAAATATACTTTGAGCTACATTTTGTCTGCTGAGAATGAGGTATGAGCTCACAGAGTGAGGGACACGTATGTGATTTCTGCACTGTTGTACTCGTATCTCCCGCTCCAGAGTTCCACGCTGGCACTCCTGCGCATTGATTCTTGCCTCTGGCCCCTCCTCTGCCACCTGCACCACAAAAAGGCCTGTTCACTTGAGGACCTCTCCAGACTACCTGGGGTCTCTTCTTCCACAACTTCCCTATATTCTTGGGATACAACCACACACTCCAAGGTTTCTGTAATCATTTCATCTTGCTCCATGGGTGCCAGGTCCTCTGAGGGTATATCTTCGAAATCTGGTGGTGATGGATCTGTATCTGGTGGAAGAGGATCTGGGCCTGGACTTGTGGGCCCAAAGTCCATTTCGAGTGATGTATCAGGAGATACTGAACTAGGAGGGGATATTGTGACAGTGACTTGTGGTAGTGAAATTTCTGAGGCTACATCCTGAGGCATGTGAGCTAAGCGGTACTCCATAGCTGGATCCAAACAGACAGATTCTGTTGACTGTGAAGGATCCGAGGGACACACTGTTGCAGTGTCAACAGTGGGTAGAGATGAACTTGGACAATCTGATTGGTAGAAGGGTGGATCTAAATCCTCTGTATTAGATGGAGAGTCAACACTCAGGTCAAATGGCTCTGGTTCAGGGTCCATGAACACTGAGTCAAGATCATCTTGATCTAGGGAAGTCAGCATGACTAAGTCAAAATGGACCAAATCGGCATGATAAATTGGGGTGGTATCAAGTGGTTCAGGAAGGGGTGGCCACTCCGAGTCTTGGGACTCTGGTTCAGTGTTGGGCTGAGTTTCTAAAGAACTGGTGGCAGAGACTGATGTAATTTCCTCTGGGGGATGGTCAGACGGATAATCTGGAAAGGTGACAATGGGATCTGGACTTGCGTCACTGTCTGTTGGACTTGTAGGAGAATCTCTGTCAAGGTATTCTGACACCACAATAGATGGACATATGATGTCAGTCTCTACATTACATGGTGTAACAGTATCAAGATCAATTGTGTGTACATCACAGACTGAGACTGGGTCCTGACTAATGGGGTTGGACGAGGACACCATGGGTAGGTCTGAGGGTTTTGATTCTAATTCTGATGGGTCTGCAGGATCTGGGTTTTCTAATTCTGAACATGGTAAAGACACAGCAGTGGGGTCTTGAGATTCTGGATCTGGCTTTTCCACAATGACAGGATCTGGAGACTCTAAATCTGAATCATAACCAGGTTCATCAGGTGGAGACACAGTAACTACAGGAACTGGATATGGCAGCTGTATCTTATCCCTTTCAATTAGTTCTGCGTCTGGGGATTTCATGTCATCAGGGTGAGATGGTTCAGTATCTGAAAGGGACTCATTAGCTGGGCCTATATTTATTAGCTGTGGAGAGACTGCCATTTCTTGTTCCTTTGTCACTAAATCCTGAGGGCTCTTCAGGGCTGCTTCTGAGGAAACTGGCACTGTATCATGAGTGGCGTGTGGCTCATTAGTGACCACGTCAGATGATCTCACATTTGCATGGTCTGGTAGTTCTGATTCTGGTTTAGCTATAGTGGTCAGAGCAGTCACATCACATGGCTCTGATTCGGTTGCTCTAACAGAGCCTGGAAGAATTGGATCCAAAGAAAGTGGTATGGCGCTCTCCACATACATTGACTGTGGACAGGCAAGAATGCTTGGGTCCATCGAGAGCTGTTTTGGCAGATTTCGGCGGGCGCCTTTCTTGTCCTCCTTCTCCTCTGGACAATTGACAGCTGCATCTGCAGTGCTTTGCCGGACCAGGACCTTGCTTCTGGCCTGGGTTCCCACAGACACTTTTGATATTTGGGGTTTCTTCTCTCTGGCTCCCCCAGTGCTGCCATCTGCTGAGGCTCCAAGCCCTCCCGCCCCTTCCCCTTCCCCTACCCTTTCCCCTACCCCTACCCCTATCCCTGCCCCTGTTCCCGTTCCCGGCCTTGGTCCTGTCCCTGTCCCTGCCCCAGCCCCTGCCCCTGCTGTTGCCCCTGCCCCAGCCCCTCCACTTAAACCTACCCCAGCTCCAGCAGCCATGTTGGCACCTTGAGGAGACCATGTGTTATAATGCTGCGTGAAGGTGTTGAAATTACTGTTGAAAGCACGAAGCTCTTTACAGAGGTCCCTCCTTAGATCAGCCAGCTCTCGACGCATGGCCGAGACCTCTTCCTTCCACTGCATGCTGATAGCTGCAGCCAAGGTAGCTGACTCTTTGATACTGGCCTGGATGGCTTTTGGTGATGGCCGTTCTGGGGCACTAGATCTGGGGGATCTGAAGAGGCTTGGAGAAACAGGCGGTCCAGAAAGAGGTTTGGCTTTAGCTCCCATGTTTTCTTGTTGATAAAGCCTTTCTCTTCTGATGGGGCAGCCTAGATCATCATGAGCCAAAGGGGCCGTGTCTGCCATATCCTCAAGTACACTGGCCTGGTCGGGTAAACAAGAGTCTTCCTGCACATAATTTCTGTCTGGAAGACAAATATAAATACGTATCTGTAATATGGCCACAGGTGTGAGCAGCTGGAGAGAATGTGCTTTCTTATTGCCACAAAGCAGTAACATCAAATCATGCACTGAATGTCATGAGTCAAAATAAGATAATAGAAATCTACAACTAAACGCTAACCTTATGATTATTGCCCCAATTCATTCATTTGTATACCGTAGATGTGTATTGAAGAATTTTATTCTAGAATTTTAATAATCTGCAACATTATTATACATTACAGTGTTGAAAACCAGTGTAACACTGGGAAAAGAACTCCCATTTTGACTCATTTTTGTTAATGGTTTACACTGCCTTCTCAATCTTAATTTGTAGCATGCATTCTTCACATCTTTTCAATGCACAAAGCTGAAACTTATAGCTCCCGGAACACATCACAGAGAATGGACAATATTTCTAATAAATGAGGTGTAAGAACAATCCTTGCATGCTCGTCTGCTTTCAGTCGAGGTAAAGAAATGTGTACTTTGTGCAATGAAAAGAGGCAAAGATGAGCAAAGCTTCCAAACCATTTCCCATTAATCAGGAAGTATTGTATGAACCCTATTGAAAAAGTGAGGTCCAGTTTGACAAATTGAATCGAAGCACCAATTGCCCCATGTCCAAGATAGAGGCAAGTCTATCACATACAAAACTCTGTATCCTAAAAATGCAAAGATATTTGAGTTTACTGAGAAAGCAGTGTAAGCAAACATTTATAGGTATGAAGAAATGATCATAAGCACAGCTCCAGATGGCCACACCTCTAACCCTCCCTATTATTGTCCAACTGATGGTGTTTGTTCGTGAATCTAATGTGAGAAGAGGTGGGATCCGCTCAGACCTCTCCTCCGGACACTTTTTCTTCTTTTCTTCCAACATTCTTCATCTGTACAAAGACGTATCATTTCCTCTGTGAAGCCAGCAATCACGGGAATTGTTGAAACCACCAGCAGCTCACAATTTATAATCAAGGCTCAGTATCAGAAATGAATGCACGTGTCAGCCGAGTAGCTTTAGATTTATTATAACAACTTTGCATATGTGATATATTTGACTAAGCAGTGTGACAATTTGTTACTGGCATATTCATTGTCAGCTTTAGATTATTCATTGTCCAGGTCAAGACACAATAATGTGCACTTCTGTAATGCGATCTCATTGTGTGTAAACATGAGCTTTGCAATGTGACAAAATAATCTGTGTGAAGTGAACAACTCGTGGTCGAAGAAACTTCATAGTATACGCTGTGATATGTAGGTGTAAACTGGGTTTACAATTAAACAATGCATACGTCCATTTCATAATTTCTTTGCCCAGTTCGCAATAAAGCTGTGAGTACGTTGACAAGTGTCACCCTGTGGCACCATAAAGACAATCAGATTTCCAAAATGTAGCGGAAAAAGCAGTCATGTCCCTATCAGACAATTTCCATTTGTGATTTTCAATAGGGTTCATAGCTTTACTCTCTGATGCATCCAGTGGATGAGCAGATGAAGCACTGTATCCAAAATACAGTAGGATGAACTAGCACAGCTCACAAGTGGTAGCTACGGTAATCATATGTCCATCAAAAACAATGGAAACATACAAGAGTGATTCATGCAAAGATATGAAGCTGTTTGACAGTACAACCAGTTTGCACTAACTGTTCTATATTCATCCATTAGCACACGTTGATGCCAAATGTAAGCTTCTGGTGTCAATTTGTAAAGAACAAAGGAAAATACCAACATCCAGGATGTCACACATTGTATGGTGCAAATCAATTTTATGTCCAGTTGCTCTTACCTGTGGTAGACCTGATGGTGGAGGTAACAGTGGAGGCCATGGGTGGGATGCACTCATCGTCTTGGGAGTAGCCAGCCTGGATGGCACGCAGATAGCTGTGACTCCGGGTCCTGAAGCAGCCGGGCAGGTCCAAAGCCTCCATGGCCTGGGATTCCACCTCACTGAACACTGACTCGCACACCGATTCAAACTGGCCGTTTATTTCTGTTTCACTCACCTGTGAGAAACACAAGCTATGAGTGTGCCGTCTACGTTGATAAGCAAGTGAGGATACATTTTTGTTTATCTGGAGAAATTAATTGCTTGGTTGTTAAACCTGACAGTGTGTACTCTGACAATTTCCCTTAAAATAAAAACAGGGCTAAAATCCAACAAGTGCACATTTTAATAAGCAAAAGACAGCAGAGAGATCAATAAAAATGCGTTTTTATAATGTCACAAAATTGTTTTTTTTTTTTGAGTGCTGCCTGAAAATTGTTCTGTCATATTTCCACACAGATAGATAAACTGTAGGCGATTTCCTTTTATTGCAGTAGCACTTAGTTTGTGTGAATACAACCAAACAGCATGATGTAAATTTTCATGAAAACAAGATCATACTGTGCCGGAATGTCTGCTGTGAAAAATTTGTTGTTGATGTTGATCAGAAATATTTCTGCTTGTATGTATTTTGCAAAGTCTTTGATACTGACTTGTTCCAAATGTTTGTTTACTGAGTAGAAATTGTTTGATGGCTATCACTCCACCCCCATTTGGCAATATCAAGAATCAAAGATAAACATCTTGTTCTATAGGGATTTTGAATTAGTAGGAGTTTAGTTGAGCTTTTAAGACTCTGAGCAAATCAGTATACCTCTCTTTTAAGAGGGAGATGAATATCTCAGCCACCCCCGTTGGAGTCTTTTAATCTATCCAGATAAACAATGTGCAATGAACTGTCATATAAAATAAGTGTAAGTAAAATAAAGACAGGAAAAAAAAGGATGTGCGGCTTCTAAGAAACAACAACTAAATGATATACAATTCAAGAGTCACAGTGAGAGTTAAAACTATGTTTGGACAGCCATGCTCTTAAACTGGGGTTTTAAATTAACAACCTTGTGGTGAAATTCATTTCACTGGAGACTCCCTGGGACATCCTCAGGGTCCCTCAGCGGCCCCCAGTGTACGTACCACTGCACTCCAGCACACAGATATGAAAAACTTTCCTAATTGAAAGGATGCAGACTCACCTGACTCACTTGGCTAACACAGCTAGCCTGACTGAGGGTGCTGACTGCCCGCATATAGCTCTGGTTCCTGGAGCGAAACTTGGGAGAGTTGTAGTTGGCAGAGGGGTCCAGGGCAATGCTTGGATGCATGTCCCTGGTGGCTTGCAAGTGGTAGCTCTGACTGAACAGAGAGAGAAAAGGAAAGGAAAAGCATGAAGGGAATGGGAATACAGCCACAGTGAAGATTTCTTTAGCAAGTCAATTAAATGTAATTTAACTAATAACCAAAGCAGTTTGACCAGTGGCTACAGGTGTAACATGATGACAAAAACAATTAAGTGTTATCAAAGGTAGCGGGCCTCCTCTGGGCAGCCTGAACTTGAGAGGGAGACTGGTTATGACATTGTGTCTCCAAAGACAGGAGCCTCGCTCTCTTTCTGTTTCTCTCCCCCACTACATAGACGTGTTCACCTGCGTCCTTAAAAAGGCAGTTCGATTTCTGTTGTGCTGAAACATCTAATCAATGCTTGGAAATGAGGGAAATGCAAATCAGGAGCTAGTTAGTGAGCAAGCACTTCAGAGAGCACTTCGGGGTCACCCAGGTAAATTAAATGTGCTACCCCAGCAGAGCAAGAGGGATGTTCAGAAACCCAAGCCTGGTGTGAAATCTGCTGGAGAGAACATGGAGGCAGAGAGAAAAGAAAAACAAAAACATGGAAGAAGAAAAGGCGCTTTAAGTAAACTAGAGAATACTATGTGAGTCACATTAGGAATACCAAAGTGAGGTTCCCTCTGCCAGATCCATTTCTAATGGCAGGCAGGGATGAGTAAGCAGTTTCTGGGCTTTTTATAGAGATAAACACTGGTGTTTGGCAGCGAGGAAAATGCCAGTGTGATTAAAAGTCCCCCAATCCATCTTGTCATGCCGTAGCAAGGCTGTGTGTGTTTGCAAAGTAATATCAACCTTCTAAGCATCCAAAGGTGTCCTAGGGCAGAAACATCCAGAGATTAAGTCTGAATGAAGTGGTAAAAGTTAAGATGCTGTAAATGGGGAAGAAGCATGCTGGTGCAATGTGTATCAGTGAATCAAATCATATCTACGTATATTGCTTCAAAGTGCCTTGTGCTTTGCCAGTATGAGCAGGTTGCCCCAGGTGACCTCTCATTGACTGGTTTTGAGTGTTTGCTCTGTGAGGCGCCCATATTGGGTATGTCAGCAGGGCAGCGAGCCAGCTGGCTCCGACGTCTGACCACTGCAACATGGCAGCAACAGAGAGGTAAGGGGAGGGGAGGCGCTGAGCCTGTATTCACCTTAAGTCTGCAGCAAAATTGGTGATGTAGTTACGCATGTCACTGTTGATTTTATCCAGGCGGTAAGAGCTGTGGGTAGAGAAGAAAACAGAGTTACTGGATCCCACAAGTGGGAGTTGGATGGATGTGACGTCACTGGGCACAAGTCCAATGGAACTGGCTCTGTATGGGATTTGTGGTGAGTTAAATGTTTGCTTGGGCGATTTCACCAAAGTGCTGCAAACATTAGGGTGATACAATATGACCAACATGGCCTTCGAGCAATGATAAGAGTGGGAGAATGTTGAAGGTACATCTATTTGGAAAACAGAATTGCCTGGTCATGGCAATATCTTCATAATGAAACATGTAGACACACAAGCAATGTAATGACATATTTGGAATATGCTTAAACAGAACATTAAGCTGACCTCATTAATACTGCTGCAACAATTCAAAGGTTTAATTGCTAATCTTTTGATCATAATTTTTTTTTGTTTTAATTGATATTAGTCGAAGTGAAATGTGCCAAATATGAGGAGAAATGTTCACTTTCTCATAAAACTTCTTTAGTTTGGGGCCCTGAACATTTTCAGAAATGGAGCTGTTGCAAAAACACCTCATGGTGGTGATGGCAGCCATTTTACTTTCTGCCATAACCTAATTCTGTATTTAGCAACATATCTCCTGAACCAAACATGATAACACAGAAAAGGTGAAGTCTCGTCCTATGTTTTAAAGGTCAAGGATTACAGTGATACCATGTACAACAATGGTGAATGGTAATGGTGAATTAATTGACGTCAGAGGGAAACTACAGTATCTTAGAACCCAGGCTCAACTTTTTAACATCATGTCTGTTGCATGCACGTTGTGTAGGATATTACAAGCTTTATCTTTTTATCATTAGCCCTGTCAGTGACTGTAAAGAACACAACAATATTTAATGTGAGTTTAGCAACTTGGCTTATAAAGAATGTGTCAAACACAAACCTAACTGTAATAATCTGTAATAGTAAAGGATAAAATGTATTTCAGAAACATGCCTATTTGTTGTCTTTGTTGTTGAACCTATCCCCTGTCTCCTTCACAGTCTCCTCCACATTGCCAAAGAGATGTGCAATTTGAGAAGGTTTTGTTTTGCATTCGCAATGTTCCCAGCAGCCTTCCTTATAGCCACAACATAGTAGTTCAAGGATGGACTGGCTTGCCTGTGGAAGAGTTGCTTGGGTCCATCCAACCCCAGTCTGTTGTAGATGGCATAATTGGTACCACCTCAAGCACTTTTCCTCAACAGTGCCCTGATACACTGCTCTTGGCCATTGACTGTGTAAAATAATAGACATAAGGGCATAAATCACCTATTTTGTGTAATCATGTTTGGTTCAGGACAAAGGATGCAAAATACATAATTTGTTTATGGTGGAAAATAAAATGGCCGCCATGAGGCATTATCATGATGGGTCAATTTCTGGAAATGTATGAGCATCAGGGTTCATGCCTTTATGAAAAAGGGAACATTATTTCCACATATCACCGAGACTATATCGCCATGTATTATTGCTTTTTGAGTTTAGTTGTGTTTGTATTTACTGTATGTACCTTGGCACCATTGAAAATGGGGGTTATCCCTCAATGTTTTCTGAGGTTTTTAAATAAAATAAATGAATGAATAAATGAGGAGTGTATGATGAGTTTTGTCACAGGGTGGGTGCACACACACACGGTCTGCCAGCTTTAACCAAAAGTTATTACAAAGCACTTGATGACGAAATGCAGCCCACTAAAACAATTACACTACATCATAAAATACACATTTTTTCCCTGTGTGACTAATTAGATTTGCTTAATTGAGCCAAATGAGAATTAAAAAACCCTACCTAACATCCTTCCCTGAGTAATGAAACTTAGTCAAGCTTTTTAGCTGACAAGATCAGATACAAGTGCACCGGCTGAGGCACATCTGAGGCATACTTCATCCATCCCTGCCTGTAGAGATGTCTATTATCACCATTTGAGTGAAGGGAGGCTGTTTTGAGAACGCTGGCCCTTTATCAAATCACGCCAGAACAAATTTCCTCTAATGTTTCTGATTGGTGCTAATGCACCTCCATTGTTGGCCAATATTAAAGCAAGGGATGATGGGAATCTCACACTTCCTTCCTTTCACTCTGCCAGTGCCTTTCTGTGGTTAAACAAAGCCCCGGCCTTGACAGCTGCTGTTGTGTGCTAATTCCAGAGGAGAAAGGTTGAAAGTAAAGCATTTGATTGAACGGTAGATACAAACAGAACAGGGACAAAGGACGGTTTGAAGCATGAAAAAAAAGGTTGCTGCAGGAGAGAAGATTTGGCAAGAAGGGTTAACGTTAAGTATAAAAAAACATAAACTTGAGAGCAAGTGGATAAGACTTGGAGGAAATATATCTGCTCGTCCAGAATGTGGAAATCAGATCTATGTATACTTTAGACAAACAAAATGCACTGCATGATGACCACATCTTCCCAAAAGTTCCGAGTGGTTCCCAGTTGGGTAGAAGATAACAAGTGGAGTGAATCTCATCTTGGTAAGGAAACCCTGAAGAAGGGAATATATGAAAAGAATATTGTATGTTCTGCTCAGACCATGGTCCAAAAGATCAATATAGCAGTTGATATCTGTTTGAATGAGACAATAGGTAGCAGGAGACAAAAACGTTCAACCTTTGACATAGTATTAAAGAAATATTTTACTGCTATAAAGAAGATCTTTCATAAAACCAGGCTGTCTATGCAGTAGAGAAACGCAAATACTTTTGAAGTTGTTGCTACATTAGCAGAAAACAAGAGAAAAAGGGCTATGGCATTTGTTTTTGCTCAACTGGTTGAAAACCTACAATTAACAGAACTCACTGCGCCGCACCGGACCAATAAACACTCCTGCTGGTGGGTGACGTTATGCAAACTCGTCTGTTTTGACATAGGAAACAATATGGCACCTGACTAGTAACAAACAGGCTCATATTACAGGTAAACAGTTGGTTAGAATTTGTTTCTGAAAACATTTGAGGCGAGAAAAGGCATTGCAGTAACAGAATCTTGGTTAATATTTTATCATCACTGCTTACTGTTTGATCTCAGTATTTTCAGCCTCCTTTCTACAACAGAGGAAACAGAATGGCAAACACTTCCTGTTCACAGATTCTAATATTACAGCCAAACAGTGCACTGAAATGTATTTCTTAGGACATTTGAGGCGAGAAGTAGGCAATGCAGTAACAAAATCTTAGGTTCATATTTGATAATCACAGCCTACTGTTTGATTTTTAGTCTCCGTTTTTACAGGATACAAAGTGGTACCCCTAGGACACAGAATGGCACCTACTTCCTGTTCACAGATTCTCATATTACAGCCAAACAGTGCACTAAAATATATTTCTAAGGACATTTTAGGGGAGAAACAGGCACTATATTAACAGAATCTTGGTTCATATTTGATCCGCACTGCTTCGTTTTACTGTTGACCTGAGTTTAAAAGAGACAGGATAGATAGAGGGGGTCTCTCTCTCTCAATCCGCTTCAACACTCTTTGCGAAAATGCGGACGTACAATCTGTGGTCCAAGCAACAGCCATAAAGCCAGCAAAAATCCAAATTTGAGCTGGGAGATAAGCAGGAGATCTGGGTGCTGGTAAGATGGCGGGAAGTTTACCACAGTTTATTAACACATATGACCCACACTGTTATGATACAAAGCTGGTTGAACATTGGGAAAGTGTTTCTTTAAGTGTTACATCCATAATGGCAGTTTAAAGTGTTGGGAATAAGCCTTCACAACAGAAAAGTGGGTTAACTATGCACGACACGTCCCACACAGCCACAAAACAATGCATTGGAATTCTGCTTTGACCTTGAGATCTGAGGGAAAAATGCTCATACCCAATGCTATCTGAATGAGTAATTACATTATGTCGAATCAGGAATTATCGAATGCTTTGCCAGTGTTAACTCTGATTAATTATGGTGCCTCCAGAAGCTAATCGTGGACAGGGGGCAAACAAATGTGAGTTATTTTAGAAACTGACAAAAATGGGTGGGATTGGCTCACGGTGTATAGACACCGGGCCAAAGTCATTTAAAGAGAAGTTAAGTTGCCGGAGATGGATGTTAATTGTTGATGTTCTTCTGTGCATATGCGTCAATGCAACCTGAGACATGACATATCATTACTGACTCAGTTACTCATTATGCTAATGGATAATAGTGAAACTTGCCACATGTCATTCAGTTCCCATCATCGTTAATATATCTTTAAACATCTTTGGCAGGTCCCCCCCCCCCCCAAAAAAAAAACTGATTCATATTCAATTTATCATAGCTGTCGGCTCTGCAGCTCACAGGACGCACAGGACCCCAGGGTGAAGTTGTAATGAAAGGAAGGGGGGGATGGGGGTGTGAATGATTATTAATTAAAACAATCATTGACATCTAACTTTCCCTCTAGTGCACAGGCTGTTCCGGCTCAGTGGGCCCGTGACTGTGATGTATTCTTTATTGGTGAGATGAACAAAGAGGCGATCCCGTCAACCACGAGAGCAACAGAGAGCTCGGAAGAGGGAAAGATGGAGAGAGGTGACACAACCTGACAGCCTGTTCTCACTTTAACATGATTTGCTTCAGGGAGCCGATGCTGTCAAATTTGTGTTTGGCCCATCTGAATGCCCCCGCGGGACATCAAATTGCTACGAGAGCAGAGGAAATCCAACCTGCGCCACGTCTGTCTTGAATCCAATCTAATTCCATCCCAACAAGCCCACGTCTCACGTCACGTAGCATCCGTGGGGCCTTTTATGTGTGGACTTAAAACAGTAACGGATATGGATCACGGCACGATGATGCCAAGAATAAAAAAACACACAAAAAAAGAAACAGAAAATAGACACACTGCTAAACAAATGATGAGAGATTAAGGTGCTCTGCAGACAATCTAACCATAATACACATCTATAATTGCATTGGACATGACTTTTATGTCAACTGTACCCAAATTAAATCTTCTTAAGATCTATAAAAAGTCGAGAATATATTTGTCCAAATGGATGATTTAAAATGTTAAGAGTCTAAAACAACTGTTGTCAGCAACACTGAGTATTTCTTCCCCTGCCGTTTGGTTTCCAGTCCCTTTTGGATTCTTTGGTATAAAACGATGACAGAGCAGGCGGGCTTGCAAACACGAGTGTGCAGTGTACCCTTTCATGTAAGCTGATTTATGGGAATTAAAGTTCAAATAATTCATACAGTCACCTCTTGCTGCACCTCGAAGCTGCCCATGTTTTCAGCTGTAGCAGTATTCAACATAAAGCTCTGTCTACCGCAACAACACTTAATCCCCACAGTATAGCCCCAGTACTCCTAGATTTTTTTTTTGCTTATTTTTACTTACAAATATCACATAACAGAAACATTTACCATCTAATTCACGTGTATTTTTAGGGCTGTCAAAATAACACATTACTTTCGATTTATTAATCACAGAAGAAATAACACTTTTAAAAAATGAATGCTGATTAATGACAGTCCATGGTGCCCTTTGTACCGGTGTATCACTGAAAGCCACAGTGGCTTTATCACATGATGGAGGCAGACAAGACAATGCTGCTAGACCCTGTGAGTGGAACATTTACATTTAAAAAAACGCCCGGATGGAACTGTTGATAGTAGCACTGTTCTCTGCAGTTTCTGCAGTAAGGTATTTTTCGTACCATCGGAGTACTTCAAGCCTGAAATATCACCTCAACACAAAGCATTTAGCAGCGAACCCAGAGGTCCGAGCTAGCACAGCCTCTGATGCTAGCGCTAGCAGCCAGCCTCGTAAAGCCATACTCGACCAGGTGTTTAGATGCAAACTGTGTAAGTCTACAGAAGTGACCGACTAACCAACTCCCTTAGCAAAATGGACTGCAATGGACTGCAAACCAGTTGTGGTGGTAAAGTGGACAACTGTGTCCAAAATCTAGCAGATTTACTACGACACATCTGCCCATTTTTTTTTTTAATACTTCACAGCAGATGTTGATGTATGTGATTAATAAGATTAATTAATCACAGGGCATGTAATGAATTAGATTACTTTTTTAAATTGCATGATGGCCTTATTATTTTTATTACATGATTATAAAGTAATTAAATAGACAGCTTGGCTAGTTAATTGAATTTTATTGACTATTTTAAAATACAGTACAGCTGTTTTATCACGTTGGTGTTAAGTAACTTGGCATTATCGATCCACTTGATGAAGAAGGCTTCCATCACAGGTGCTTTCTTTGTGCACATTTGTTTTCTGTCTTGATAAATAACGGCCATAAGCTTTGAGGAGATTATATTTCCACTGAGGTAAAATGATGTCGTTTTCCCGTCATGATTTAAATGTGCACACAGCAGCATCCTCAGGTAGCCAAATGAAAGCTGACGGGTGACTGCGAGACAAAGTATCACTATCACTAAAGTATTCACTCACTCTACAGCAGGAAACGGCACTTCAAAATAAAAGCTTGTGCTGACTGTACTTCATTAATAAAGCGTGCTTTTTATAAACTTCACACGTTTGAGAGTCACTTGGGGTCTATTCAATATGGACCCACGACCCTCTTTTGGAACCATTGATTTATACAGCATTTGTGTATGAATGATTCTGTCTGAATATAAGCATTTGATCACTGTAAGCGTGGTCACTATGAGAGGTTTCCACTGTACGCTTTTCTCTACTTATTTGTATCGGCCTCACTGCTCTTCTTGTGGTGCTGTAATGCTAAATTTTCCTCCTGTAATCAATAAAATGTGATCTTATCTAATCTTATCTCTTTAATTAGCATTTTAAAGAGTTGTGATTGACTGAGTGGGACATTTTACAGTTGAAACATTTCCTTGTCAGTGTTCTCTGTAATGAAGGCACTGTTTCTAATTTACTTCACACATATCTGTCACCCTTGTATGTCTGTGCTGCAATTTCTTGTTATTCATTGGTCCACGCATACGTCAATACCAATGTATATCTGCCTCTAGCTAATATTGGCTGATATATCGACCCCTGCGCTGCACCAACTCACATTGTTGCGATCAGAAGAAACGGATATGTCAGAGGATGCAAAAACTACAGAAAAATATAACCCATACATTTCCATTTAAATCCAACTGTAAGGAATCCACATTATGGCATTCTTAGAGTGGGTTCAAGTTTAGCATCAGGACCCCTCTGTCAATAGACTCAGAGGCAGGACACACAGCCTTATCCATGCTGGTCAATATCTTCCTTTCAGCAGAGCCCGGCAGACTCTGAGTCTAACCACTGAGAGAGCCATTATTTAAGGGGCCTTGGAGTACAATAACTTCAACAGATAGCCCTTCCTGCTGTTGCATCCTCATAAATCATTCACTGTTTACAGCTATTCAAAATGGATAGCCAGGGGAAGCTTTGCAAGATGTGGGAAAAGGAGCATACCTCACTGTAGGTGCCTCATACATTACTTCATAGTCTGAAGGAGCTGTTAAGAAGGCCAAACGACTGCATTCTCTGTGACAGATATCATTATGATCCTGCCTGATCACAATCCATAACATTCGATCTGTCATTATGTATCCTCAGGGATGAATAACTGGTGTATTACGTAAGTGTGTACAGGTATTGCCTGTGGCCTCTGACTGTAGACGCTGAATATCTCTGCTTCTTCTATCTCCTGTCATCCTGCAGAGAGACGTCACAAACACTCTGCCATAGACGCTCATCATTAATTCTGTTTGTGTGCATACATGTACGTGTTTTCATCAGGGTCAGGTTAACAGTATTAGCAGATCCTGTGGGTGTCGCCCGCTGCGGTTCCCAGCTTCCAGGGAAAATGCTGTTCTGTACGAGAGAGTGGCAATTTAAAAACCTCAGCTGAATGGCAATGAGCACGGGGTCGGTGGCGCGAAGAGTGAGAGACGAGGATATGACAATAAGAGTGAGGGAATCGTCAGCGTTAGTCAACGCGTGTATCGCTGTCTGTTACTGTGACTGTCTGACATAACACACTGCAGCTGTGTGTCTGTTAAGGGGCGACACAACACACTGAGGTCAGACACAAGGTCGTCTTTGCATAATGTCTACAGTTTATGTCAGATGATGGACCTTTGGGCTCGTGCAGACCAGAAGCAGAACAGACACGCAGTGCGATTTATGCAGATTTGCAGCAGGCATATGAGAGAGTTTTTCTACACAGTCCAGCAAACCTTGCTGAGTAAAACATGGAGGAGAAATGAAATAACAACAGCAACAGCATCCTAAAGTGTTTGAATGTTTGTAGTAACAATTCTGGCAATCATAGCCCTACTGTACCTCTATTTTTCTCTTTTGTTATTATATTCAGTGGATTCATTTCAGATTATTTTACGCCTTTTAACTGGATAACCACAAACTTTACACATGCATTCCTCTCTTTCTAGATCTGTAGCCCAAATATTTACTCAGCATTTAATCTTATTTTATCCAGTCCCCTCTTAACTCATTTCCAATATCCTCAATATCCTCTTACTGCTTTTTATCTTTAGTTGGTTTTATTTGGTTTCTCCTAACTTCCTATTTTCAACTTTGATTTTATCATGCTACGTAGTTTATGGCTTTATTTTATTCCTACGCCTTGTCTCCCTCTATTATTGTTTTATTACATTACATGATGTATTACTGCCTTTTATTTCTTTAATTCCGTGTACCTGCATTGAGGCAGATCCTAACCTATCTACCTCCACTGGAAAGCACTTTGGGTTACCTCCTGTTGTTTTTAAATGTGCTATACAAATAAACTGACTCGACTTGAACTTAGTTAATTGGGAGATAATTGTGACGTTGATGGGATGATGATTCTAGCAGCTTTTAGTCACTTTAGCATTAGCGTTTAATGCCAGTCGTCCAAGCACGTAGTGGCAGAAGGTCCTGAATTTCCTTTTCTATCATTTCCCCTCCTTTATGGGAAGTCACCACTTATCATGCTTCATAAGAGTCTCTCTGCATGTTCTGCAGCATTTGTTCATATTGCTGTCACATCTCTTGACCTTGTATTTGCAAAAACAAATAGCCGAGGTAAAAGTTTTCTCACAAAACTATGTTGTTACATATCTGTCTGCAATTTTAAGTGGGTAGACGGAAATCCTGGAGCTTCTTTTGCAGTGTATACCACCATATCACGCAGACTACACAACTGATCATGGCACTGACAGGACACTTTTGTCCACTTGGATTAATTTTTCAACTAATTCAGCAATATTTTTAGATTATTTGAATCATTTCTGCAACTCCAAGTCACTCACAGTGATTTTAACTGATGGGATGGATGAGTTAATTGGTCATAAATGAAGGGAGGCCCACAACAAATTTATGTGTATTTTCCTCTTAAACCAAATCTGACTTCAAACTGCATCACAGTTGCCTCTGCATCTCTAATCTTGACTACGCTTTTCTCTATACACCTTTGGTGAACACAAATAGAGCCTCTGGGGGTCATTAAAGCACAGCGTAACTTACTTTTAAAGTTTTCTCACAAAGAAATGAAAAATTAAAGGAAAACCTGCATCTAACTTTCTAAAAATGAGAAGCTACGGTGCGGCTAATGGCCCTCCACTCTTGACTCAAACCTTGACTGGTACATGCACACACGGCTCGCGAAACAGAGCAAAAGCAGATAAAAAGATCGTGCTTTGAAAGAGCAGGTCTGGGACATTTTTTAAACTGTCATATTATTAAAATAGACTTACGAATATCAGCTGTAATTACTGCTTTCACATTCTGCTGTGAACAAAGAGGGACAGGCCCCTTTGAAGAGGGAACAAAAGTGAATCGGCTTTCTCGTATTGCCACCTTAAAAAAAAAAAGACTGGAAAAGATGAATCTGCAACGCACAATGCAATAATTCGGTGTCTGAAGTACTATAACAATACAATTTAAAACCACAATGGGGAGTAAAATAAGGCGATAAGTAACATTTGAATAGTTTTACTTATGGATTCATAAGTGAAAAATGAACATCCAAATCCTGGTGGAAATAATAGGAAGAGTAGGTTTTTTAGCAACCTCTGAGTAACAACAACTGACAGATGATGGTCTTTTGTATTTGTGACTGGTGTTTACAAAGTGCCATGTTTAAGTGAACTGGAACTAATAAATGAAATAAACAAAGATGGAGATAGGATGTGAGGTGCAACAAAGGGTGAGGCAAATGTGGAACAGGGATAAAACAGACAATTATCAGGACATACAACAAACAGTAAACGCAGCAAGAAACAGAAAGGAATCCATTCCTGACCTAAAACAGATTTAGAATAACCTCTGCAGTGTATCATCGCTGTATCTTACTTCACTATAATTGGCTTTGCTCACATAAATATCAAGAAAAGTAGCTAATCTTAATATTTATGTTAATGATAACAGAACCTCAGAAAATACCTTGGGGGAAAAAGCCATTACTGAATGGTCATATTACAGGTGAGGTTATTCATTTTTGGAACAAGTGCTCAATTATATAATTTCATCCTAATCTAATGGACTTGTTAATGCTGCAATCATAGTAACTCTCCTTGTATCTCTCCATAACATAGTTGCTTGTGTTCATTTTTCTGTGACATTGTCTTCAGCTTGTCTCATCATGTAATCCTCTTATGAGCGTTTTCTTCCACCACCGAGTAACCAAAACAAAAGCCCTCCGTTTCCTCACCATTTAATGGGACGCATCCCAGAAGAATGCACTCAACACTTTCTTACAGTTGAAGACACTGATATAAATACCCGTGAAGGGATTTTAATGAGTACAGGGTTCAGCTATCAAGTGCTTGACACTGATGTAGTGGTGGGGCACGAGCACACGTCAACACTGCTGCAGGGAATGCAATAAAGCAAATAAATAACAAGTATGATGTTGCTCAAAACATAAACAGATACTAAGCTGAGGAAAAGTTTACTCTTAAAATGCAAAATAGGAACACAGAAGAAGCGTGTCTTGAAAATAACACAAAACATGCATTGGGATAATTCCACTCCACCAAATCATGAAGTTTTCAGGATTTTGAGAAATACAATCATTGCAATATGTGACGTTTCTGGAAATGTTCTGGAATTCCATTGATTGATTTGCTTAAAACCAGTATGTGTAGAATTCAAAACTTTGTATCTCTGGCACCCCCTAGTAGTATTTCTAAAAGTTCTAAGTGTGCCCAGGTGGGATCCCAGGAGAATCCCTCCCAGGGAACACCAAGATCAATGGGCTTAAAACTAAAACTAAAAAATGAAATCACATAAATTTCTTAGACATGATTATTTCAAAGGTATACAATGCAGGAATTGTAGTACTGCCAGCAAAAGCAAAAGTCAAAGCAAAAACCATCATGAGATTTGATTCGAAAAACAAGCTTTTTATGGCTGTTTTTTTTTTTTGGGGTGCTATGTCCGCCGTTTTCATAGCTTCCTCTTGGTTGAGTGGTGCTTACAGTCCGGCATTTGGGCAGCGACTCTGCAGATAAATACACTGCCACACACTTCTAATGGATCATAAGTGATGATTTAGAGAGATTATTCTTGTGTGAGCCCAGCTGGCAACAGACGTCAATATGATGTCAGAGAGACATTAGAGTCTTAGGTTGGACAGACCTTAAATTTTGATGGGAATGAAAATCAGATTGATGATATATTCAATGTGCAACAATGCTTGAATTTCACGTTGTGTGGATGCTAACAGTGTGCGGTTTTGCAGACACTGGGTTTAGGTCTCCATACCTTTTGACTAAATGCCGTTGTTCTACATCAAGATGACGTTGGCATGAGGCGATTGGAAAACGTTGGATTTTGGTTAGTTAACACACATGAAACACGCATTAGAGATTGTCCCTACATTGAATTTTTGTCACCCAACGTCACAACCTAGATTCAACCAAATATCAAAGTCTAACATCTGTGGTGGCCAGCTGGAAGTCTATACACTGATTTGTAGGAAAGTCCTGCACAGTATACCTTTATAATTTAAAGACACAAAATGAGACGGAGAATTGTTAAGATGGACAATGGTCGCTTTGCAGGATCGACCTTAGAGGTGAAGTGAGTACATAAAGAGGGACATGCAAGACAAAAGACGGAAAAAAGAGCCAAACACTATGACATCTTTAAGAGGCATGTGTTGTACCTCTGGGAATCCAGCAGGTCCCTGGGTCTGATGATGGCCTTGACCAGGGCGTCGGGCCGCACCATCTTCTGAGGCGATGTCTTGGGGCTGGAGTCCGACTCTCCGCTCTCCTCGTCCCCCATGGCTTTAACATAGCTGCTGCTCCGCATCCGACGGCAAGGGATCTCGTCATCCTTCCCACCGCCAGGGTAACCCCCCCAGTCATCCTGGGGCACCTGGGTGGCATAAAGAGGGTAAATAGTCAATGTTATAGTAGATGCTTTGGCCACTTGAGGCGGTGTAAGAAGCTGTAAACACACAACAATGTCACATTATTGCTTTATAAAGTTGTTGTGGCAGACATGGTAGCCTGTTTAGACATGCAGCAGACACAGAGCAACATTGGGCTGCCTGATGAATGTAAATCCAAAATTCACTCTCCATTAGTTCTACTTTGGTCTCCACCAATTCCTGAGGGAAATATGTCACTCTCTAACTGCTACATATCTCTCATGTTCATCAGCTCATGGCAAACTTTCTCTGTCAGCCATTTGGTGCTGAGCAGGGATTTTTAGAGTTTTACCATGGGTAAAAGGTCATAATAGTGCACACTGAAAGTACATTCTAACCCCATATCTGCATTGCAAGGTCTCAACGCCATTGCAATATTTAATATATTATGAAAGGTGAGACTTTTCTTAACTCCTGGAGGACCATATAAATCTGACTGCCATGTTAAAACACTAAGACCATAAAAACCAGTGTTAGAACATTTCCCAGCAATGAAGCAATTTGCCATTTGATAGACACTTGAATTGAACCCCCTACCTCTGTCACAGCATGTTCCATCCATTGAATTACACAGGACCATTTTCACGATGAGTCAACACACATTAAAACCTTCACACCGGTTAAAAAAAAATACAGCTTGAAAATGGAGAAAAGGAGTTATCTTTGCTCGCCGCGTTGTAGCTATTGCACATGGAAACCTGCCATCAAAACAAGCCAGGGAGTTTACATAATGCAGTTTTCTTCCACTCGTTAAACCAGGTAATTGAGTATCCAGACGTCGGCGTCGCCATTATCCCATTCAGACTGAGAACAAGGTGTTTCACTTGCACATGCTGTCTGTCTTTACTGCATATGAAGTAAATATTTCGCACTGAATAGGCAGCATTGCGGCAGTGCTAAATGATGGAGCAAGCAGGAAGACAATCAAGAGTATCCTGCAGTTTTAAGTGGAGGTCGATGCACTTTGACATTAGTCTGGCATGCTTCGCTCAGACAGGCAATTTTGTCATTGGAATCCATTTTGCACAGAGCACATGTAACTGGTATAATCATTACAGCAGAACATTTCTGAATACACATCATGTGGAGCAAAATTATTTTCTGGATCATGTTCTTGGCGTGAAAGAAAAATGTGACTCCATTATGGTACACGCCATTATACAACATGTAGAATTGTTATTAAATGATCCTAACAGTTTTCTGTATTGGAGACGGTGGTGTGGCTTATTAAAATCTGCGGGGCTAACTTCACCCACTCATTGTAATGAACTGATGATGATTGTTTCGCGAGCTCATTACACACACGCGCTCTCTTTTTCTCCCCCTCTCTCTAACTCGCATACTCTCTCGTTTTGCTTTAGTTGAACAGTACAACAGGGTTCAATTACTGGGACGACAACAGGAGCAGCTGAGTCAGGGTCCTACAAACAAACACACACACATGATACAACACAACACACAGATGCAGAGACCCACTACAGTCATACAGAAGCACAAACCTCTCTCAGTTTTCATCCGGCTTTTTTTTATTTTCCTTTTTAGATTTACCTTGTTGCACTCTGCTGACGGTGTGCGACGGTCAGAGGCCTCAGCTGGACACACATTTACATGGTCAGTGATTTGCACTTATAAAATATGACATTGTCAGTAATCATTAAATTCTGTGTGGAAGTTGAGGGCTTCTCTGATGCTGTATCCATCCGTCACTTTAACATCCTGGCAGCTGGATCAGCCTCGGCACGGTGCCAATCCGCCCCCGCTCTAGATTTCATTAAGTTAAATCTGACTTGGGTCCATATTTCTTTGACTTTACAGTAACACTGGATCAACTGCACTCTAGAAGATCTTTAAAATAGCTTCCCAACCTCTATCAAATACTGTATTAATGTGTGATTATACTGATTCTATGTTTTCTAAAATTTTCCTCTGCCAATCAGTGACTAAGACACTACTCACAGGTTCACAATGAACTGGGTGGCTGCTGACTGGCTTTGGGAAATGTCAGGAGGAGATAGGCTGCATCCAAATGTCACTAATGCGTCAGACACATGACTCTAATCATTTTCTAAAGCAAATGTCATCTATTGGAAAATAACAATTGAAATGCGGTTATTATTCATAAAGAAACAAATAACAGATCCTTTCCGAACGCTGCACCATTAAGAATAAAACCATCAGTTCTTTTTATCTGGAAAGCATAAAAAGCAGCTGGAATTCTCAACAGAAGACACAAAATTAATCAACAGCATTGAAGGCATCCATTCATTTACAGCCTGAAAAAACCACTTCCCCCTGACACTAATTCTACTAACCTCTGGCATCAAAGCACGCCCACCCACGATTACTATTCTAACAAGTGTCACATCAAATCAAAACAGCTTGAATAATTGATCAATTATGGCTTTATTACCACCCACTCTTTGTTAATCACACAGAACGCCGGGTCAAAGCAGCCTTCGACTTTTATGTTTCATCTGTGTTGTGACGTTGGCACGAGGAGGAAGGCATGATTGATGGGGATTACGGTGTGTCCTCTAGGTCTGTAAAGCTCTATAGCAAATTTCACTGCGAGGCTGTGGTGTTACATCAGGACAAAAGAGAAAAAGACAAAATGTATATGAAGCACAAGAAGACGCACTTAGACAACCACACACAGAAACACACCTGTGCAGAAAAGGACGTGTGAATTCAGAAAACATACAGCGGTGCCCTCTATTCAGAAACATGCACGCGCAGATGTGCACCCAAGCAGACACGAACACACACTCGGAACACACACTTTGATAAAAGTCATTCATCTCCCCTCCAAAGACAGGCATGCACCAGCTACCAAATGGAGTCGATGGGTTAATTAAGTCTTGGAGGGGTTTGATATTTTTAGACGTCTAATTAATGAACGCAACGCCAGAGGACAGGCGCAAGCTGTGGCGAGATTTGTTTAATTTGGATTCGCTGATAAACTGGATAGATTGTAGCGTGTCTCCCCGTGAAGATAAAGAAACAGCGCTCGTATTGATTGCTGTGAAAACACACATGGCGTCCCTAAATGGAGTTGAAATATGAGCGCTTGTCAACGTGAGGGCTCACCTTCACCCAAAGTTCCCACAAAAGGAAGACGTGGGATTCAGAGGTGACGCCCGCTGCCATGTGCAATTATTCTGCGTGTTTTGATGATTCTGTTGTTTCTAAATAAATGTGCCAGATCCTGCTCTGTTCATCAGCACATTGTAAGGCAATGACGCCAAGCCCTTTGTGAATATGAGCCTAAGTCTGTGGGAGCTGTGTGAAACTTCACAGCTCGAGTGTGAAGATCCATATTTAAAGTCACATTATCAGAACAACAGAACTTTTACTTCCTTTAGCTAATTGGATTTTGCTCAATATAAAACAGGCATGACTTGGGGAAAATTATTTTTACATGTGCTATGACCAAGGTTTCCTCTTATGGCAACAACTCCTTACACATTCTGTACGCCCGAGCTGTTTTCGCACTTTAACTTTGCTAATAATTACCACTGGGGAAATGGCTCACAAGCATCTCATAGCAGGATTGTGCAGACATTGGCACATTAGCTGCGTGCACATACCTTTACTTTCAGTGCTTTGATCTTTGCCTCTGTAGGAGCCGTGTGTGTGTGTGTGTGTGTGTGTGTGTGTGTGTGCTGGCTAGGCAGGCCTCAGCCAATGCTCCTGCAGTGCAGCAGTGCATTTCATTGATTAACTCTGCGGCTCTATCTATACACAGCACCTCTCCCACTAAGAAACATAAGTCACTGCCATTAAGTTAAGAAACAGAGTGAGATAGACAGATGGACAGGAAGAGAGTGAGACACAGAGAGAGGGAGAGGCAGAACAGGAAGGAAACGGTGTAGAATTATGGGGAAAAGACTGAGATAGAGAGAAAGAAAAGAAGAGAGTTAGAGAGCTCTTAAAGATCCAGTCATTTGTAATCTCACCCACCTGCCTCCAGCCCCTCATTTCCTCCCACAAGATTGCATGGCTGCGCTGTGTGTCGGAGCAGGTGCTGCTCTCTCTCTCTCTCTCTCTCTCTCTCTCTCTCTCTCTCTCTTACTAGCCGACTGTTATCCTACCTGACCAAACACCTACCGCACGCCCACCGCCAACTCTTCATCTCTCGTCTCTCTCTTTCACACATATACGCCCACGTGTGCAACATTTCGTCTGTGTTTGTCTCGTCTCTGTGTTGTTTATTTACTGACACTTAATGCTATCAGATGTTAGCATGGAGGTGTAAATAGACACAGTCGGCGATAAAAGGAGACAGTCATGCACTGGACGGTGTGTGAAAAATTGCATTAAGTGAGCAAATGTCCATCATGTCGTCCGTCTGATTCTGACTGTGTCACTCTAAGCAACAACCAATGTTCCTTCTAAGTCCAGCAGTAATCTAACTTGTGATGATCACCAGAATATCTACTCTCAGTGTGCAAAAACTTATAATAAGACACAGTGCCCCATTTAAATGATTGATAGCACATGATCTTAAGTGGCAAAAATGCATTTAGGGGATGTCCAACTCTTCTTTCGCCTCTTAGACGGCACATAATCCATGCACAAAGTAAAGCACAAGAGACAGGAGAGTTATATTTAGTCCCTTTATTAATTATAGGTGTGTGTTAGGCATAACATGGATTTAACCAATCAGAGTGTCAGAGCAGTTTTCTGCTAGGAGTAATGCAGTAACAGCAGCAATGTCACTGCAGCAAACATTGTGGGACAATTACGTAGCAAACGTGTACTTATAAAATTTTAGCTTCTGAACAAACAAATAAGTTATGCTGATCCTTGTGTGAATGTGCGCAGCATCTCTCTTAATTGGGGAGTCAGACAGCAGCTCTGCTCTCTGCAATGCTCACATTTTAGAGAATGTAATTAATATTTTCCTTAATAATGATATATCATTTCATCCACCCGCATCCCATCTGTGCATCCCTGTGTGTAATAAGCAGAGTGTAAGCGCCTATGTGGGCACATCCTACTATCTGAACAATGCTGCCTTGAAATAGCAGGAAAATAATGCACCATTGACTTCAGACCAGGTTTTTGTTGATCAATGGCCCAATCACTTTCTGCTGCCTCAAAATAGCAGCCTGCTAACAATGCACCTGACCACACCTCATTTTAAGACACGCCCATGGGTGCACAGATGGGCGCAAATACATTTGCTACTTACATGAAAATGACAACCCATCGATCTGAAACTTGGAATAACACTGAGCTGGGTGTAAGAAAGGGCCCAAACAGTGATGGCTGTACTTGGGGATAGTACTGCTTTGAGCTAAATGCTAAATTTAGCATATCGACAGGCCCTAAATGAGAGTGCTAGCATGCTCACATTTATCAGGTTTATCATTGTGTTAGCATGCTAAAGTTTGCATTGGCGGCTTTGCAGCTTGATCAATGATACTGAAACATCCATCACAGCAAACAGAGTTGAATGCAACAGAAGTTGATACAGTAATTAGATCTATTGTGTTTCAAGAGGCTAGTTAAAGTTCTTACTAACTTCTTATCACCTCCCCTCCCTTCACCCACATTTAAAGGGCCAGTGTGTAAAATGGGTTGAAAACAGTGACATCAGTGGTCAAATTCTAGATTGCAGGGCTCACTTGCACTCCAGAAACTCCAGTAACACTCCAGGGGGTAAAAGACTCCGTCCCAAACTCTGACTCTTCTGGCGTAACACACACACTCCATAACTTTACACACACACTCGTTTACCATACTGAGTGGGGACCCCCCTCCCCTCTCTGCTCAATCTCCAGCCCGCACACTGACTGACAGCGTAGCGGGTAAACAGAGCTCAGCTGTTTATTTAGCCTAGCAATATCTCTGGACTATAGTAGCTGCAATGGACAACTTTGAACGCAATTTTGAAGAGTTTCTTGTAGCGGACACAGACCCAGAGCCATACCTGTTTGAGCCGGAGCATACAGATGAGGAACTCCATGTGTTTGATGCTGAGCGGGCGAGAAGAGAGGCTGAATGCACAGAATGGGATTCGGTGCTACTGCTACCATCGTTGGGGAGATATATCATCAGGAGGAAAAGCGCTGCAGAGAGTGCATCACAAGGAGTGAAGTTGCGTCTTCTTTTCCTCGCAGATGACGGTTCGAGTTCATTCTTTCCTGTTGCGTGGTAAGTGTGGTCCATTTGCAAACTTTATAACTAAAAAAAACTTTTCACTACTCTCCATCGATGAACTACTAACACTCTCTGCTGTTTCCTCCTCCTCCTTCCTTCCTTCCGCTGTCTTCATTGGTTTATTTATACACGCGAAATGTGTTCTCTGGCTGGCTGGATTGTCCGCCGGGCAGCCTTACATACATGGCGGCGCAAGATGGCGACCTCTCTAAAGCAAGGCCCTTGCTATATATATATATATATATATATATATATATAAAAGCATAATTATGAGGCTACGAAAACCAAACAAATTTTATTTTATAGCGATTATACACTTGTATAAACATATTAATGGGTAGAATATTAAGATTCAGATTCAGACTGACAATAAACCATGCCAAATATTACACACTGGCCCTTTAAAACTGACAGCTAAATGCAAAAAGCACTTTCTATGGGTCATCAAAAGTCAAACTAGGAAACATAGAACATCACCATCATCAACATCAGATTTAGGCAGAGGCTGATCATTCGTTTTGTGTAGCGCTAGTTTTTTTTTTTTTTGCCTGTACAGAACACTACTCAAAAAAAGTACAGGACAGAACAAACCAATTCAGTCAAACACATCGAGCCAGTCACCCTTCAAGAGGCCAAGGCAAACCTAAAAAAGAAAAACCATTCAGACAGAAAAAAGGAGAAACCTTGAGGAACAGAAAAAGTACAGCCTACAAAACGAAACATTTCCAGAGGAATCTAACAAGAGTATAACACATCGTTGGGCACATTTTGATGGCAGATAAAAAAGAGGGCATGTGGTTCCCTAATGCTACTACCTACTCTTTGCCTGCCTTGGTTTGCTGCATGACACAAAACCACATTTTTACCCATCTACACATTAGAAATACATCTGCCCTACCTACACATCTCATTATTATTATTTCAGTTGGCCGGGTTGAGGTTTCTCCACAGGCTGATGGTCTCAGAGTGTGGGAGAGAATGTAAAGCTCAGGAGTTTAGGAGGATCTTGGTGTCAAAGACACTTTTTGCTTGGCTCCCATCGGAGGTGTTCCAACCACAACTGACTGGAAGGAGACCCCGGGGCAGACCCACTGGGAACAGACCTCCCAGCGGGCATGGCAGTACATGGAGCTCCCTCAGATTAGCTGGAGGAAAGTGCTGAGGAAAAGCACATCAGGCTAATTTCCAAGTCTAATATCTGACTACAATCCTAATATATTCTGACAGTAACTTGTGACATTTATCTGTCTCTCAATATTGTTTTATTACCTTTTAATTTCAATGTAACAGGGTCAATATTTGTTTGCCTTTCAGTGGTGGTAATTTACAAGTCAAAGCTAAACACTGTCAGTGTAATATTCATAACAAATCCTACAATGACCATCCCTCTAGGTGCACTTCCATTCACATGTGTTTCCTGCAATTTGTGTACTAGCACATTGGAGTGGAAATGCAGAAACTTAATCCAATAGAGCACCTTTGGGATGGGGTGGAATGGGAGATTTGCATCATGGATGTGCGGCCGACAAATGTGCAGCAACTGTGTGATGTCATCATGACAACATGGACCAAAATCTCTGAGGAATGATTCCAGCACCTTGTTGAATCTCTGCTGCCAAGAATTAAGGCAAAAGGGGGTCCAACCCAGTATTAGCAAGGTACCTAATAAAGTGGCAGTGAGTGTATAAACCTCATTCATGCATGTCTTTTTTCGCTGATGTTTCTTATCCTATTTATCTGTTAACTTCTATTTTGACTTAAGTTTTAATAAATGATATGGTCTGTTTTCCACCAACTCCTGAGAAAATTTTTTTTATCTCTTTCACCAGCTGCTGTGGCTTTGTCTGTCTGCTGCCTGGTGCTGGGAAGATACCACACAGTTGGATATAAGAGACTTTTTTTTCTGGAAATGGCTGCCTGCTGGAAAGAGCTGTTCAAACTGTACCATACAGAAAACTATAAACAAACATAACAGACGGAACAGGACACGCTGAAAAAAGAAATACCAAATCAAAGCCAAAACAATAATGGCCAGGGATCCCTATTTAACACATCTACATATTATCCAAATTCAGACCATAACACTCCAAGGCAGGTCCAACTGTGCACAAAATGTCTTATAAAGTGAAGTATTCTTGAAAATGCGACTAATGCAGAACATATTGGTATAAGCCCTACAAAAATTAGGATGCTATAATAACTGGCCAATTTTATTGATTTGGACTGGGAGAGCTGTAGCACAGGCAGAAAGGATAAGAGAGAATGTGCTTAATAATTGACAATTAAATATGAGCAGATGCTCACTGACACGTTGGTAACCACAAAGCCATGCTGTCGCCCCAGGCCACAGATGAGTTACATTTAGTAACAAACTGCTGTCTGATCCCGGGGGTTCTTGCGACAAAATCTTACTAAGTAGTGCTTCATGACCTGATAGCTATCTGGGAAGCCCTTAATAAAAAAAGTTAGGGAACCCCTGTGCATGTAGGTGGTGTTACTGTAGCTTTCAGTCACAGTGCCAGTTTTGTTTTTGCTGCTTTGCACTTCCCTTTTGTAATTTAAGCCTTTCTGCCTCTCAAGCTCCACCTTTGGCAAGCCAACATGGCAATTAATTGGCTTATTAAATCCCTCCGCAATGCCCTATCAGCAAAACTATCAAAGACTAATCCTGCCTTTGTACTACAGTACTGTATGCAGGGAGAGAACAGAGCAGCGTTTGCTGGAGCAGCTGACTTAATCAGGGCTGAGGGTTGTCAGTAAGACAAAGTTATTGTGCTGTGAAGTTACGGGCCGGGTGCAGGGAAGGTGGGGGAGGCATGGATTACAGCTGTTGCTGCAGTCCAGGTGCATTTGCATGTCTAATTTGGAGAGTGTGTGAGCAAGGGAGAGATGGCTGCACACACACCTATATTTACAAATTGCTGAATTTGAAATTCATCCAGGTGAGCCTGTCACCAACAACTGAGGAATGTTTTGCCACAGTCACCCCCTTTCATTAATATCCAGCTCACAGTTAAACCCTGAAATCTCTGTGTATGTGTGTGTATGTGTGTGTCTTGTGGAAGGTTAATTGGGGCTAATTTGTGAAATGACTTAGCCTGAGACAGAGAGCGATGGCGAATGCCAGGTCTGATCCTGCAACATTTGTCATTTCAGAGAAAGAGCAGCCAATATCAATCTATCTCTGTCTTCCCCAATGTCCAGTTAATCGATCTTTCGTACATACACATGCGCTACCTCACTCACACACGCCTGCTGCATGCACACAGATTAACATACAGACGCTTCAGCGAGACGACTTCTGCATATCTTTCCATTTGCTGTCTCATACTTTTACAACGCTTCAGAAGTTTTTCATTCCCTCCGTCATCAACCAAGGACGCAAACAAGGTGACTCGCACATCATCAAACCATCTGGTGTGCGATAAATAGAAAAAAGCTCCCCCCCCCACACACACATACACTCTCACTCACACATGGACAGACACTCAGTACACACACACACTCTCCCAGAATACAGTTTATATTGTTACAGTGCAGACAGTTGTGGGTAATCCCAATTCAGCAGCAGCAGGAAGTGAAAACTTTGCCATGTGACCCCTCTGTGTGAGCAAAGTATCATTCCTGACTATTGGCTCGATCTCTCGGCCTGACTGCTCCTGGTGATGAGCAACAGCAGGAGCCGAGGGGAGCAAAAACAGCCATCTCTTTTGCCATTTATTCCCCTCTGCTTCCTGGAGTATCTCAATGCATTCACAGAGGCACAGAACTCGGCGGTTATGTATCTTCAACTTTCTCTCCCCTTTCTCCTTCGAAACATCTCAAAGCTCCCTGAGAGGGCACTGATTCTCCTCCGGGGAGGGAAGATGTGTCACCCTGCACGGATTGGATTGATAACGCTGGGCTAAATATAGCCCTGCGGCAGGAAGGAGGAGAGGGGGATATTTTTAGAAGTGTTTATAGTGCTGCGACTCGGACACTACCTCAGCTGAATGACCAAATGGAAGTAAGGAAAGGGAGGGGGGGCACTAAACACTGAGACTCTCTCATTGAGAGATTACTGCACTTAGTGGGATTGTAAAAAATTTGAGTGGATGAGTGCACTGCCTGTCTGGTTCAAAATGATCATCAGTTATGTTTAAAAATACCCTAGTCAAAATTAGTCCTCTTAAACATTTTCTGTTGACGTAAGCTTAGATTGAGTGGCTTCTTTGGCTCCATTGGCTGATTTGAGTAATGTATTGGCTTTCCATTTACAACAGTCTCTAATCCATGCAACATACTCTCTGCTTAGAGCTCTGAGTCTCCTAGTCTTCCCTCCCCAATGTGCTGAAGTGCTCACATTATTTTGGCTGCAGGCGGTACTTACATGATGCTATCAGAAATCACATTGTTGTATATTGAACAGTGTTGTTAAAGAATCTATTTCTCCCTGCTTTTGCAATTTGGGATTTATAAGCATGCTTTCTTTTCATTTTTCTCCTTCATATAGCCTCCAGCATGCATATAAAACCTGCGAGACACTTCTGTGTAAAGTGCTGACTCACTCTGAATTGATCCCTGCGGTGGTATGGGGTCTCCCGTAGAGCTGATCATGGGCCTGAGCTAACTGCTAACCTTTTCTGAGGCCTGAAACCCATGCAAAATCGAAGCAACAATGCGGTAAAAAAAAAATCAACATTGATCTCTGGTCTTTTATTCTCACATTGTGGACTCTTCCCCTCCAGCACAGATCATTTAGGGAGCTAATTGATTTATCCTGCTGTGCTAGTCCCTTCTGCCGCCAGCCACATGCTGAGCCATAGGACAGGTTCACATTGTAATATCCACGGCGGCTGTGAACAAAACACTGTCTTTTAGATCAATTGGGAATCCAGCTGAGATGAGCAACTTTTCTCCCTTGTCTATGCGCCGCCGATGCCTGTGGAAAAAGATTGCTTTGTGTAGTACAATACAGACTTTAGTTTGGGGACTGATGTTTTTCTCTGTGCTGCAGTGCCTCAGGTTCTTATGAATTTTACATCACGGTGAATGGACGCTCAATCACTGTAGTGACTGAGAGATAAAAATGAATGTTTTTATCATCTCCTCAATTGCTTGCCGCTTTCAAATCACCATCTTCCCCTCTCACCGATAACCCTCCAAAAAATACCCATCATCTCACCATCCACATATCTGTGCATTCAAATAAACTAAATCTATTTATCAGTCTGTGAATTTCAAAAATCAAGTGGCATCATCAAGTAATATGCGAGCATGTTTTTATCATCAGTAAAATTAGCAGCTGTAGAGTTTAACGGTAAATGTGCAAAATTTGCGTATACATGGGTACCATCCATAGACTGTATAATAAAGATGGATGACAGACAGCTCCCTAAATGTGACGAGTAAGAACAGCTGCACCAGCTACGTAACTTGTCCACCACCAGTCCATAATCAGCCCCCTTTGTACCTTGGTCTGGAACCAGAAGCCCTGAAAAAAATTCTAAGTTGGCATTTAGCTAGCTATAACATGTTCGGTTAAAAGAGAGGTGGGTGAGGTTAAGACTAGGGTAAAGGTAAGAAAGGTACATCTGATTACTTATAATGTAAATTATCAAGGTCTATCAAGTGGGTTTGTCTTGTACTGGTGGTGGGCGCGATTTGTAGAGGTGCTTCATGTAGGCTTTAAACGTAATGTGGCGGCAGCTTTACACATCTCAAAAGTGAAGCAAAAACACCTCAATTGCCCCCTGATGACTGGCTGCAGTACAGGTCATAAACCCTGCCCCTTCATGTTAGTGTATGGGACGAAACAAAAAATTTCATTTCAAATATAAAAGCAAAGATAGTTTCTATCATTTTAGGTATTTGTTATCATGTTGATGAACGCTTAAGTGTTCGTTTTCTTAAGTGTGGTTTGAATTAGCTATTTGATGCTATGACAATAAAGTTTGACGTCATGATCGACTTTGGCTCCAAATGACATCACCAGTGCAAGATGGCAGCGGATGTATCCAGGATATTTGCCTATTTTGTCACTTTGGGTGACACCCACAATTTGAGACAGTGGAAATCTTTGAGAGACACAACCCCACTGACATATATCAAAATAAACCAAACTCACCTGTAGATAGTGGCAGGGCCTGAGGTTGGGCTTGAGGTCAGTGGGCGTCATGGGCTTCTCCAGGTTGAGTGAGGACTTCCTGTAGGCCTCCTTGGCTTGGCTGACCGTTAGCGTTGACCAGGAGCTCCTCTTCATGAACTTTCCCTCTGGTGCCATGCTTATGCTCTCGCAGGCCGAGCACTTGACATCGTTGTTACTTTTGGAGGTCTTTAGCGACGGGTCTCCAGCCAGGTGGCCGTGCATCGAGTCAGGGTAGCAGTGGCTGATGTGGTCCACAGGATGCCGTGACATGACGCTGGGCGTCCTGTATGTGCTGTCACTATCCAGGTTGTCATCCGAACTCCACCAACCTCCTGAGCGCTGCTTACCGCTGCCGTCAGATTTACGTTCTTTGCTCTTGCTGCGTTTGCTGTGTTTGTGGTGGCCTTGGTGGTGGTGATGGTGGTGGTGTGAGCTGTCCCGGTGCGAGTCGCTTTTGGTACCATTCATCTTGGAGGAACCTTCTAGAGAGTGCGACTTTGTGAAGAGCTTCTGTACCGAGTGGACTAAGTGGCGTATTCGCCCAGGGCTTTCATTGCGTTGCTCTGTGGTCGTGGTTGTGGTGGAGGTGCGTTGGTATTGCAGCGTGTGGAAGCCATCCCGGTGCAGTGGCATCTGCTTTTCAAATTGGTCCAGGAGGTTTGCTGGGATTCGGTTCATTTTGCCACTGCCCCCATGTGACGATGAGCCACCGTCATCTCGGGAATCCCTGCCGCCGGAAGTGTTGCCACCGCTGTCCCGTGAAGCGCTGCCGTAGTGCATGCGGGGGAAAGTGCTACTAGAGATGGAGTGGTCGGTGGCCGACATGGACACCGGTATCACCATGCACTCAGAGTGGATGGAACTCCGCGGGGAGCAGCGATGGTGACCCTCAAGGGGGCAGCTCTCTGTGGGGCTGAGGAGGTAGGAGGGGGGCCGCGAGTTGCCATGGTGGAGGTGATGGTCCAGGGAATGGTCACAATCAACCAGGCCGCAGGTGTGGGCTGAGGTGGGAGAGGTAAGCTGGAGCTGGGCAGGGCGGCCGCCAGAGAGACCCTTCATGTTCCTGGGTGGAGGGGAGTAGCTGTCCTCATCGAAGTACTGCGAGGGCGACCATGAATACTGCTGGTCTGAAAGAGAAAGAGAGAGAGAATTTTAGATCACATGGGTGAAAAAAAGCACTTTCCCAGAAAAAGAAATGCATATCACACTTAATGATGAGGGGGGAAAAAGCCTAGTACCAAATGACAAGTCCTCGAACAGGTTGGTCATTATCCACCATTCTCTCTTCACATCCACTTCAACTACAAAGGACACAAAAAACTCAAAAAGTAGCACATCCGAAATGTGAAAGTGAAATCAACAAAATCTCAGCTGTCCTATTTTTCCCCTTCCATTCAGGTCTGTGATGGCACACTGCTTGAGAGAGACAGGCAAAAAAGAAAGAATGAAAGGAAGAGAGAGGCAGGCGACAGGTAGGAGCCCGCACTGCCATTTATCCAATGCAAAGTGAAATAATAGCCTATCACTCCGCGGTGCTGGTGTCATTCGTCAAAGCCCTGAGGAGAACGCTGTGAGGCGTACGGCCAGATAGGCGTCCTTGGGAGACGATCACCAAATGCACCCTCCCTTCTTTTCTCTCTGTTGGCCATGTAGCCTTAGATTAAAACCTAATTCTGTTTGATCGGTCACCAAGGGCAGATGTCCCAGCGCTCTATTGCAATGTATTAAACTGAATCAGACGATAGGTTTATTTTATCTTTATGCCTCACCACCGTCTGCTGTCACTATAATTACAATGTCCTCCCTTTGAATCATGTCAGGACGATGGGGGTTAATATTCCACAGGGGACAGTAAGCATGCTATATGTCATGAATGGCCCTCTGAATAATAATACTGATCATCTGCAACAAACACAGATCCTGAGAACAATCTAAATGCCTTCAAATGAATACTTATTTCACTTTATGAGGTTTAATCTAGCTAATTAGTGCCAGTCTGCCGTCTGCATTCGTCTTTTCCTTATTACCTGCTTCTCCATGAAAATCTGCTTAGCCCAAGCCATAGTTCAAAGTTATCTGCACATTGTCTTGTGAAATAGGAAATAAACAAACAAAGAATATCTAAGCTCACTTGGCTGCCAATGATACGCCTCATAAACATGTGCACTTTCACTCTCACGGTAACCCCATAAAATGAAGGAGAGTTTTTATGAGCTGGCATGAGGAGAGAGAGGAAGACAGGAGTTTTAGGTCAAATTATAGCACTTCTATCTATAGCAAGTCTATTAATGTATTGACAAATCAATCAATTCTTAAAATATCATTATAAACTTAATCCTCATATATTGACACATATAGAGTGAATAAAAGGACCAGCAGGGCTTTGAGAACCCTGGTGGCTGTGGAGGAAAAACACCTTGACAAGCTTGTGGCTACCCAGGCAGTTCTCATTCACTGTTTCTACTTATACCTGTGAAAAGTAATGCATTATAATCCCTATATCATCCACATAATTGTGAGCCAGGAGGCTGTGATCATGTGGCTCGTGCTGCAGGCTGACATCCCTCACATGACGGGAGCAAAGAAAGAAGTCAGGTGACGTAGTATAAAGAACGACAAAGCTACATCCAACCTAGATTTCTTTTCCTAAACCTGACCTAGCTGGTAGGGGTGCTAATTCGTAAAATATCATATGAACCATTGTATGTGGATATGTAGGGCTGCACAAGTAATTCTTACTAGGGAAATTTTTTTTCCTTATCATTATCAGGGCAACACAGCTATCCTTCCCAGAGACTCTGTTTGCGTTAAACAGCTCCTTCCTTCTGTTTAAAGGTCAAGAATGTAGGACTAAGTGCCATCTAGTGGCCGAACCAACTGACACTTCTTCAATGTGCCAAGTGAAGAGAACTATGGTGGCCAATGTAAAAACACAAAAATGCATGACTGCAAATGGCCCTATCTAGAGCCAGTGTTTAGTTTGTCCATTCTGGGCTACTGTAGAAACATGGTGGACTCCATTAAAGAGGACCTGCTTCATATGCAGATCTAAACCACTGTTGCTTAGGCAAGAAAAAAGAGTCTTGTTCAGGTGATTATGCACTCATGAAAACATAATTATATGAATATTATATTCCATTTCTGCTAATATATTCCCCTTAAATCCTACACACTGGACCTTTAAAATATTTTCTAGCACCATCATGGCACACTATAGACACCATGCACAGTTAAAAAAGGATCACAATGGATGCAGTAGAGCATGAGATATCAACATTTGTATTCCATGTACATTTTTGTCAAAACTTGGCCCACATTACCCACAATACAACTCAACTGCTGACACTTTGATCAGAGATTTGGGTGTCTTATGTTAGTAGTGGCTATTGTAGAACTGAGCCGCTAGCCTAAAGCTAGAAATGAGAAGTCTGCAAAGGTCTTGTAAGCTCACTTCTTTCTAACTCCATACCTTCAGATTTTTTTAATTTCAAAATTGCAGTCCTGAGTCCCAACCAGGGCTGACTCAGGTGACATCACTAGAGGCCATTAATCAAACTGGAGCCACTGGAGCCACAAAAGGTTGTATACAACTTTTTTCCACATATGAAAAAGTACTCCCAAAGTCCTCCAAACAGATTGTGATGTGTAAAATCAGTGGAGTCTCCCTTTGAACGTTACGCCATAAAATGTGAAATGAGAAAAATTTAGTAGGTCATTTTAATTAACCTGACCAGGAAAGACCAGTCACTCCCAGGGCTCTTAATTTTAATTTCCTTTTGCTGATGGACAATGGACAATGTGTGGAATGTTAAAGATTTCAGCCTTTGGACAAAACTATAAAATGAAAGGAAAAAGGCTCTAATAAGAGACGAAATTGCAAACAGGAGTTGGAGATATGGGTAAAATCCTTTTTTCATTTATAAAATACAGTGCTTATGGAGGAAATAATCAGACAGAAATCTTTCTGTAGTCCTGCAAATTAAATACCTGACAAACCATGGTTACTTCATCACATTAATGGAAAAATCATACATCATTGCCATAGTTACGTTACTCACAGGAACCAAATGACGTGGAAATTTATGTTGTGTCACTCTTTATCGTATATCCCTCAACCCCTCTGGCAACTACCCAGCAACTACTCAATAATTAAGTTAAAACAGATTTTATTTATTGGATACTTCTATATTTGAATACAACTGTCTAAGCCTCACACACTGAAAATCCTCTGGGTCTTGTCTCTGCGCCCTCAAGATGTTTGTCACTGGGTATATTGGGGGATTTTCCTCTTTTTTAAAAAAAAAATGTAAATAGCTCTAACAAAGTCTCATATCCACAAATCCGAAAACCCGACCAAGATCACGAGAATGACTTACTGTGCTGTTAGTGAATTGTGACTAAGGGTGGATGTTCCTTTTCATCTTTCAAAGTGGATCAGATTTATTCCATTCAAACTTATTTTTAATGAGGTCTAAGATCTCAACCCCTGAGGTGCAGCCTTGCTCTTCTGCTGCTGCCGTCCTCCATCTGTCGAGATGAAAACAAATTCTCGTTGTTTACCAGTCTTACATGAGAACGTCTAACTTGGCAGCCTGATGCAAAATTAATCCAGGCTACGGTAAGCATGCATAAGAAGAAAAAAAAAAAGGATAGGACGTTTTTTCCTCAGAAGGGACTGTTTTTGTAAGACTGCACATCACAGAGCTGGAAATGCCTATTAAAACATTACTACAGAGTTCAACAGGCTAAATCAGGTGAACGTGCTTGGCCTTAGTCAGCCCAGTTCACTGCCTGCTTGTAATTGCAGCACAAGGATGACGGTGCATTATTGATTGATGTGATGCTACATTTCTGTCTGAAGTTATGTCACTGTCTTACTCCAAGGCCTTTCTCTGACGGCTGACTATTCCTTGAGGTATCTCGGGGAGCTGCACTGAATAAATTATCTACCGGCAGAGTTATGGCATTTCCTGGGATTATACGACAGATGACAGACTCATCCGCCCTCCGTATCTCTTTCTCCTTATTCCCACCTCTTCCTCTGCTGATACAGAATTTAAGTTTTGCTACAGGAAAGAAAAAAAAAACTAGAGACGCATGATTCAAGAAGCAAGTCCTACAAAACATTTCGAAGGTTATTTAATATTTACACAAGGCGGCTTGAGGGAAAGCAGCTCTCTCTGAGTGAGTGTGCATCCTTCTGGCAAGTGCTCTGCAAACAGGGAGACAAGTATCTGTGACATCTGTGGACAGGGAGAGGGCTTGTTGTTTTTACACTGATACCAGCACCTGCCATCACATTATCGGCTTCCTGGCAAGAGTGCCAACTGCTAAGATGGACTGCAGGGATGGAGGTGAATATAGAAACTGGATGGCAATTAAATTTCAGAACAATATATGGTGGTAAGACAGCATTATCTTTGAATGTCAGGCGATCATGCTTTTAATTGTTTAGTGGGTAATGGTAATGATTATGCAGATGAGGACAAAGAAGAATATCTCTGTTCGATGTCAATTCACCAGACACGCAGATGTTTTTACTGCAGAGACAAGAAGTCTTTCTGTGATAAGGAGACATTTTCCTAGTAAAAATAAACCAATCACATTCAACTTAAAGCCCCAAACACACCAAACCGACAACAAACAACTAGTGAAGAAGAAGGCCAACTGTTGCAGCGCCTCGCATCGCCTGTGTCTTGGCTAAAAAGTTGACCTGAACACACCACAAAAACCAGAGCCAGTGGCCAGCTAGCACATATGTGCTGTGCCTATGCGAGATGAAACACTCCATGCCAGCAGGCAGCAGTAGACTGACTGACAGGATGGATTCAAGACGCTAGCCAGCTAGCACAGTAACAACACAACCTGATGTTTCAAGAACAAAGCATATTTATTGTGCGCTAGCAAACTACACCACAAACAATTAGAAACTGTTTCTGCAAACAAGCTTATGGCTAAAAAAGGTAAACTTATCCAATATAATAAGTTTGTTTTGATGTCATGCCCACTTGACTTCAGCCATTTGTTTACTTTCCTCACTTCCGTTTCTCCTTTCATGGACTGAGCCAAACTGCCAATCAGAATGATTTCATTCACAGATGGGTTCTGCTGTTTCTGACGCAGATTCAACGTGCTGAATTCGCCGAAAAAATGCTGACGACGGCAGACACAGCCAATGGTGCGGGTCACACCACGAAATATAGGGTGACGGAAGCTCACCCATGGCCTGACATTGACCTACAGACAACCATCGGCTTGGTGTGTCAGAGACCTGACACTTGGCAGATTCTGCAATCATTCAGTTGTGTCTGATTTGACACCTGAACGACCATCCAGCTTTGCAATGTTGTCAAAGCTCGACTTGACGGTGATAAACACACCTTACATCTGACACTAGTTGTGGAGGGAAGGGATTCAGAGGAAGAGGCTCATTTATTAAGGGCTTCTGTTTTGTGCTGCTGCTCCGCCCGCATGCAGTGTGTGAGTAAAGGTCGTTTTGCTCCTCTTAACACATTAGCATTTAAATAGCATTATATCTGCACTGAGTATCACTGACAGCTCCCACTCTTCCACTGGCTCAGACCTTAACTGGAGTTGAAAACAAAGTTAAAAGATAATAAAGCGCTGGACTAGACTGAGAGATCAAAAGCATGCGACCTTCAGACTTGGCAGTGGTTAGCATGGTGGCTAGCCACAGCACTATTTAAGAGAGGATTAAGATAAAGGCGACTGTGAGGAAGAGTCCTGATGTTGAGGCAACACATGAGAGACTTGTGATGGCAGCCGTTTAATGTTTTGCATCAGTCAAAGAATCTGTCATTTCTGAGTTATCTGGCATCAAACACTTCAAACTGCTTCAGTACTTTAATTTGGTTGTATTTTTGCCGCCTGTAGAGAATCTGTACACTTCTGAAATTTGAGATGAGAAGAATCCAAACAACTTGAAAACATGTGCCAAGTTCATTTCAATCCTACATACTTTGAATTTCAGTGAGAAATTCTCCACAGTGTAACAAATGTCAAAGACAGGGAAAAACCTTTTATGGTATTTTAGAAGCATTAACCAAAATGGTTTACACGTTGCCAGAACAGCCTTGTCCAGCTATTAAAGCAGCATCCCTTCCAACTGGCCAGAGGAAAGTCACACCCCTTATTTTCCGAGTAAAACAAATCGATAGAGCAGCTTTCTTATCTATCTCCCAAAGGTTAAATGCAGTCTCCCTAGAATTCTGGCCTTTCTTTAGAAAATCAAAGGAAGGGGAATTGTGTCCTCAGCCCTCGGGGCAAATCAGCAATGGGCAGAGCTATTAGATTGGAGAAAGAGGCAATGGACAAAGAGGCAAAGCAGCAAATCTGTCAGCTTTGCAAGCCTCATGATATCCACCGTAGCAGCTCTGATGAAAATAAGGCCCTGGCTTACAGCTTTGGCAGATATCCTGCTCACTTGTCCGTCCAAGTGACAGCACAGGACGATTCACGCACACATTTCAAGTGTGGAGTGTGAGCTGAGACTGAACCCACGGCATTTTAATTGCTAATGCAATATTCAACTAACTGAGCTGTTTCAAACTGCCACAGCAATTGGGAGCCAATCACTTGTCGCTGATATTTTTACTCGTAGACCATCTGTCTCTGGCCGAGCATGACGCCTAAAATGAAAGGAAAAAAAAGGAGTGTTCCTTTCATGTTTGCTGCTATGACTGACACCTGATGCTGAGACATGAGATGAGAAAGAAAGAGTCTGTTATATTACTGTGTGCTGACTCAGCGCTGCATGTGTCGCATGTGGACAAGGTTGCTCATGCAGTTACACGATGGGGGAGGACCTGTTCTTACAACCGGCCTGAGATCAAACTGGGAATTCATGCTGCGATGATTTAGAGCGGAACCAGTGTGACTGAATTTATACCATAAGAATGACTAACACATGCTAGAAAAGACCAGCAGTATACACACTCATATGTGACAAACCAAGTATCACACTGCTTTGGAGTCTATGATGAACTGTGTCACCTGTGTTGAAACAATGACACATTACACAACACAAACAGTCACTGTTTATCTGTGTTTCTCACAGCCAGAACCAAACTGTCACAGTGACTGTAGTTCATGCTGCTTTTATTGTGAAAACATCTAACGAAGCCCTTGTTCAGACTCGCAGCTCAGATCCATTTTTGGCATATCCAGATTGTATCCAGATTGATTAAAAAAAAATCTGGACAGCAAAAAAACACATGAAGTGCAATTACTGCAAATAGGATCAAAACCACATTTGAAGGTGGTTTGAAATCTCTACAGATGCATCTCTGCCCAACTGCTCTGTCCACTCAAATCGGACTTAAAAGTCTCTTTTGCGTTGCAATGCTACAAACAACAACAATGTCAAATCCAGAGTGATGCCAGTGCTGAGTAGAATCCATGCTGCTACTTGCAGAGCGCTATGGAAGGCAACGTGGAGAACAACAATCTGTGGACAGACGCCAGAATAAATCGTCTGGTGGCACCTTGGGGGGAGGCATCTGCACAGGCAAACCTGGAAGGAACTTCTTTGTTGAAAGCCGACGTAGTTACTGACACCTTTGGCGTTAGCACAGCAGCCCATGCAAAAAGGTTGGTGATGTCCGGGCACACAAATTCGCACACACACAGGCAAATAAAAGTGGAGACAGTCTGTCTTAAAGATCTGTTTCGAGAAACAAATCAGATTTGCCTGCAGTCTGAACGAAGCCTAAATGTCCTGTTGCATAAAGAGAGACGCCATTGATAAGTGCTCTTCCAGAAAAGTGTGCATATCCAAGAAGATGCACTGGGGGTGCATATGGGGAATTGAGACCCTTGTATTTACTGGGAACTCTGGCCAAAATCTACAACTATTTCCTGGAAAGATACCTGCAGGAAAAACAGTTGTTTAGCTTGCTTGTGCCTGTGTTCCCATCCAAAAGACAATCCTATATTGACGATCCTAAATTATATATATATATATATATATATATATATATATATTTATATACATATATACATATATGTATATATATATATATATATATATATATATATATATATATACAGTACAGGCCAAAAGTTTGGACACACCTTCTCATTCAATGCGTTTTCTTTATTTTCATGACTATTTACATTGTAGATTCTCACTGAAGGCATCAAAACTATGAATGAACACATGTGGAGTTATGTACTTAACAAAAAAAGGTGAAATAACCGAAAACATGTTTTATATTCTAGTTTCTTCAAAATAGCCACCCTTTGCTCTGATTACTGCTTTGCACACTCTTGGCATTCTCTCGATGAGCTTCAAGAGCTAGTCACCTGAAATGGTTTTCCAACAGTCTTGAAGGAGTTCCCAGAGGTGTTTAGCACTTGTTGGCCCCTTTGCCTTCACTCTGCGGTCCAGCTCACCCCAAACCATCTCGATTGGGTTCAGGTCCGGTGACTGTGGAGGCCAGGTCATCTGCCGCAGCACTCCATCACTCTCCTTCTTGGTCAAATAGCCCTTACACAGCCTGGAGGTGTGTTTGGGGTCATTGTCCTGTTGAAAAATAAATGATCGTCCAACTAAACGCAAACTGGATGGGATGGCATGTCGCTGCAGGATGCTGTGGTAGCCATGCTGGTTCAGTGTGCCTTCAATTTTGAATAAATCCCCAACAGTGTCACCAGCAAAACACCCCCACACCATCACACCTCCTCCTCCATGCTTCACAGTGGGAACCAGGCATGTGGAATCCATCCGTTCACCTTTTCTGCGCCTCACAAAGACACGGCGGTTGGAACCAAAGATCTCAAATTTGGACTCATCAGACCAAAGCACAGATTTCCACTGGTCTAATGTCCATTCCTTGTGTTTCTTGGCCCAAACAAATCTCTTCTGCTTGTTGCCTCTCCTTAGCAGTGGTTTCCTAGCAGCTATTTGACCATGAAGGCCTGATTCGCGCAGTCTCCTCTTAACAGTTGTTCTAGAGATGGGTCTGCTGCTAGAACTCTGTGTGGCATTCATCTGGTCTCTGATCTGAGCTGCTGTTAACTTGCGATTTCTGAGGCTGGTGACTCGGATGAACTTATCCTCAGAAGCAGAGGTGACTCTTGGTCTTCCTTTCCTGGGTCGGTCCTCATGTGTGCCAGTTTCGTTGTAGCGCTTGATGGTTTTTGCGACTCCACTTGGGGACACATTTAAAGTTTTTGCAATTTTCCAGACTGACTGACCTTCATTTCTTAAAGTAATGATGGCCACTCGTTTTTCTTTAGTTAGCTGATTGGTTCTTGCCATAATATGAATTTTAACAGTTGTCCAATAGGGCTGTCGGCTGTGTATTCACCTGACTTCTGCACAACACAACTGATGGTCCCAACCCCATTGATAAAGCAAGAAATTCCACTAATTAACCCTGATAAGGCACACCTGTGAAGTGGAAACCATTTCAGGTGACTACCTCTTGAAGCTCATGGAGAGAATGCCAAGAGTGTGCAAAGCAGTAATCAGAGCAAAGGGTGGCTATTTTGAAGAAACTAGAATATAAAACATGTTTTCAGTTATTTCACCTTTTTTTGTTAAGTACGTAACTCCACATGTGTTCATTCATAGTTTTGATGCCTTCGGTGAGAATCTACAATGTAAATAGTCATGAAAATAAAGAAAACGCATTGAATGAGAAGTGATGGAGGTCGGTGCAAAGTATGTACATAAAAAAATGCAGGCTGCTCAAGTGGCAGTCCTCCACCCACCTAATCAGAGTGCAGAGCAACACTGAACAGGTGGATGAGTGAATACATAAAACGCTACAACAAAATGCTCAAGAATAATGTTGCTGTGCTTTAAACCACCGAAACAACAAGCTGATTCGGCTGATATGGCTCCCCTGCGACTGCCACATCAAATGATATACTTGGGTTAGACTGTAAAGATGGTCTGACGGTTGCATATAACCACTTGGACATATCATAACTGGAAAGAGGATAACAAACTATTCCGTGTGGTTTGAATTACAGTTGCAATTTTTCAATTTCAAAGATAATGTACTAATATGCTAATATGAAAGAAAAATATGTGCATGTTTGGCTTGTTGCGCTGTAGCCTCTGGCGGCTCCTGTTGCACCAAGCTGCATGTGGCTATGCCTACACACCTGAGAGTGCTGTCTGGATGTGACAGATGGCAGCGAGAGAGACCCCCCCGCCACCCCCACCCTCTCCAGCAATCAAAGCCCACACCCTACTATCTTTCTCCCAGCAGGGTGGAAGTTTGCCTGAGAGCACAGAGGGATAGATTAGAGCAGGGAGAAGCTAGCGGAGGTAAGTGGGTACTGTCTCCTAAGCTACTGTAAACAACAATAATGATTGAGACAGTTTGTGTATGGCTGTATGTTTTTGGAAAATCTGGGGAGATAACAGGTACAGGAAATGATACTGATACAGAAACTACAGCAGCAGATATGCATATTCCTGTAAACCCCCCCAAAGAGCTCTGCACACAAGTCTATCAGCCTCGGCACTAATCTCTTCAAAAATTATTAGGGCTATTGGCAGGCTGTCCCAACAAACATAAAATGGCAATTTCTCTTCTCTAACACCCAATTTCACCTACGAAGTGGCGAGCTGAAAGCAGCCATAGTATTTAGCTGCAGAGAGATTATGGTGGCCAGATAAGAAGAAGCCGCTGAACGTCTGAATACTTATCGTGAGCCCGCTAATGATGAAGTGTGTTATCTGTGCTGCGCTCAGCGCTCCTCCTCAGCCCCCCGCCCCCCGCTCTGCCAGTCAAAGTGGGGGACAGAACGATAGGTGGCAGAAAGAAATTTAACAAAGTGTCAGGATCAGCGTTCCTTGTTCCTCCCACAATGACAATACTTGAGGCTTTTGTGCCTCCCAACTTTCTGGCTCCTCTTTTGTATTTTGGAATTGAACACACAAGACTGCATTATTAATGCTTACACGGAAAACGTAAAGCCCGTCTCATATTCAACGGCGGTAATTCCATCCCACACGACATCTCAACAGTAGTAGCGGTGCCAAATTGTCTTGCTATCTTTGTATCATTTCTCATTCAAGCAACGATCTCCTCAATCTAAATCTTTTCAAAGCCCCCATTTCATTTACAACAGCCACAGAAATTGACTTGGAGTCCAACAATGCCCCCCGCGCAAACTCTTGCCAAGTGTGGTAGATTGCATGGGCTTGCATTTACATGGTGGAATCATAAATCCAGCGCAGCTATCCAGCTATGAATAAATCATGCTGAATGTGAAATTCTGCCACAGGAAAAGCCCTGTGAATGTGTGTGTGTGTGTGTGTGTGTGTGTGTGTGGAGAGAGAGAGTAAGTCAAATCTTATGTAACAGCCAGCACTGCATTCCCAGGCAACTTGTTAGAGGAAGCCTCAGAACTGTTCCTGGTTGCCGTGGCAACACGCTCTGAAGTTCCCATCCTTTGCTGTCTTTGCAGCCACAGAGGAGTCCAAGACAAAATGAGAGATAATTTGATATTGTCACACTGTTGTTATTTGCAGGGGTGACGTAAAATAATAAACACACATGTCAAAGGCAGCCTATTAAAAATCCCATGTTTTTAATGCTCAAGTCAGCAGCAGGTTCATCGCTGTATGAACTATTCAGGACCTGGCAGACGGGACGGTCCATGCCAGTCCTCAGTCCCCAGAGACAATCCCATCACGGAACTGATTTTAAAAACACTACAGGTCCCCCGAGCCCTGCAGGCATCCACACTCCTCTGCCTGAAGAAGACAATTGAAATCCTTTCCTCTCTAATGTAATTTTCCTTTCTGCAGACCCCGGCAGCCCAGAGAGCGGACGGTGGGGGCCGGCCATAATGACTTTTTGGAGATGGAAGTGATACCGACAGTCCAGTTCAGATCCTTGTCTCTCATTCGCCTTTGTTCTCCAAAGTCAGCCGGAACATTAGAGGCCCAAAGTCAATCAGTGCGTTAAATGATTCTCTGTGATGCTAATCTGGACAAAATCTGATCAGAAAAAATTAAGTGCACCGACATAATTTGAGGGTGGAAAACAATTAGTACTGATAGAGTGCTATGCAAAGTTTTAATTACCATAAGAATCACATGCACTGACTGGAAGGATTCAATTACTCAAATACCGAACCTGGCTGCCACACAAAACCTTCACGGGCGACAGCATCGCTCACACTGTGAGCACGCAGACACCCACGAACACCACACGTTGATTTGGATGGAGGAAGGTTGCATGTTGCTCTGGGGACTGAAGGTGAACCTGGACACATCTGACAGTAAAATGTAATTAGTCTAAGTGCCTGTCCTAGTGTTTTACTGGCCTAATTTCACAGCAGTGGAATGGAGGAAGTGCTATTGACAGTGCCCTGGGTGCTCTCTAAATGCATCATACAAAAACTATTTACCATCCAAAGCTGCAGCAGCCAAACAGCAGATATAACCACTCGACACAGTTGTACTTATAAACTTGTTGAGCGATGTGCTGCAAACAGCTGCCACTGTTATCCCTGAAGTGACCGTGCAGCATGTGTTGTTACTGCTACATAACATCCTACTGATTATGTTAAATGTTGACAATTTAAGATACTTTAAGGGCTGCAACTTGGCAGGGTGGGGGGTTTGAACCCAGGGTGGGGGAGCCCCTCTGTACATTTGCATTTTCTCCCTGTGTCAGCGTGGGTTCTCTCCGGGCAGTCCGGCTTCCTCCCCCACAGTCCAAAGAAATGCAGGTTAATTGGTGACTCTAAATTACCCATAGGTGTGAATGTGAGTGTGAATGGTTGTCTGTCTTTATATGTCAGCCCTGTGATAGTCTGACGACCTGTTCAGGGTGTACCCTGCCTCTCGCCCAATGTCAGCTGGGATAAGCTCCAGCCCCCCGTGACCCTCAAGAGGATGAAGCGGTTACGGAAAATGAATGAAAAATGAACGAAAGACCTGCAGGACCACCAACAATCTCAGACGACATTGCTGTTTTTCAGAGGCTGTAGCAAGATGAGGCTAAAGTGAAGGTACTGCTATGAGTCTACTGGTACAAAGCATATCATGCTGGTTTGGGAAGGGGTTTAAATAACACTCCTTAGTCAACATTTTGGCAAGAAAAAACCTGGCACGGCCAAGAGTCCTTTGACCCCTTGACTCAAGCCATCTGAATTACAATGGATTCTATGAGTTCCCAAGAGTCTCCCCTTTACAGTCATGCCCACTTTATGCTGGTCCCATGCCAGTGTTTTGCATACAGTATAAATGTGTTATTTTTGCCTCGTGAATTTTGATATTTCTGCATATGGGATCCATAAACAGTACTGGAATGACATAAATTGGGTATGACTGGAAAGCTCAGACTCTGGCACTTTATTTATGTGTCATGATGTTAAAAAAAAATTACCATCACCGTTTTTAATGACCTATTTTGACCTCCAGGTTAAAGAGCCTCATGACAGCCACAAACTAGTGACCTGGAGCTATCCAAGGATGCATGGTTTTAAATGGATATTGACAGTGAGGGGGGTTCTCAGCAGTTTCCAGAACAGAAGTGCTAGCCATCCAATCACTATAAATAGCAGTTTTTACAGAAATCTCCAAATGTAAAATGTTTTTGATACCAAATTACAGCACAGATTTATACGGTGCTCCTAAAAGTCTTGGTGTCTTAATAAATTCATTATTTAGTCATAAAATTGGCAAAAAAAATACTGAAAGAAGTCCATCACAAGTTCCCAAAACCCAAGATGATGTGTTCAAGTTTTTTCTGACCAACAATCCAAAACCCAAACATGATTAGTTTACTATCATAGAAGACATAGAAAACAAGAAAAAAAAATTACATTTGACAAGCTGGCATGAGGAAATGTTCTGCATTTGTGTGATATTTATAGAATGACTTAAACTATTTATTGATTATTAAAATCGTTGCTAATATAGTGTTGTTTAAACTTTAGAATTTTTTTTCCAAAGTATTTTATTTAGTCTTCAATTTTAATAACAAAACATGAAACAACAACAAAAAAAGAGGTTGGAAAAAAAGAAACAATCAGAGGTCAGCAGGAAATCATTATAGAGAGATCACAGAGCCTGGATAAGAAGCACAGGTCAGGGGGAACACAACTAGTTCAGAGCACCAAAATACACAGCAGAGAGCTTTAGCAGCATTAGAATTTTAAAAGTAATTTTGTAGGCACTTGTAACATCATAAGCTGTGTATGATTATGCTTGAATAACATAAAGAAAGACATAAATGATCATGAAAAAAACTGTGAAGTTATAGTATGTGTAAAGAATACAATCAGAATAATTTGAAATGAATTCTGTTTCTTTGCATTCACCCCAATGGATCTTGTCTGGCAGGTTTCAGCCTATAAAACACCTCCTAAAAGTACAAGCTGACGCCCAAAATGACCCACAGTAATGAGAAGACTGCCAGTCAATAAAAAGACCAAGAGTGGTCCAGAAATGACCTTTGTGAGATGAGGAAGACTTCAGCCCAAAAGGTCACAGAACACTGAGCTGTCTTACTTTTTGCATTTTGACAACCTTGATGCCAATTTACATACAATGCCTTAAATAACTTCTAAATCCTATCTGAAGGCTGCAGTGCAAAGTGTTAATTAGATAAGGACACTATGGCAGATGAAGGTTAAAGCAACACGTACAACACTTGTTGAGTGGGCACTCTCCTCCTTCACACTACATGTTGTGTTACAAAGAGTGATGTATATCAGATATGTACACTCATGCTGCCTTCATCTTCAGCATCTGAGGAAAAGCACTCTTAAGGGTGCAGCCTGGCTTTCATTTGCTTCCCCAGGCAGTCACTCAAACCACAAGATTCTAGTAATAATTCGATGGAGTGAGAGGGCTGATTTAGTTTCCCACCCAGATCCAACACAAGTAGCTGTAATGGGATAAAAGGAGACACAGAAAACCTGGATATAGGCTTTTTGAACAACAAGACTGGATCGGATTTAAGGCAGCTGTCACCTGGTGTTTGATGCTAAAGCATACAACAGAAACGACGACAGAGAGAAACACACAAGAAACAGAGAAAACATATCGACAGCAGCTGTTGAGATTGATTGATGACAGGCCAAACATGGGGAACATGTCTTCCCATTTTCAGTTGTTATACCTTCTTCGCACACTCTCCATTCTTTTTCTGACTGCAGCCTCTTCCACTGAATCTCATCGACAAGCCAGTTTTGAAACTCCGTGAGGTGAGCAGGTGTAATTTAGAATGTCGAATGGGTTAGCACATGTGTATTTGTGTGTGAGAATCTGTGTGCTGTCAGAACGAGAGTGTGTGAGGAAGAGTGGCAGGCATAAGGGGAAAAGAGGTTGAAAGATGGGTCAGTGTTCAGTTCTATCATGAACACTCACTTGATGTAGTAAATGGAGATGACATAGAGGTATAATATGAATATTGTTTGCTGCTTATTGGATACGAACTTGGATAGCCCTCTTGTGAAAATACACCTCTTAAGTGTATAATAGGCTTCGGAATTAAAATGTAGGCGCTGTTGATAAAGATGTTTGCCAATATTTGGACTTACTTCACAGCTGGGAAGCTTAACAACTCAAGATTCAGCTGAAGTTCAACACCGCTCTAAAAGCAATCCCTGACATAATTATTTCTAAAGCAAGTGGAACCACTGCCATGACAGACGCCCATCCCTACACCCACCCACCCCATCAAGATTCTACAACTTCTCTCCTCGTTCATTTCCACCAAGCTTTGAGCTGGGGGTTGCTTAGAAACAAAAGCTCGAGCACATCACAGACAGGACCAGAGTGTTTGTCTTTGCCTGGGGCCACATATACAGAGCATGGGGAGATGTGACAATTGTACAGCCTAGCAGCCACTAGCTGTGTCCCGATTCAGGCGCCTGATCCTCCAAAGTCGTATTGCTAGACTGAGTGCCGCGCAACAGGCCAACAATACAAAGGCTCTTCACAATGGGGCTGAGAAATACTGCCCTTCTAAACACACCATGAGTATCATCTGCAACACGCAGTCAGGAAGTCAGAAAATATCATGGGACCACCTCAAATATAACAGGTGGGAATGCATCATGGATAAATACACAGTATCACATCAACAACGCCCATGAAAGAGCCACTGCGGGGTGTGCACAGTAGAAACCAGACATAAACTTTGTTGCTGTTAGCAGCCTGGACATGCTGTTAATCACAGGGTGTTACAGAAAAATAGTTCATATCTTATAATTTATTTAGATATATTTACCATTATTCTAGTGTATTCTTGTCACTTGTCCATGATGACAAAACGAACTGTAAAATGATGTCATGAAACGTTCTCACTTTACCAGGTATTTCCATTTTGTTGGCTGTATGAAGACAACTACCTGATGGTTAAGTTGAAAATGTTTGACAAGGGAAGCCTGAATGCTCCACTCTCATTTAGAGCTGGATTGATCAAGTACTTGATTAAGAGATTAGTCAATTCACGGAAAATTAATTAGTGTGGAGGCTCATTCTAGACACTGGGAGCACAAAATTTGATAATCCTAGGGGTTCACCAACTTGGCAGTTCTTGAAGCTTTTGGCCATATGTTAGGGAAGATCAAAACCTTTGTTCAAGGATTGCTTCTGGTGTCAAATTTGAATGGCCCTTTATACCAACAACACAACTGGGCTGAGGTCAAAGTCCTTCCCCAGGAGTCATTGGGCATCTGAAAAAAGCCAAGGACCAAGGAGGCTATCTACATCTGATTCCAAAGACCATGCAATGGTGGACCTAGCACATTCGGCATCCTAGGCAAGCTTTTTTGTACTGCGGCCAGGATGGCTTTTGCATTTTCATTTTCTCTCACTATAATTCTGTCCAAATACACTGCACTCCACCATACCCATCAATGCATGTTCTAGCTGATGATCACTCCCTGATGAACACATGAAGGTGAACTGCATTGCCAGGACTAGAGGTGTTACCCCTACTACAGACCAACTGTTAGCATTAGATCCTTGGATTTGATGGCAGCGACCTAGGCAGCTGCCTATGTTGCCTATAGGAAGATCCAGCACTGCATCCTTGGACAGTGACAGGGTTAACAATCCTCATCTTATTTCATAGTATTATGTGACGAAAGTCTCGTTCTTGGTTGTGGTACATGATCAAAAGCTTTGGTAGAGTAGAGTAGCTGCATGAACCTTTATTTAAGAACTCTTTATCCCAGATAATCAGCAAAAGCAAAAATGCCAGAACTTTTTTCAGCTCCAATGTCAGTTTTAAATGTTGGTTTTCTTTGTCTTTTATCATATATCCAACTGATGATCTTTGGATATGGGACTGCCATGTCAACCAAAGGGCCCCCCATTGTCCATGTCTGCCACACAGGTAGAATGTGACAAAATAAATGTCAAGATTTGTGTCTTATTAACATGTATTAGTGTTGATATGTGCCCAAGACATATAAAATAGATGCAGCTCTGAACACAAGTTTGGATAGCACGTGACATCAGTGTATGATGTCCACATCAACCACTGAAAATACAAATTAGGAAGCCTCAGAACAATCCCTGGATGTGCTCGCTGTGTCATGAGCAAAAAAGACCAATCTAATACCTAATACCTAATACACCAATTGAGTCCTCTCTCTGACATTTACATCACTGTATGTTATTACTGGCAGTTTATCTTATTGTTACCATAATTTTTTAATCATGCAGTAAAACGTAGCAAAACA